>NW_027361733.1:16150000-16777500 GCF_039654945.1 Dendrobates tinctorius
GTCCCATATAATGTTTGAAACAGTATATGATGAGCTCCACATAATGCTACAGTATATGTTGGTCCCCATGGATGAAGCTCCACTGTCTTATGGGCCCAAATAATGCTCCAAACATAATGGGCCCCATTTCTAATGCTCTAGTGTATAATGGGCCCTGTAAATGCTGCTCCAGTGTCTGATGTCCACCTTTGGAATGTTCCAGTGTATGGTGGGCCCCATCTATCATTCTCCAGAGTAATGTGCTCCCCAAAAATTGCTGTCCCAACATTGAAAACAATCAAATAAGTCTCCTCGCTAGGGAATCCCTGTACTAGTCTGGACTCCTCGTCGTCCCCATCTTCCATCTCACTGAACAGTATTTCAACCTTGCAAGTGCTGTGATCCTGAGCAAGCAGGGGGGGCCCACTCGTTGGCGACGGCACTGGCACAGGGCCCCTGATAGTACGGTGGTGTGTCTGATGGCGGGTGGGCCGAACCTGCACTTTCATCTGCAGCTTCCTCTTTGTCACCGTGTAAGATGGAACTGTATATGGGAAGGGTAACCTGAGTTTCATCAGGGTCAGATTCAGGCCGGGTAGCGTGCGAGGGGAATGTAGTGGTCTGGGTCAATGTACCAGCAGATTCATCGAGCAGTGGCTGGGCATCAGTGCACTTGTGTCGCCCCCAGGAGTACGGTCGCCACAGTGGCATTACCTTCCTCCTAGGGAGTGTGATGTCATGCTTGGGAGCAACGAAGGATCTCTCTAGCAGGTTAACTGATTGGGCGGCGTTATTCCCACGAGTCATGACCCTCCAAACAGCGTTCATGAAGGCAAAGTGTTTGTTTTACGTGGGCAGTATGGTTGCAAAGCTGAACCTTAAAGGAATGTCCAGAAGGGCACCACCAGGAGTGGAGCCTACGGTTAAATTCGACTCCACCTGGGAAACCTCAACCATGCCAGCTACAGAACAGTTGCACACATTGCAAGCTTAATTCCGTTAACGAACGAGACTCCGTCATGCCCCGCGGTCCGAGTCCGGCTTATTAGAGGGACACGTGAGGCTCTGGAACATGAGATTGGCCAATAACTGGTGTGTCATGCCCTTACATGTCCAAGGCTGCATGTGCGCTACACTGAAAAGGCCAGCGTTTGTCGCTTACAGGTGCAGATAACCCGCTGAACAACGTTAGTGATGGGGATCACTGATTACAATTATTACCCGCGAACAATGATTTCCCAGTAAGTGCAGGTCAACTGCAGTTCCGGAATTAGGCCTAACCGTCATTCCTGAAAAAATGAAAAACTTACGTGTGAAAACCACAGGTGCTTAACAGCTCGCCAGACGTTCTCACGCCCAGTATGGATTACACGTGATTGCACAAAGGTTAGAAAGGGTACCGTATCCCCAGATAACATGTATGGATAGCGTACACATTCAAAATATATGTCTCAGGAGGCAGGCTCAGACGGTGTTAGGCCCAGTATGGATTGCACGTGATTGCACAAAGGTTAGAAAGGGTACCGTATCCCCGGATAACATGTATGGATAGCGTACACATTCAAAATATATGTCTCAGGAGGCAGGCTCAGACGGTGTTAGGCCCAGTATGGATTGCACGTGATTGCACAAAGGTTAGAAAGGGTACCGTATCCCCGGATAACATGTATGGATAGCGTACACATTCAAAATATATGTCTCAGGAGGCAGGCTCAGACGGTGCTAGGCCCAGTATGGATTGCACGTGATTGCACAAAGGTTAGAAAGGGTACCGTATCCACGGATAACATGTATGGATAGCGTACACATTCAAAATATATGTCTCAGGAGGCAGGCTCAGACGGTGTCAGGCACAGTATGGATTTGACGACCCAGATTACACAGCGGAGGAGCAGGGAGAGGTAAAGATTGCAAATGCTGGGGCCCTGCCCAAGCAAGGGGGGCCCACTCGTGGGCATCGGTACTGGCACTGGGCCCCTCATAGTGCAGCGGTGTGTCTGACGGCGGGTGTGCACCACCACCGTCAGAGACACTTGATTGCACTATGAGGGACCCTGTGCCAGTGCCCGCGCCCAAGAGTCGGCCTACCCACCTGTCCAGGGTAACGGCACTCGCACGGTGTCGTGCGCTAGGTGGTGACCCCGGCCATGGGGGGGGAGGCAGCACAGTTAGGGAGTTTTAGAAAGTGGCATATGTTGATGTTGGACATTCAGCTGATGCAAAAGGCGAAATAGGTCAAGTCCCAGGAAGAGGTGGACCAAAGCAAGCCATTTTTCTGTCACCCTATGTGTCATCAGGGGAAGGTGGGACAAAATCCTTGGAAACCCATGCATGGTTCATTTTAATGAAGGTTAGATCATCCACATTTTAGGTTGACAGACGGGTCCTTTTTTCTGTCAGGATTCATCCAGCTGCACTGAAGACTCTTTCCGATAGCACACTTGCAGCTGGGCAAGCGAGCTCCTGTAAGGCATATTGTGCCAATTCAGGCCAGGTGTCCAGTTTAGCGGCCCAATAGTCAAAGGGGAATGGCCTGTGTGGGAGAACATCGATATGGGAGGAAAAGTAGTTTGTAACCATGGTTGACAACTGCTGTCTCCTGTCACTTTCCATCGATGCAGTATTACCAGTTGTGTGAGCGGTATTTGAAAAATCAGTCCACAACATTGTCATGAAACCCCTGTCTCCAACGCCACTTCTGCTGTGTGCACCACGAACACCTCTGCCAAGCTGCCCCCGGCCCGTACGGCTCGTGTGAGAACCATCACCGCTGCTGTGTGCTGGGAATGCCTCAAGCAACCGATTTACCAGAGTTGCTTGTTTATTAGCCAATATTAGGTCAAGGTTCTCCTGTGGCATGATGTTTTGGAATTTGCCTTTATAGCCTGGATCCAGGATGCTGGCCAACCAGTAGTCGTCATCTTTCATCATTTTGGCAATGCGGGGGTCCCTTTTTAGGATCCGCAAGGCATAATCTGACATGTGGGCCAATGTTCCCGGTGTCAATGATGCACTGCGAGTGCTGGTTGGAGGAGCACTTTCTGGCAAATCCACATCCCTCCAGTCACACACAAACCCTGTACCAGACCTTGCCACGCCAACATTTTCACTTGCCCCACGAGATGCATCCTCCTCCCCTAAGTAATCATCCCCATCATCATCCTCCTCCTCCTCTTCTTCCTCCACCTCGTCCAGGAGAGGTCCCTGAGCAGACAATGGCTGAATGTCATCAAGGATTCCCTCCTCCTCTTCCTCCTCATCAACATTGGCTGCAGACGCCTGCTCCTTAAGGTGCGTCAAAGTTTGCATGAGCAGACGCATAAGTGGGATGCTCATGCTTAGGATGGCGTCGTCTGCGCTTACCAGCCGTGTGCATTCCTCAAAACACTGAAGGACTTTACAGAGGTCTTTCAACTTCGACCACTGCACACCTGTCAACTCCATGTCTGCTCTCAAAGTGCCTGGCCGTGTATCCTCCCACAAATGCATTATGGCCTGCCTCTGCTTGCACAGCCGCTCCACCATGTGCAGGGTGGAGTTCCACCTTGTTGCAATGTCGATAATGAGGCGGTGGTTGGGAAGGTGGAGCAATCGCTGCAGCTTCTGCATACGAACGGAGTGTACAGGCGACCGGCGGATGTGCGCGCACAGTCTTCGCACCTTCTGGAGCAGGGCTGTTAACTCCGGATAATTTTTGAGGAAGCACTGCACCACCAGGTTCAAGGTGTGAGCCAAGCAAGGTATGTGGCTGAGTTTTGAAAGGGCTATGGCTGCCACAAAATTACGGCCGTTATCACTAACTACCTTGCCTGCCTCAAGATGTACACTGCCCAGCCATGACTCAGTTTGTCGCTTCAAGTACTCGGCCAGCACCTCGGCGGTATGTCTGTCGCCCCAACACATCATCTGCAACACAGCCTGCTGACGCTTTCCACTAGCTGCTCGATAGGGGGACACATCGTGTGCAACAGTGGCAGCTGCAGATGGAGTGCTCGTACGACTGCGCTCTGTGGACGAGCTTTCGCTTCTGGAGGAGGAGGAGGAGGAGGGTGGAACGCCTACAGCCAACTGTTTCCTATACCGTGGGCTAGGCAGCACTGTCCCACCACCGCTGTCCCCTGTGGACCCTGCATCCACCACATTAACCCAGTGCGCAGTGATGGACACGTAACGGCCCTGGCCATGCCGACTGGACCATGCATCAGTTGTGAGGTGCACCTTTCCGCTCACTGACTGCTTGAGTGCATGGACAATGCGGTCTTTCACATGATGGTGGAGGGCTGGGATGGCTTTGCAAGAGAAGAAGTGGCGACTGGGTAGGTCATAGCGTGGTACTGCATAGGCCATGAGTTCGCGGAAAGCTGTGCTTTCCACCAACCGAAAGGGCATCATCTGAAACGAGATTAGTTTGGCAATGTGGGCGTTCAAACCCAGTGTACGCGGATGAGAGACTGAGTACTTTCTTGACCTACTCATAGTGTCTGGGAGGGTGAGCTGGACTTGAGAGCTGCATATGGTGGAAGTAGCGGTGGACAGGGTGGACTGAGAGAGGGTTGATGATGGTGATGGAGTTGGTGTTCTTTCTGATGGCCTAGAATCAGTCTTTCGTTGATATAACAGTGGGATTCCCTGACTGCTGTGGCCTTGCAACGACACCTCAACATTTGCTGCTGTGCTAACCGGTGGGCTTACAGTGGGGGAAACAATGTAGCGTTGCTGACTACCGTCTTTGTGATCAGTTGCACATGTGGCACTTGAGGTTTGGTGTTGTGTCCACGCTTGCAAGTGCATGCTGGTTAAATGTCTAAGCATGCAACTGGTATTCAAATTTTTCAGATTTTTCCCTCGGCTAAAGGTCTTTGCGCACTTCTTACAGATAACCTTGGCCTGATCATGAGGATTTTGTTCAAAAAACTGCCACACTGCACTCTTCCTACTTTGGCAGACATTTTGCGGCCTAGCACGCTGTGATCTTTTGACCCTCTGGACAAGCTGTCCAGCAACTCTTTTGATGTTTGGAACCTGTCTTTGGAGTGCTCCGGGCCTGCCAGATAACAGCTGTTGCGATGTCGATGTCTGCTGTGGATGCTCCTCATCTGAGCTATTGAAAGCAGCACCCTCTTCCCCCAATGGATGCCAATCTGGGTCAACAACTGGGTCATCCATCACCTCCTCTTCTATGTCATGTGCACCTTCCTCTGTGTCACCGTGTATGGTGGTATAGTGTGCGGGAAGGGGCACCTGAGTCTCATCAGGGTCAGAATCTGGCTCTGTACACTGCGAGGACAATGTAGCGCTCTGAGTGAATGTACCAGCAGAATCATCCATCAGCGGCTGTGCATCAGTGCACTCCATGTCAGATTCATCTTGGCCTGGGTAATTCACCATTTGACTTGATAATCCAGGCATGGTATGTGAAAACAGCTCCATGGAGTAATCAGTAGTATGGCCTGCGTCATCCTTCAATCTTGGTTGGGGTGAAGGACACAAGGAAAGGTGTGGTTCATGAACATGAGCCTCCAATGACGACTCAGTGCTTTTACTTTTTACAACTGAAGAAGAGGAGGCGATAGAGCTGGAGGCTGAGTCAGCAATGTAAGACAAAACTTTTTCCTGATGCTCTGGCTTTAAAAGCGGTTTGCCAACTCCTAGAAAACTAAGCGTTCGAGGCCTTATGTAGCCAGACGATGACGCAGGCTCAACACCTCCTGCATTCGGTCCTATTTTGCTCTTGACACTACCATCAGATCCACCACCAACACCATCATTACCAGCTGCCAACCCCCGCCCAATTCCACGGCCTCTTCCTCCAGCCTTCCTCATTTTTGGTAGAAATGTAGACAAAATCCAACAAACTATATAGTATGTAAAACAAGGTACAAGGTGTCTATAGGACAGGGGAGATTTTGAATTTCTGCACACACTTTTGGACACTGGACACTTTTGGATTGTGTGAGGCCCAATGAATATCTGAGCGCTATGTGACAGGCTCGATGGCACAGCTGTGACCTAAGTGACTAGAGGATAAGTGAGATTTTGAATCTCTGCACACACTTTTGGACACTGGACACTTTTGGATTGTGTGAGGCCCAATGAATATCTGAGCGCTATGTGACAGGCTCGATGGCACAGCTGTGACCTAAGTGACTAGAGGATAAGTGAGATTTTGAATCTCTGCACACACTTTTGGACACTGGACACTTTTGGATTGTGTGAGGCCCAATGAATATCTGAGCGCTATGTGACAGGCTCGATGGCACAGCTGTGACCTAAGTGACTAGAGGATAAGTGAGATTTTGAATCTCTGCACACACTTTTGGACACTGGACACTTTTGGATTGTGTGAGGCCCAATGAATATCTGAGCGCTATGTGACAGGCTCGATGGCACAGCTGTGACCTAAGTGACTAGAGGATAAGTGAGATTTTGAATCTCTGCACACACTTTTGGACACTGGACACTTTTGGATTGTGTGAGGCCCAATGAATATCTGAGCGCTATGTGACAGGCTCGATGGCACAGCTGTGACCTAAGTGACTAGAGGATAAGTGAGATTTTGAATCTCTGCACACACTTTTGGACACTGGACACTTTTGGATTGTGTGAGGCCCAATGAATATCTGAGCGCTATGTGACAGGCTCGATGGCACAGCTGTGACCTAAGTGACTAGAGGATAAGGGAGATTGGATTGCTTTTAAATAAGCAGTTTGCGGAGCAGTGGGTAAACAGCAATGCCAGCCTGTCAGGAAGCCTTAAAAGGCAGCCCAACAACCAACACCACTGATACACCACAATATAGCCTCCCCTTGCACTGCACACACAGTGACTGGTGTGTTGTGCAGGCCAAATTGCTATCAGCTGCAGAAGCAGTTTTTTTTTCTTCTCAGCAGGACAAAAAAAAAAATTGGGATTGCTTTTAAAAAAGCAGTTTGAGGCCCAATGAATATCTGAGCGCTATGTGACAGGCTCGATGGCACAACTGTGACCAAAGTGACTAGAGGATAAGGGAGATTGGATTGCTTTTAAAAAAGCAGTTTGCGGAGCAGTGGGTAAACAGCAATGCCAGCCTGTCAGGAAGCCTTAGAAGGCAGCCCAACAACCAACACCACTGATACACCACTATATAGCCTCCCCTTGCACTGAACACACAGTGACTGGTGTGTTGTGCAGGCTAAATCGCTAGCAGCAGAAGCAGTTTTTCGGTCTTCTTCCCTGCCTAACGCTCTCCCTACAGAATCAGCAGCAACCTCTCCCTATACTGAGATCGGCAGAAGTAAGATGGCGGTCGGCGTGCACGCCCTTTTATACCCCCTGTGACGCCCACCAAAGCAAGCCAATCACTTGCATGCCCTTCTGAAAGATGGTGGTGACCCGTGCCTATGTCATCACGTTGCCCACAGTGTCCGTGGATCCTGATTGGCTGAAAAAGAGCGCAAAACAAACTTTTGAAACGCCACTTTGGCGCGTAAGTCACCGACCTCGTGGCCGACCTCATCCTAGGGTCGGGTTTCGTTTCATGAAACCCGACTTTGCCAAAAGTCGTTGACTTTTGAATTTTTTCGACCCGTTTCGCTCAACTCTAATAACCGGTAATAACCAGTAGTAATAATAATAGCCAGTGTTATTTTTTGTGCTGAGAAAAAATGAAAAGCATAATAGGTTCTTATCTAGGTTAGATTAAATTATTATAAATGCAGAAGGTGCTCACCTGATAGGGATGTGTGACACAACCACTATATTCACCTTTTATTCAACTGCTGCAGTGCCCACAAGGATAAAACGCGGTAATGTTGGAATAGCCTACAACTTCAGTAGTCTTCGTTCCACCAAACCGTTGCAAGACCAGCTAGACCCTCACCTATTGTATCCTCACCCATCCCTTGTAGATTGTGAGCCCTCGAGGGCAGGGTCCTCTCGCCTCCTGTACCAGTCGGTCAGTTGTATTGTTTAAGATTACTGTACCAGTTTTTTATGTATACCCCTTTTCACATGTAAAGCGCCATGGAATAAATGGCGCTATAATAATAATAAATAATAATAATAAAAGTGGGTTGTATACGCTGCTGAAATTCCAGTTGGGCCGACTTCACACTTGCCGCATGAAAAATTGGTCCGATTTTCTCGACCGAGAATCACAGGAGTGTTCTCCGTATGGTAATCCGTATGTAATCTGTTTGCAATGCGATGTAATTCATATGTCGGCTTCTGTAAAATCACTGCAGGAGCCGACAGGATAGGAGAGATGGATTACATACAATCAGCATAGAATAGGTAGATTTCAGTGACAAATAAAATTAGTACAGTGTGTGTGAAAAATTATGGACATGTATTTAATTAATAAGAGATTATCTCTTGGAAAAAAATGGCGTGGGCTCCCCCTATAATTAATAGCCAGCAACGGCTAAGCAGACAGCTGAGGGCTGATGTTAATAGCCAAAGAAGGGACCATGGATAGTGTCACCCCACTGGCTAAAAACATCAGCTCTCAGCCACCCCAGAAAAGGCGCATCTCTAAGATGCACCAATTCTGAGACATAGCCTTGCTCATCCCACTGCCCTGTAGCGGTGGCATACGGAGTAATAGTTGGGGGGTTGATTTCACCTTTCTCATGGTGATCGGAAATTGGCAATCAAGTCCGGAGGTGTGTATGCGCTGGGCCTCTCAGACCTTTACTGGCGCTTGCCCATTGCAGGAATTTGCTCTGCCCTCAACAGGGCAGATATGCACGGCTGAGCAATAAAGCGCTGAAGCAAGCAGGAGGTCGGCGGCGCAAAAAGATGGGAGTGGCCGGACATGGACTTGCAACTCTCATCTGACGTGACCGCCCTACGCAGTTGGGTATAATTTTTTAATTTTTTTTATTTTTAGCTTTCTTGTCGGACCGGGGGGGTTATCAACAGCATTATAGAATGCTTCAGATAAGACCTGAAAGGTGGTGGCCACATCTTATAGCGGCCATAACTGCTGACAGGTTCCCTTACATTTTTATGTGACATTTCTAATAATCTTTTCTTTTCCTTTCCAGATTTCTGGCCACAGGAGAGAGTTATGCATCACTACACCTCCAATTTAGAGTTGGCAGATCCACCATCTCTAAAATTGTGAGGCGCACATGTACCGTGATCTGGCAGAAGTCGCAGCCCATCATGATGCCTTCCCCAACCGAGGAGACTTGGCTGCAGATTGAAGCAGGCTTTCAGTCTGTGGCAAATTTCCCAAACTGCATTGGAGTTGATGGTAAACATGTAAGGGTTCAGCAGCCACCACGATCAGGATCACGCTTCTTTAATTATAAGAAGTATTTTTCTGTGGTCCTGATGCACATTACAAATTTGTTGCCATTGATGTTGGTGCCTATGGCAGTACTGGGGACTCTCAGGTGTTTTGAACATCACAGATTGGTCTGCAAATTCTTCAAGATTGTGGAACGCTTCCAGCCCCACGACCTTTGCCGGGTTCCACACATCCAGTGCCCTTTGTGATGGTATTGGATGAGGCATTTCCCTTAATGGCCACCCTGCTGCGCCCATACCCACGAAGGGGACAGGATTTTTAATTATCGGCTGAGTCTTGCACGCAGATATGTGGAATGCACCTTCGGAATCATTACTAGTCAGTGGAGAATCTTTCACACAACCATCCAGTTGTATACAGACACCGTTGACGCTGTGATTAAGGCATGCTGTGTACTCCATAACTATGCTCGTGAGTACAGCTCAGAGGTAGATGTGGAGTACCAGCAGCCAATATTTAATACAGTGTGCAACGTGGGTCTGGGAAGGCCATCCAACTCTGATGTGCGTGTGTGAGAAACCTTTACTGACTGTTTTATGAGTCCAGAAGGTGCCGTGGACTGGCAAAACTTCTGTGTTGATGTTGTGCAGCCTGAACAGCAAAGAAGGATGGAAGAACATTGACCGACCCAATAGAAGATCATTAAAAAAAATTGTTGTTTTTGTTTAAAAAAAGTTAACTCTACATTTTTCGGAAATAAAAAAATTATGATTGTTAATTTGATGTGCTTTATGTTTTCTGTTTACTAAGTGTGGTTTGTTCTAACAAATTATAATGATTATCCTCCTTCCCATAGTCCAGTGCCCATATACCATCATACATATCCTCTATCCCATTGTCCTGCACTCATACACTCATGGAACAGTCAGAGATAGAGCCCTTGTATAGCTCCCTTAGGCTGTGTGCACACGATGCAGATTTGCAGCGGATCTGCAGCGGATTTTACCGCTCAGAAACGTTGCATATCCGCATTGTGATGTACAGTAGCCTTAAAATCAATGAAAAAAAAAATGCTGTGCAGACGCTGCGGATTTTTCCGCTCGGTTTTCCTGCGGTACAAACTCCGCAGCATGTTTCTTCTTTTGTGCGGTTTTCCATCTCCCCTGTCACCAAATCCGCAGAGGGAAAACCGCAGTGGAAAACCGCACAAAAACCGCAAGAAAACCGCAGGAAAAATGGAAGAAATCCACAGGAAAAAGGCCGGTCATTTGACCTGCGTATTTCTTCCATTCTGCGCGGAAAAATCCGCAGGGCTAAAAAGTCCATCTGCACTCAGCCTCATGCTAACAAAAAAAATAAATTTTGAAAATATAACTTTATTTGAATACCAATAAAAACATCATGACAAGCATTGCAATTTTTTTCAATATGAAAACATTTTTGTAAACTTATGGCCAAATAAGTTAATTTTTAGACCACAGAACAAGAAAGTTGCCTTGCTTCCAAAAAGGTGACTAATCTCTTGGTCTCAAAGTGGGCCTTGTGGTGGCAATGCCAAACTCGGCGTTGCAGACTTCAAACATCTTCAACAAAACTTGCAACCTAATCTAAATATTGGTACTCCGAGCACTACCCATAGGATGTCGCTGGATCGGAAGGGAAAGTGGCAGTTGGTGAGTGGCCCAGCCTTTGTATGCTTCCTGACTCAGAATGTTGGGAATAAGTGTTGGCTGGTCTACTATATCTGTAGTCAGGTTCTCGTTGATGTGGTTGTGGTCTCAAAAGGAAACTACCAAGGACCCCCATTAAAATGTCTGGAAATGATGCAATTGGAACAGAGTCCTCCAAAGCTGTAAGTGCCGTATGCACCATACTCATAAAAAATGAGTGCCTATCCGGTGGCAGTGAGTGAGCCTTGCTTGCTATAGTCAAGGCAAAAAAATCAAAATGATCCTCTGTAGTTGATTTTTTTTATCAAATCCAGGGTATCATTTGCGATTTTAACTGTTTTGTCATCATTTTTTTTTACTTTTCTTTTGCTGGACTCTCCTGCCACCGGATAAGCAGCTCTTTCTCTCCTCTCTGTTACATCAGCTTCTGCTGAAACGGATGCTCCAACAGCTGCAGAATCAGGTGTGCCAGCAGCTGCTGAAGATGTGGCACCAGCTAAAGAAGCTTTTGCACCAGATGCAGAGCAAGTGGCACCAGCTCCAGAAGAAGTTCCTTCTCCGCCTTCAGGGTCATCTTCATCCGGAGGCCCAGGACGACAAATGTTCCCTTCAGTGCTGTGTGAAAAAATGAAAACAATTCTTCATTATTAGGGTATGTTTCCACGCTGCATAGGAGCAACACTTTGGACGCAGCAAAATGCTTGCTCCACCCAAAGCGCTTCCCCCTTTTTTGTTCGCGTGCTGATAAATCATGTTTTCATTGAACACATGCGGAATCACCGCATGCTATCAATACTGTGCTAGTTATCTTGCGGAGACAGAGCGCCAGCGCAAGATAAATAGACATGCTGTGGTCTAGAAAGACGCACCTCATGTCTGGTGACGTAGGTCTGCCACCTGCATGTCTGTACACATAGTGGAGATGGGATTTCATAAAATCCCCTCCACTATGCTGTAACGTCTGGACGCTGCGGATTGAACACTGTGGCTGTATGCAGCATTCAATACGCAGCCAATTGTGCTGTATTATGCCACGTGGAAACATAGAGGCTAGATATATCGTTAATTACAGATTTATCTCTTTTTTGGGAAAAACTTACCTCTGCAATGTCTTGCTTGTCTGAAGAAAGGAACTCCTCATAAAAAGGAAAATTTTTCCTCGTGCGAGAGGAGCCATTCTTTTGACATGTGGTCAGAAATTTGTTGAACCTGTCCCTCACCAACTGACACCTCTGTTTAATATCTTTCTCTAAAAAAAAACCAACACACTATTATCAATCTTAGTTCATTTTATAAAAAGCTTAATATTAATTGCTAAATAACGTTATAATTACCAATTTGCAACTGCCTTGCATTTGTTCAGGAATCCCATTCGAAATATAGCTGTCAAAAATTTTTTGTCCACCAAATGTCCCTAAAAAATTTGTCCTTGTACGACTCATCAGCAGGGTCCCAGATCGCAGGAAAATCACGTACCTACAATGTATACAATAATGTCATTAGATACGATATTCAACACCCATATAATATTAAATAAAAAGTTAAAAAAAATTTATTTGGTATATATTTATTTGTAACCCCTACCCTAGCCCCAGGCCTAACCATAACCCTAACGCCAACACATCCCTAACCCTAATCCCAACCCCAACCCTTATCTAAACCCTAACCCTAATCCCAACTCTAACCCTAATCCCAACCCTAGCCCTAACCATAATCCAAACCCTAACCCTAATTCAAACCCTAACACTAATCCCAACCCTAAACCTAATCTAATCTTAAACCAAACCCTAATCTCAACCCTAACCCTAATCCCAGCCCTAACCCTAATCCAAAACCTAACCCCAACCCTTGCCCTAACCCTAATCCAAGCCCTAACCCTAATCTCAACCCTAATCCTAAACTAAACCATAACCCAAGGCCTAACCAGAACCCTAACCCCAACAAACCTCTAACCCTAATTCCAACCCTAGCCCTAACCCTAATCCCAACCCTAACCCTAATCCCAACCCTAGCCCTAACCTCAATCCCAACCCTAGCCCTAACCCTAATCCAAATCCTAACCCTAATCCCAACCCTAATCCTAATCCCAAACCCAACCCTAACCCTAATCCCAACTATAACCTTAATCCCAACCCCAACCCTAACCCAAAACCTAGCCCTAACCCTAATCCAAACCTTAATCCTAACCCAACCCTTACCCTAATCCAAACCATAACCCCAGGCCTAACCAGAAACCTAACCCCAACACACCTCTAGCCCTAATTCCAACCATAGCCCTAACCCTAATCCCAACCCTAACCCTAATCCCAACCCTAGCCCTAACCCTAATCCTAATTTGAAAATGGAAAAAATGTTCAAAAAATTTACTTTATTATTTTACCATAATTAATGGGGTGATACAAGGGTTTTTTTTATTTACTATTTAATTGCGGGTTTTTAAATATTTTATAACCTTTTTTATTGGGTTAACAAAAGGGGTTCTGAAAAAAATTGTGTCAGCTCCCGTGCAATTTTATGTGCCAGAGAGGGAAAGCCGGCAACTGGGAGCAGATCTTTATAGCCTGGGAAGGGGTTAATACCCATAGATCTTCCCAGACCATGAATTTCAGCCCTCAGCTGTCTGCATAGCCTTTACTGGCTATTAATATTGAGGGACCACCCAAAAAATTATATGGGGGCTCCCTATATTTTATAGCCAGAAAGGCTACGCAGACAGCTGCGAGCTGATATTCGTAGCCTAGGAAGGGACCATGGATATTTGCCCCCCGGCTACAAATATCATCTGTAAGATGCACCAATTCCAGTGCTTAGCCTCTCTCTTCCCACTGCCGTATAGTGGTGGCATATGGGATAATAAGGGGGTTAATGTCACCTTGCTATTGTAAGGTGACCAATTTTTATTTTTCTCCTATTCCGACCGAAGCTGTCGTTATCCTGTTAAAAAAACAAAACAAAAAAAACAATTGTAGACTCCCTGGTCCGATGCACTCCATTAATAACGAGTGTCCCACAATGATCTGCCATGGAGAATAGTCACATCAGGAGATGTGACTGCTCTCCACGGCTCCAGCAACACACTGACAGGAGCTAATCTCCTGCAGTGTGTCACTGCGCATGCGCAAGAATTTATCAGAGTTCATTGACTCCGGTACTCTTGCTTTATGGCACAGCTGCGTGGGAAAATTCTCACGCAGCTCTAGTGATGTAAAGTGACAGCACAGAGCTACAAAACTCCGGTAAACTCAACGATACACTGACAAGGCGCATAGCACCTGTTAGTATATCGCCGGAGGAAGTGACAGATCGGCGTGGGACACTCGTTTTATTGGATTTCTGCAGACCAGGGAGCATATTATTGGTTTATATATTTTTTTTCTAGTGGACCGAGGGCTTCGGGGAATTAGGTGTGGTGTATGGTAAGTATGTACTCTATGTTGTATGTACTGTCTGTAATGTATGTTTCATGTACTGTATGTGTATTGAATGTCATATGTGTTTTGTGTTTAACTCACTATTGTACTCAGTCACCGGACAATGGGACTACTCTCCCATCATAATAACCGGATGGGAGCAGCAGTCCCATACGACGACTGAGTACAATCCCTGTCTATCGTCACATGGGAACTGACAGACATGTAATACCATGGCCACCGGGGGGGTAACCCGTTTGGTCGCTCCAGTACTCACTCTGCTGGAGGCTGTTTCATCTCTGGTATGCTGTCCACTTTGGGTACACAAGTGACTGCAGACAGAGGCTGGAAACAACTTTGACAACTCAGCTTTATTCTCTTCAGGGCACAGCATATCCACAATGGCTACAGGACTCTTTACTAGTGTTGAGCATTCCGATACCGCAAGTATCGGGTATCGGCCGATACTTGCTGTATCGGAATTCCGATACCGACTTCCGATATTTTTTCAATATCGGAAGTCGGCATCGGAATCGGAAGTTCAAAGTTGATTGACAGCCTGACGTCATCATGATGCGCGGTGTGTGCGCATCATGATGCGCCGTCATTTCGGGCCTTCCGGGGGTCTCTGCCTGCCTGCCGGGGGGCTGTGTGGACTGCCCGGGGTCTGTACCGGCCTGCCGGGGGGCTGTGCCGGCCTGCCGGGGGGCTGTGTGGACTGCCCGGGGTCTGTACCGGCCTGCTGGGGGGATGTGCCGGCCTGCCGGTGGTCTGTGCACCCTGTGGGGGTCTGTACCGGCCTGCCGGGGGGCTGTGCCGGCCTGCCGGGGGGCTGTGCTGATGTCCGGGGGTCTGTGCAAGCATCGTCCGATGGGACTACAAGTCCCATCTGGCGATGCCTGCTACCATGACAGTGATTGACACATTAGCCAATGATGGGACAGTAGTAGTCCCATCATCCGGCTAATGTGTTAAATGTTAAAAAAAAAAAATTTCCCACGCAGCAATGGCATAAAGTGAGACTAGGGACTTTTTTTTTTTTAAGTGGCGGAGGAATACAGTGCGGAAGGATACCTACCTTCCGTCATTGGATTCCTGCAGCCCGTAGAGAACGGCAGCAACAGCTGATGCTGCAGTTCTCTACCCAAGATCGTCGTGGGACACACTCGTGGACTGCTTCGGATCGTGGGTGAGTATTTTTGTGGTTTGTTATGTTAATATTTATTCCGTAAAAGACAATGGCTTCGGGGAACAATGTGACAAGTATTGGTAAGTATGTTACTCTATGTTATATGTACTGTATGTCTATGTATGTATTGTATGAATGTATTGTATGTAGTATGTATGTAGTATATATGTGGTATGTATGTAGCATGTAGTATGTATGTAGTATGTATGTAGCATGCATGTAGCATGCAGTATGTATGTAGCATGCATGTAGTATATATGTAGTATGTATGTAGCATGTAGTATGTATGTGGTATGTATGTAGCATGTAGTATGTATGTAGCATGCATGTAGTATGTATGTAGTATGTATGTAGTATATATGTAGTATGTATGTAGCATGTAGTATGTATGTAGCATGCATGTAGTATATATGTAGTATGTATGTAGCATGTAGTATGTATGTAGCATGCATGTAGTATGTATGTAGTATGTATGTAGTATATATGTGGTATGTATGTAGCATGTAGTATGTATGTAGTATGTATGTAGCATATATGTAGTATGTATGTAGCATGTAGTATATATGTAGTATATATGTAGCATGTAGTATGTATGTAGCATGCATGTAGTATGTATGTAGTATGTATGTAGTATATATGTGGTATGTATGTAGCATGTAGTATGTATGTAGTATGTATGTAGCATATATGTAGTATGTATGTAGCATGTAGTATATATGTAGTATATATGTAGCATGTAGTATGTATGTAGTATGTATGTGGTATGTATGTAGCATGTAGTATGTATGTAGTATGTATGTAGCATATATGTAGTATGTATGTAGCATGTAGTATATATGTAGTATATATGTAGCATGTAGTATGTATGTAGTATGTATGTGGTATGTATGTAGCATGTAGTATGTATGTAGCATGCAGTATGTATGTAGTATATATGTAGTATGTATGTAGCATGTAGTATATATGTAGTATGCATGTTGCATGCATGTAGTATATATGTAGTATGTATGTTGCATGTAGTATATATGTAGTATGTATGTTGCATGTAGTATATATGTAGTATGCATGTTGCATGCATGTAGTATATATGTAGTATGTATGTTGCATGTAGTATATATGTAGTATGAAAGTAGCATGTATGTAGTATGTAGTATGAATGTAGCATGTATGTAGTATGCATGTTGAATGTATGTAGCATGTATGTAGCATGTAATTTTTTTTTTTTTTTTTTTTTTTACATTCAACACATTAGCCGGATGATGGGACTACTACTGTCCCATCATTGGCTAATGTGTCAATCACTGTCATGGTAGCAGGCATCGCCCGATGGGACTTGTAGTCCCATCGGACGATGCCTGCACAGACCCCCGAAGCCTGCACAGCCCCCCGGCAGGCCGGCACAGCCCCCCGGCAGGCCGGCACAGCCCCCCGAAGCCTGCACAGCCCCCCAGCAGGCCAGCACAGCCCCCCGGAGCCTGCACAGCCCCCCGGCAGGCCGGCACAGCCCCCCGGCAGGCCGGCACAGCCCACCGGAGCCTGCACAGCCCCCCGGCAGGCCGGCACAGACCACCGGAGCCTGCACAGACCCCCTGGCAGGCCGGCACAGCCCCCCGAAAGGCCCGTACAGACCCCAGAGAGGCTGTACAAGGGAAAAACAGGATTTTTCTTATTCCGATACCGGAAGTCCCATAGACTTGAATGGGACTTCCGGTATCGGAATCGGCGATACCGATACTTTTTTTTAAGATCGGCCGATCCATTCCGATCCGATACTTTGAAGTATCGGACGGTATCGCTCAACTCTACTCTTTACTCAATAACAGCAATACATCTTCATCTACAGCAGTGCGTTACTTCTTCCTTCACTTCACACATATGAACCACACAAGCAAGCAGACACGTCACACGGAACACGGTGAACATGGAACTATGACCTTTCTTCCTGAGACCGACTTCAACGCACAAAGGTACCTGTCTTTTCCGTTACAGCTCAACCCTTTACGGCACTGTTGCTCTTGTACATGTCCAAGATTTGCAGTTCTCTAGATTCTTCACAAAGCTCCGTACTCCAGCTGCCACTCCACAAGGGGCTCACCCTCTGACCTCCCTGGCTTGACAATTCCAGACACGGGCTGGTTTCCAAAGACTGGCTTGGTTGTCACTTCATCTCTTCCTTGCTAGCTGACTTGACCACTGAGACTTCTCCGTTAGTCTTCCTAGTCCTGCAGTTCCCTGTCTGTAACTGTAGGACCTCCTTCTGCAGCGTGTGCATAGCGTTTTCGAATTTCCCATTGATTAACATTGTGTGCACAACGCACTGCGGATTTGAGACAATTCTGCGCGTCCAAAAATGCTGCGGAAATGCATCAAAATCCGCATTCCGCATCGTGTGCACATACCTACACTAGAGGTGATTCGCCTGCTTGCAGACAATTTGTTAGTATCAAGAAACAAATATTTTGGAAAATAGGTAAAAAAAAAGGCAACATAAATATATTATATCTACATTTCCCATTTTTGACTGTGGAGCTAAGCCTGCTATGCTTCCTGTCCAGCATTCCTTCTTGCGTACAACTAATTGGCTCAAATAAATGTCTATTCATTAAAAACCTTGAAATTCCCATTTGCCGAACCTGCACAGGAGGTTAAAACATTTGCTGTTGCTTGTATAAAAACCATATAAACCAGCAGGTACGACTAAATAGTTCCTGAGTAAACTGTGTGACTCTGAAGGTATAATATTCCTGTCATTCATTTTACATTTTTCACAATTGTATTGTGCTTTTGTTTTATTAAATTTTTATGGCTTTGGCCCATCCCACATATAGACATCACTGTATTCTAAGGGTGCATTGGGCTGGCACTAGAGACAACACCACATCCGAAGACCACAATGTTTACTGGGTTGGCAGTCAGTCAACATGCAGTAGGGGTATGTGGGAAGACCCCACGCATATTGTAGTACAAGACAGCTTTCTCAGGAGAAGTCTTCTTGTGCTTTTACTTAAACACTGGTAATTTTTTTGCAGGAGGATTTTTTGGAGGAGGATGTTAATGATTTTTGCTGTATTATCATCATGTTTATGGAGCTCTGTATAATCATTGTCCCACATAGATGTTATTGTTATTAGGGGTGTGTTTAGATCATCATACCGTATCCTGGTTTTAGATGTTTTTAACGTTTGTTGTCTCTCCTGGATTTTCACTAGGCTGGTACTAGAGGCAACACCTTATCCTGAGAAAGCACTGAGCTGGTACTTGAGATGCTA
Source organism: Dendrobates tinctorius (assembly GCF_039654945.1). Classification (NCBI taxonomy): domain Eukaryota; kingdom Metazoa; phylum Chordata; class Amphibia; order Anura; family Dendrobatidae; genus Dendrobates; species Dendrobates tinctorius. Next base: position 16,168,754 of record NW_027361733.1, read on the forward strand.
TCCAGAACGGACAGTGCCCTGTGCTTGTACTGGAGATGCTACCTAGTACAGACAGTGCCCTATGCTGGTACTAGAGATGCTACCCAGTACAGAGAGTGTCCTGTGCTGATACTAGAGATGCTACCCGGTATAGAGAGTGCCCTGTGCTCATACTAGAGATGCTACCCAGTAAAGATAGTTCCCAGTGTTGGTACATGAGATTCTATCCAGTATAGAGAGTGCACTGGGCTGTTACTAGAAATTCCACTCTATTCAGAGAATGGAATGGGCAGCTACTTGAGACACCAGTATGTCAAGGAATTGCGCTGGGCTGGTATTGTTAATGATAATAGAAAATTTGGTATTGTTAATGCCACAATGTGCATAAACTGCACTGGGCTAGTACTGTAGATAGTAAAACACTAGTACTAGTACTGTGGACAGTCTGTGTCAAGATACATTTTTTGGATTTGTGGCAGTTCTGGCTCCACTAAGCTAAAACTTTTATCTTTTCAGGCTATCAGGGGTTAATGTCACTTTTTCCCCGCTGGCTACCTTGTGTTACTGCCATGCTGCAGGGTCAGCTGATGTGGGTGGTTACCACTCCTTAGGCTAGTTTCACACTTGCTTTTTTTTGCAGCGCGTTTTTCCCGCAAAAAAACGCATTGAAAAAACGCATACATAAGCATACAACTGCTGCGTTTTTTTCAAGCATTTTTATGAGCATGCATGAAAAAAACGCAGCGTTTTTATGCGTTTGTATGCGTTTTTAGCGCGTTTTTACCGCGTTTGCGTTTTTTTCCAACATTTTTAGGTGGCCCCTCACACTACCCAAACCATGACTTTACTAACCCTAACCCTGACCCTAACCCTAACCCTAACCCTGACCCTAACCCTTAACCAAATCATACTTAACCCTAACCCAAACCCTAAACCCTAACTAACCCTAACCCTAACCCTAACCCTGACCCTAACCCTAACAATGACCCTAACCCTAACCCTAACCCTAACCCTGACCCTAACCCTAACCCTAACCCTGACCCTAACCCTTAACAAAACCATACTTAACCCTAACCCTGACCCTGACCCTAACCCTAACCCTAACCCTAACCCTGACCCTAACCCTGACCCTAACCCTAACCCTAACCCTAACCCTAACCCTGACCCTAACCCTTAACAAAACCATACTTAACCCTAATCCTGACCCTAACCCTGACCCTAATCCTTAACAAAACCATACTTAACCCTAACCCTGACCCTAACCCTAACCCTGACCCTAACCCTAACCCTAACCCTGACCCTAACCCTAACCCTAACCCTAACCCTGACCCTAACCCTTAACAAAACCATACTTAACCCTAATCCTGACCCTAACCCTGACCCTAACCCTTAACCAAACCATACTAAACCCTAACCCTGACCCAAAACCCAACCCTAACCCTGACCCTGACCCTAACCCTAACCCTAAACCCCCTTAACTAACCCTAACTCTAACTCAAACCCCTAAATTCCATGGTTAAAAAAAAAAAACGCATATGCAAAAAAACGCTTACATGAGCATGCCAGTGCGCACATATGCGCATCCATAGGCTATAATGGCCCTTTTTAGCGCAAAACGTGCGCATATGTGCGCATGCGCTTTTTTGCAGGGCCAAATCGCACACCCCAAAAAAACGCAGCGCATGAAAATCGCATACATGCGCTTACAAGCGCGCAAGTATGCGCACCCATGTTAAAGATAGGGGAAAAAACGCATGCGCAGGTTAGCGTTTTTTTCCAGCGCTAAAAAACGCAAATGTGAAACCAGCCTTACATCCTTTAAAAGGTCACCTGATGCATCAGCTGACTGTTGATTATACAGGTCCTTTCTGGAGACCAGTCTAGCAGAAGCAGTTCTCTGGTACCTTCCACGTTTGGTGTTAAGAGTCCTGTTGCTGTTGATATCTGCGGTGTGGAACTTTGCAGCGATGCATATAAGCTAAGTGTGGTGTTTTTTGTCCCTCCTAGTCCGTTTTGGTGTTTGTCACTTTCGCCTGTGTGTACTATCTGCAGTGGCAAAGGCTAGTGCTCCTTGCAGGCCAGTGCATTAGCCAGGGCAAAGACAGGTGACACTAGGGATTAGGTTCCTGATGGCGGCAGGGGGAAGGACCTGCATAGGGTGTTAGGGGAGTGCAGGGACAGGCTCAGGCTGAGCTCAGGTGTTGACCATCCCTCATTCCCTATCGCTAGTGCCTTCTTTTCGCTTTTTCCATCCCGTTGTGTGTGAGTTGTGCCGTCCGTTGACCGATCACCCGTTGGGGTCGAGTCACACCATGACATTCTGTCCACATAACTGGTACTAGAGACACTACCATGTTCTGAAAGTGCACTGGACTAGTTCTGTGGAAGCCACCATATACAGAGTTTACGCTAGTCTGGTAAAAGAAATACCACCCTTTCCTGAGAGTGCACTGGCTAGTAATAAAGGCACCACAATATCCAACAACAACACCGAGATGATACTAGAATCCACAGAAAGTCCTGGGAGTGCTTGGAGATAATATCAGAGGTGCCACCATGTACAGAAAGAACACTGTGATGGCATCAGAGATGAGTATATTCATAAATACTGTACAATGGGCAAGTACTTTTGATGCCACTCTGTCCCAAGAGTTCACTGGGCTAGTACTAAAGGCACTTCTATGTCCAGAAAGTACACTAAGATGGACTGTAGTCACTTCCTTTTTTGAAGAGTGTGTTGGGCGGGCGTTAGAGATGCCACTATGGGAGCCCCTTAACCTAAGACATCATACTTCTAGACATTGGGACATTACTAACTCCAGTCCAGTGTTCCTCTATTTACACCAGTCTGAGTCCAAACCATCTGCATAACATGTAACACATCCGTTACCGAAGAGACTAGAAAACATCTACAAAATTGGGGAAGGATGCAGTTACAAAAGGACACACCTTAGTGCCACAAGGGGCCCAGCAGACACTTAAACACTTAAGGAGATGACAGTGCTTTACACAACATTTGGCAGTTTGAGGAACGCCAATATAGATGTCATAAGGTTCCAGGAACTTCAAGCTCTGCCTTTGGGCCAACACATTTCTTGCAGATGATCCATTGGCTTCACACTCGACTGCAGAGATGCCAAGATCCAGATTAGAGATGGGGGAACCCAAACAGTAAATTTCAGAGTCCGTACCGAACACCTACTGTTCGGGCACAGACACCGAACACAGACTTCACCAGGATGTCCATGTTACTGTTCGGGTTCAGCTGCCCAAACGCTATACATGACAGCATGACAAACATTGCTTCTGATCGGCGGTGAAATGATCCCTGCCAGTCAGGGAGCCATAGTTCCCACACTGTCAAAAGACAGCATGAGCGCTCAGCTGTGATCGGAGGTATAAAGTTTATCTCCAGTAACTGGTGTCACCTGATGGGACTATAGCTCCCATCATCTGACATCTGCTGCCACTAATAACAGCGAGAGCAGAAGTGGCAGATGTGAGAATTCATCAGCTGGCTCCTCTGCTGTAAATAAATAATTAAAAAAAATGGAGTGGGTTCCCCTGTACTTTTGATATCCAGCCAAGCAAAGCTCCCAGCTGGGGGCTGCAACCTTCAGCTGTCAGCTTCAACAAGGTTGATTGAAAAACTCATGGTGCTAGCAAGGATCTCACCGAGGTCACGGCAGTTCAGCCCAGTAGGAATGCTGCCTCAGTGACCAGACGTAACCTCGATGCGCTTGCAGCAGTTCAGTCATCAGTGGTTTTCAGCCTGAAGGGTTGCATCTTGGCACCATCCAGGTTGAAAACTGTTTATTCACCAGACAAGGATTACGGCGTGGGAGAGAACGACAGAGAGATGAGGGATATTGTTGTTTTTTTATTTTAGTTTTATTACAGGAGATCGAGGGCTTTCGTGAAATTAGGCATTAGGTGAGTATAACTGTGTTTATTATTTTTAAATAAAAAAGTAATAGTGTCTTTTTGTTTATTTTTAATTAAAAACTTTATTCTTTATATTCCTGCTGTGTCTTTATTTACCATATAACTATGGGGTTAATAATGGATAGATGCTTCTTCATTACTAAGCAGTGGGTTTGATGTCACCTGACAATACAAATGGGACATCAACCCCAGAAATATGGACCCCACTTGCCACCGCTACAGGGCAAGTTGGAAGAGCCAGGCAAAGCGCCAGAATTAGTGCATCTAATAGAAGTGCCTTTTCTGGGCAGCTGCGAGCTGCTATTTTTAGGCTGGGTGCACCAATATCCATGGCCCCTTACCAGCCTGAGAATACCAGCCCCCAGCTGTCTGCTTTAACAAGGCTGGTTGTCAAAAATGGGGGGGCGATGCTGTTTTTTTTAAATTATTTAATTAAATAATTACAAAAACAGCTTGGAGACCCCTCCATTCTTGATAACCAACCTTGCTGAAGCTGACAGCTGAGGGTTGCAGCCCACAGCTGTGAGTTTTGTCTGACTGGCTATCAAAAATACAGGGGAACCCACGCCGTTTGTTTTTTTTAAATTATTTATTTACAGCACAGGATACTCAAATCCGCCGCTCCTGCTCTCAATATTATTAGCGGCAGCAGGTGTCAGATGATGGGATCACTAGTCCCATTAGCTGACACCTGTGACCAGAGGTAAACTTTATGCCTCGGATCACAGCTGAGCACTAACGCTTTCTTTTGACGGCATGGGAACAACGGCTACCTGACCGGCGGGGATGATTTCACCGCCAATCAGAAGCGGTGTTTACCGTGCTGTCATGCATATGACAGCATGGCAAATATTGGATGTTTGGGCCCCCGTTCAAGTGAATGGGATCAGGATTCGGGTCCTGGTACTGTTCTGGTACCTGAACCCGAACTTTTTGTAACTGTTTGGCCGAACCCCCGGAACCGAACATCCAGGTGTCCGCCCATCTCTAATCCAGACGTCTGTTCTCCTCTTTGATGGATTTTCTGGCTTACTGTCCCCCAGGTCTACAGCTTATCAATCTCTAATTCTTTCCATGATTTGCCATTTAAAATTCAATTCTTTTCTAGACTTTTCTGCAAAAATGAGGTTTCATCCCATTTATATAAATAAGTGTCGGATGCAACCATGATCACAGCTGTTATATAATAATTAATCTGGTTTTAGAGCAAATCCCTCTTGCAATTAAAGGTCTATGTATTTTGCCTTTCTAATCATAATCTCAGAAAACCATTCTTATCTCTCTGTTTGGCGGCTAAAAAAAAGTAGAAAATGGAAGCAAAAAAAAATGTTTTTTTTATGTTATCACCAATTCCAGTAGTTTTCATAAGAATATGGATATAACTTAAAGGAGACCTGTCACCTTTGCTGACATGATATTTTTCTGGAGCGTCTTTTCTTATAACTCAGCATGGTATGGCCCCTCTTATTCCTCCTAGAAATGTGTGACCAAATTGCAACTGTGTGTTACCATATGTGTCATCAAAGGAGGTGTCCTATCAGGATTATATACTGATTTCTTTTATAACTATAAAGCAAAATTAATAACGGAGAAACTGCACAAGAAAGGATTTAAAAGAAATCACGCATTGAATTTTTTTAAAGGGAATCTGTTAGCAGGATTTTGCCCCAAAACTATTTATATTCACATGTAGCTCTTTCAAACTCAAGTCCAGCAATCCCTTTACATGACCAGTACAGTCCTGCATTACTGAGCAATCAGCATTTGAATTGACATGGAAATGGTGCTGAAGAGCTTTTTTAGAGCTGAAGCCTCTGCCACTCCAGCTCTATTACCTGTCCAGTGCCACCTCCTTCTGCTTGACTGACAGTCTATATGCTATGTGATTTCAGGCAAAGGATCTGTCAGTCAAGCAGGAAGAGATAGCACTGGGATAGGAATAGAGCTGGAGTGACAGAGACTTCAGGTCCACAAATAGTAAATCTGCCTAATTTGCATGTAATTTGCATCAATTCAAACACTTATTTCTTAGTAATGGAGGAATGGACTGGCCATGTAAAGGTATTGCTGGACTTGTCTTTGAAAGAGCTACATGCACATACAAATAGTTTGGGTATGAAATCCTATGGACAGATTCCCTTTAAAAGAAATTCAACCATTTACTAAAACAAATATGTTAGCAGCTGTGACAATTTCTCTTTATAATGTTATATTTGTCTTGGGACTCCTGATTGGCTGTGCTATACCATGGGGTTTGATAGCTGCAAGGCAATGATCTCATTGATAGCAGCCTAGTCGTGTAAATTTGGGGATTTCTGCCCGAGGCGCTCATACTCCATATTGATTAAATAGAGATGTTTTGAAAATGTTGCTTCCATTTTTTTTATCATTTGCAGATCAATAACATGTCTATCCATCCTGTGAGTTCCATAATTCCATGACATTTCCTTCTTGGTGTCATAATTTACCTGTTGATGAGGTTGTATAAAATATATATACTTATTTTTCATCCTATATATCTTTATAGGGACGTGGAAACATTGAATTTCACCCCGTTCTGCCGTACTGTCAGAGCGCTTTGAAAGCATTAAAACCCCACCAGTTATTACCTTGCTTGGATTCACACTCTTTTAATGCTCTTCACAGTAGAAAATCTCATTGTAGTAAAGCAATTACTTCTAGCACGTTAAATGTACCTTGTATAAAGTGGAAGGAGTGTGAAGCGAGCAAAGGAGAAGAGATGGTGCCCATATCCTAAGCATCTGCTGAATAAAAAGATCTCCGACATCTGAGGAAGCCACTTTGTAGATGTGGTGGTAAACAATCCGGAAAACATTACAAGTGTTTCCATCAGATGTCTGGTGACTGCAGCGATGTAAAAGCTTGAATGATTTAGGGGATGAGCAGTTATAGGAGGAATCAGATACTGTACTGGATAATGCCTTATTATCACTATAGGACATGGAAAATAATAGAAATCATCTATGTCAATGAGTTCTGAGCAAAAATCTATTGAAAAGATGAGAATATCATGAGAGTTGGGATTAAGGTTATTCTCATTGTTCCGACATGCTGTGCCTTACAGGCATATGATAATGCTTTTGGCTTCTCAGTTCTTGTTCATCCCAATTTGAGATTGCCAAAGGTGTTAGATTGGAATCAGGTCTGGGCTTTGTGTTGGCATATGCAACAGAAATGGACTTATTGTTTATGTAAAGGAAGACTTTACATTAGCCTGACAGCAGATGGTGATGGTGTGGAGCTATATGTTTGCTGTGTTGTGGGGAGGGAAGTTCTCTATTGTTGTTGTTCTTTCACTTTCGCTTTTTAGTGTGTTATACCAGCAGCACAGGCTGTGTGCTTCTGAATTCTCTTATCTCATGTTTACCCATATTAAGTAAATACTGTTTACTCAAGATAACTTGCTCACTGAAGTTCTCTTATGTTCTGGTGGATTCTCAAAAGATACACTTTGCTACAGGTTATGGGCCCAGGAGATAGTCCCAGAACACAGAATCCCAAACGCACTGAAAACCCCAAGCAATAACCTCAGATACCGGAGAAGCAGATAAGATAAAACCCAGTGAACGGAGGCTGAAAAAAAATCCAGATACAGAGGGACAAAGGAATTTATGATCTAGGAACTGGAGGACCGCACACTGGAGATAATTACGGAGAATCACCACATACAGGATATACAGGAACTCAAAAGAAGAAAGAAGCTTATTAGTGGATGATGCTCAATTAATACACATAAGAAATGAAGAAACAGTGAAAGGAATGTGGGACGCATTAAGAAAATTACATGAAAGATCCAGTTTAAATCACAAGTTATTTCTTTTAAGAAAAATTTACAGTATGAGATTGAGTGCAAATGATGACATGCATATTCTCAATGATGGAAGTAATATCACAGCTAAGGTCTATTGGTGAAGACAATAAAGAAAGTCATGTAGCAGCAATATTATTGTGCAGTTTACCAGATTCGAAAAAAACAGCCTTAATAAGTGCCCTAGAGACAAGACCAGAAAAAGACATCACATTAGATTTTGTGAAAACAAGACTAATAGATGAATATCAGAGAAGAAAAGAAAAAATAAATGATTCTTCTACTGAAAAGGACAATGGAAACACTCTTAAACCTACAGAATTTAAAAAACCATATAATAAAGAGACAAGAGAATGTTTCAGATGTAAGATAAAAGGTCATTTAAAGAAAGACTGTACCATATGAAACGCAGAACAACAAAAATTACAACATAAAGAGCATACACAGAAAGTGAAAAACACAATTTCCGATTCATGTGAGAATAATTGGAATGGCACATTTAAAGTAACAGACAAGAAATCATCACTTGGTTGGTTTATTGATTCAGGAGCAATGAGTCATATGAAAAGTGACAAGAATTTCTTCACTGATCTTGATTTAGATAAGAAAGAAGCCATTTATCTTGCAGATGGGAGCAAAATAACCGCAGAAGGTATAGGACAAGGTATGTTAAACTGTTCAAACAAGTTCGGACAAGATACAAAGATACTTGTACAGGATGTGTTGTGTCACGCTCGCGCCTTGGCTGAATGGCGCGAGCCGGGGGGTTGTGGCCCCACTGTGCCACAAACCAGACTACCCTGGAAGGGGCGTAACTACGGCAGCTTCCTTGGTCTTCACTGGAGCCTCTGATGGTGAGGTCAGGCTTGTGCGGCAGGTAGCTGCCGGGTGCCACTCCAGGGTGGTGTCTGGCTGTGGCTGCTGATCCCACTCGGGAACAGGACACCTTGACAGAGGCTATAGACAGGCAGGCAGGTGGATACGACAGGCACGGCTGAGACACAGGGCAGGCGGGCACGGCTTGGAGACACAGGACAGGCGGGCACGGCTTGGAGACACAGGACAGGCGGGCACGGCTTGGAGACACAGGACAGGCGGGCACGGCTTGGAGACACAGGACAGGCGGGCACGGCTTGGAGACACCGGACAGATTGGCGTGGTATGAAAAGGAGCAGGTAGGGACCTGTTCACACAGCAGGTGTAGGCAGGAGGGAGTGGTGTATGCTGGAACAGGATCTGGACCTGTTCACACAGGAGGTACAGGGATGGATCTAGGCAGGAAGGAATGGAATATGAAGGATCAGGTTTGGGCCTGTTCACACAGGAGGTGCAGGTAGACAGAGCCGCAGGAGTGCGGAGCAGGCAGAGCCGCAGGAGTGCGGAGCAGGCAGAGCCGCAGGAGTGCGGAGCAGGCAGAGCCACAGGAGTGCGGAGCAGGCAGAGCGGCTAGGGAGCCGTGCAGGCAGAGCGGCTAGGGAGCCGTGCAGGCAGAGCGGCTAGGGAGCCGTGCAGGCAGAGCGGCTAGGGAGCCGTGCAGGCAGAGCGGCTAGGGAGCCGTGCAGACAGAGCGGCTAGGGAGCCGTGCAGGCAGAGCGGCTAGGGAGCCGTGCAGGCAGAGCGGCTAGGGAGCCGTGCAGGCAGAGCGGCTAGGGAGCCGTGCAGGCAGAGCGGCTAGGGAGCAGTGCAGGCAGAGCGGCTAGGGAGCCGTGCAGACAGAGCGGCTAGGGAGCCGTGCAGAAGCACAGATAAAGAGGACACAAGGAAAGACACGGCAGGGAAGGAACCACAAACAAGGAGACTGACAGACAGAGGTAAGACTGAGTTCAGACAGAGGCACAGGGACAAAGACACAAGGACCAGGATATTCAGCCTCCTGGCAGGCAGACAGAGTATGGACAAGGTACAGGGAACAAGACTCAAGGGCCAGGATATTCAGCCTCCCGGCAGGCAGACAGGGTACAAAGCAAGACTAGAGTAATTCTCCAAAGAAGGAGACAGACAGAACAGGGCCTGGCTTCCTCAGCAGCGGAATACTAACTGAGTATAGACATTGCTCAGGCAATGTTTCAGTGGGAGTGGCGAAACTAAATAGTCAAGGGCTCCAGGTGGCTGGTCAGGGACAGATTACCCAGGTGCACCCAGACTGCATAAGAACCAGAGAGTTCAGGCGCCGCCCCCCTATACACACAGTCAGGAAACATGGAGAGCAAGCAGGAAAACAAGAGGCATAGCACATGGAGCTCAGGGCTGGCAACAGACAGATTTCACAGCATGGTTTGAAGGAGAAAGTAAGTTGGTGTGCGGGGGATGGGAGGCCATGTAGTGATGCCAGCAGGGTTGTTACAGTACCCCCCCTTTACGGCCCCTCTTCCTCAAGCCTGCCAGAATGATCTGAAGAAGGAGTATGGAACCACATACAGTCCAGGCTGACAGGGCATCCTTCTGGTGAGACGAAGTAGGTGTGCCATCCGGAATCACCGAGTGCCAAGTTTCTTGGTGCCCAACAGCCTCCAACACCGAAGGTATAAGGACTTGGATCTCTTCCTCCAGAGTGGAAGAAAGCAGGGACCTGGAAGCCTCAGACTTGACCCCTACATCAGCCGGCCAGCTGGAAACCGAAGAGACCTTTACCGAGTCCAACTTCAGCCCGATATCCCAAGAAAATTGGACCTCCTCCTCCAGACGGGTAAAAAACAGAGATGCATAGGCCACTGTTCTCACCTCTTCATCCACCTGCCACATGGAAGTTGGAGGCATACATACGGGGAGCCACCTCCGCCTGTTACCCGGAACAGACTGGACCACTTCTTTCAAGTAGGCGAACGAGTACTGCTTAATCCTGGGACCTTCACCCACAGACCATAGAGGAGCCGAGGGCATCCACTCAGGATCAATCTTCAGCCCATCATCCTGGGGAAGACTATCAAGTGTCAGGGATGTTCCTGAGGACTGGTCACTGGTATGGTCACCGGAGGTGTACGGAGAGGGCGCCACTGTTTTCTTTTCTTCAGTGACGTCAGTACACCATGGCTTGATAGCCGGCAGATCAGGTGGAGAAGGAGACGATACAGAAGACTGACCTTGCAGTAATGGAACTAGACACCTCTGTTGGCTAGGCAGATCCAAATACAGCACCATGCTGGGTCTTTGGACCGGAAGGGGCAATAGAGTGCCCGGCTCAAAACGACCGGTGGGCAAGTTAGTCAGCAGGTGGAAGACAAATGTCTCTGTGTATAATGCTCCGATTAGGAGCTGTAGTTGACCCCTCAATGCTGGACTGTTCACAAGTAGGGCTTGGCCATCACCAAACCCCCTGCATGGATTCTGGAGCGGTGGAGCAGGAACCATGCACAGACTTTGTCTGGCTTGTAGCTTGCATACATCTGCACGGCCGAAACTCCCACAAGGCACCGGAACAGTCACAGACTTTAGTAGCGAGGAGGTACTCTCACCAAGGGCAGTCTCTCCTACTGGCCCAAGGTTCTGGAGCTTTGGCTTCACAGGGCTGAGACCATCAGGATGTTCCTTCTCAGGACTGGCCTCTGGCGACAACCTAGCCAGCCCCTTTTTCTTAGACCTCTTGGATCTTGCATGGGGGGCGAAAGGACATGGGACTCAGCGGGGACCATGGCCTGAGCAAACTGTCACGCTCGCGCCTTGGCTGAATGGCGCGAGCCGGGGGGTTGTGGCCCCACTGTGCCACAAACCAGACTACCCTGGAAGGGGCGTAACTACGGCAGCTTCCTTGGTCTTCACTGGAGCCTCTGATGGTGAGGTCAGGCTTGTGCGGCAGGTAGCTGCCGGGTGCCACTCCAGGGTGGTGTCTGGCTGTGGCTGCTGATCCCACTCGGGAACAGGACACCTTGACAGAGGCTATAGACAGGCAGGCAGGTGGATACGACAGGCACGGCTGAGACACAGGGCAGGCGGGCACGGCTTGGAGACACAGGACAGGCGGGCACGGCTTGGAGACACAGGACAGGCGGGCACGGCTTGGAGACACAGGACAGGCGGGCACGGCTTGGAGACACAGGACAGGCGGGCACGGCTTGGAGACACCGGACAGATTGGCGTGGTATGAAAAGGAGCAGGTAGGGACCTGTTCACACAGCAGGTGTAGGCAGGAGGGAGTGGTGTATGCTGGAACAGGATCTGGACCTGTTCACACAGGAGGTACAGGGATGGATCTAGGCAGGAAGGAATGGAATATGAAGGAACAGGTTTGGGCCTGTTCACACAGGAGGTGCAGGTAGACAGAGCCGCAGGAGTGCGGAGCAGGCAGAGCCACAGGAGGTGCAGGTAGACAGAGCCGCAGGAGTGCGGAGCAGGCAGAGCCGCAGGAGTGCGGAGCAGGCAGAGCCGCAGGAGTGCGCAGCAGGCAGAGCCGCAGGAGTGCGGAGCAGGCAGAGCGGCTAGGGAGCCGTGCAGGCAGAGCGGCTAGGGAGCCGTGCAGGCAGAGCGGCTAGGGAGCCGTGCAGGCAGAGCGGCTAGGGAGCCGTGCAGACAGAGCGGCTAGGGAGCCGTGCAGACAGAGCGGCTAGGGAGCCGTGCAGACAGAGCGGCTAGGGAGCCGTGCAGGCAGAGCGGCTAGGGAGCCGTGCAGGCAGAGCGGCTAGGGAGCCGTGCAGGCAGAGCGGCTAGGGAGCAGTGCAGGCAGAGCGGCTAGGGAGCCGTGCAGACAGAGCGGCTAGGGAGCCGTGCAGAAGCACAGATAAAGAGGACACAAGGAAAGACACGGCAGGGAAGGAACCACAAACAAGGAGACTGACAGACAGAGGTAAGACTGAGTTCAGACAGAGGCACAGGGACAAAGACACAAGGACCAGGATATTCAGCCTCCTGGCAGGCAGACAGAGTATGGACAAGGTACAGGGAACAAGACTCAAGGGCCAGGATATTCAGCCTCCCGGCAGGCAGACAGGGTACAAAGCAAGACTAGAGTAATTCTCCAAAGAAGGAGACAGACAGAACAGGGCCTGGCTTCCTCAGCAGCGGAATACTAACTGAGTATAGACATTGCTCAGGCAATGTTTCAGTGGGAGTGGCGAAACTAAATAGTCAAGGGCTCCAGGTGGTTGGTCAGGGACAGATTACCCAGGTGCACCCAGACTGCATAAGAACCAGAGAGTTCAGGCGCCGCCCCCCTATACACACAGTCAGGAAACATGGAGAGCAAGCAGGAAAACAAGAGGCATAGCACATGGAGCTCAGGGCTGGCAACAGACAGATTTCACAGCATGGTTTGAAGGAGAAAGTAAGTTGGTGTGCGGGGGATGGGAGGCCATGTAGTGATGCCAGCAGGGTTGTTACATGTTGTATGTTCCAAAATTGGAAGGTGGATTGATATCTGTGGAGCGTTTAACCGCTAAAGGACTCACTGTAAAATTCAAAGACAATGAGTGTGCAATTCTAGCAGGAAACAAGATGATAACCAATGTCAAGGCAGATGGACAATTATATCACCTTGACACACCAAAGGAACAGATGAAGGTATGTACACATGATCACAAGAACTGTATAGACGTCTAGGACACAGACACCCTGACAGTATAAGGGAACTACAAAGAAAATAAATGACAAAAGAGCTAAAGATATCAGATTGCTCAATTACCATAAGATGTGAATGTTGTATAAAATCTAAAGCCACAAGAATATCTATTCCAAAAGAAGGTGAGATGAAAAGCAAAAGACCACTTGATTTGGTGCATAATGATGTATGTGGACCCATGAAAATGACTACATCAGGAGGAAAGACATACATGGTGACTTTCATTGATGACTACTCAAGATACACAGTCACATACTTAATTAAGAACAAAAGTGAAGTTTTTGATAAACTTGCAGACTACGTAATAAGGTTGAGTAACAAATTTCAAAGGAAGCCAATTGTCATCAGAAGTGATAATGGAGGTGAATTTACAAGTCACAAAATAGAAAACTACTTAAGACAAAATTGTATAAAACACCAGAAAACTGTTCCATACACACCTGAAGAAAATTGAGTAGCAGAAAGGAAAAACAGAACTCTGACAGAAATGATGAGATGTATGGTGACAGATTCCAAACTACCAGAGAAATATTGGAGTGAGGCAACAATAACTGCTAAATATCTAGAAAACAGACTTTTTTCCAGAAAACTCCATATGAACTGTGGTATGAAAGCAAGTGTCAATCATTTAAAAGTTTTTGGATGTAAAGTTTTAATATTCATTCCAACAGAAAAACGTTCCAAACTTGAAAACAGATCCATGGAGGGAATATTTGTTGTATATAGTGAAAATTGAAAGGGATACAGAATCCTAGATCCCAAAACAGACAGAGTCACGGTGAGTAACAGTGTGACATTCATTGAGGATCTAAATGAAGACACTATGATTTCAATTGACACAAAAATGAGAAAAACAGCAGTGACATAGCTGAAGAGGTATCTGATGAGAAAGTAGTTGAAATTGATGAAGAACAGAATACTGAAAATGAAGAAATACAACTAAAAACAGATACAGAACCAAGACATTCAAAGAGAGAAAACAAAGGATAACCACCAAAACATGTCTCATACAAGACAAGCACAAGTAAAATTTATGAATCCACCTCTTGGGAAGACATATCTAAACTCCCTAAAGAAGAAGATAATAAATGGATAAAAGCAACAGAAACAGAAATGAAATCCATGCATGACTCAAATACATGGACACTGACAGATTTACCAGAAGGAAGAAAAGCCATAGGATGTAAATGGATTTTTAAAGTAAAATACCAAACAGATAGTACATCTGAAAGATACCGAGCAAGACTCATAGCTAAAGGATATTCTCAAAAATATGGAGAAGACTATGATGAGACATTTGCTCCAGTTGTCAAGCATACTACTATAAGAACATCACTTACAGTTGCAGCAATGAAACAGATGGAATTGATACATCTGGATGTAAAGACAGCATTTTTGAATGGAGATTTAACAGAAGACATTTACATGGAACAACCTCCATGATTCAAAGACGAAAGAAACCCAAACAAAGTTTGCAAACTACAGAAAAACATATAAGGTTTAAAGCAAGCAGCAAAAGGGTGGAATGCCAAAATCACGGAAGTGCTAACAAATGAAAATTTTCAAAGAAGCAAAGCTGATCCATGTTTGTACACAAAAAGGCTGAGGAATAGATGGATTTATGTACTCATATATGTAGACAACATTTTGATTTGTTCTGAACAAAAAAGGGATAAAGAAAACATTCTACAAGTCCTGAAGCGACATTTCAAAATCAAAGACTTGGGAAATGTGAAACAGTACCTACTGTAGGAATACAGATAGAAGGAGAAGAAGTCAGAAGTTTCCTACTGAATCAAAATCACATGATTCAAGACATAACAGAAAAATTTGTATTGAAGGATGCAAAAACAGTAAAGTCTCCAAAGGAAACTAATTATCTTAAAGAGATGAATAGTGAGAAAAATATGTTAACAAATAATGAAGAGTACAGAACTGCAATAGGAAAACTACTGTATCTAGAAACTGTTACAAGGCCAGACATCACAGCAGCAGTAGGAATCCTGAGTAGAAAGGTGTCAAAACCAAATAAAGCTGACTGGAATGCTGTGAAGAGAGTAATGCGTTATTTGAAAGGAACTAGCAATGTTAAGCTCAAACTTCCCAGAAGTGATAATTGCATTTTAACAGGATACGTTGATGCAGATTGGACTGGAGATCCAACTGACAGAAGATCTACCAGTGGACATATTTTTTTCCTCTCAGGTGGACCAATAAGTTGGACCAGTACTAAACAGTCAATTGTGACACTGTCTTCAACAGAAGCAGAGTATGTTGCCGCAGCACATGCAAGTCAAGAAGTTCTGTGGTTAAGACAATTGTTGACAGACTTACGACAACCACAGTTGGAACCGACAAAATTTAAAGAGGACAATCAAGGATGTCTTGTTCTTGCTCAGATGGAAAGAGTCAATCCAAGAACCAAGAATATTGATGTGAAGTATCATTTTTTGAGAGATCATCAGGAACAAGGAGTCTTGAAGTTAGAATATTGTCCTACTGAAGAAATGACAGCAGACATTTTCAGGAAGGCATTGAATGCTGATAAACACCAGAGACTAATAAAAAAGTTGGGTTTGACTGAATAAGTCCTTACTGTTGAGAAAGGGTGTTGGCATATGCAGCAGAAATGGACTTATTGTTTATGTAAAGGAAGACTTTACACTAGCCTGACAGCAGAAGGCGATGGTGTGAAGTTATATGTTTGCTGTATTGTGGGGAGGGAAGTTCTCTATTGTTGTTCTTTTACTTTCGCTTTTGCGTGTGTTATACCAGCAGCACGGGCTGTGTGCTTCTGAATTCTCTTTTCTCATGTGAAGTAAATACTGTTTACTCAAGATAACTTGCTCAGTGAAATCCTCTTATGTTCCGGTGGATTCACAAAAGGTACACTCTGCTACACTTTGCGCGGTCAGTTATGTTTTTCCCACCAAGCTCCCCCTGTCTTTATGAAACTTACTTTGTTCACTTGGGCAAAGTCATGGAGAACAGGAAAGGGCCTTCTTCTAAACTGTTCCCACAAAGTTGAAATTGTTCAATTATCCAAAATGTCTTGTAGTCTTGTATATTGAAGAACTAAGATTTCCCTACACTGGCTAGAACTAAGGGGCCTAGGACCACTCCTGAAAAAAAACCTCCATAGCATTATTTCTCTTCCACCAGACTCTACAGCTGACACAATGTGGTCAGGCAGGTAATGATCTTCTATTGTTCGCCAAATCCACACTCGTCCATCAGATGCCAGATAGAGAAGTGTGATCTGTTACTTCACATAACACATGTCCACTGATCCAGAGTCCGGTGGTGGTTAATTTTCACAACTCCCCTCTGGCAATTGGCTTTGTGCATCTGTTTCTGCTTCAGCTGCTAAGCAGTGCTACAGCATTGTTGTGGGTTGGAGAGATACAGGGTTAGTGGATCCTGGAGTCTGCCAGATGGTGTGTCTAGTGCCAAGTCTGTCTGATAGAGCCTTTTTGAGCAGGTGGCCTTAGGCAGATGTGACATGAAGTTCCTGACTAATGTTAACAACAGAGGAGGTCTGAAGTTATGGAGTCACAGGGTGTTGCTCACTTTTCTGCCCTTTGCTCCTCAGTAGAGATGGGTGAACCCATGTATATTTGGGTCTGGTGGGTTAGGCCGAACAGTTAAAAAAAGTTTGGGTTCGGTTACCAGGACAGTACTCAGACCCCAACCTGAACTCGGACCCCATTCACTTGAATGGGGGCTCAAACATTCAGTGTTTACCATGCTGATAAATCCCTCATCTCCTGTAATAAAACAAAAATAAAAAAACAACAATCTCCCTCACTTGTCCAATGTTCTGTCCCATGCCATAATCCATGTCTGGGGATAATTAGTTTTCAAACTGGAAGGGCCATGATGCGAGCGTTCAGGCTGAGAACCATTGGTGAATGAGCTGCTACAAGCGCAGCATCAGTGAGCAGCAGTCACCCCATCGACGTTACCGAGAGTCATTGAGGCTGCATTCCCAGCCAGGCCAATAAACTGTGGTGACCTTCCTCTGGTGAGATCACCACGAGCACAGTGAGAACAGATCTCAGGGTGGAGAGGTGAGTTCATCACAGTTCAAATTCACCGCAGTGAAATTTTCCGGGTGATCTTCGGTGAACTCGTCTCTGCACAGTGAGACTTTTTCTCACTGTAATATTGGTGATCTCACATCTTGGCACTGTCCAGGTTGAAAACTATTTATCTCCAGTCATGGATTATGGCATGGGACAGATCGTCGGACAGGTGAGGTATATTGTTGTTTTTATTTTTGTTTTATTACAGGAGATGAGGGATTCAATGTAATGGGCATTAGGTGAGTATACTGTAACTGTGTTTGTTATTTCTAAATAAAAAAAGGAAAAGTGTGTTTTGTTTTTACTTCAAATAAAATAGTTTATTCTTGCTGTGTATTTATTTACAATATAACTATAGATGCCTCTCGATTACTAATCTGTGGGCTTGATGTCATCTGAAAATGTAAAGTTGAAATCAACCCCACAAATATGAACCCCACTTGCAACCGCTACTGGGCAAGTGGGAAAAGTTGGGCAAAGTGACAGAATTGGTGCATATAATAGATACTGGGGGGCAATATCATTGGCCCCATACCCGCCTGAGAATACCAGCCCCCTGCTGTCTGCTTTAGCAAGACTGGTTGTCAAAAATGTGGGAGATCCCACATGTTTTTTTTAAATTATTCATTTGAATAATTAAAAAACAGTGTAGGGACCCTTCTATTCTTGATATCCAGCCTTGCTAATGCTGACAGGTGAGAGTTATCAAAAATACAGGGAAACACATGCCTTTTTTTAAAATTATTTATTTTGAGAGCAGGCGCCGGCTGATGAGTACTCCCGTCAGCTGCCACCTGCCATCACTCTTACTAGCGGCAGCAGGTGTCAGCTGATGGGAGCAGTAGTGCCATCAGTCGATCACAGTGACCGGAGGTAAACTGTATACCTCCCATCACAGCTGCAGGATCACGCTGTCATTTGTCAGCATGGGTGCCACGGCTGTTTGACCGGCGGTAATGATTTTACCGCCAATAAGAAGCAGCCCTTACCGCGCTGTCATGCACACGACATTGAGACTAACACTCGGCTTTTGGGGGGCCAAACCCAAGAGTGACACGGACTTCCTTGTGAAGTCCATGTTCGGTGCCCGTGCCCAAACAGTAGGTGTTCAGTATGGACGCCGAACTTTACCGTTCGTGTTCGCTCATCTCTATTCTTTAGCACTCAGTAACTTAACAGGGTCTCCACTTCATGGCTGAGTTGCTGCAGTTCCTTTCACTTCTCAATAATATCACTCACAGGTGATGGTGGAATATTAAAGAGGGAAGAAATGTCATGAACGGACTTGTTATTTTGGTGGCTCCTATTAAAGGAGTGCGTTGGTATCACTGTGCTGTTTACCACCAGCCATTCTGTCACAGGTTAGTAAAGGCAGTTAGTAAAGGTTATTCAATTATTGTGTCCCAATACTTCTGTAAATAGAGTGTATGTTACTTCCCAGAAACAATTAGTACATATGGCTCATAGAAATTGTCAAAAGAAAAAGATGATTGGGTTTTTTGTGTTATAGTGGTAAAACATAAAAAATAAATAAATTCGTCATATAGTAACTGTAGTGATTCAGAGACTAAAGTTAGCATGTCTAGTTTATTATTATTCACCATTTAGCTGAATTTGTACAGAAACAAATTGCAATAAATCTGCATTTTAGCAAATGTGGTCTTTAGTAAAATTCAAGTAGAATTCAATTTTATTCAAATTTAGTAGATCATCTCTATCAGCAACCCTTTTAAGACTCAATAGTTATCCTTTACACTTCCTCAGGACCAATTGCCAGCCTATGGATCATTAGGTCACGGGTATATTACTAAACATAAATTAAAAGTCAGTCATGTTTACTATTGGACCCCTCTTCTTTCCCCAGTATTTGAGACCCAATAGTTAATATTTATATTCTCATAATCTTAAGACTATAGTCAAATTGGGAGCTCAGAAAAAAAGTGTTCTGAAGTAAAGCCCATGGCAGGTTGTTCTTCATGAAAAGGAAGTAAGTAAAAGGAAAAATTTTGTTAAAAAAGTTCTAAGATTTTGAGTTTTATTTTTCAAGATTCAAAATATCGAGGTTCATTAATGTTTAGCTAAAAGAGATCTCTGCTGGAAGTGACTCCGGCTGTGCCGTATAATGATGGAGCTAGGAAAGGAAGATCTGACGCCACATAAGTGTGCAATCCTATAGCCATCCGCACCATTTATCGACAGCACTTGTATGTAGACCCACAATAAACAGAATGTGATATATGGAGCTCATTAGCCACCAATACAATGGATTTTTTAATGTCTACAAGCACAGTATAAGAAGAAATCACTAATTCTCCAGGGTCTTTAACTTGATAAATGAAACAATGTTGTGTCTGTTTGTCAAAGTCAGTATAGTAAGAAAAATTATACTGGTGATTTTAAGCACATTTGCCTTGGGATTTAGATTAAACCAAATCTCTATAAAAAAAATATAAATATAAAATAATAATAATGTAAAAGTGATTTAAAGGGAATCTGTCACCTATTTTTCGACTTTCAGCTGCTGGCACCACCATCAGGGGCTTATCTACAGCATTCTGTAATGCTGTAGATAAGCCCCCGATGTAACCTGAAAGAGAAGAAAAACGAGTTACATTATACTCACCCAGGGGTGTTCCAGGTCCGGTTTTGACCCGATGGGTGTCGAGGTCCTGTCCGGCACCTCCAATCTTCTAACGATGACATCCTCTTCTTTGCTTCCTATCACGGCTCCTGCGCAGGCGTGCTGCTCTGCCCTGTTGAGGGCAGAGCAGAGTACTGCAGTGCACAGGCCCGGGAAGAGACAGAGAGGTTGTCCTGGTCCATTTCTTGTCGTCAGCTTCCTGCTGGCGCCAACGAGCGACTCCATGGACGCGGACGGAAGACGTCACCATCAGTGTGTGTGACAGGTAAGTGACGACCGCTGCTGCATCACTAGTGAAATCTGCCTGTTTGGCAGCTCACTAGCGACCATTTAGCGATGCACCAGCGATCCTGACCAGTTCGTATCTTTGTCGGGATCGCTGGTGCATCGCTAAATGTAACGGGACCTTAAGTCTAGTATTGAGCTTAGTGACCAATATCAACATTTCAAGAATTCAGATTTTTCATTAACAAAATCATATGGAAAAGTTAGCGAAAACATTATCAAAAATATTATGAAAAAATAAATTTAACATAAAAAACCTGATTAAAAATAAATGATTTTCTGATTACACATTTCCTTTAAGGGTAATCCAAGTGACGTTCATATGTCTGTCCGCTTTAACCTCGTTTCGAATGGACAATATTTCATTTTTGAACTCTCATATTTTGATTTTCTTCAAAGAATGATAACGTTTTTATTTTCCCATCAACATAGTCGTATAAGGCCTTGTGTTTTGCGCGACAAATTCGACTTTTGAATAACACCATTTATTTAATCATATGATTTACTGAAATGTCAGGTTCACTTAAAAATGGGCAAAAGTGGGGTAATTTGATTTTATGCATTTATTTAAAAAAACATCTTTTTTTCCAACAGCAGGAAACTATTAAAATAAAAATAAATTTATATTAAAATAAAAAATAGATTGCTCTCTCCTTTTTAAGTCATGTTCCCACATTTGCTGCATTTTTTTTACTCATCGCTAACCTCTCCAGCCCCTTGGTTGCTCATTATCACTCACGCTAAAATCCCCAAGCGTCTCACGAGAGGTCAATTGCGAGCCATGACCTTGCATGCAAATGTACAGAGTTAGAGATTTCTATACGAGTGACAAGTATTAGAAGATTTGATGGGACCAGACGGGCAATAGTGATGAGCAGAGGAGCAAGAGAGGTAAACGATAGGGTGAGTATAAGGATGCTTTTCGCACCTTTTGATAGTCCTGTATGACTCAGAAAAATGGCGCCCAGCAGCCACCATTTTGTTGAATCTGTGCAAAAGTGAATAATTGGAAATCCCCTTTTGCCGAAAGTGGAGTTTTGTAAAATTTGACTAGAATTCAATTCCACTTGAATTTATTTGCTCGCTCTAATGCTGATCCCACCGATTTGCTATAGCAGTCATGCAGATATAATTCATGTGATGACTGCCGCAAAGTTTGATGTGTTTGATATTGATTCCCTATTATGAGGATTTGCAAGTATATAAAGAGAAGTAATGAACATCCTTGTGCAGGTATAGATCTCCTTTGAGGACTTTTCGATCTTAACAAGATTCCTGGAAAACGTATGGCACATAGTCATAGAGTGTTTTTGACATTCTTATATTGTGAAAATATACTCATTATATCATGTACTGTGCCCTGCAATGATGTAAAGGGAGACTGTTAGAGAACCGTCCAAATGTAGAAATATCCTGTTATTAATATACTAGGATTAATATTAATATAAGAAGGAACACAGATTAGTTATTTAATGACTGACTATACCGAGTATTTACAATGTACATTAATCATATAGCAAGAAATAGGGTGACTTCTAAGCCTAAAGTGTTCAATAAGGTATAACGCAGTCATTATCGATTTATGATCACACATGAAGCCAAAAATACACACAATGAGAATGAGGGCCATAGCCTGGCTTGGACTGGCCCATAGAGGAACAGGGCAATCTTCCGGTGGGCCCCTGTGCAAATCTGGACCCCCAACCTTACTGTATGGGCAGTACTTGACATAATTCACTTAATTCACTCTGTACAGAAAAAAGCAGCATCTCATCATTCATTAACTAAACTACCCAGTTTATTATATAGTGATATAGGTAAATTTGTGAACTAGGATCATGTAATATTTGTATGTAGGTGAAAAGTGCGCCCCCAAATCAATGTTACTGGTGTGCCCTTGGCACCCCAGTCCGACTCTGGCCGTAGCAATAGGTGATGAAGAGATTACACCAGAATAATATAGCATAAGAAAGACCAAAATGGTCTCTCTGACCCATATTGCGAGTCTAGAATTAGACCAGCTACAAGATAGTTAGCTAAATAATAATAATCCATTACTCTAAATTTAATTTTTCAACATTTAAATAGTTTTAGATTTTTTTTTATATATTAACATTTATTGATAAATATTTTTCAAAGCTTTTTGAAAATCAGTAATGTCAAAATTCAGATAATAAATTATTGTACTAAAGGAACTTGAAATTATCCATAGCTATAAATTAACCTATCACTTTCTGATGTTGACCTGTCATTTCCTGTTGACCACTTAAAGCTTCTTGATGTTGACCTATTACTTCTTTTGGCTGACTTATAAAACTTGCTTCTGGTCGCCACTTCCTGTTGTAGAATTGACATTTCCATCAGTTGGCTACTTCCTGTTGTTGACATGTGGTTTTGTGTTGTTGACTTTACACTTCCGGCTGTTCACAACTACCCTTTTCTTACTTAATACTTACTGCCACTGATCTTTTACTTGTTGCTGACGTAACACTTTCTGCTGCTGAACCGTCACTTCCTGTTGATGACTTAATATTTCCTTCTCATAAGCTATCACTTCCTGTTGCTGACTTAATTCTTTATTCTGGTGAGCTGTCACTTCCTGTGGTTGTCATGTAACTTTCTATTACTAACCTAACACTTCCTGCTGTTGAGTTGACACTTCCTGTTGTTAACACTATTTCCTGCTGACCTACCACTTCCTGTTGGTTACGTAACACTTTTTTTCTGCTGAACTTTGTCACCCTATTGCTTATTTACCTCTTTAAGCTGCTGAATCATAATTTCCAGCTGCAAGAGATATTTTTTACAACATGATTTTTGGGGACAGTACACAAAACCACTTGCAATTTCAGATTAGTGACTGCCAGACTACATTTTATATTTTTTTATTTTCCAGACTGTAGGTGGCTCCTATGTGTAATACCGTCATGACTGTTACCCGCATATCTCTACAGAGCCACCCTACTCACCATGGTCACTGAGCTGCATCTTCTCATGTCAGGCCGTCTCAGTGAGTTTGCAAGTTTGCATCTTGCAGCTCTCCTCAGCCCTGTGCATCTTACTGCTATTTCCACCTAGCTAGGGGGGAACAGCCAGTCTCTGCAGGAATTTAGCTCCACTGTGTCCTGCAGAGATTATGTTCTCGGACCTATCTCGTGTGAGCAGAGTATATTTGAGGCAGCTCTTCCCACCACTTCTTGCCTGAACATTGTGTTAGGCATCGGGTTCCTGATGCTGTACAGCAGGAATCCCGAGCCTTGCATTCGGCAGTCTCCCATTCCTCTCCGGTCGCAGAGGAGGCTACTCTGCAGACTTGTCGATCCCGGCGCTCTGCTCAGACCCGCTCTATGGGTTTGGTTGCTGCTGCCTCCTCTGGTCCAGCTATAGCAACGCATGCAGGTCAGCAGCGAGCTACTCCAGGGACTAAGTCCTCCTTTCGGTCCAATGAGCATGCCCGTGGGACGATCTCTCATTGGAGATCGGAGGTCACATGCTCAGATCCTTCTCCAGTTCGGATTGGACCATCAGGAAGGTCAGGAAGGTCCCGGAAGCACGCTGCTATAAAAGGTTTATATGGCCGCTCGGCCATGCGCTAATATAGAGAAAGACTTAGACCATGTGGAGTGAGTGTTGTATGCATGTAAGAATGTCTCTGGTGAATGACTCATTGGAAACCCCTACCCTTGGTACATGTGTTGTGTAACCTAGCCTGCTAGCGCCCAGGCTGAGGTCCAGGTAGAGGTAGAGTCAGAGACTGGCATCAACATCCACTGGTGGGTTTGTCTGTACACCATGGTGCACATAGTCTGCACTCCTCTGTGGTCAGAGTTCATTAGAGGCATCCGCAGGTGCAACGCCGCATGCTCAGTAGGTCTAGAGAGACTCAGACCTCGTGTCCTTGGGGCTGAGTTCTGTGACCACATTCTGAGCACTCTCTTGCCGAGTGCTGTGAGTTTAACAGGCTCCGGCATTTATGTTCAGCGGTAGTGCGGCTCTGTGCTACAACAGAGTTCGCTTCTGTTCACAATGACGTTAACCCATGTGTGACCTTTTGTATACCGCTTTATACTTCCGCCATTACTAAAGAACAGTATCCACTGATACATATCCATTAACTGTACGATCAATAAACCAATCCACTGGACATGATGTAACTACGGACACTCCAGTACAACATAAGTCCTACAAAAAACCACGGAGATATAGGAAGCCCACGCGAAACACGCATCGGGGCTGCTTTTCTTCTGGACACGCTCACTTGCAGACACTTATGGGTAAGACATGCATTCCTGCTATAGTGACTTTCTACTTATGATAGATTTATGACACATCCTGTATGTCACTGTGGTCCCTGGAGTGATTTAGCTTGGTTTTCCTGCTATGGATATTTACTATGCACTATGCACTTTTCAGAATTTTTGTGATAGATTATAATGGATGACTTTATTTAGAGTAATGCTGTCTATGTCCATTCTGTGACATATTGTGTTGCTGTGTCCACCATACATGAGCTTTGTATAATGCTTTGTCTTTTGTCTGTACTATATGTGACTTTATATTATATCAATAAAATCTATTTTTTAATATATATTTTGGATTCCGCCATTACTAAGCAGCCGTTTACCACCCCAGGACGGTGGACCCCGGGCTGCGAATGCAACTTACTATTATTTTATTATTTGGTGTGTTCCGCCAGCCCTAACACTTTGGTTCCTGGTTCCTAGTTAGTTCATCTGCTAGTGTCCTGTTCTAGTTTGTATTGTTACTTCCATTATCGACCCAGCATGTTTACCCATCCTGTCTAGCCTCTCCACTTCTGATCTCTGCTACATGTATGAAACCTGTGCTGCCTGCACTTAGCTGAGATTTTCTATCCACGTTTTTGCCTTTTCTCTCCTATGCCTCATACCCATGTCTCTGACCTCACATTCAGCTGCTACAGACCTGGAGACTTCTTGGAGGTGTGTGCCGGCAGCAAAGCCTGTTCTCACCATCAGAGGCTCTAGTAAATACCCGGTAGTCACTTGGTCACGCTCATCCAAGCTAAGGCTGGATTCATACTGCGTTCAGGCAGCCTGTTTAATGGATTGCATTACACCGCGGCACAACGTGATGTAGCACAATCTGTTACTGCTGACATTAACCCCCACTATCGGGCGCATCGCCAGCGTATACCATAATCTGCATGCACAAGCGATGTGCCATCATTCTGTGACGGACTCTCGGATGTGGGTTGCAGCGTCCGAGGGTCTGTCACCGCTAGCGCAGATGAAGCATCTGCGCTAGCGGTATAGTATAACGCGATCGTATTAGGCTATAGCGTTAACGCAGTCCGTCAATGCTATGCATTGAACGGACCGCTTTAACGCAGAATAAACCTGGCCTAAGCCCAATCCTTGGTATAGTGGATCAACACCAACCAGCGTTACAGCTGGTCTTCCTTTCTCGGTGATCTGTTCTTGACTACGGTCATAGAGGTTAGACCACATGATATTTGTAAATTTATAGAAATTATATTATAATAGGCAATTTTGGGGGTAGGGCCTTTCAATAAATTGGAATTTGGCATTTGTTGTCTATTGGGATAAATAATATAATTGGACTGATACATTCTACACATTTACTTTCAGAAAAAGAGACAGTTTCTTGTCCATGACTCAATTCGAGTTGGGTTCATTCCTTTCTAACCAAAAACATCATAGTCCATTAAATAACAGTGTGAGTTTCATGAGAAAAGTAAAGAACATCACATCCAGCACCGCTCCGATCACTAACGCTCAGTCTGTATTTTGATAACGAGCTTAATCGACCACATCTGAGAACAGTTGGCTGATTTGTCTGCCAAGTCCACAGAACCAAACACTGTGAAAAGGAGCATATGTTGTTATAAAAAGATGTCACATCTAATTGTGATGTTTATAGCAGAGTACCCAAACATGCTACAGAGGAAATGTGTTGTACACTGTACAAGTCATTATATTGTCAATTATCAGCGTGAGGGAGAATTGTTCTACAACAAGACAAACACAGCTATAGAAAAAACAGTACATGCTGCACTCCATGTCATAGCCCCACAGTGTCCTAAATTAGCTGGCCAAATTGACAGCAAAATGAATCTAAAATGGAGAAGGATATGAATGTATTGTAATTGCTATTAATAATCTAGATTATAGCAAGCAGTACCAGTCTGCTTCTCTAAAGATAATTGAACATATTTATTAATGCTGTCTAAATCTAAAGAGGCTGAGAATTAAATTAAAAAAATGCACCAAATATATCATCCAATATGACTCACTATGGATTTCTTGTCCAACTTTATCCAACCTCTCTCCTCACATTACTTTAGTCCAAATTTGTTGTGACAACATTTTGGTGCAATGTAGCTTATCTTGAACCAAGCCCCTTTTGACACCAATCCACATCTATTTTGCTGTCATGCTGAGTCACTTCTCATGGACAAGCATGGAGCCAGTACCAATAGGACATTGTCATTTGCATCTAAACATTTTGTGACCTGCCAGAGGAATATTTCAGCACTTAAAGTTATTGGGATTGAGAAAGTCACCATGTCACCACGGGGAGGAGATGTAAAGAAGCAGCTCATGACCCAAGAAGCATTCTAGATTTTCCGTTTGGGGACATGTCATCCTGCCAGTCTAAATGCACATAGGAAAATCTTTTATCATTATTGACACTGCATGTGTAAGTATTCAATACGTTATATGCATTTAATGATTATTTTTATTGGTAATTAATGTGTTGAGCACGTTATATGGTAGTTTTGGGTTTTGTATTTTTTTTCCGTATATTCATATGTTTTTAATTATGTCTGATCACATGATTGTTTGAACAAATCCTATTGGCTTTGGTGTATTTAAATACAGGCCATATCCGTCAGAGTGTAGCTTTTGAGAGAAAACGCCTCAGTGCGCTCAAAACGCGTAGGTTCTGAGGGTCATGTGAACTTGTCCATCACTGTTTTATGTTTTATCCATGAACGAATAAAATATTTTTGGGTCGTTTGGAAGCTGGAACAAATTTTTCTTGTTCTTATCCACGTGTGACTGCACTGGTTCCGTGCTTTCCCACACCACATGCCGCAATGGAACAGGTGAGCTGGTTTCTTCTTTGCTTGTTATTGGAATGGTAGTTGTAAACCTTTTTTGTGTGATTCAAGTCCCTACTTGAGTACGGTTTTATGAGGTTGGCACACAATTGGAACGCCTCATCCCCAACCACAACAATTGGCATTGGTGGTCCTTCAGTGTTCGGAAGAGGTTGTGGCTGTGGAATATTAAAATTATTACCACACAAACGTTGACCCATGTCAGAGTTTTTGAAAGTCTGTGAGCCATTTCCTCATCCAAATGAGCCAA
Source organism: Dendrobates tinctorius (assembly GCF_039654945.1). Lineage (NCBI taxonomy): Eukaryota > Metazoa > Chordata > Amphibia > Anura > Dendrobatidae > Dendrobates > Dendrobates tinctorius. The sequence continues at coordinate 16,196,442 of NW_027361733.1, forward strand.
CATCCACGGCGACAAATCGACACTCGACATCTGCAATCGCCATGTGAACTAAGGAAAAGTATTTTTTATAATTGAAATACTCAGACCCACTTCAGGCAGGTTTAATAATATGACAGTGCTTGCCATCCACAGCCCACAAACAGTTAGGAAAATTACAAATGTCCTGGCATTTTCCAGCCAGCGTTCAGTTGAGGGTTGGGGAAGGAATGCTTCAGGCAGAACGTCACATAAAGCACGGCAGGTGTCTGCAACTATCCCAGAAAGTGTGGACACTCCAATCCGGAACTGGAAATGAAGAAATGTTAAGGTGTCTCCGGTAGCCAGGAATTTGCGGAACAAAAAATGGAGAAAAAGTCAGTACATGGCTTTAAGAAAAAAATGAAAAAAAAATTAGTCATGGTTTTTAGAAGAAAATGGAAAAAAAATTAGTACATGGTTTTTAGAAAAATCATATTAATAACAGGTGTTTATTTTGCAAAATTACAAACCTCAGGGTCACCAACAGATGTTCCTCAGCAGGAATTGCTTGACATAGCTGTGTGTCCTGACTGGTGATGGATCCTCGGACACGCTGCAGCAATTTATCGAAGCTCTGTTCCGACATCCTCGTGTAGTCGAAAAACTTCTGAAGGTTTGCACGCAGCTCTGTGTACAACGAGTGGTAGGCTCCATGGCTCTCTCGGACTTCAATGATGGGGTGTTGCCAATAGCGATCTAAGATGATGCGGATAATGAATGCTGCGTTAACATTCGTTTGCATGCGTTTTTGCATGCGTTTGCGCATGCAGATGATATGCAGCACACAGAAGCGCTAATGTGAACCTAGCCTTAGTGCATCAAGGTAAAAGGGGTAATACAAATGGGTAGTCAAAGGGCAAGTCCAAGATCCGGCATCAAAGATCAGAATATCAGAGTACAGAGCACAGATAGCAAAGCAAAAACACCACTAAGCTGAAAGCCATGACTGACAATAGTCGCAGTATAGCCAGCCAGTTAAATGGCCAAGCAATCACCCTGAAAGGGCGACACCTGGAGAATTTTCAGCAGGCCTGGCCTTCTTGGGCTGCAAGGCAATCCCTGCATGTGTTGTGGCTGTTTAACAGCCGAAAGACATGCAGCCATGGTGACTTGAACATAGTATTCAAGCACGCCAAAGATGCTCTAGCACAAGAGCATGCTTGGGTAGCACCTTATACCAGAATGTTGTTTGCATGTTTGTTTGCTGTCCAATTTTTTATAGTACTGTACAGCACATGGAGCCATTGAGTTGGATAGATGTATTCACATGGAACCACTGAGTTAAATAGATGCATTCAGACATGTTAAAATCACAGATCTGATAATGAGATCTGTGAGATTTAGCATGTGTCCTATTCTGTTCCAATTTTGAGGATCAAAATCAACCATTGCTCAATGGGTTAGTGTGCTGTCCGTTTAAAAAAAATTGGACAGTACATGGATAGTTCACACAGATGTGTGAATGATGCCTAACATTATTGATTAGTCTGAAGATACCTTCCCAGAAAGTATGTTTTTGCTCAAGTTAAATGAGCTGTTAAGATCTATGGGCCAGACACAGATCTTCATGAGGATCTACCTTTAGAGCTTATTATAAATGAAATGGGATATTACCAGTGTGAGGCATGTAGATCATAAAAAGATTAGTGTGTGAAGAACAGGTTGTTGATTACCACTGGTTACCATACATCTCACTTTGTCATTACTAATGCTCTATTTGCATTATACAGCTTGAAAAGTGATGAAAACTCTCCTATGAAATCTTAGAGTGTTATACACATATTTTCAGGGTAAATGAAGGCTGTGTAGTACTTTCAAGAATTTTGGGGGGAAAAGTCTGTGAAGGTGATGAATTTAAATTTCAGAAGATTTACTTATCTCTTAAAATGATGCTTTCTAAGATATTGTAGGATTCTCTATTTGGAACAATATATTTTTGAGAGACAATAGAGTTGTTAGGCCGGGGTCACACTTGCGAGTGCAATGCGAGAAACTCACGCGAGTCTCTCACATCAATACCCGGCACTGCTGTCAGTACTCGGGACTGGAGTGTATAGTTGCATGTCTTTCTATGCAGCTGAACAATCAGGTCCGATCCACCAGGGGCAGTGCCGGGTATTGATGCTAGAGACTCGTGTCAGTTTCTCGCATTGCACTCGCAAATGTGACCCCGGCCTTAGATTAATAATCTTTCATTTTGGTTATACCAGTTTATTCTTATGGAATCCCATGTCTTTGCAAGTTGTACTATGCATAAATGTCATTTGCATGCAGGGATTAATAGTCAACTTTTCATACAGTATGGAATAAGTAATGGCCTCCTGCACAAACAGAATATGTTTTTTTCAGAAACAATGGGTTCTAGGGCCCACAGGCTGGACAGTAATCTCCAAAGTACTGCTTACACTTGACTTTGTTCATTAAAATTTAGGACGCAGCTTAAGTTGCTTTCATATTATATTCTACTACTGCCATCCTCTTTCCTTTTCTTCATAAATAGCCTCTCTTTTGCATACATATTATTTTCAAATCTGATTATCTAATATATCAATGTGTGGCTTTACAAGCTAAACGAAATTGGCTTTACATCTGCAAACGTTTGATTTATGTTTAGAATATTTTTTAAGAGCTGATATAATTTTATCTATAAAAACCTTTCTCAATGGAACAGGGCAACAAGTATATAGCACTTCTGCAGTGTATTTTTTTATAGTTAATGTTAACAGCTGTTTTTCTCTAAGCAAATATTTAGAAATTCAAATTTGTCAGATTTGTCAAATTTTCCCAGAAAATTCAATGAGCAGTATATTGAATGTACTTCAATACCTTCAATTAACCTGAAAAATGCGTATAACAATATTTTCTTTTCCTTCTACACTACTCTTCTTCTCTTATGTGCTGTCCAACACTGTACAGTTTCTTCAGTATTTTAAGTCTTTATCGTCCTATTACTGTAGCTAAAGTGTGCTCTGTGATGTCCTCTCACTATCCAGATTCACCAAAAAATAAAGCTGTTGCATACCTTGCCTTGGCTTTTAGAGGGGCTATGATATTCCCCTAATTGGCTGTGCTTTACTATGTGATATAATAGCTGCAAGGCATTATGAGGAAGCTCTTCTGAGGTGATGCAATTCTTTTAAGGGAGATGCAATTTTCTGCTATGTTTATAATAGCAATTGTTACTTTACATGATTCGCGAAAAGCAAGTCATCAAATTGTTCAAACTTCCTGAGACCAACTAATTCCTAAAAATTCAACGCTAATTCAATTCAAATTGTCCTGATGACTGTAAAAACCTGTGTAATGGGGTTTACCGTGACAGAGAGGAGCCACAAGATCGCTGCATCTCAGTTATCCTACTCGGCACTGCTTAGAAGCACTTCACCTTCATATTAAATGGTGTAAATTTAATTTAGCAGTGCAGGGATTAATTTGCTCACTGGAGAGCTCCTGGAAAGTTTCCTGCATTAAGGCTCTCAGCTGTTCACTATTAGCCACTCCCATCGCCTATATAAACTGGGTCCTGGCTGACACTCCTTGTCAGACTTAGCTTATGCTGCATGGCTGGAGGTTATTGGTGGTTGTTTTTGGAGAAGGCATTTAGTGGATTTATCTGTGACTGTTACTAGGTTTTGAGTCTGGGATAATTCATTTTCTTCTCCTACTTTGGTTTAACCCCATCCTCTACTCCCCGGTGTTTGCCTCTGTTCTTTATGTGTGTATATTTGTTTGATTGGTATTTTCCTTTATCTCTTTAATAATACCTTGTTACTCTGGTTGGTGTATTACAGTACACTACTACTCACTTTTTCCTTTGGTGAGGGAAGGATACAGATTGAGGGTGAATTCAGGAGCTAAGGCAAAGTACCTAGCCCCGGCAGATTCACCATCAGAAGTAATCCATGGCACAGGGCGAGCTAGGACTCCCCTAGTGTTAAGGACAGGAAAGGAGCCCCTGGTCCTTGGCCATCCGACTACAGAGTTGTGACAACCTACAAAAGTAATTGCACTAAGAAAATAAGAAAGTAAAATAAATAAATAATTATATGCATTTTCACACCTCTAGAGATGAGAAAATAAATTACAGTAGAATTGAATTCTAATAAAATTTTAGAAAATTCAATATTTGCGGAAATGCAGACTTTTTGTCAATTGCTTCTGTGCAGATTTAGTAAAATGTTGGCCATTGGACCTGTCCAGTCCTCGTAACTTCTTCAATTCGCTGCTGCTCGCATTGAATTCCCAGGGCCTCTCATGCTGGGCAAAGGGCTTCTGGTTTTGACTAAGCCCAGGTGGGTTCTGTGCATGCATGTGAGAAGTCATGGTGCACGCCACAACATCATAATATTTGACATATGCATACACAGAACCTTCTCTGGCCTCCTCAGACCTGAAAGTCCACATCCCAGTGTGAGAAGCAAGAGGAATTTAAGCAAGTTGCATAAACTTGAAGACGCGACAAGGATGAGACCGGTGACAGTGAGGAGTGATTTTTTTTTTATATATAATTTACATCTTACATTTATTATGCTTTAGAGTCTGTAGAGACTCTTGAGTATAATAATGGCTAATAAATTCACCAAAATAACTTCTCTGTAAATCTATTTCCTGGGAAAATCAAATTTTGCCTGTTCTGCTCATCTCTACTGTTTATACATGTTAAACTTAAAAACAAATTAAAAAAGTATACATAAAATATCTAAAATGTTTAAAGAATGTGGCACATTTAAAATTCTGAGTCATTGTCCTGGCAATGCATGACTTACAGAAAGTATTATTTTACCTCTTTATATTTGTTTCACGAATTTTGAAACCATTAATTTCCTGTTCAAATTAAAAAGTTATGTAACCGTATAGAACTGTGATTCAAGGAGGTTTTGGTCTTTTTTTTAAGAAAAATCATTGGTCCCATCGGTTAGTTCTTGAACCTAAGGAGTAGTATTATAGCAGTTATATTCTTGTATATGGGAGTAGTATTATAGTAATTATATTCTTGTGCATAGGAGCAGTATTACAGAAGTTATATTCTTGTACATAGGGGAAGTATTATAATAGTTATATTATTTCACATAGGAGCTGTATTATAGTAGTTGTATTCTTGTACTTAGGGGCATTATTATAGTAGCTATATTTTTTTGGCAGCAGTATTATAGTAGTTATATTCTTATGCAATAGGGGACAGTATTATAGTTGTCATGATCCAGACCGGGGTTGGAGTCCTGTTTTCCCTTCTTCCTGGTCTGGTCATGAAGGGGTTAACCTTTTTCAGCCTCAGTCTGGGTTCAGATTTGCTATTTATCGCCATTGCTTCCTGCAGGCTATGTTGGTTATAGTTTTGCCTAGAGCTGCTGTAGCTGACTCTGATTGCTCTGAATTGTCCTCCTGCATTTGCTGTCTGAACCCGTGTCTTTGTTTTCTCCCATTTTGACTCAGTGTTCCTCTTTAGTGTATTGATCTCCCGGTTCTGACTTGGTTTGTATCCTGACCTGCTTCTGTCATTTGTCTTTTGGCTTAACCGCTCCTGACCCCTACTGACCTTCTCGGCTTGCCTCTGACTCTGAGTTTGCTTACTCTGCTTGGTACCCATGCTATAGTGTGTTGCTTGACTCGGCCTGTCTGACTAATCTGCTACCACCTGTGGGAGCCTGGCTGCAGCATTGCAAGCCTGCTCTGTTTCGGTGCAGTTCTGCATCCACACTACTGCCATCTAGTGGAGACTGCACTATCTGCATTGCAGCAGACAATAGCACTTATACATATTCTTGTACATAGCGGGCAGTATTACAATAGTTATAGAGGGTAAAAAAAAGTGTTCAGACCTTTTTAAATGTTTCACTCTTTGTTTCATTGCAGCCATTTGGGAAATTCAAAAAAGTTTGTTTTTTTTCTCACTAACATCCAATCTGCACCCCATCTTGACTGAAAAAAAAACAGAAAGGTAGATATTTTTGCAAATTTATTAAAAAAGAAATACTGAAATATCACATAGTCATAAGTATTCAGACCCTTTGCTCACACATTCATATTTAAGGCTGGTTTCACATTAGCGCTTTTGTGCGCAGCGCATCGTGTGCACCAGTGCGCATGCGCACTGCGCACCTATATTTAACATGACGTGCACATGGTCTTGCGCACACTTGCGTTTTCGTGTGCATGCGTTTTTTTGTCTTTCGCGCCAGGTGCGCCAGACGCAACATGTTGCATTTTTTGGTCTGCTCTGTCTCGTCACAAAAACGCATGCGCACGCTTGCGCACGGAATGTGCAAAAACAACACACTGAAGCCTATGGGAACGCATGCGTGTGCATGGTCTTGCGCACACTTGCGTTTTTTTGCACATGCGTTTTTGAGGTAAACAAGTCTGGAATGTGGTCTAGACAATGGAAAAAATGTCACACCTAAAAACGCATGCGCATAAAAAACGCAAACGCATGCAAAAACGCAAGCAACGCAGCGTACGCATGACGCTAAAAAAAGCGCGTTTGTTTTGCGTTTTTCTTTGCGTTTTTTATGCGCTCGATGCGCATAATGTGAAACTAGCCTAAGTCACATGCTGGTCATTTCCTTGTGATCCTCCTTGAGATGGTTCTATTCCTTCATTGGAGTCCAGCTGTGTTTAATTAAACTGATAGTACTTGATTTGTAAAGGCACACACCTGTCCATAAAAGATCTCACAGCTCACAGTGCATGTCAGACCAAATGAGAATCATGAAGTCAAATGAACTGGCCAAGGAGCTTAGAGACAGAATTGTGGCAAGGCACAGATCTGGCCAAGGTTACAAAAGAATTCTTGTACATAGGGACAGTATTATAGTATTTATATTCTTGTACATAGCGGCAATATTAAAGTAGTTATATTCTTGTACATGGGAGCAGTATTATAGTAGTTATATTCTTGTACATGGGGCAGTATTATAGTAGTTAGATTCTTGTGCATAGGGGCAGTATTATAGTAGTTATATTCTTGTACATGGGAGCAGCATTATAGTAGTTATATTCTTGTACATAAGGCGCAGTATTATAGTAGTTATATTCTTGTACATAGGAGCAGTATTATAGTAGTTATATTCTTGTACATAGGAGACAGTATTACAGTAGTTATAGTCTTGCACATAGTGGCTGTATTATAGTAGTTATATTCTTGTACATAGGAGACAGTATTATAGTAGTTATATTCTTCTACATAGGAGCAGTATTATAGTAGTTATATTCTTGTGCCTAGGGGCAGTATTAAAGTAGTTATATTCTTATGCGTAGGAGACAGTATTATAATAGTTATATTCTTTTACATAGGGACATTATTATTGTAGTTATATAATTGTACATAGAGGGCAGTATTATAGTAGTTACAGTCATATGTTAAAGTTTGGGCACCCCTATTAATGATAACCTTTTTTCTTTATAACAATTTTGGTTTTTGCAACAGCTATTTCAGTTTCATATATCTAATAACTGATGGACTCAGTTATATTTCTGGATTCAAATGAGGTTTATTGTACTAACAGAAAATGTGCAATCTGCATTTTAACAAAATTTGACCGGTGCAAAAGTATGGGCACCCTTATCATTTTCTTGATTTGAACACTCCTAACTACTTTTTACTGACTTCCTGAAGCACTAAATTGGTTTTGTAACCTCATTGAGCTTTGAACTTCATAGCCAGGTGTATCAAATCATGAGAAAAGGTATTTAAGGTGGCCACTTGCAAGTAGTTCTCCTATTTGATTCTACTATGAAGAGTGGCATCATGGGCGCCTCAAAACAACTCTCAAATGATCTGAAAACAAAGATTATTCAACATAACTTTTCAGGGAAGGATACAAAAAGTTGTCTCAGAGATTTAACCTGTCAGTTTCCACTGTGAGGAACATAGTAAGGAAATGGAAGAACACAGGTACAGTTCTTGTTAAGCCCAGAAGTAGCAGGCCAAGAAAAATATCAGAAAGGCAGAGAAGAAGAATGATGAGAACAGTCAAGGACAATCCACAGACCACCTCCAAAGACCTGCAGCATCATCTTGCTGCAGATGGTGTCACTGTGCATCGGTCAACAATACAGCGCACTTTGCACAAGGAGAAGCTATATGGGAGAGTGATGCGAAAGACGCCGTTTCTGCAAGCACGCCACAAACAGAGTCGCCTGAGGTATGCAAAAGCATATTTGGACAAGCCAGTTACATTTTGGAAGAAGGTCCTGTGGACTGATGAAACAAAGATTGAGTTGTTTGGTCATACAAAAAGGCGTTATGCATGGAGGCTAAAAAACACAGCATTCCAAGAAAAACACTTGCTACCCACAGTAAAATTTGGTGGAGGTTCCATCATGCTTTGGGGCTGTGTGGCCAATGCCGGCACCGGGAATCTTGTTAAAGTTGAGGGTCGCATGGATTCAACTCAGTATCAGCAGATTCTTGACAATAATGTGCAAGAATCAGTGACTAGAGTTGAGCGACTTTTGTTTTTTTAGGGTCGAGTTTCGTTTCGTGAAACCCGACTTTTCCAAAAGTCGGGTCGAGCAAGATCGTCCGATTATAGGGAAAAGTCGGGGTCGTCCCGAAACACGAAACCCAATGTAAGTCAATGGGGAATAAAAGTCGGCAGTGAGAGCAGGACAGGAAACACACCTACAGTGCCCATTTGAATGCCAAAAGCATCAATTCTTCTTACTTAAGCTTGTCAACCTTAATTAACTTCATAATACAAGTTACGCACTGAAAAATGGGGGTTATTTGGCTAAATTTGTGGGGGGGGAGGGCTGGCTGCAGGTTTTCATGTGCCCTGGGCGAAAGAGCGCCCCTTTAACACATACCACAACTCATCATGCTCCGATACGGCAGAGAAATAGCGGTATAGTACAATGAAAAATACCTCACTTTTTACATCTCATGACGAGGCCCATCTATTTCTCCATACAAAATCATTGGTCCCATATAATGTTTGAAACAGTAAATGATGAGCTCCACATAATGCTACAGTATATGTTGGTCCCCATGGATGAAGCTCCACTGTCTTATGGGCCCAAATAATGCTCCAAACATAATGGGCCCCATTTCTAATGCTCTAGTGTAAAATGGGCCCTGTAAATGCTGCTCCAGTGTCTGATGTCCACCTTTGGAATGTTCCAGTGTATGGTGGGCCCCATCTATCATTCTCCAGAGTATAGTGCTCCCCAAAAATTGCTGTCCCAACATAGAAAACAATCAAATAAGTCTCCTCGCTAGGGAATCCCTGTACTTATCTGGACAGGTGCTGTAGCTTGCTTAACAGCTCGCCAGCCGTTCTCACGCCCAGTATGGATTGCACGTGATTGCACAAAGGTTAGAAAGGGTACCGTATCCCTGGATAACATGTATGGATAGCGTACACATTCAAAATATATGTCTATACAGCATGAGGCAGGCTCAGACGGTGTTAGGCCCAGTATGGATTGCACGTCATTGCACAAAGGTTAGAAGGGGTACCGTATCCCCGGATAACATGTATGGATAGCGTACACATTCAAAATATATGTCTATACAGCATGAGGCAGGCTCAGACGGTGTTAGGCCCAGTATGGATTGCACGTCATTGCACAAAGGTTAGAAAGGGTACCGTATCCCCGGATAACATGTATGGATAGCGTACACATTCAAAATATATGTCTATACACCATGAGGCAGGCTCAGACGGTGTTAGGCCCAGTATGGATTGCACGTCATTGCACAAAGGTTAGAAGGGGTACCGTATCCCCGGATAACATGTATGGATAGCGTACACATTCAAAATATATGTCTATACAGCATGAGGCAGGCTCAGACGGTGTTAGGCCCAGTATGGATTGCACGTCATTGCACAAAGGTTAGAAGGGGTACCGTATCCCCGGATAACATGTATGGATAGCGTACACATTCAAAATATATGTCTATACAGCATGAGGCAGGCTCAGACGGTGTTAGGCCCAGTATGGATTGCACGTCATTGCACAAAGGTTAGAAGGGGTACCGTATCCCCGGATAACATGTATGGATAGCGTACACATTCAAAATATATGTCTATACAGCATGAGGCAGGCTCAGACGGTGTTAGGCCCAGTATGGATTGCACGTGATTGCACAAAGGTTAGAAAGGGTACCGTATCCCTGGATAACATGTATGGATAGAGTACACATTCAAAATATATGTCTATACAGCATGAGGCAGGCTCAGATGGTGTTAGGCCCAGTATGGATTGCACGTCATTGCACAAAGGTTAGAAGGGGTACCGTATCCCCGGATAACATGTATGGATAGCGTACACATTCAAAATATATGTCTATACAGCATGAGGCAGGCTCAGACGGTGTTAGGCCCAGTATGGATTGCACGTCATTGCACAAAGGTTAGAAGGGGTACCGTATCCCCGGATAACATGTATGGATAGCGTACACATTCAAAATATATGTCTATACAGCATAAGGCAGGCTCAGACGGTGTTAGGCCCAGTATGGATTGCACGTCATTGCACAAAGGTTAGAAGGGGTACCGTATCCCCGGATAACATGTATGGATAGCGTACACATTCAAAATATATGTCTATACAGCATGAGGCAGGCTCAGACGGTGTTAGGCCCAGTATGGATTGCACGTGATTGCACAAAGGTTAGAAAGGGTACCGTATCCCCGGATAACATGTATGGATAGCGTACACATTCAAAATATATGTCTATACAGCATGAGGCAGGCTCAGACGGTGTTAGGCCCAGTATGGATTGCACGTCATTGCACAAAGGTTAGAAGGGGTACCGTATCCCCAGATAACATGTATGGATAGCGTACACATTCAAAATATATGTCTATACAGCAAGAGGCAGGCTCAGACGGTGTTAGGCCCAGTATGGATTGCACGTCATTGCACAAAGGTTAGAAAGGGTACCGTATCCCTGGATAACATGTATGGATAGCGTACACATTCAAAATATATGTCTCAGGAGGCAGGCTCAGACGGTGTCAGGCACAGTATGGATTTGACGGCCCAGATTACACAGCGGAGGAGCAGGGAGAGGTAAAGATTGCAAATGCTGGGGCCCTGGCCAAGCAAGGGGGGCCCACTCGTGGGTGTCGGTACTGGCACTGGGCCCCTCATAGTACAGCGGTGTGTCTGACGGCGGGTGTGCACCACCACCGTCAGAGACACTTGATTGCACTATGAGGGACCCTGTGCCAGTGCCCGTGCCCAAGAGTCGGCCTACCCACCTGTCCAGGGCAACGGCACTCGCACGGTGTCGTGCGGTAGGTGGTGACCCCGGCCATGGGGGGGGAGGCAGCACAGTTAGGGAGTTTTAGAAAGTGGCATATGTTGATGTTGGACATTCAGCTGATGCAAAAGGCGAAATAGGTGAAGTACCAGGAAGAGGTGGACCAAAGCAAGCCATTTTTCTGTCACCCTATGTGTCATCAGGGGAAGGTGGGACAAAATCCTTGGAGACCCATGCGTGGTTCATTTTAATGAAGGTTAGATCATCCACATTTTGGGTTGACAGACGGGTCCTTTTTTCTGTCAGGATTGATCCAGCTGCACTGAAGACTCTTTCCGATAGCACACTTGCAGCTGGGCAAGCGAGCTCCTGTAAGGCATATTGTACCAATTCAGGCCAGGTGTCCAGTTTAGCGGCCCAATAGTCAAAGGGGAATGACCTGTGTGGGAGAACATCGATATGGGAGGAAAAGTAGTTTGTAACCATAGTTGACAACTGCTGTCTCCTGTCACTTTCCATCGATGCAGTATTACCAGTTGTGTGAGCGGTATTTGAAAAATCAGTCCACAACATTGTCATGAAACCCCTGTCTCCAACGCCACTTCTGCTGTGTGCACCACGAACACCTCTGCCAAGCTGCCCCTGGCCCGTACGGCTCGTGTGAGAACCATCACCGCTGCTGTGTGCTGGGAATGCCTCAAGCAACCGATTTACCAGAGTTGCTTGTTTATTAGCCAATATTAGGTCAAGGTTCTCCTGTGGCATGATGTTTTGTAATTTGCCTTTATAGCGTGGATCCAGGATGCTGGCCAACCAGTAGTCATCAACGTTCATCATTTTGGCAATGCGGGGGTCCCTTTTTAGGATCCGCAAGGCATAATCTGACATGTGGGCCAATGTTCCCGGTGTCAATGATGCACTGCGAGTGCTGGGTGGAGGAGCACTTTCTGGCAAATCCACATCCCTCCAGTCACGCACAAACCCTGTACCAGACCTTGCCACGCCAACATTTTCACTTGCCCCACGAGATGCATCCTCCTCCCCTAAGTAATCATCCCCATCATCCTCCTCCTCCTCCTCTTCTTCCTCCACCTCGTCCAGGAGAGGTCCCTGAGCAGACAATGGCTGAATGTCATCAAGGATTCCCTCCTCCTCTTCCTCCTCATCAACATTGGCTGCAGACGCCTGCTCCTTAAGGTGCGTCAAAGTTTGCATGAGCAGACGCATAAGTGGGATGCTCATGCTTAGGATGGCGTCGTCTGCGCTTACCAGCCGTGTGCATTCCTCAAAACACTGAAGGACTTTACAAAGGTCTTTCAGCTTCGACCACTGCACGCCTGTCAACTCCATGTCTGCTCTCAAAGTGCCTGGCCGTGTATCCTCCCACAAATGCATTATGGCCTGCCTCTGCTCGCACAGCCGCTCCACCATGTGCAGGGTGGAGTTCCACCTTGTTGCAATGTCGATAATGAGGTGGTGGTTGGGAAGGTGGAGCAATCGCTGCAGCTTCTGCATACGAACGGAGTGTACAGGCGACCGGCGGATGTGCGCGCACAGTCTTCGCACCTTCTGGAGCAGGGCTGTTAACTCCGGATAATTTTTGAGGAAGCACTGCACCACCAGGTTCAAGGTGTGAGCCAAGCAAGGTATGTGGCTGAGTTTTGAAAGGGCTATGGCTGCCACAAAATTACGGCCGTTATCACTAACTACCTTGCCTGCCTCAAGATGTACACTGCCCAGCCATGACTCAGTTTGTCGCTTCAGGTACTCGGCCAGCACCTCGGCGGTGTGTCTGTCGCCCAAACACATCATCTGCAACACAGCCTGCTGACTCTTTCCACTAGCTGCTCGATAGGGGGACACATCGTGTGCAACAGTGGCAGCTGCAGATGGAGTGCTCGTACGACTGCGCTCTGTGGACGAGCTGTCGCTACTGGAGGAGGAGGAGGAGGAGGAGGGTCGAACGCCTACAGCCAACTGTTTCCTATACCGTGGGCTAGGCAGCACTGTCCCACCACCGCTGTCCCCTGTGGACCCTGCATCCACCACATTAACCCAGTGCGCAGTGATGGACACGTAACGGCCCTGGCCATGCCGACTGGACCATGCATCAGTTGTGAGGTGCACCTTTCCGCTCACTGACTGCTTGAGTGCATGGACAATGCGGTCTTTCACATGATGGTGGAGGGCTGGGATGGCTTTGCGAGAGAAGAAGTGGCGACTGGGTAGGTCATAGCGTGGTACTGCATAGGCCATGAGTTCGCGGAAAGCTGTGCTTTCCACCAACCGAAAGGGCATCATCTCAAACGAGATTAGTTTGGCAATGTGGGCGTTCAAACCCAGTGTACGCGGATGAGAGACTGAGTACTTTCTTGACCTACTCATAGTGTCTGGGAGGGTGAGCTGGACTTGAGAGCTGCATATGGTGGAAGTAGCGGTGGACAGGGCGGACTGAGAGAGGGTTGATGATGGTGATGGAGTTGTTGTTCTTTCTGATGGCCTAGAATCAGTCTTTCGTTGATATAACAGTGGGATTCCCTGACTGCTGTGGCCTTGCAACGACACCTCAACATTTGCTGCTGTGCTAACCGGTGGGCTTACAGTGGGGGAAACAATGTAGCGTTGCTGACTACCTTCGTTGTGATCAGTTGCACATGTGGCACTTGAGGTTTGGTGTTGTGTCCACGCTTGCAAGTGCATGCTGGTTAAATGTCTAAGCATGCAACTGGTATTCAAATTTTTCAGATTTTTCCCTCGGCTAAAGGTCTTTGCGCACTTCTTACAGATAACCTTGGCCTGATCATGAGGATTTTGTTCAAAAAACTGCCACACTGCACTCTTCCTACTTTGGCAGACATTTTGCGGCCTAGCACGCTGTGATCTTTTGACCCTCTGGACAAGCTGTCCAGCAACTCTTTTGATGTTTGGAACCTGTCTTTGGAGTGCTCCGGGCCTGCCAGATAACAGCTGTTGCGATGTCGATGTCTGCTGTGGATGCTCCTCATCTGAGCTATTGGAAGCAGCACCCTCTTCCCCCAATGGATGCCAATCTGGGTCAACAACTGGGTCATCCATCACCTCCTCTTCTATGTCAAGTGCACCTTTCTCTGTGTCACCGTTTATGGTGGTATAGTGTGCGGGAAGGGGCACCTGAGTCTCATCAGGGTCAAAATCTGGCTCTGTACACTGCGAGGACAATGTAGTGCTCTGAGTGAATGTACCAGCAGAATCATCCATCAGCGGCTGTGCATCAGTGCACTCCATGTCAGATTCATCTTGGCCTGGGTAATTCACCATTTCACTTGATAATCCAGGCATGGTATGTGAAAACAGCTCCATGGAGTAATCAGTAGTATGGCCTGCGTCATCCTTCAATCTTGGTTGGGGTGAAGGACACAAGGAAAGGTGTGGTTCATGAACATGAGCCTCCAATGACGACTCAGTGCTTTTACTTTTTACAACTGAAGAAGAGGAGGCGATAGAGCTGGAGGCTGAGTCAGCAATGTAAGACAAAACTTTTTCCTGATGCTCTGCCTTTAAAAGCGGTTTGCCAACTCCTAGAAAACTAAGCGTTCGAGTCCTTATGTAGCCAGACGATGACGCAGGGTCAGCACCTCCTGCATTCGGTCGTATTTTGCTCTTGCCACTACCATCAGATCCACCACCAACACCATCACTACCAGCTGCCAACCCCCGCCCAATTCCACGGCATCTTCCACCAGCCTTCCTCATTTTTGGTAGAAATGTAGACAAAATCCAACAAACTATATAGTAATGTAAAACAAGGTACAAGGTGTCTATAGGACAGGGGAGTTTTAGAATTTCTGCACACACTTGTGGACAGTGGACACTTGTGGATTGTGTGCGGCCCACTGATATCTGAGTGCTATGTGACACGCTCGATGGCACAGCTGCCTGTGACCAAAGTGACGAGAGGATAATGGAGATTTTGAATCTCTGCGTACACTTTTGGACACTGGACACTTGTGGATTGTGTGCGGCCCACTGATATCTGAGCGCTATGTGACACGCTCGATGGCACAGCTGCCTGTGACCAAAGTGACGAGAGGATAATGGAGATTTTGAATCTCTGCGTACACTTTTGGACACTGGACACTTGTGGATTGTGTGCGGCCCACTGATATCTGAGCGCTATGTGACACGCTCGATGGCACAGCTGCCTGTGACCAAAGTGACGAGAGGATAATGGAGATTTTGAATCTCTGCGTACACTTGTGGACAGTGGACACTAGTGGATTGTGTGCGGGCCACTGATATCTGAGCGCTATGTGACAAGCTCGATGGCACAGCTGCCTGTGACCAAAGTGACGAGAGGATAATGGAGATTTTGAATCTCTGCGTACACTTTTGGACACTGGACACTTGTGGATTGTGTGCGGCCCACTGATATCTGAGCGCTATGTGACACGCTCGATGGCACAGCTGCCTGTGACCAAAGTGACGAGAGGATAATGGAGATTTTGAATCTCTGCGTACACTTTTGGACACTGGACACTTGTGGATTGTGTGCGGCCCACTGATATCTGAGCGCTATGTGACACGCTCGATGGCACAGCTGCCTGTGACCAAAGTGACGAGAGGATAATGGAGATTTTGAATCTCTGTGTACACTTGTGGACAGTGGACACTTGTGGATTGTGTGCGGCCCACTGATATCTGAGCGCTATGTGACACACTCGATGGCACAGCTGCCTGTGACCAAAGTGACGAGAGGATAATGGAGATTTTGAATCTCTGCGTACACTTTTGGACACTGGACACTTGTGGATTGTGTGCGGCCCACTGATATCTGAGCGCTATGTGACACGCTCGATGGCACAGCTGCCTGTGACCAAAGAGACGAGAGGATAATGGAGATTTTGAATCTCTGCGTACACTTGTGGACAGTGGACACTTGTGGATTGTGTGCGGCCCACTGATATCTGAGCGCTATGTGACACGCTCGATGGCACAGCTGCCTGTGACCAAAGTGACGAGAGGATAATGGAGATTTTGAATCTCTGCGTACACTTTTGGACACTGGACACTTGTGGATTGTGTGCGGCCCACTGATATCTGAGCGCTATGTGACACGCTCGATGGCACAGCAGCCTGTGACCAAAGTGACGAGAGGATAATGGAGATTTTGAATCTCTGCGTACACTTGTGGACAGTGGACACTTGTGGATTGTGTGCGGCCCACTGATATCTGAGCGCTATGTGACACGCTCGATGGCACAGCTGCCTGTGACCAAAGTGACGAGAGGATAATGGAGATTTTGAATCTCTGCGTACACTTTTGGACACTGGACACTTGTGGATTGTGTGCGGCCCACTGATATCTGAGCGCTATGTGACACGCTCGATGGCACAGCTGCCTGTGACCAAAGTGACGAGAGGATAATGGAGATTTTGAATCTCTGCGTACACTTTTGGACACTGGACACTTGTGGATTGTGTGCGGCCCACTGATATCTGAGCGCTATGTGACACGCTCGATGGCACAGCTGCCTGTGACCAAAGTGACGAGAGGATAATGGAGATTTTGAATCTCTGCGTACACTTGTGGACAGTGGACACTTGTGGATTGTGTGCGGCCCACTGATATCTGAGCGCTATGTGACACGCTCGATGGCACAGCTGCCTGTGACCAAAGTGACGAGAGGATAAAGGAGATTTTGAATCTCTGCGTACAGTTTTGTACACTGGACACTTGTGGATTGTGTGCGGCCCACTGATATCTGAGCGCTATGTGACACGCTCGATGGCACAGCTGCCTGTGACCAAAGTGACGAGAGGATAATGGTGATTTTGAATCTCTGCGTACACTTGTGGACAGTGGACACTTGTGGATTGTGTGCGGCCCACTGATATCTGAGCGCTATGTGACACGCTCGATGGCACAGCTGCCTGTGACCAAAGTGACGAGAGGATAATGGAGATTTTGAATCTCTGCGTATACTTGTGGACAGTGGACACTTGTGGATTGTGTGCGGCCCACTGATATCTGAGCGCTATGTGACACGCTCGATGGCACAGCTGCCTGTGACCAAAGTGACGAGAGGATAATGGAGATTTTGAATCTCTGCGTACACTTTTGGACACTGGACACTTGTGGATTGTGTGCGGCCCACTGATATCTGAGCGCTATGTGACACGCTCGATGGCACAGCTGCCTGTGACCAAAGTGACGAGAGGATAATGGAGATTTTGAATCTCTGCGTACACTTTTGGACACTGGACACTTGTGGATTGTGTGCGGCCCACTGATATCTGAGCGCTATGTGACACGCTCGATGGCACAGCTGCCTGTGACCAAAGTGACGAGAGGATAATGGAGATTTTGAATATCTGCGCACACTTTTGGACACTGGACACTTGTGGATTGTGTGCGGCCCACTGATATCTGAGCGCTATGTGACACGCTCGATGGCACAGCTGCCTGTGACCAAAGTGACGAGAGGATAATGGAGATTTTGAATCTCTGCGTACACTTGTGGACAGTGGACACTTGTGGATTGTGTGCGGCCCACGGATATCTGAGCGCTATGTGACACGCTCGATGGCACAGCTGCCTGTGACCAAAGTGACGAGAGGATAATGGAGATTTTGAATCTCTGCGTACACTTTTGGACACTGGACACTTGTGGATTGTGTGCGGCCCACTGATATCTGAGCGCTATGTGACACGCTCGATGGCACAGCTGCCTGTGACCAAAGTGACGAGAGGATAATGGAGATTTTGAATCTCTGCGTACACTTGTGGACAGTGGACACTTGTGGATTGTGTGCGGCCCACTGATATCTGAGCGCTATGTGACACGCTCGATGGCACAGCTGCCTGTGACCAAAGTGACGAGAGGATAATGGAGATTTTGAATCTCTGCGTACACTTTTGGACACTGGACACTTGTGGATTGTGTGCGGCCCACTGATATCTGAGCGCTATGTGACACGCTCGATGGCACAGCTGCCTGTGACCAAAGTGACGAGAGGATAATGGAGATTTTGAATCTCTGTGTACACTTGTGGACAGTGGACACTTGTGGATTGTGTGCGGCCCACTGATATCTGAGCGCTATGTGACACGCTCGATGGCACAGCTGCCTGTGACCAAAGTGACGAGAGGATAATGGAGATTTTGAATCTCTGCGTACACTTTTGGACACTGGACACTTGTGGATTGTGTGCGGCCCACTGATATCTGAGCGCTATGTGACAAGCTCGATGGCACAGCTGCCTGTGACCAAAGTGACGAGAGGATAATGGAGATTTTGAATCTCTGCGTACACTTTTGGACACTGGACACTTGTGGATTGTGTGCGGCCCACTGATATCTGAGCGCTATGTGACACGCTCGATGGCACAGCTGCCTGTGACCAAAGTGACGAGAGGATAATGGAGATTTTGAATCTCTGCGTACACTTGTGGACAGTGGACACTTGTGGATTGTGTGCGGCCCACTGATATCTGAGCCCTATGTGACACGCTCGATGGCACAGCTGCCTGTGACCAAAGTGACGAGAGGATAATGGAGATTTTGAATCTCTGCATACACTTGTGGACAGTGGACACTTGTGGATTGTGTGCAGCCCACTGATATCTGAGCGCTATGTGACACGATCGATGGCACAGCTGCCTGTGACCAAAGTGATGAGAGGATAATTGAGATTTTGAATCTCTGCGTACACTTTTGGACACTGGACACTTGTGGATTGTGTGCGGCCCACTGATATCTGAGCGCTATGTGACACGCTCGATGGCACAGCTGCCTGTGACCAAAGTGACGAGAGGATAATGGAGATTTTGAATCTCTGCGTACACTTTTGGACACTGGACACTTGTGGATTGAGTGCGGCCCACTGATATCTGAGCGCTATGTGACACGCTCGATGGCACAGCTGCCTGTGACCAAAGTGACGAGAGGATAATGGAGATTTTGAATCTCTGCGTATACTTGTGGACAGTGGACACTTGTGGATTGTGTGCGGCCCACTGATATCTGAGCGCTATGTGACACGCTCGATGGCACAGCTGCCTGTGACCAAAGTGACGAGAGGATAATGGAGATTTTGAATCTCTGCGTACACTTTTGGACACTGGACACTTGTGGATTGTGTGCGGCCCACTGATATCTGAGCGCTATGTGACACGCTCGATGGCACAGCTGCCTGTGACCAAAGTGACGAGTGGATAATGGAGATTTTGAATCTCTGCGTACACTTTTGGACACTGGACACTTGTGGATTGTGTGCGGCCCACTGATATCTGAGCGCTATGTGACACGCTCGATGGCACAGCTGCCTGTGACCAAAGTGACGAGAGGATAATGGAGATTTTGAATCTCTGCGTACACTTTTGGACACTGGACACTTGTGGATTGTGTGCGGCCCACTGATATCTGATCGCTATGTGACACGCTCGATGGCACAGCTGCCTGTGACCAAAGTGACGAGAGGATAATGGAGATTTTGAATCTCTGCGTACACTTGTGGACAGTGGACACTTGTGGATTGTGTGCGGCCCACTGATATCTTAGCGCTATGTGACACGCTCGATGGCACAGCTGCCTGTGACCAAAGTGACGAGAGGATAATGGAGATTTTGAATCTCTGCGTACACTTTTGGACACTGGACACTTGTGGATTGTGTGCGGCCCACTGATATCTGAGCGCTATGTGACACGCTCGATGGCACAGCTGCCTGTGACCAAAGTGACGAGAGGATAATGGAGATTTTGAATCTCTGCGTACACTTGTGGACAGTGGACACTTGTGGATTGTGTGCAGCCCACTGATATCTGAGCTCTATGTGACACGCTCGATGGCACAGCTGCCTGTGACCAAAGTGACGAGAGGATAATGGAGATTTTGAATCTCTGCGTACACTTTTGGACACTGGACACTTGTGGATTGTATGCGGCCCACTGATATCTGAGCGCTATGTGACACGCTCGATGGCACAGCTGCCTGTGACCAAAGTGACGAGAGGATAATGGAGATTTTGAATCTCTGTGTACACTTGTGGACAGTGGACACTTGTGGATTGTGTGCGGCCCACTGATATCTGAGCGCTATGTGACACGCTCGATGGCACAGCTGCCTGTGACCAAAGTGACGAGAGGATAATGGAGATTTTGAATCTCTGCGTACACTTTTGGACACTGGACACTTGTGGATTGTGTGCGGCCCACTGATATCTGAGCGCTATGTGACATGCTCGATGGCACAGCTGCCTGTGACCAAAGTGACGAGAGGATAATGGAGATTTTGAATCTCTGCGTTCACTTTTGGACACTGGACACTTGTGGATTGTGTGCGGCCCACTGATATCTGAGCGCTATGTGACACGCTCGATGGCACAGCTGCCTGTGACCAAAGTGACGAGAGGATAATGTCGATTTTGAATCTCTGCGTACACTTGTGGAAAGTGGACACTTGTGGATTGTGTGCGGCCCACTGATATCTGAGCCCTATGTGACACGCTCGATGGCACAGCTGCCTGTGACCAAAGTGACGAGAGGATAATGGAGATTTTTAATCTCTGCATACACTTGTGGACAGTGGACACTTGTGGATTGTGTGCGGCCCACTGATATCTGAGCGCTATGTGACACGCTCGATGGCACA
Organism: Dendrobates tinctorius; assembly: GCF_039654945.1. Taxonomy (NCBI): domain Eukaryota; kingdom Metazoa; phylum Chordata; class Amphibia; order Anura; family Dendrobatidae; genus Dendrobates; species Dendrobates tinctorius. The sequence continues at coordinate 16,217,301 of NW_027361733.1, forward strand.
GCTGCCTGTGACCAAAGTGACGAGAGGATAAAGGAGATTTTGAATCTCTGCGTACACTTTTGGACACTGGACACTTGTGGATTGTGTGCGGCCCACTGATATCTGAGCGCTATGTGACACGCTCGATGGCACAGCTGCCTGTGACCAAAGTGACGAGAGGATAATGGAGATTTTGAATCTCTGCGTACACTTGTGGACAGTGGACACTTATGGATTGTGTGCGGCCCACTGATATCTGAGCGCTATGTGACACACTCGATGGCACAGCTGCCTGTGACCAAAGTGACGAGAGGATAATGGAGATTTTGAATCTCTGCGTATACTTGTGGACAGTGGACACTTGTGGATTGTGTGCGGCCCCCTGATATCTGAGCGCTATGTGACACGCTCGATGGCACAGCTGCCTGTGACCAAAGTGACGAGAGGATAATGGAGATTTTGAATCTCTGCGTACACTTTTGGACACTGGACAGTTGTGGATTGTGTGCGGCCCACTGATATCTGAGCGCTATGTGACACGCTCGATGGCACAGCTGCCTGTGACCAAAGTGACGAGAGGATAATGGAGATTTTGAATCTCTGCGTACACTTTTGGACACTGGACACTTGTGGATTGTGTGCGGCCCACTGATATCTGAGCGCTATGTGACACGCTCGATGGCACAGCTGCCTGTGACCAAAGTGACGAGAGGATAATGGAGATTTTGAATCTCTGCGTACACTTTTGGACACTGGACACTTGTGGATTGTGTGCGGCCCACTGATATCTGAGCGCTATGTGACACGCTCGATGGCACAGCTGCCTGTGACCAAAGTGACGAGAGGATAATGGAGATTTTGAATCTCTGCGTACACTTTTGGACATTGGACACTTGTGAATTGTGTGCGGCCCACTGATATCTGAGCGCTATGTGACACGCTCGATGGCACAGCTGCCTGTGACCAAAGTGACGAGAGGATAATGGAGATTTTGAATCTCTGCGTACACTTGTGGACAGTGGACACTTGTGGATTGTGTGCGGCCCACTGATATCTGAGCGCTATGTGACACGCTCGATGGCACAGCTGCCTGTGACCAAAGTGACGAGAGGATAATGGAGATTTTGAATCTCTGCGTACACTTTTGGACACTGGACACTTGTGGATTGTGTGCGGCCCACTGATATCTGAGCGCTATGTGACACGCTCGATGGCACAGCTGCCTGTCACCAAAGTGACGAGAGGATAATGGAGATTTTGAATCTCTGCGTACACTTGTGGACAGTGGACACTTGTGGATTGTGTGCGGCCCACTGATATCTGAGCGCTATGTGACACGCTCGATGGCACAGCTGCCTGTGACCAAAGTGACGAGAGGATAATGGAGATTTTGAATCTCTGCGTACACTTTTGGACACTGGACACTTGTGGATTGTGTGCGGCCCACTGATATCTGAGCGCTATGTGACACGCTCGATGGCACAGCTGCCTGTGACCAAAGTGACGAGAGGATAATGGAGATTTTGAATCTCTGTGTACACTTGTGGACAGTGGACACTTGTGGATTGTGTGCGGCCCACTGATATCTGAGCGCTATGTGACACGCTCGATGGCACAGCTGCCTGTGACCAAAGTGACGAGAGGATAATGGAGATTTTGCATCTCTGCGTACACTTTTGGACACTGGACACTTGTGGATTGTGTGCGGCCCACTGATATCTGAGCGCTATGTGACACGCTCGATATCACAGCTGCCTGTGACCAAAGTGACGAGAGGATAATGGAGATTTTGAATCTCTGCGTACACTTTTGGACACTGGACACTTGTGGATTGTGTGCGGCCCACTGATATCTGAGCGCTATGTGACACGCTCGATGGCACAGCTGCCTGTGACCAAAGTGACGAGAGGATAATGGAGATTTTGAATCTCTGCGTACACTTGTGGACAGTGGACACTTGTGGATTGTGTGCGGCCCACTGATATCTGAGCCCTATGTGACACGCTCGATGGCACAGCTGCCTGTGACCAAAGTGACGAGAGGACAATGGAGATTTTGAATCTCTGCATACACTTGTGGACAGTGGACACTTGTGGATTGTGTGCGGCCCACTGATATCTGAGCGCTATGTGACACGCTCGATGGCACAGCTGCCTGTGACCAAAGTGATGAGAGGATAATTGAGATTTTGAATCTCTGCGTACACTTTTGGACACTGGACACTTGTGGATTGTGTGCGGCCCACTGATATCTGAGCGATATGTGACACGCTCGATGGCACAGCTGCCTGTGACCAAAGTGACGAGAGGATAATGGAGATTTTGAATCTCTGCGTACACTTTTGGACACTGGACACTTGTGGATTGAGTGCGGCCCACTGATATCTGAGCGCTATGTGACACACTCGATGGCACAGCTGCCTGTGACCAAAGTGACGAGAGGATAATGGAGATTTTGAATCTCTGCGTATACTTGTGGACAGTGGACACTTGTGGATTGTGTGCGGCCCACTGATATCTGAGCGCTATGTGACACGCTCGATGGCACAGCTGCCTGTGACCAAAGTGACGAGAGGATAATGGAGATTTTGAATCTCTGCGTACACTTTTGGACAGTGGACACTTGTGGATTGTGTGCGGCCCACTGATATCTGAGCCCTATGTGACACGCTCGATGGCATAGCTGCCTGTGACCAAAGTGACGAGAGGATAATGGAGATTTTTAATCTCTGCATACACTTGTGGACAGTGGACACTTGTGGATTGTGTGCGGCCCACTGATATCTGAGCACTATGTGACACGCTCGATGGCACAGCTGCCTGTGACCAAAGTGATGAGAGGATAATTGAGATTTTGAATCTCTGCGTACACTTTTGGACACTGGACACTTGTGGATTGTGTGCGGCCCACTGATATCTGAGCGCTATGTGACACGCTCGATGGCACAGCTGCCTGTGACCAAAGTGATGAGAGGATAATGGAGATTTTGAATCTCTGCGTACACTTGTGGACAGTGGACACTTGTGGATTGTGTGCGGCCCACTGATATCTGAGCGCTATGTGACACGCTCGATGGCACAGCTGCCTGTGACCAAAGTGACGAGAGGATAATGGAGATTTTGAATCTCTGCGTACACTTTTGGACACTGGACACTTGTGGATTGTGTGCGGCCCACTGATATCTGAGCGCTATGTGACACGCTCGATGGCACAGCTGCCTGTGACCAAAGTGACGAGAGGATAATGGAGATTTTGAATCTCTGCGTACACTTGTGGACAGTGGACACTTGTGGATTGTGTGCGGCCCACTGATATCTGAGCGCTATGTGACACGCTCGATGGCACAGCTGCCTGTGACCAAAGTGACGAGAGGATAATGGAGATTTTGAATCTCTTCGTACACTTTTGGACACTGGACACTTGTGGATTGTGTGCGGCCCACTGATATCTGAGCGCTATGTGACACGCTCGATGGCACAGCTGCCTGTGACCAAAGTGACGAGAGGATAATGGAGATTTTGAATCTCTGCGTACACTTTTGGACACTGGACACTTGTGGATTGTGTGCGGCCCACTGATATCTGAGCGCTATGTGACACGCTCGATGGCACAGCTGCCTGTGACCAAAGTGACGAGAGGATAATGGAGATTTTGAATCTCTGCGTACACTTGTGGACAGTGGACACTTGTGGATTGTGTGCGGCCCACTGATATCTGAGCCCTATGTGACACGCTCGATGGCACAGCTGCCTGTGACCAAAGTGACGAGAGGATAATGGAGATTTTGAATCTCTGCATACACTTGTGGACAGTGGACACTTGTGGATTGTGTGCGGCCCACTGATATCTGAGCGCTATGTGACACGCTCGATGGCACAGCTGCCTGTGACCAAAGTGATGAGAGGATAATTGAGATTTTGAATCTCTGCGTACACTTTTGGACACTGGACACTTGTGGATTGTGTGCGGCCCACTGATATCTGAGCGCTATGTGACACGCTCGATGGCACAGCTGCCTGTGACCAAAGTGACGAGAGGATAATGGAGATTTTGAATCTCTGCGTACACTTTTGGACACTGGACACTTGTGGATTGAGTGCGGCCCACTGATATCTGAGCGCTATGTGACACGCTCGATGGCACAGCTGCCTGTGACCAAAGTGACGAGAGGATAATGGAGATTTTGAATCTCTGCGTATACTTGTGGACAGTGGACACTTGTGGATTGTGTGCGGCCCACTGATATCTGAGCGCTATGTGACACGCTCGATGGCACAGCTGCCTGTGACCAAAGTGACGAGAGGATAATGGAGATTTTGAATCTCTGCGTACACTTTTGGACACTGGACACTTGTGGATTGTGTGCGGCCCACTGATATCTGAGCGCTATGTGACACGCTCGATGGCACAGCTGCCTGTGACCAAAGTGACGAGAGGATAATGGAGATTTTGAATCTCTGCGTACACTTTTGGACACTGGACACTTGTGGATTGTGTGCGGCCCACTGATATCTGAGCGCTATGTGACACGCTCGATGGCACAGCTGCCTGTGACCAAAGTGACGAGAGGATAATGGAGATTTTGAATCTCTGCGTACACTTGTGGACAGTGGACACTTGTGGATTGTGTGCGGCCCACTGATATCTGAGCGCTATGTGACACGCTCGATGGCACAGCTGCCTGTGACCAAAGTGATGAGAGGATAATTGAGATTTTGAATCTCTGCGTACACTTTTGGACACTGGACACTTGTGGATTGTGTGCGGCCCACTGATATCTGAGCGCTATGTGACACGCTCGATGGCACAGCTGCCTGTGACCAAAGTGATGAGAGGATAATGGAGATTTTGAATCTCTGCGTACACTTGTGGACAGTGGACACTTGTGGATTGTGTGCGGCCCACTGATATCTGAGCGCTATGTGACACGCTCGATGGCACAGCTGCCTGTGACCAAAGTGACGAGAGGATAACGGAGATTTTGAATCTCTGCGTACACTTGTGGACAGTGGACACTTGTGGATTGTGTGCGGCCCACTGATATCTGAGCGCTATGTGACACGCTCGATGGCACAGCTGCCTGTGACCAAAGTGACGAGAGGATAATTGAGATTTTGAATCTCTGCGTACACTTTTGGACACTGGACACTTGTGGATTGTGTGCGGCCCACTGATATCTGAGCGCTATGTGACACGCTCGATGGCACAGCTGCCTGTGACCAAAGTGACGAGAGGATAATGGAGATTTTGAATCTCTGCGTACACTTTTGGACACTGGACACTTGTGGATTGAGTGCGGCCCACTGATATCTGAGCGCTATGTGACACGCTCGATGGCACAGCTGCCTGTGACCAAAGTGACGAGAGGATAATGGAGATTTTGAATCTCTGCGTATACTTGTGGACAGTGGACACTTGTGGATTGTGTGCGGCCCACTGATATCTGAGCGCTATGTGACACGCTCGATGGCACAGCTGCCTGTGACCAAAGTGACGAGAGGATAATGGAGATTTTGAATCTCTGCGTACACTTTTGGACACTGGACACTTGTGGATTGTGTGCGGCCCACTGATATCTGAGCGCTATGTGACACGCTCGATGGCACATCTGCCTGTGACCAAAGTGACGAGTGGATAATGGAGATTTTGAATCTCTGCGTACACTTTTGGACACTGGACACTTGTGGATTGTGTGCGGCCCACTGATATCTGAGCGCTATGTGACACGCTCGATGGCACAGCTGCCTGTGACCAAAGTGACGAGAGGATAATGGAGATTTTGAATCTCTGCGTACACTTTTGGACACTGGACACTTGTGGATTGTGTGCGGCCCACTGATATCTGATCGCTATGTGACACGCTCGATGGCACAGCTGCCTGTGACCAAAGTGACGAGAGGATAATGGAGATTTTGAATCTCTGCGTACACTTGTGGACAGTGGACACTTGTGGATTGTGTGCGGCCCACTGATATCTTAGCGCTATGTGACACGCTCGATGGCACAGCTGCCTGTGACCAAAGTGACGAGAGGATAATGGAGATTTTGAATCTCTGCGTACACTTTTGGACACTGGACACTTGTGGATTGTGTGCGGCCCACTGATATCTGAGCGCTATGTGACACGCTCGATGGCACAGCTGCCTGTGACCAAAGTGACGAGAGGATAATGGAGATTTTGAATCTCTGCGTACACTTGTGGACAGTGGACACTTGTGGATTGTGTGCAGCCCACTGATATCTGAGCTCTATGTGACACGCTCGATGGCACAGCTGCCTGTGACCAAAGTGACGAGAGGATAATGGAGATTTTGAATCTCTGCGTACACTTTTGGACACTGGACACTTGTGGATTGTATGCGGCCCACTGATATCTGAGCGCTATGTGACACGCTCGATGGCACAGCTGCCTGTGACCAAAGTGACGAGAGGATAATGGAGATTTTGAATCTCTGTGTACACTTTTGGACAGTGGACACTTGTGGATTGTGTGCGGCCCACTGATATCTGAGCGCTATGTGACACGCTCGATGGCACAGCTGCCTGTGACCAAAGTGACGAGAGGATAATGGAGATTTTGAATCTCTGCGTACACTTTTGGACACTGGACACTTGTGGATTGTGTGCGGCCCACTGATATCTGAGCGCTATGTGACATGCTCGATGGCACAGCTGCCTGTGACCAAAGTGACGAGAGAATAATGGAGATTTTGAATCTCTGCGTTCACTTTTGGACACTGGACACTTGTGGATTGTGTGCGGCCCACTGATATCTGAGCGCTATGTGACACGCTCGATGGCACAGCTGCCTGTGACCAAAGTGACGAGAGGATAATGTCGATTTTGAATCTCTGCGTACACTTGTGGAAAGTGGACACTTGTGGATTGTGTGCGGCCCACTGATATCTGAGCCCTATGTGACACGCTCGATGGCACAGCTGCCTGTGACCAAAGTGACGAGAGGATAATGGAGATTTTTAATCTCTGCATACACTTGTGGACAGTGGACACTTGTGGATTGTGTGCGGCCCACTGATATCTGAGCGCTATGTGACACGCTCGATGGCACAGCTGCCTGTGACCAAAGTGACGAGAGGATAAAGGAGATTTTGAATCTCTGCGTACACTTTTGGACACTGGACACTTGTGGATTGTGTGCGGCCCACTGATATCTGAGCGCTATGTGACACGCTCGATGGCACAGCTGCCTGTGACCAAAGTGACGAGAGGATAATGGAGATTTTGAATCTCTGCGTACACTTGTGGACAGTGGACACTTATGGATTGTGTGCGGCCCACTGATATCTGAGCGCTATGTGACACGCTCGATGGCACAGCTGCCTGTGACCAAAGTGACGAGAGGATAATGGAGATTTTGAATCTCTGCGTATACTTGTGGACAGTGGACACTTGTGGATTGTGTGCGGCCCACTGATATCTGAGCGCTATGTGACACGCTCGATGGCACAGCTGCCTGTGACCAAAGTGACGAGAGGATAATGGAGATTTTGAATCTCTGCGTACACTTTTGGACACTGGACAGTTGTGGATTGTGTGCGGCCCACTGATATCTGAGCGCTATGTGACACGCTCGATGGCACAGCTGCCTGTGACCAAAGTGACGAGAGGATAATGGAGATTTTGAATCTCTGCGTACACTTTTGGACACTGGACACTTGTGGATTGTGTGCGGCCCACTGATATCTGAGCGCTATGTGACACGCTCGATGGCACAGCTGCCTGTGACCAAAGTGACGAGAGGATAATGGAGATTTTGAATCTCTGCGTACACTTTTGGACACTGGACACTTGTGGATTGTGTGCGGCCCACTGATATCTGAGCGCTATGTGACACGCTCGATGGCACAGCTGCCTGTGACCAAAGTGACGAGAGGATAATGGAGATTTTGAATCTCTGCGTACACTTTTGGACATTGGACACTTGTGAATTGTGTGCGGCCCACTGATATCTGAGCGCTATGTGACACGCTCGATGGCACAGCTGCCTGTGACCAAAGTGACGAGAGGATAATGGAGATTTTGAATCTCTGCGTACACTTGTGGACAGTGGACACTTGTGGATTGTGTGCGGCCCACTGATATCTGAGCGCTATGTGACACGCTCGATGGCACAGCTGCCTGTGACCAAAGTGACGAGAGGATAATGGAGATTTTGAATCTCTGCGTACACTTTTGGACACTGGACACTTGTGGATTGTGTGCGGCCCACTGATATCTGAGCGCTATGTGACACGCTCGATGGCACAGCTGCCTGTCACCAAAGTGACGAGAGGATAATGGAGATTTTGAATCTCTGCGTACACTTGTGGACAGTGGACACTTGTGGATTGTGTGCGGCCCACTGATATCTGAGCGCTATGTGACACGCTCGATGGCACAGCTGCCTGTGACCAAAGTGACGAGAGGATAATGGAGATTTTGAATCTCTGCGTACACTTTTGGACACTGGACACTTGTGGATTGTGTGCGGCCCACTGATATCTGAGCGCTATGTGACACGCTCGATGGCACAGCTGCCTGTGACCAAAGTGACGAGAGGATAATGGAGATTTTGAATCTCTGTGTACACTTGTGGACAGTGGACACTTGTGGATTGTGTGCGGCCCACTGATATCTGAGCGCTATGTGACACGCTCGATGGCACAGCTGCCTGTGACCAAAGTGACGAGAGGATAATGGAGATTTTGAATCTCTGCGTACACTTTTGGACACTGGACACTTGTGGATTGTGTGCGGCCCACTGATATCTGAGCGCTATGTGACACGCTCGATATCACAGCTGCCTGTGACCAAAGTGACGAGAGGATAATGGAGATTTTGAATCTCTGCGTACACTTTTGGACACTGGACACTTGTGGATTGTGTGCGGCCCACTGATATCTGAGCGCTATGTGACACGCTCGATGGCACAGCTGCCTGTGACCAAAGTGACGAGAGGATAATGGAGATTTTGAATCTCTGCGTACACTTGTGGACAGTGGACACTTGTGGATTGTGTGCGGCCCACTGATATCTGAGCCCTATGTGACACGCTCGATGGCACAGCTGCCTGTGACCAAAGTGACGAGAGGACAATGGAGATTTTGAATCTCTGCATACACTTGTGGACAGTGGACACTTGTGGATTGTGTGCGGCCCACTGATATCTGAGCGCTATGTGACACGCTCGATGGCACAGCTGCCTGTGACCAAAGTGATGAGAGGATAATTGAGATTTTGAATCTCTGCGTACACTTTTGGACACTGGACACTTGTGGATTGTGTGCGGCCCACTGATATCTGAGCGCTATGTGACACGCTCGATGGCACAGCTGCCTGTGACCAAAGTGACGAGAGGATAATGGAGATTTTGAATCTCTGCGTACACTTTTGGACACTGGACACTTGTGGATTGAGTGCGGCCCACTGATATCTGAGCGCTATGTGACACACTCGATGGCACAGCTGCCTGTGACCAAAGTGACGAGAGGATAATGGAGATTTTGAATCTCTGCGTATACTTGTGGACAGTGGACACTTGTGGATTGTGTGCGGCCCACTGATATCTGAGCGCTATGTGACACGCTCGATGGCACAGCTGCCTGTGACCAAAGTGACGAGAGGATAATGGAGATTTTGAATCTCTGCGTACACTTGTGGACAGTGGACACTTGTGGATTGTGTGCGGCCCACTGATATCTGAGCCCTATGTGACACGCTCGATGGCATAGCTGCCTGTGACCAAAGTGACGAGAGGATAATGGAGATTTTTAATCTCTGCATACACTTGTGGACATTGGACACTTGTGGATTGTGTGCGGCCCACTGATATCTGAGCGCTATGTGACACGCTCGATGGCACAGCTGCCTGTGACCAAAGTGATGAGAGGATAATTGAGATTTTGAATCTCTGCGTACACTTTTGGACACTGGACACTTGTGGATTGTGTGCGGCCCACTGATATCTGAGCGCTATGTGACACGCTCGATGGCACAGCTGCCTGTGACCAAAGTGACGAGAGGATAATGGAGATTTTGAATCTCTGCGTACACTTGTGGACAGTGGACACTTGTGGATTGTGTGCGGCCCACTGATATCTGAGCGCTATGTGACACGCTCGATGGCACAGCTGCCTGTGACCAAAGTGACGAGAGGATAATGGAGATTTTGAATCTCTGCGTACACTTTTGGACACTGGACACTTGTGGATTGTGTGCGGCCCACTGATATCTGAGCGCTATGTGACACGCTCGATGGCACAGCTGCCTGTGACCAAAGTGACGAGAGGATAATGGAGATTTTGAATCTCTGCGTACACTTGTGGACACTGGACACTTGTGGATTGTGTGCGGCCCACTGATATCTGAGCGCTATGTGACACGCTCGATGGCACAGCTGCCTGTGACCAAAGTGACGAGAGGATAATGGAGATTTTGAATCTCTTCGTACACTTTTGGACACTGGACACTTGTGGATTGTGTGCGGCCCACTGATATCTGAGCGCTATGTGACACGCTCGATGGCACAGCTGCCTGTGACCAAAGTGACGAGAGGATAATGGAGATTTTGAATCTCTGCGTACACTTTTGGACACTGGACACTTGTGGATTGTGTGCGGCCCACTGATATCTGAGCGCTATGTGACACGCTCGATGGCACAGCTGCCTGTGACCAAAGTGACGAGAGGATAATGGAGATTTTGAATCTCTGCGTACACTTGTGGACAGTGGACACTTGTGGATTGTGTGCGGCCCACTGATATCTGAGCCCTATGTGACACGCTCGATGGCACAGCTGCCTGTGACCAAAGTGACGAGAGGATAATGGAGATTTTGAATCTCTGCATACACTTGTGGACAGTGGACACTTGTGGATTGTGTGCGGCCCACTGATATCTGAGCGCTATGTGACACGCTCGATGGCACAGCTGCCTGTGACCAAAGTGATGAGAGGATAATTGAGATTTTGAATCTCTGCGTACACTTTTGGACACTGGACACTTGTGGATTGTGTGCGGCCCACTGATATCTGAGCGCTGTGTGACACGCTCGATGGCACAGCTGCCTGTGACCAAAGTGACGAGAGGATAATGGAGATTTTGAATCTCTGCATACACTTTTGGACACTGGACACTTTTGGATTGAGTGCGGCCCACTGATATCTGAGCGCTATGTGACACGCTCGATGGCACAGCTGCCTGTGACCAAAGTGACGAGAGGATAATGGAGATTTTGAATCTCTGCGTATACTTGTGGACAGTGGACACTTGTGGATTGTGTGCGGCCCACTGATATCTGAGCGCTATGTGACACGCTCGATGGCACAGCTGCCTGTGACCAAAGTGACGAGAGGATAATGGAGATTTTGAATCTCTGCGTACACTTTTGGACACTGGACACTTGTGGATTGTGTGCGGCCCACTGATATCTGAGCGCTATGTGACACGCTCGATGGCACAGCTGCCTGTGACCAAAGTGACGAGAGGATAATGGAGATTTTGAATCTCTGCGTACACTTTTGGACACTGGACACTTGTGGATTGTGTGCGGCCCACTGATATCTGAGCGCTATGTGACACGCTCGATGGCACAGCTGCCTGTGACCAAAGTGACGAGAGGATAATGGAGATTTTGAATCTCTGCGTACACTTGTGGACAGTGGACACTTGTGGATTGTGTGCGGCCCACTGATATCTGAGCGCTATGTGACACGCTCGATGGCACAGCTGCCTGTGACCAAAGTGATGAGAGGATAATTGAGATTTTGAATCTCTGCGTACACTTTTGGACACTGGACACTTGTGGATTGTGTGCGGCCCACTGATATCTGAGCGCTATGTGACACGCTCGATGGCACAGCTGCCTGTGACCAAAGTGATGAGAGGATAATGGAGATTTTGAATCTCTGCGTACACTTGTGGACAGTGGACACTTGTGGATTGTGTGCGGCCCACTGATATCTGAGCGCTATGTGACACGCTCGATGGCACAGCTGCCTGTGACCAAAGTGACGAGAGGATAACGGAGATTTTGAATCTCTGCGTACACTTGTGGACAGTGGACACTTGTGGATTGTGTGCGGCCCACTGATATCTGAGCGCTATGTGACACGCTCGATGGCACAGCTGCCTGTGACCAAAGTGACGAGAGGATAATGGAGATTTTGAATCTCTGCGTACACTTTTGGACACTGGACACTTGTGGATTGTGTGCGGCCTACTGATATCTGAGCGCTATGTGACACGCTCGATGGCACAGCTGCCTGTGACCAAAGTGACGAGAGGATAATGGAGATTTTGAATCTCTGCGTACACTTGTGGACAGTGGACACTTGTGGATTGTGTGCGGCCCACTGATATCTGAGCGCTATGTGACACGCTCGATGGCACAGCTGCCCGTGACCAAAGTGACGAGAGGATAATGGAGATTTTGAATCTCTTCGTACACTTTTGGACACTGGACACTTGTGGATTGTGTGCGGCCCACTGATATCTGAGCGCTATGTGACACGCTCGATGGCACAGCTGCCTGTGACCAAAGTGACGAGAGGATAATGGAGATTTTGAATCTCTGCGTACACTTTTGGACACTGGACACTTGTGGATTGTGTGCGGCCCACTGATATCTGAGCGCTATGTGACACGCTCGATGGCACAGCTGCCTGTGACCAAAGTGACGAGAGGATAATGGAGATTTTGAATCTCTGCGTACACTTGTGGACAGTGGACACTTGTGGATTGTGTGCGGCCCACTGATATCTGAGCCCTATGTGACACGCTCGATGGCACAGCTGCCTGTGACCAAAGTGACGAGAGGATAATGGAGATTTTGAATCTCTGCATACACTTGTGGACAGTGGACACTTGTGGATTGTGTGCGGCCCACTGATATCTGAGCGCTATGTGACACGCTCGATGGCACAGCTGCCTGTGACCAAAGTGATGAGAGGATAATTGAGATTTTGAATCTCTGCGTACACTTTTGGACACTGGACACTTGTGGATTGTGTGCGGCCCACTGATATCTGAGCGCTGTGTGACACGCTCGATGGCACAGCTGCCTGTGACCAAAGTGACGAGAGGATAATGGAGATTTTGAATCTCTGCATACACTTTTGGACACTGGACACTTTTGGATTGAGTGCGGCCCACTGATATCTGAGCGCTATGTGACACGCTCGATGGCACAGCTGCCTGTGACCAAAGTGACGAGAGGATAATGGAGATTTTGAATCTCTGCGTATACTTGTGGACAGTGGACACTTGTGGATTGTGTGCGGCCCACTGATATCTGAGCGCTATGTGACACGCTCGATGGCACAGCTGCCTGTGACCAAAGTGACGAGAGGATAATGGAGATTTTGAATCTCTGCGTACACTTTTGGACACTGGACACTTGTGGATTGTGTGCGGCCCACTGATATCTGAGCGCTATGTGACACGCTCGATGGCACAGCTGCCTGTGACCAAAGTGACGAGAGGATAATGGAGATTTTGAATCTCTGCGTACACTTTTGGACACTGGACACTTGTGGATTGTGTGCGGCCCACTGATATCTGAGCGCTATGTGACACGCTCGATGGCACAGCTGCCTGTGACCAAAGTGACGAGAGGATAATGGAGATTTTGAATCTCTGCGTACACTTGTGGACAGTGGACACTTGTGGATTGTGTGCGGCCCACTGATATCTGAGCGCTATGTGACACGCTCGATGGCACAGCTGCCTGTGACCAAAGTGATGAGAGGATAATTGAGATTTTGAATCTCTGCGTACACTTTTGGACACTGGACACTTGTGGATTGTGTGCGGCCCACTGATATCTGAGCGCTATGTGACACGCTCGATGGCACAGCTGCCTGTGACCAAAGTGATGAGAGGATAATGGAGATTTTGAATCTCTGCGTACACTTGTGGACAGTGGACACTTGTGGATTGTGTGCGGCCCACTGATATCTGAGCGCTATGTGACACGCTCGATGGCACAGCTGCCTGTGACCAAAGTGACGAGAGGATAACGGAGATTTTGAATCTCTGCGTACACTTGTGGACAGTGGACACTTGTGGATTGTGTGCGGCCCACTGATATCTGAGCGCTATGTGACACGCTCGATGGCACAGCTGCCTGTGACCAAAGTGACGAGAGGATAATGGAGATTTTGAATCTCTGCGTACACTTTTGGACACTGGACACTTGTGGATTGTGTGCGGCCTACTGATATCTGAGCGCTATGTGACACGCTCGATGGCACAGCTGCCTGTGACCAAAGTGACGAGAGGATAATGGAGATTTTGAATCTCTGCGTACACTTGTGGACAGTGGACACTTGTGGATTGTGTGCGGCCCACTGATATCTGAGCGCTATGTGACACGCTCGATGGCACAGCTGCCCGTGACCAAAGTGACGAGAGGATAATGGAGATTTTGAATCTCTTCGTACACTTTTGGACACTGGACACTTGTGGATTGTGTGCGGCCCACTGATATCTGAGCGCTATGTGACACGCTCGATGGCACAGCTGCCTGTGACCAAAGTGACGAGAGGATAATGGAGATTTTGAATCTCTGCGTACACTTTTGGACACTGGACACTTGTGGATTGTGTGCGGCCCACTGATATCTGAGCGCTATGTGACACGCTCGATGGCACAGCTGCCTGTGACCAAAGTGACGAGAGGATAATGGAGATTTTGAATCTCTGCGTACACTTGAGGACAGTGGACACTTGTGGATTGTGTGCGGCCCACTGATATCTGAGCCCTATGTGACACGCTCGATGGCACAGCTGCCTGTGACCAAAGTGACGAGAGGATAATGGAGATTTTGAATCTCTGCATACACTTGTGGACAGTGGACACTTGTGGATTGTGTGCGGCACACTGATATCTGAGCGCTATGTGACACGCTCGATGGCACAGCTGCCTGTGACCAAAGTGATGAGAGGATAATTGAGATTTTGAATCTCTGCGTACACTTTTGGACACTGGACACTTGTGGATTGTGTGCGGCCCACTGATATCTGAGCGCTATGTGACACGCTCGATGGCACAGCTGCCTGTGACCAAAGTGACGAGAGGATAATGGAGATTTTGAATCTCTGCGTACACTTTTGGACACTGGACACTTGTGGATTGAGTGCGGCCCACTGATATCTGAGCGCTATGTGACACGCTCGATGGCACAGCTGCCTGTGACCAAAGTGACGAGAGGATAATGGAGATTTTGAATCTCTGCGTATACTTGTGGACAGTGGACACTTGTGGATTGTGTGCGGCCCACTGATATCTGAGCGCTATGTGACACGCTCGATGGCACAGCTGCCTGTGACCAAAGTGACGAGAGGATAATGGAGATTTTGAATCTCTGCGTACACTTTTGGACACTGGACACTTGTGGATTGTGTGCGGCCCACTGATATCTGAGCGCTATGTGACACGCTCGATGGCACAGCTGCCTGTGACCAAAGTGACGAGTGGAAAATGGAGATTTTGAATCTCTGCGTACACTTTTGGACACTGGACACTTGTGGATTGTGTGCGGCCCACTGATATCTGAGCGCTATGTGACACGCTCGATGGCACAGCTGCCTGTGACCAAAGTGACGAGAGGATAATGGAGATTTTGAATCTCTGCGTACACTTTTGGACACTGGACACTTGTGGATTGTGTGCGGCCCACTGATATCTGATCGCTATGTGACACGCTCGATGGCACAGCTGCCTGTGACCAAAGTGACGAGAGGATAATGGAGATTTTGAATCTCTGCGTACACTTGTGGACAGTGGACACTTGTGGATTGTGTGCGGCCCACTGATATCTGAGCGCTATGTGACACGCTCGATGGCACAGCTGCCTGTGACCAAAGTGACGAGAGGATAATGGAGATTTTGAATCTCTGCGTACACTTTTGGACACTGGACACTTGTGGATTGTGTGCGGCCCACTGATATCTGAGCGCTATGTGACACGCTTGATGGCACAGCTGCCTGTGACCAAAGTGACGAGAGGATAATGGAGATTTTGAATCTCTGCGTACACTTTTGGACACTGGACACTTGTGGATTGTGTGCGGCCCACTGATATCTGAGCGCTATGTGACACGCTCGATGGCACAGCTGCCTGTGACCAAAGTGACGAGAGGATAATGGAGATTTTGAATCTCTGCGTACACTTGTGGACAGTGGACACTTGTGGATTGTGTGCAGCCCACTGATATCTGAGCTCTATGTGACACGCTCGATGGCACAGCTGCCTGTGACCAAAGTGACGAGAGGATAATGGAGATTTTGAATCTCTGAGTACACTTTTGGACACTGGACACTTGTGGATTGTGTGCGGCCCACTGTTATCTGAGCGCTATGTGACACGCTCGATGGCACAGCTGCCTGTGACCAAAGTGATGAGAGGATAATGGAGATTTTGAATCTCTGTGTACACTTGTGGACAGTGGACACTTGTGGATTGTGTGCGGCCCACTGATATCTGAGCGCTATGTGACACGCTCGATGGCACAGCTGCCTGTGACCAAAGTGACGAGAGGATAATGGAGATTTTGAATCTCTGCGTACACTTTTGGACACTGGACACTTGTGGATTGTGTGCGGCCCACTGATATCTGAGCGCTATGTGACACGCTCGATGGCACAGCTGCCTGTGACCAAAGTGACGAGAGGATAATGGAGATTTTGAATCTCTGCGTACACTTTTATACACTGGACACTTGTGGATTGTGTGCGGCCCACTGATATCTGAGCGCTATGTGACACGCTCGATGGCACAGCTGCCTGTGACCAAAGTGACGAGAGGATAATGGCGATTTTGAATCTCTGCGTACACTTGTGGACAGTGGACACTTGTGGATTGTGTGCGGCCCACTGATATCTGAGCCCTATGTGACACGCTCGATGGCACAGCTGCCTGTGACCAAAGTGACGAGAGGATAATGGAGATTTTTAATCTCTGCATACACTTGTGGACACTTGTGGATTGTGTGCGGCCCACTGATATCTGAGCGCTATGTGACACGCTCGATGGCACAGCTGCCTGTGACCAAAGTGATGAGAGGATAATTGAGATTTTGAATCTCTGCGTACACTTTTGGACACTGGACACTTGTGGATTGTGTGCGGCCCACTGATATCTGAGCGCTATGTGACACGCTCGATGGCACAGCTGCCTGTGACCAAAGTGACGAGAGGATAATGGAGATTTTGAATCTCTGCGTACACTTTTGGACACTGGACACTTGTGGATTGTGTGTGGCCCACTGATATCTGAGCGCTATGTGACACGCTCGATGGCACAGCTGCCTGTGACCAAAGTGACGAGAGGATAATGGAGATTTTGAATCTCTGCGTACACTTTTGGACACTGGACACTTGTGGATTGTGTGCGGCCCACTGATATCTGAGCGCTATGTGACACGCTCGATGGCACAGCTGCCTGTGACCAAAGTGACGAGAGGATAATGGAGATTTTGAATCTCTGCGTACACTTGTGGACAGTGGACACTTGTGGATTGTGTGCGGCCCACTGATATCTGAGCGCTATGTGACACGCTCGATGGCGCAGCTGCCTGTGACCAAAGTGACGAGAGGATAATGGAGATTTTGAATCTCTGCATACACTTTTGGACACTGGACACTTGTGGATTGTGTGCGGCCCACTGATATCTGAGCGCTATGTGACACGCTCGATGGCACAGCTGCCTGTGACCAAAGTGACGAGAGGATAATGGAGATTTTGAATCTCTGCATACACTTTTGGACACTGGACACTTGTGGATTGTGTGCGGCCCACTGATATCTGAGCGCTATGTGACACGCTCGATGGCACAGCTGCCTGTGACCAAAGTGACGAGAGGATAATGGAGATTTTGAATCTCTGCGTACACTTGTGGACAGTGGACACTTGTGGATTGTGTGCAGCCCACTGATATCTGAGCTCTATGTGACACGCTCGATGGCACAGCTGCCTGTGACCAAAGTGACGAGAGGATAATGGAGATTTTGAATCTCTGAGTACACTTTTGGACACTGGACACTTGTGGATTGTGTGCGGCCCACTGTTATCTGAGCGCTATGTGACACGCTCGATGGCACAGCTGCCTGTGACCAAAGTGACGAGAGGATAATGGAGATTTTGAATCTCTGTGTACACTTGTGGACAGTGGACACTTGTGGATTGTGTGCGGCCCACTGATATCTGAGCGCTATGTGACACGCTCGATGGCACAGCTGCCTGTGACCAAAGTGACGAGAGGATAATGGAGATTTTGAATCTCTGCGTACACTTTTGGACACTGGACACTTGTGGATTGTGTGCGGCCCACTGATATCTGAGCGCTATGTGACACGCTCGATGGCACAGCTGCCTGTGACCAAAGTGACGAGAGGATAATGGAGATTTTGAATCTCTGCGTACACTTTTGGACACTGGACACTTGTGGATTGTGTGCGGCCCACTGATATCTGAGCGCTATGTGACACGCTCGATGGCACAGCTGCCTGTGACCAAAGTGACGAGAGGATAATGGCGATTTTGAATCTCTGCGTACACTTGTGGACAGTGGACACTTGTGGATTGTGTGCGGCCCACTGATATCTGAGCCCTATGTGACACGCTCGATGGCACAGCTGCCTGTGACCAAAGTGACGAGAGGATAATGGAGATTTTTAATCTCTGCATACACTTGTGGACAGTGGACACTTGTGGATTGTGTGCGGCCCACTGATATCTGAGCGCTATGTGACACGCTCGATGGCACAGCTGCCTGTGACCAAAGTGATGAGAGGATAATTGAGATTTTGAATCTCTGCGTACACTTTTGGACACTGGACACTTGTGGATTGTGTGCGGCCCACTGATATCTGAGCGCTATGTGACACGCTCGATGGCACAGCTGCCTGTGACCAAAGTGACGAGAGGATAATGGAGATTTTGAATCTCTGCGTACACTTTTGGACACTGGACACTTGTGGATTGTGCGGCCCACTGATATCTGAGCGCTATGTGACACGCTCGATGGCACAGCTGCCTGTGACCAAAGTGACGAGAGGATAATGGAGATTTTGAATCTCTGCATACACTTGTGGACAGTGGACACTTGTGGATTGTGTGCGGCCCACTGATATCTGAGCGCTATGTGACACGCTCGATGGCACAGCTGCCTGTGACCAAAGTGATGAGAGGATAATTGAGATTTTGAATCTCTGCGTACACTTTTGGACACTGGACACTTGTGGATTGTGTGCGGCCCACTGATATCTGAGCGCTATGTGACACGCTCGATGGCACAGCTGCCTGTGACCAAAGTGACGAGAGGATAATGGAGATTTTGAATCTCTGCGTATACTTGTGGACAGTGGACACTTGTGGATTGTGTGCGGCCCACTGATATCTGAGCGCTATGTGACACGCTCGATGGCACAGCTGCCTGTGACCAAAGTGACGAGAGGATAATGGAGATTTTGAATCTCTGCGTACACTTTTGGACACTGGACACTTGTGGATTGTGTGCGGCCCACTGATATCTGAGCGCTATGTGACACGCTCGATGGCACAGCTGCCTGTGACCAAAGTGACGAGAGGATAATGGCGATTTTGAATCTCTGCGTACACTTGTGGACAGTGGACACTTGTGGATTGTGTGCGGCCCACTGATATCTGAGCCCTATGTGACACGCTCGATGGCACAGCTGCCTGTGACCAAAGTGACGAGAGGATAATGGAGATTTTTAATCTCTGCATACACTTGTGGACAGTGGACACTTGTGGATTGTGTGCGGCCCACTGATATCTGAGCGCTATGTGACACGCTCGATGGCACAGCTGCCTGTGACCAAAGTGATGAGAGGATAATTGAGATTTTGAATCTCTGCGTACACTTTTGGACACTGGACACTTGTGGATTGTGTGCGGCCCACTGATATCTGAGCGCTATGTGACACGCTCGATGGCACAGCTGCCTGTGACCAAAGTGACGAGAGGATAATGGAGATTTTGAATCTCTGCGTACACTTTTGGACACTGGACACTTGTGGATTGTGTGCGGCCCACTGATATCTGAGCGCTATGTGACACGCTCGATGGCACAGCTGCCTGTGACCAAAGTGACGAGAGGATAATGGAGATTTTGAATCTCTGCGTACACTTTTGGACACTGGACACTTGTGGATTGTGTGCGGCCCACTGATATCTGAGGGCTATGTGACACGCTCGATGGCACAGCTGCCTGTGACCAAAGTGACGAGAGGATAATGGAGATTTTGAATCTCTGCGTACACTTGTGGACAGTGGACACTTGTGGATTGTGTGCGGCCCACTGATATCTGAGCGCTATGTGACACGCTCGATGGCACAGCTGCCTGTGACCAAAGTGACGAGAGGATAATGGAGATTTTGAATCTCTGTGTACACTTGTGGACAGTGGACACTTGTGGATTGTGTGCGGCCCACTGATATCTGAGCGCTATGTGACACGCTCGATGGCACAGCTGCCTGTGACCAAAGTGACGAGAGGATAATGGAGATTTTGAATCTCTGCGTACACTTTTGGACACTGGACACTTGTGGATTGTGTGCGGCCCACTGATATCTGAGCGCTATGTGACACGCTCGATGGCACAGCTGCCTGTGACCAAAGTGACGAGAGGATAATGGAGATTTTGAATCTCTGCGTACACTTTTGGACACTGGACACTTGTGGATTGTGTGCGGCCCACTGATATCTGAGGGCTATGTGACACGCTCGATGGCACAGCTGCCTGTGACCAAAGTGACGAGAGGATAATGGAGATTTTGAATCTCTGCGTACACTTTTGGACACTGGACACTTGTGGATTGTGTGCGGCCCACTGATATCTGATCGCTATGTGACACGCTCGATGGCACAGCTGCCTGTGACCAAAGTGACGAGAGGATAAGGGAGATTGGATTGCTTTTAAAAAAGCAGTTTGCGGAGCAGTGGGTAAACAGCAATGCCAGCGTGTCAGGAAGCCTTAAAAGGCAGCCCAGCAACCAACACCACTGATACACCACAATATAGCCTCCCCTTGCACTGCACACACAGTGACTTGTGTGTTGTGCAGGCCAAATCGCTAGCAGCAGAAGCAGTTTTTTTGTCTTCTTCCCTGCCTAACGCTCTCCCTACAGAATCAGCAGCAACCTCTCCCTATACTAAGATCGGCAGAAGTAAGATGGCGGTCGGCGTGCACGCCCTTTTATACCCCCTGTGACGCCCACCAAAGCAAGCCAATCACTTGCATGCCCTTCTGAAAGATGGTGGTGACCCGTGCCTATGTCATCACGTTGCCCACCGTGTCCGTGGATCCTGATTGGCTGAAAAAAAGCGCAAAACAAACTTTTGAAACGTGACTTTGGCGCGTAAGTCGCCGACCTCGTGGCCGACCTCATCCTAGGGTCGGGTTTCGTTTCATGAAACCCGACTTTGCCAAAAGTCGGCGACTTTTGAATTTTTTCGACCCGTTTCGCTCAACTCTATCAGTGACGAAGTTGAAGTTACGCAGGGGATGGATCTTTCAGCAAATAGTGATCCAAAACACCGCTCCAAATCTACTCAGGCATTCATGCAGAGGAACAAATACAATGTTCTGGAATGGCCATCCCAGTCCCCAGACCTGAATATCATTGAACATCTGTGGGATGATTTGAAGTGGGCTGTCCATGCTCGGCGACCATCAAACTTAACAGAACTGGAATTGTTTTGTAAACAGGAATGGTCACAAATACCTTCATCCAGGATCCAGGAACTCATTAATAGCTACAGGAAGCAACTAGAGGCTGTTATTTTTGCAAAAGAAGGATCTACGAAATATTAATGTCACTTTTATGTTGAGGTGCCCATACTTTTGCCCCGGTCAAATTTTGTTAACATGCAGATTGCACATTTTCTGTTAGTACAATAAACCTCATTTGAATCCAGAAATATTACTGAGTCCATCAGTTATTAGTTATATGAAACTGAAATAGCTGTTGCAAAAACTGTTGCAAAGAAAAAAGGTTAACATTAATAGGGGTGCCCAAACTTTAACATATGACTGTATACTCTTGTGCATAAAAAAAAAATTTCCTCCTCCTAGAAGACGCCACTCGCGTCTGCGCAGTACCTACTCTCGGAGATCCCCAGGGGAACAGGCATATCATTAACTACATACTGAAAATAAAAATTAAACAACCACCACAAGACAGATTTTATAAACCAAGGTATCATTTTAATCAGTATAAAGGCACTGACACTGTGTGTAGGTTGCTGTGCAGAATTCTGCTGACAGGTTCCTTTAGAGAGCATTGTACAGATCAGTCAAACTGACAGGACACTGAGTGGAGCTGGACTAAAGAAAGAAAAAGCTTTCTATAGGTGGCTGAAAATGAACATCCATGAAGTCAGCCTGTTTTATTGCACCTCTCTTGCTTCACGCAGCCTGTCCTATTGTTTTTCTGAAATCTAAAACGGGCTGCACAATGTGATAGTTGGCTGTCGCCATCTTTGAAATCCTGACAGTCTGCATTAGATAAAACACATATTTTTGCAAAATAAAAGTAATATGAAAAATGTTTAATATTAAAATGTTTATGTATTTTATTTGTGTGTTTTATTACATTTTTCGCAAAACCCCTCTAAGGCTACTTTCACACATCAGGTTTTCGGCGTCAGGCGCGATCCGGCGTCGTGCCGGAACGCCGGATCCGGCAAATGTTTTGTAAAACCGGATGTGACGGATCCGGTTTTCTGCCGGATCCGTCTTTTTCTTGACAGACAAAACCGGATCCGTCTCATCCGGTTCATCCGTTTTTCTATCCGTTTTTCGACGGATTACGCCGGATCCGGTTTTTAAAATTGACCCTTGTGGCCTTCCGAATGGGATTGGCTACTGGAAAACTATATATAGCATGTTCCTACAGCCTTTCTTTGACAGGTTGTAGAGGAGAAAGTGCAGGTTGGAGAGAAGAGCAAGTTACTGGCGAAGATGGATGTTGTCATTGGAAATATTTTGAAGAATTTGGCAGATTTTATAGCGGAGGCGAATCGTTTGAGGGTGATTGTTCTGGAGAAGGAGAGAGCGAGACAGCAGCGCATCAGGCATCGTAGACGACGTTTGTGGATCCACCCCATCACAGCCAAGAGAATGACGCGTGGGGTCTATTCTACACTCTGCATAGACCTTCGACGAAACCCGGATAAATTTTTTGGATATGTTAGGATGAAAATGGAGAATTTTGATTACTTGGTGGAGCGCATTGCACACCTCATAAGAAAAGCGGACACCTATTGCCGCTTCTCTGTTTCACCCGCAGAGCGTCTGATGGTGACTTTAAGGTAAGCCACATTTATTGGATGTGATCGCATCAGAGCACACTTTCACTGCAATCTTGTTGGTGGTAGTTTGTATCTCCAAGTGTTATAGCTCAGTTTTGGTATGTAATGCTGTGATTTAAAACTAATTTATTGTTTTTTAATTCCCCACAGATTTCTTGCAACTGGAGAATCCCTTTCGTCACTGCATTTCCAGTACAGACTCGGGATTTCCACCATATCTGGAATTGTGAAGTACACATGCCGTGCACTGTGGGACTCCTTAGCTGAAGAGTTTTTACCAGAGCCCACAACAGAGAGGTGGATTGAAATTGCTGACAAGTTTCAACAGATATGTCAGTTTCCCAACTGCTTGGGCGCTGTGGACGGGAAACATATCCGCATTGTAAAGCCAGCTGGATCGGGATCGGAATATTTCAATTACAAGAAATATTTTTCAATTGTCCTCATGGCCATCGCTGACGCGGAATACAAATTTATTGCGGTTGATATTGGGGCCTATGGCCGCTCCAATGACTCTCAAGTTTTCAAACTGTCTGCCATGGGGCGTAAACTGTATGGAAACACCTTCCAGTTCCCACCACCTAGACCGCTGCCGCAAACATCTGGTCCACCTATGCCATTTGTCTGTGTAGGGGATGAAGCCTTCCAGCTGTCAGAACACCTTTTGAAACCGTACTCTAGCAGAGGATTGACAAGACCAAAACGCATTTTTAATTACCGCCTCACAAGAGCAAGAAGAATGGTTGAATGTACCTTTGGTATTCTGACAGCCAAATGGCGGGTCCTATTGACTGCGATCAACCTCAAGACAGAAACTGTGGACGAGGTGATCAAAGCGTGCGTGGTACTCCACAATTTTGTTATCTGCAAGGAACCCATTTCCATTGAGGACACCTCTGAAGAAACCACCTTGCAAGATTACCATGACATTACCACTAGAAGTTCTGTGACGGATTCAGTAATGAGGGACAATTTTGCACTATACTTTATGTCACCTCAAGGCAGAGTACACTGGCAGGATGACAGAGTGTGAAAGATTTGTGCCCTAACCAAACTTGTGTACCTTCTGTACCAACAGTATATACCTTTGCCAACCAAAGTTGGCTATCTTGTCATGGTCTCTATTTTTAGCTTTAGGCCACAGGTGTGTACCTGGTTGTGTTTTATGCAAAGTATTTCACCTTTTAACAAAAGTTGTGTACATTGTTAGGAAATCACCAACAATAAACACAACTTTTTAGGTGAAATACTTTGCTTCAAACACAACCAGGAACACAACTGTGGCAAAAAGCTAAAATTTACCCACAGTTATATACCTAGTTTTGAATACCATTTCACCTTTTAAATACCCTGTATTTAACCTTTTTCGCTGCAGAAAGAAATGACAGACAACCAGTGTAAAATAATTTAACTTTTATTGAAAAATGTTTTTTTTAGTAAACTTTTTTAAAATTTTAATAAACTTGTTTAATAAAGCTTTGAAACCATAAAACTGGTCATTTTTATTTAAATACACACATTATAAATCTGTGTAGTGTGTGGTGGAAATACTGCTGGAGGGGCTGCGGGACACTTCGACACTGGGAGTGTGGAGAGAGGACTGGGATCGTGGTGGGGAAGGAACAGTTAGAGGTGAAGGTGTGGAAAAAACTACAGAATGGGTGGACATGTGGGAAGCAGAAGAGGTGGTGGGTGGTGGAGTGGAGGGTTGGGCAGGGACTGTAGGAGCAGATGATGTTGATGGCAAGTTGTATGGTGAAGGAGTTTGGTACGGGGCAGGTTGCTGGAAGTGGGGAGATGTCTGATACGGGGCAGGTTGCTGGAAGTGGGGAGATGTCTGGTACGGGGCAGGTTGCTGGAAGTGGGGAGATGTCTGGTACGGGGCAGGTTGCTGGAAGTGGGGAGATGTCTGGTACTGGGGAGGTTGCTGGTACTGGGGAGTTTGCAGGTACTGGGGAGGTTGCTGGTACTGGGGAGGTTGCTGGTACTGGGGAGGTTGCTGGTACTGGGGAGGTTGCTGGTGCTGGGGAGGTGGATGGTGCTGGGGAGGTGGATGGTGCTGGGGAGGTGGATGGTATGTAATAGGAGGGGGAGGATGGAAAGTGGCTGGAGGGGGTGTAGATGTAATAGGAGGGGGAGGATGGAAAGTGGCTGGAGGGGGTGTAGATGTAATAGGAGGGGGAGGATGGAAAGTGGCTGGAGGGGGTGCAGGTGGAGGAACTACTGTGGTGGGAGGAGGAGGTTGGGAGGTAACTTGCTGGAGAGCAGCGTGGCATGAATGCATTACATGCATCTGCTGGGCAGGAGAGAGCGTTTCCATGCGCTCCACAACAGACCTGAAAAAGGTGTGGTTTGGCGAAGATCTTGCTTCTGAATGCATGGTTTGCAGAAGTGTCTTCACCTCCAGATTGCTGGAGTTGATCTGCTGATAGCCTGCGGAGATTTGCTCTGACAAGACTTTTAGACAGTTCTGGAAAGATGCATTCAGATGCAAGAACTCTGGCGCATAAGTCTTTTCCTGACCCCTCTGCCGCTGCCGCCCAGTACCCGCAGGTGTACTAGAGGTGGCAGGGGCAGAAGGGTGGGGTAAAGGGAAAGCGATCTCCTCACCAGCAGCTTCATGTAAAGTAGGCGGCCACGATGCTCCTGTGCTGGTGGATGGGACAGATGGGTCGAATGTGTGGGAAGGCTGGGAAGGTGCAGATGTACCGGGGCGGTCGAAGTGTCCCTCGGTGCCGGTCTCCTCAGGGATCGCCTCAGAAGGGTCCAATCGTGCAGGCTCCCGAGTGCTGCTCACCGTGCTGTGGAATAAAGAGAAAAAAAAACAATTAAAATAGTGACATGGTATGGCCCTGGCTGAAAAAAAAAAGTTACATCTAAACATTTTTTTGTCACATGTGGTGTGTAATATTTACCTTCTGGTGAGCATTGTCTCCCGGAGGAACGACAGGGCTCGTGCGTACTTGTACTTGCTCCTGCGTCCTCCAGATCCACTCGGGGCCCGCATCTCTTTATTGAACTCCTTCTTGAAACGATCCCTCACAGACCGCCACCGCTTCACAATTCTCTCCCCTGAAACGAGAAAGGACAAAGTGGTTAGTATACAACATCAGTGTTTCCCAAACTCCAGTCCTCATGGTCCCCAGGGGTCATGTTTTCAGGATTTCCAAAGTAAATAGAAATCCTGAACACATGATCCGTGGGGACCACGAGGACTGGAGTTCGGGAAACACTGGTTTAAATCAAGCAACCGGTACTGTATATACTTACGCTCTTTAATCTGGGCCCGAGCTTCGAGGTCCTCCCAGCGGTCCACAAGGAGCGAACAGATTTCCTCCCAGAGTCGTCGGGTAACGATCAGGTCAGCGTGGCGGCGGTCAGCCATATTCCAGAGCGGCTCCCTTTCTCTGACGAGATCGATGAGGTGGTCCACATCAATCCCTCCATCCTCACCGTCAGAGTCGGGAGCACGCTGTGAAGGCTGTTAAAGAAAAAGACAAAAATAACATAATTAGCCTCCACAAAAGAAATGAAATAAAAAGTGCAAAAAAAACAAAGCAAAAATATTTATACTTACACGCTGGTGACTGCCGCGTTGCTGTCGCCGATGACCCTGGGAGGCACTGCGAGGACCTCTTGGTCTGCAGAACATTGTTTTCTATGTGTTGTGTGTAGTGTGATGTTGTGTTTCTGCGTTTGATGCAAAAAACTTACCAATTGTGAGCCCACTCCAAGTGTCTGTCCACCCCTTCCTTCTTCTTCTGGGAGCTCCTCTTAATCTTGTGATTCCTGTTTTGAAATAAAAGGCAATGAATACACAAATATTACAGAGATGATGGATTTTGGAAATAAAAACTTACCGTCAAATGCTGACGATGCGAGGGAGGGCTCCCAGAAGATGTGCTGTCTTCCTTATGGCCAGACTCCATGGCTGTGGGTGGTGTTTCTGCTGCTGCCATTGCTGCTGCTGCTGCTGCTGCATCTATTGGGCGGCTGTTGAATAAAGAGAAACAAAGGGCCAATGAATATCTTGATATTCCATAGCCCTAGTTTGGAGGAATGGGGGATTTGATAATTACCGTCTCTCATCTGCTGCTGGACTCCCCTCCCGTTGTTCAGCATGCTGCTCCATTTGGGGTGGTGCTGATGGTGCTGCTGCTGCAGATGTCTGCTGCCTTCTCCTGCTCCTGGTTCTTGGCTTGGGTGGCATGTTGGGTGTGGCTGAGGGTCCCATTGTCTTGCTTTTATATATGTCCTGTGGGCAGAGCTACTGAGCATGCTCAGACCAAAGAAACCGGATCCGGCGCATTGCGGCGTTCATAGGCTTTCATTGTATGAAAAAGCCGGACACGCCGGATACGGCGTGTCCGGCTTTTTCGAAGGAGACAAAAAACGTTACAGTCTCCGTTTTTTCCAGACGCCGGATCGCGTCACATTGCCGGATCCGGCGAAAATCGGATGAAATGCATGGCCATCCGGCTCGATCCGGCTCTAATGCAAGTCAATGGGGGGGAAACCGGATCCGGCATTGCATTTCGACGGATCCGGTTTTAGTCAAAAGCGCCG
Source organism: Dendrobates tinctorius (assembly GCF_039654945.1). Classification (NCBI taxonomy): domain Eukaryota; kingdom Metazoa; phylum Chordata; class Amphibia; order Anura; family Dendrobatidae; genus Dendrobates; species Dendrobates tinctorius. The sequence goes on from NW_027361733.1 coordinate 16,245,184, forward strand.
GATCGCGCCTGACGCCGAAAACCTGATGTGTGAAAGAGGCCTAAGGAAAGTGAGCTTCAGTTGATAACCTCACTCTACAATAGCTCTAATATGTCTATTCGAAGATGAACGATATTTGGATAAAGATGAAACATTTTCCTTCCTTTTGTTAAAGACCAATTTTCAAAATTTTTTACTTAAGCATTTGACTCCTTCAATAAGAGGCTTAAAGATTCTGTGCAACAGCCTGACGCTTGCCATGGCTCATTACACATAATTAATTTTTCATTACCAGCACCCGAACAAGTGGTATGCTTTTCTCTTTTGTATCCTTTCACCTGCAGAACATTTGCTGCCACTTTGACATTCTTTGTGTTTATGAATAGTTCAATCAACTTTTTGTAGCTCTGTTTCCGCAACCTGCAAGATTTATAATTTTTCAGGAACTGCAATGGCTCCGAGCTGTACAAAAACAAAAATGTCTCCACCGAAAGTAAAGTATGATTAAAAGCAGGGGAACTGAGGCTTGCAGAAACGAAAAGAGAAAGTAATTTGCTTTGAACCAAGCAATAAATCCAGAGGGCAGTAATGACCATCCTCTGACACAAGTTGGGACGTTGATTAAGTGGACACCTTGAGCCAAACTCTAACATTCTGTTGGTGCTCAATGGAAGTGACTCTTTAAGGAGAGCTTAGTCTATTGAATACAATATTAGATTTGACCTAGGTCACAAAAATTTGCAATTTCTGTAGAATCTGACTTCATCGATGAAACCTTTTATACATGTATATTGACAATGGGATTGGATAATGCCTGGTCTTTCACATTTTTCCAGATTTCACTGAACATGATTTAATAAAAAAAGGGGAACTGTATAAATAGTCCTCACTGCGTAATACTGCTTGGCACTGTTATTATGAGGATAAGATGATTTATATCTGTGGTCAATATATGAATACAAGATGAGCAGGGTGAAATAATGCACCACTCTGGTAGACGGTTGCTGTGATATGAATACATTGGTCTCCAGCTATAGAAGATTGTGAACAGCATGGAACAAAATTATGAAAAAGAATCATGTTAAAGTTGATAAAGGAAAAAATAAACAAAAAACAAACAAAAATAAAATTGTATACATATTGTACTTAGAAATAGAGATTCGGGGTGTTGTGCATGAACTGGAGGAAAGCAGAGGCATCCCACAAACTACGAGCTAAAATATTTATGAAAGAGTGCTGACAGTGTCTACTTTTATTCTCTTGTGCTTTTTGCATTTTCCATATTGGTAACTAGTAGTGATGAGCAAATATTTTGAATAGAGGATTTGCCAAATTTTCCTAAAAAATAATTTCACATAAATGTCAATAATACAAATCTTGTGAATGCTTGGAAAATACACATGAGGAAAGAGGGAAAGAGAGAGGATCCCATTGACAATAAGAGCATTCTCATGTAGAGTGTGAGACAAAGAGAAGACCCCTCTGATCATAAGAGTTTACATGCTGCAGAAAATAGAGACTTACAACTGTGGCGGAGATGGAAAATGGTTCTGTGCTTCTCTGGGGACTCCTGACTATTGTGTATAACTATGGCGGAGATGGAAAATGGTTCTGTGAATTCCTGTCTACTGTTTTTCCTTTCTTCTTTATTTGTTTAAAACCTCCAAGATGTATGAGGTGAGCTCAGGCCAGTTGTAACATCGGCGGCGGTGCCCACCGTTACCTCGCCTGCGGCAGCACCCGCCGCTGCCTCCTCCCGCCCGCGCCTCTCTATCTGCACGTCCCCTCACCCGGTATCCCACTCTGCTGCTTCCCTGCGCCGTCCTTAGACTGCGGGTGCGCGCCCGTTCTTCCTCTTCTGCTGGCGGTGGGCGTCACTAGGGGCGGTGCTAATCACTTCCTGGCCCTAAGGTATTTCAAGCGTCCTCTCTGTAGAGAGGACGCCTGATGATTGTGTGATACTCACTCGTTATGCAGGCCACTATAGCTACTCTATAGTTCCACTGGTTTGACTACCTTCCTGTTCTCCCCAGTCTGCCTCCGCCTCGTCCTGCCTCTTATTCCTCTCCTCGCTCCCATAGCCGGTCTTCTGGCATTCTGACAACCTGTTCCGTTTCCTGCCTCATGGCTCTCCTGTCCCTTACCAGTCAGTCCTTATATCTCCCACTGGGGCCTCCACGTTTGCACTCCGAAGGCCACTCCTGCTATCTCTACTAGTAGTTGCTGCCTTGCTTCCTCGTCACCCGCTACCCCGCTCAGGTACTCTATATTTTCTTTCCGGTTACCCTGTTCGTCCTAAGGCCTACTTAGTCCTTTGAGCCATCCCTCTCGGTATCGGCTGTCGCGGTTCTGTCCTCTGCGGTCCTGCCCCTAACGGTCCCTGTACAGGGGTCGGTCATCACCTGGCGCGCTTGACCCAGGGGCTCCGTTCCGAGGGTCCACTCTCGGGCGTTATCCACTCCAGAACATCACACCAGTTATCCATTTTGGAAGACAAAAATGCGAAAGAGTCCAAACCCTTCCTGATGGTATTGATATTCAGTTCTAGATACTCCTGCATCAATCCTCTCCATTCGTTCACCACGTGTAAGACTTGGACTCTGCTTTGCTGGTGCATGAATTGGTCTAAAAAAAAGTGTCAAAGGACTCACAGAAATTTCTTCTTCCATTGCTGCTGCTAATGTTTTGGTATTGACGAATTGATGGGCCAGAGTTTAGAAGTCTAGAGCTGCGATGCAAACAATGTGATTCACCGCTATCTTGGGGATAAGCTCTCTTAAGGTTGTGTAAAAGTGTGTTTTGATACTACAGCATTCGCGGGTCCCTTTCCAGGGCGGGAATCATCTGGCAAAATTTAGTTTTATAATGTGGATCTAACAGTGGCAACCCAGTCGTCAGCAGTATTCCTAATCATAACTATACGGGGATCATATTGCAGATAAGTGCAGCAAGAAGGCACTCATATTTCAGGCTCTACCATGAGGTCCAAGCCCATGCTGTGTTGGTGGCTGGGTAACAATGAGGCTCGTTTCCTCCATCCCCTCTTGCCAACCACGAATAACAGAGAGGGTAAGATTATCCTCCTCATCTGACAGTTGCTCATCCATCACATCTTCCTCCTCCATTTGTTCCTCGGATCTTGCACCTTCGATAACAGTTTGTCATCACCTGCACTCCTTGATTGTAGTAATCCACCCTCCCTTGGCACCTGCCTGTGTGATGACAGTCTTGAACTTAGAGACGATATTATTCGTTCCACATCCTCCTCTGCTTCTTCCTCTTGTTCTGTGGCCTACAATCTCTTCCCGCAGACTATTCAAAGTCTGCTCCAGCATATAGTTGACCGGAATAGTGATGCTGATGTCGGGGTAGCTATTTAGGGAGGGCTAAATTAACCCCTCACGGTTGACCACACGGAGACTGGGGTCTCTGTAAGGGAGGATCGAGGCAGATCACTAAGCCCCTTTATTTTAGTCACATATTTTATAATCTTTTGCTTAATTATACAAGGTTCTCAAGTACCAATAGCATCATTTCACTTTATAAGCCAATAATATTGCAAGAAAACCAGAAGCTACATATATGTCTGTATCCAAATAGAAAGTAGTATAATGGCATATTCTTCAGAGTTTTACACCCCCGCCTCCCTTATCTTGCACCTGATGGGAACTGTTAGGGTCGGCGGAACGCACCAAATATAAATAATAGTAGGTGCGTTCGCCGCCCGGGGTCCACCGTGCGGTAGGTGACAAGACCGCTGCTGAACAATGGCAGATGCACCTAGTAGGTGCGGTACTGTGCTCGGGTTAATGTCACCCGAACGCTAAGAGCGGCTCCGTACAAACACAGAGTCGCTTGGCGAACACTAAAGCAAAGGCGTGGGCCCTGTTAGCGTCACAGAGGCCTGTGTGTGGCGTCGCAGCCGCGAACACCAATAGCTGCTGTTACTACAGCGCAGCGGCAGAGAAAGCCGCAAGCGTCGGCGCCGAGGACCGTGCGCCGACGGAAGCTAGTGTAGGCGTGGAGCAAGTGGCGTGTAGCTTGCCACAACCCTGGAGCTGACTATACACACTCAGTCACCACTCGTAATATCAGAGGGTAGGGGTTTCATAATGAGTCAGACACCAGTCCATGGATCCATCACCATACACACACAGAATAATATGCTACACTAGCGCATGGCCGAGCCGCCATGCGGGGCTTTTATAGCCATGCGCTTCTGGGACCTTCCAATACTTTAGGAAGGACCAATCAGATCTGACACAGGACCTGCACATGTGATCCCTGCTCTCCACTGAGAGGGCACGTTGCGGGCATGCCCAGTAGCACGGCACGAGGACTTAGCCTCTGGAGGGGTTCCCTGCAAAGCAGGTTGCGCTACCATTGCTGCACCGGAGGTGGCAGCAACATCCAGGCTCACAGATCGAGTCTGAGGAGAATGCCTGGCTCGCCATGATTGCTGAGCAGTAGTCCGAGCGGTTGGAGGAGAATGGGAGACCGCAGGATGTCTGGCTCTGGATTCCCGCTGTGCAGTGCCAGGAATCCGACGCCCAACATTACCCCCCCACTCTGAGCCTCACTGCGCTCAAAGGCCATGATCAGGAGCGGTGCATGAATGTTTTCCACCAGCTCCCAGGTCCGAGCCTCAGGACCATGACCCTTCCAGTCCACCAAATAAAATTTTTTGCCACGGACAAACCTGCGCCCCACGATGGCGTTAACCTCAAACTCGTCAGACGATAAGTCTGATGACCAGGCAGATGACTCAGAAAACCGGATCATGTGAACTGGTTTGAGGAGGGACACATGGAACACGTCCGAAATGGCCAAATGTGGAGGAAGAGCCAGGCGGTAGACCACCAAGCTAAGTCGCTCGAGGACCTTGAATGGTCCAATGTATCACGGTGCGAACTTGGGAGACTCGACCCGCAGTTTAATATTTCGGGTAGAGAGCCATACCATGTCGCCAGGGGAGAAGCTTGGCGCTGGCCGCCGATGCGTGTCGGCGGACGCCCTCATCCTTTCTTTAGATGCCCGGATAGCATCATGAGTGCGATTCCAAATGTCCCAGGTCTCCACTGCCCAGTCTGCCACCCTGGAGTCAGTGGAGGACAATGGCATCGGGACAGGGATGCGTGGATGTTGACCATAGTTTAGGAAAAAGGGCGTCTGACCAGTGGAATCAGCCACCGCATTGTTTAGGGCAAATTCAGCCCAAGGTAGCAAGGATGCCCAGTCATCCTGCCTGGCAGAGACAAAATGCCGTAAATAGGTGACCAAGGTCTGATTGGCTCTCTCGACCAAGCCATTCGTCCCGGGATGATAGGCGGAGGATAGATTTAGCTCGATGCTAAGTAAACTGCAGAGCTCCCTCCAAAACCGAGACGCAAACTGAGGACCTCGGTCACTCACGATTTTGTCTGGCATGCCATGTAAACGGAATACGTGCTTAATGAACAAGGTGGCCAGACCTCGAGCAGAAGGCAGGCGAGCGAGTGGCACCAGATGCACCATTTTGGAAAAATGGTCGGTGACCACCCAGATGACCGTACTGCCACCAGACTTGGGCAGGCCAACTATGAAATCCATGCCAACCATCTCCCATGGTCTATCCGCCACTGGCAGGGGAAACAACAACCCCACCGGCCTCTGTCTAGAGGGTCTGTTCCAAGCACACGAGACGCATGCTTGCACGTATTCCTTGACATCTCAAGCCATATGTGGCCACTAGAGTTGAGCGAAACGGGTTGAAAAATTTCAAAAGTTGCCGACTTTTGGCAAAGTCGGGTTTCATGAAACGAAACCCGACCCTAGGATGAGGTCGGCCACGTGGTCTGCGACTTACGCGCCAAAGTCGCGTTTCAAAAGTTTGTTTTGTGCTCTTTTTCAGCCAATCAGGATCCACGGACACTGTGGGCAACGTGATGACATAGACAGGGGTCACCACCATCTTTCAGAAGGGCATGCAAGTGATTGGCTTGCTTTGGTGGGCGTCACAGGGGTTATAAAAGGGCGTGCACGCCAACCGCCATCTTACTTCTGCCAATCTTAGCATAGGGAGAGGTTGCTGATTCTGTAGGGAGAGCACTAGGCAGGGAAGAAAAAAAAACTGCTTCTGCTGCTAGCGATTTTGCCTGTACAACACACCAGTCACTGTGTGTGCAGTGCAAGGGGAGGCTATATTGTGGTGGATCAGCGGTGTTGGTTGTTAGGCTGCCTTCTAAGGCTTCCTGACAGCTGCATTGCTGTTTACCCACTGCTCTGCAAACTGATTTTTTAAAAGCAATCCCAATTTTTTTTTTTGTCCTGCTGAGGTACTGAGCGTGCATTTTTTCACACCATACAGCGTCAGTGGGCCTCACACAATCCAAAAGTGTCCAGTGTCCACTAGTGTCTGCAGAAATTCAAAATCTCCCTTATCCTGTAGTCACTTTTTTCACACCTGTGCCATCGAGCCTGTGACATAGCGCTCTGATATTCAGTGGGCCTCACACAATCCAAAAGTGTCCAGTGTCCACTAGTGTTTGCAGAAATTCAAAATCTCCCTTTTCCTGTAGTCACTTTTTTCACACCTGTGCCATCGAGCCTGTGACATAGCGCTCTGATATTCAGTGGGCCTCACACAATCCAAAAGTGTCCAGTGTCCACTAGTGTCTGCAGAAATTCAAAATCTCCCTTATCCTGTATTCACTTTTTTCACACCTGTGCCATCGAGCCTTTGACATAGCGCTCTGATATTCAGTGGGCCTCACACAATCCAAAAGTGTCCAGTGTCCACTAGTGTCTGCAGAAATTCAAAATCTCCCTTATCCTGTAGTCACTTTTTTCACACCTGTGCCATCGAGCCTGTGACATAGCGCTCTGATATTCAGTGGGCCTCACACAATCCAAAAGTGTCCAGTGTCCACTAGTGTCTGCAGAAATTCAAAATCTCCCTTATCCTGTAGTCACTTTTTTCACACCTGTGCCATCGAGCCTGTGACATAGCGCTCTGATATTCAGTGGGCCTCACACAATCCAAAAGTGTTCAGTGTCCACTAGTGTCTGCAGAAATTCAAAATCTCCCTTATCCTGTAGTTACTTTTTTCACACCTGTGCCATCGAGCCTGTGACATAGCGCTCTGACATTCAGTGGGCCTCAAACAATCCAAAAGTGTTCAGTGTCCACTAGTGTCTGCAGAAATTCAAAATCTCCCTTATCCTGTAGTCACTTTTTTCACACCTGTGCCATCGAGCCTGTGACATAGCGCTCTGATATTCAGTGGGCCTCACACAATCCAAAAGTGTCCAGTGTCCACAAGTGTCTGCAGAAATTCAAAATCTCCCCTGTCCTATAGACACCTTGTACCTTGTTTTACATTACTATATAGTTTGTTGGATTTTGTCTACATTTCTACCAAAAATGAGGAAGGCTGGTGGAAGAGGCCGTGGAATTGGGCGGGGGTTGGCAGCTGGTAATGATGGTGTTGGTGGTGGATCTGATGGTAGTAGCAAAAGCAAAATAGGACCGAATGCAGGAGGTGTTGAGCCTGCGTCATCGTCTGGCTCCACAAGGCCTCAAAGGCTTAGTTTTCTAGGAGTTGGCAAACCGCTTTTAAAGCCAGAGCTTCAGAAAAAAGTTTTGTCTTACATTGCTGACTCAGCCTCCAGCTCTACCGCCTCCTCTTCTGAAGTTGTAAAAAATAAAAGCACTGAGTCGTCATTGGAGGCTCATGTTCATGAACCACACCTTTCCTTGTGTCCTTCACCCCAACCAAGATTGAAGGATGACGCAGGCCATACTACTGAATACTCCATGGAGCTGTTTTCACCTACCATGCCTGGATTATCAAGTGAAATGGTGAATTACCCAGGCCAAGATGAATCTGACATGGAGTGCACTGATGCACAGCCGCTGATAGATGATTCTGCTGGTACATTCACTCAGAGCACTACATTGTCCTTGCAGTGTACAGAGCAAGATTCTGACCCTGATGAGACTCAGGTGCCCCTTCCCGCACACTATACCACCATACACGGTGACACAGAGGAAGGTGCACATGACATTGAAGAGGAGGTGATGGATGACCCAGTTGTTGACCCAGATTGGCATCCATTGGGGGAAGAGGGTGCTGCTTCCAATAGCTCAGATGAGGAGGAGCATCCACAGCAGACATCGACATCGCAACAGCTGTTATCTGGTAGGCCCGGAGCACTCCATAGACAGGTTCCAAGAATTAAAAGAGTTGCTGGACAGCTTGTCCAGGCGGTCAAAAGATCACAGCGTGCTAGGCCGCAAAATGTCTGCCAAAGTAGGAAGAGTGCAGTGTGGCACTTTTTTGAACAAAATCCTCATGATCAGGCCAAGGTTATCTGTAAGAAGTGCGCAAACACCTTTAGCCGAGGGAAAAATCTGAAAAATTTGAATACCAGTTGCATGCTTAGACATTTAACCAGCATGCACTTGCAAGCGTGGACACAACACCAAACTTCAAGTGCCACATGTGCAACTGATCACAAAGACAGTAGTCAGCAACGCTACATTGTTTCCCCCACTGTAAGCCCACCGGTTAGCACAGCAGCAAATGTTGAGGTGTCGTTGCAAGGCCACAGCAGTCAGGGAATCCCACTGTTATATCAACGAAATACTGAATCTAGGCCATCAGAAAGAACACCAACTCCATCACCATCATCAACCCTCTCTCAGTCCGCCCTGTCCACCGCTACTTCCACCATATGCAGCTCTCAAGTCCAGCTCACCCTCCCAGACACTATGAGTAGGTCAAGAAAGTACTCAGTCTCTCATCCGCGTACACTGGGTTTGAACGCCCACATTGCCAAACTAATCTCGTTTGAGATGATGCCCTATCGGTTGGTGGAAAGCGCAGCTTTCCGCGAACTCATGGCCTATGCAGTACCACGCTATGACCTACCCAGTCGCCACTTCTTCTCTCACAAAGCCATCCCAGCCCTCCACCATCATGTGAAAGACCGCATTGTCCATTCACTCAAGCAGTCAGTGAGTGGAAAGGTGCACCTCACAACTGATGCATGGTCCAGTCGGCATGGCCAGGGCCGTTACGTGTCCATCACTGCGCACTGGGTTAATGTGGTGGATGCAGGGTCCACAGGGGACAGCGGTGGTGGGACAGTGCTGCCTAGCCCACGGTATAGGAAACAGTTGGCTGTAGGCGTTCGACCCTCCTCCTCCAGAAGCGAAAGCTCATCCACAGAGCGCAGTCGTACGAGCACTCCATCTGCAGCTGCCACTGTTGCAAACGAGGTGTCCCCCTATCGAGCAGCTAGTGGAAAGCATCAGCAGGCTGTGTTGCAGATGATGTGTTTGGGCGACAGACACACCGCCGAGGTGCTGGCCGAGTACTTGAAGCGACAAACTGAGTCATGGCTGGGCAGTGTACATCTTGAGGCAGGCAAGGTAGTTAGTGATAACGGCCGTATTTTTGTGGCAGCCATAGCCCTTTCAAAACTCAGCCACATACCTTGCTTGGCTCACACCTTGAATCTGGTGGTGCAGTGCTTCCTCAAAAATTATCCGGAGTTAACAGCCCTGCTCCAGAAGGTGCGAAGACTGTGCGCGCACATCCGCCGGTCGCCTGTACACTCCGTTCGTATGCAGAAGCTGCAGCGATTGCTCCACCTTCCCAACCACCGCCTCATTATCGACATTGCAACAAGGTGGAACTCCACCCTGCACATGGTGGAGCGGCTGTGCGAGCAGAGGCAGGCCATAATGCATTTGTGGGAGGATACACGGCCAGGCAATTTGAGAGCAGACATGGAGTTGACAGGTGTGCAGTGGTCGAAGCTGAAAGACCTCTGTAAAGTCCTTCAGTGTTTTGAGGAATGCACACGGCTGGTAAGCGCAGACAACGCCATCCTAAGCATGAGCATCCCACTTATGCGTCTGCTCATGCAAACTTTGACGCACCTTAAGGAGCAGGCATCTGCAGCCAATGTTGATGAGGAGGAAGAGGAAGAGGGAATCCTTGATGACATTCAGCCATTGTCTGCTCAGGGACCTCTCCTGGACGAGGTGGAGGAAGAAGAGGAGGAGGATGATGATGGGGATGATTACTTAGGGGAGGAGGATGCATCTCGTGGGGCAAGTGAAAATGTTGGCGTGGCAAGGTCTGGTACAGGGTTTGTGCGTGACTGGAGGGATTTGGTTTGCCAGAAAATGCTCCTCCACCCAGCACTCGCAGTGCATCATTGACAACGGGAACATTGGCCCACATGTCAGATTATGCCTTGCAGATCCTAAAAAGGGACCCCCGCATTGCCAAAATGATGAACGATGACGACTACTGGTTGGCCCGCATCCTGGATCCACGCTATAAAGGCAAATTCCAAAACATCATGCCACAGGAGAACCTTGACCTAATATTGGCTAATAAACAAGCAACTCTGGTAAATCGGTTGCTTGAGGCATTCCCAGCACACAGCAGCGGTGATGGTTCTCACACGAGCCGTACGGGCCGGGGGGCAGCTTGGCAGAGGTGTTCATGGTGCACACAGCAGAAGTGGCGTTGGAGACAGGGGTTTCATGACAATGTTGTGGACTGATTTTTCACGGACCGCTCACACAACTGGTAATACTGCATCGATGGAAAGTGACAGGAGACAGCAGTTGTCAACTATGGTTACAAACTCCTTTTCCTCCCATATCGATGTTCTCCCACACAGGTCATTCCCCTTTGACTATTGGGCCGCTAAACTGGACACCTGGCCTGAATTGGCATAATATGCCTTACAGGAGCTCGCTTGCCCAGCTGCAAGTGTGCTATCGGAAAGAGTCTTCAGTGCAGCTGGATCAATCCTGACGAAAAAAGGACCCGTCTGTCAACCCAAAATGTGGATGATCTAACCTCCATTAAAATGAACCATGCATGGGTTTCCAAGGATTTTGTCCCACCTTCCCCTGATGACACATAGGGTGACAGAAAAATGGCTTGCTTTGGTCCACCACTTCCTGGGACTTGACCTATTTTGCCTTTTGCATGCGAATGCCGTTGCCCTGGACAGGTGGGTAGGCCGAATCTTGGGCGCGGGCACTGGCACAGGGTCCCTCATAGTGCAATCAAGTGTCTCTGACGGTGGTGGTGCACACCCGCCGTCAGACACACCGCCGTACTATGAGGGGCCCAGTGCCAGTACCGATGCCCACGAGTGGGCCCCCTTGCTTGGGCAGGGCCCCAGCATTTGCAATCTTTACCTCTCCCTGCTCCTCCGCTGTGTAGTCTGGGCCGTCAAATCCATACTGTGCCTGACACCGTCTGAGCCTGCCTCCTGATGTATAGACATATATTTTGAATGTGTACGCTATCCATACATGTTATCCGGGGATACGGTACCCTTTCTCACCTTTGTGCAATCATGTGCAAGCCATACTGGGCCTAACACCGTCTGAGCCTGCCTCCTGATGTATAGACATATATTTTGAATGTGTAAGCTATCCATACATGTTATCCGAGGATACGGTACCCTTTCTCACCTTTGTGCAATCACGAGCAAGCCATACTGGGCCTAACACCGTCTGAGCCTGCCTCCTGATGTATAGACATATATTTTGAAAGTGTACGCTATCCATACATGTTATCCGGGGATACGGTACCCTTTCTCACCTTTGTGCAATCACGTGCAAGCCATACTGGGCCTAACACCATCTGAGCCTGCCTCCTGATGTATAGACATATATTTTGAATGTGTACGCTATCCATACATGTTGTCCTGCGATACGGTACCCTTTCTCACCTTTGTGCAATCACGTGCAAGCCATACTGGGCCTAACACCATCTGAGCCTGCCTCCTGATGTATAGACATATATTTTGAATGTGTACGCTATCCATACATGTTATCCTGGGATACGGTACCCTTTCTCACCTTTGTGCAATCACGTGCAAGCCATACTGGGCCTAACACCATCTGAGCCTGCCTCCTGATGTATAGACATATATTTTGAATGTGTCCGCTATCCATACATGTTATCCTGGGATACGGTGCCCTTTCTCACCTTTTGCAATCACGTGTAATCCATACTGGGCGTGAGAACGGCTGGCGAGCTGTTAAGCAAGCTACAGCACCTGTGGTTTGCACACGTAAGTTTTTCATTTTTTCAGGAATGACGGTTAGGCCTAATTCCGGAACTGCGGTTGACCTGCACTTACTGGGAAATCATCGTTCGCGGGTAATAATTGTAATCAGTGATCCCCATCACTAACGTTGCTCAGCGGGTTATCTGCACCTGTAAGTGACAAACGCTGGCCTTTTCAGTGTAGCGCACATGCAGCCACGGACATGTAAGGGCATGACTCACCAGTTATTGGCCAATCTCATATGCCAGAGCCTCACGTGTCCCTCTAGTAAGCCGAACTCGGACCGCGGGGCATGACGGAGTCTCGTTCGTTAACGGAATTAAGCTTGCAATGTGTGCATCTGTTCTGTAGCTGGCATGGTTGAGGTTTCCCAGGTGGAGTCGAATTTAACCGTAGGCTCCACTCCTGGTGGTGCCCTTCTGGACATTCCTTTAAGGTTCAGCTTTGCAACCATACTGCCCTGTCATGAATCGTGGGAATAACGCCGCCCAATCAGTTAACCTGCTAGAGAGATCCTTCGTTGCTCCCAAGCATGACATCACACTCCCTAGGAGGAAGGTAATGCCACTGTGGCGACCGTACTCCTGGGGCGACACAAGTGCACTGATGCCCAGCCACTGCTCGATGAATCTGCTGGTACATTGACCCAGACCACTACATTCCCCTCACACGCTACACGGCCTGAATCTGACCCTAATGAAACTCAGGTTACCCTTCCCATATACAGTTCCATCTTACACGGTGACAAAGAGGAAGCTGCAGATGAAAGTGCAGGTTCGGCCCACCCGCCATCAGACACACCACCGTACTATCAGGGGCCCTGTGCCAGTGCCGTCGCCAACGAGTGGGCCCCCCCGCTTTCTCAGGATCACAGCACTTGCAAGGTTGAAATACTGTGCAGTGAGATGGAAGATGGGGACGGCGAGGAGTCCAGACTAGTACAGGGATTCCCTAGCGAGGAGACTTATTTGATTGTTTTCAATGTTGGGACAGCAATTTTTGGGGAGCACTATACTCTGGAGAATGATAGATGGGGCCCACCATACACTGGAACATTCCAAAGGTGGACATCAGACACTGGAGCAGCATTTACAGGGCCCATTATACACTAGAGCATTAGAAATGGGGCCCATTATGTTTGGAGCATTATTTGGGCCCATAAGACAGTGGAGCTTCATCCATGGGGACCAACATATACTGTAGCATTATGTGGAGCTCATCATATACTGTTTCAAACATTATATGGGACCAATGATTCTGTATGGAGAAATAGATGGGCCTCGTCATGAGATGTAAAAAGTGAAGTATTTTTCATTGTACTATACCGCTATTTCTCTGCCGTATCGGAGCATGATGAGTTGTGGTATGTGTTAAAGGGGCGCTCTTTCGCCCAGGGCACATGAAAACCTGGAGCCAGCCCTACCCCCCCACAACTTTAGCCAAATAACCCCCATTTTTCAGTGCGTAACTTGTATTATGAAGTTAATTAAGGTTGACAAGCTTAAGTAAGAAGAATTATGCTTTTGGCATTCAAATGGGCACTGTAGGTGTGTTTCCTGTCCTCCTCTCACTGCCGACTTTTATTCCCCATTGACTTACATTGGGTTTCGTGTTTCGGGACGACCCCGACTTTTCCCTATAATTGGCCGATCTTGCTCGACCCGACTTTTGGAAAAGTCGGGTTTCACGAAACGAAACTTGACCCTAAAAAACCAAAAGTCGCTCAACTCTAGTGGCCACCAATATGACCTTGCCAGGAGTTTGGTGGTCCGTTTATTGCCAAAATGGCCACCCACCCTGGAGGCATGTGCCCAGGTGAGGACCTCCGGCCGTAGCTGAGGAGGCACCAAGGTCTTGCCCGGTGGTACTGACTCGAGAGCGACTGGAGCCACGGTCGTAAAACTCTCCGGCGGGAGAATTAACCGAGGCTCAGCTTCTCCTTCTTCCGCTGAAACCACCGAGCGTGAGAGAGCATCCGCACGGACGTTCTTCTCTCCAGAGAGGTAATGCAGGGTGAAGCGGAATCGGGAAAAGAAGAGCGACCACCTGGCCTGACGGGAATTCAGGCGTTGGGCCGTCTGTAGGTAGGCCAGGTTTTTATGGTCTGTATATACCTGAAAGGGGAACCGGGCTCCTTCCAGGAGATGTCTCCACTCGGAAAAAGCCAACTTCATGGCTAGCAGCTCCCTGTCGCCGATGGAGTAATTTTTCTCCGCCGGTGAGAAGGTCTTGGAATAGAAGAAGCAGGAATGCTTTCGACCTTGAGCATCCTTTTGATAAAGGACTGCTCCTGCACCGACGGAAGAAGCGTCTACCTCAAGGATAAACGGCTTATCCACATTGGGACGATGTAATATGGGAGCGCCAGCAAAATGCGATTTTTATAGCTGAGAAGGCTTTGGAGACCTGTTCCGACCAAGCATTGGGGTTAGCTCCTTTCTTGGTGAGAGCAACCAAAGGAGCCACCAGTGTGGAAAAGTGTGGTATGAACTGGCGGTAGTAATTCACGAACCCCAAAAAGCGCTCCACCACTTTGAGGGAATGGGGTTCTTGCCAGTCCATTACCGCTTGTAGTTTGGTAGGATCCATGGCCAGCCCCTGGGCCGAGATGATATAGCCCAGGAACGGCAAGGACTCCTGCTCAAACTGGCACTTCTCCAGCTTGGCGAACAGCGAGTTCGCCCGCAGACGGTCGAAGACCCTGCAGACGTCTCTCCGGTGGGTGGTCAAATCTGGCGAAAAGATGAGTATGTCATCCAGACAGACCACCACCGAGGTAGAGAGCATGTCGTGGAATACGTCGTTGACAAAATCTTGGAAGACAGCTGGCGCATTACAAAGGCCAAAGGGCATAACCAGGTATTCGTAATGGCCATCCCTGGTATTAAAAGCTGTCTTCCATTCGTCTCCTTCGCGAATGCGGATCAGGTTGTATGCCCCCCGCTGATCTAATTTAGTAAAGATCCGGGCCCCCCGCAACCTGTCAAATAACTCCGGGATCAACGGTAGGGGGTATTTGTTTTTAACCGTGATAGCATTGAGAACTCTGTAGTCAATGCAGGGACGTAACTCTCCATTCTTCTTCTGTACGAAGAAGAACCCTGCACCAGCCGGTGACACAGATTTCCTGATAAAACCCCTAGCCAGGTTCTCCCGAATATATTGAGACATAGCCTCCGTCTCAGGGAGTGATAACGGATAAACACAGCCTCGGGGAGGCTCTGTACCTGGCAGGAGATCGATCGGGCAATCATAGGAACGGTGCGGCGGGAGCGTCTCCGCAGACTTCTTAGAGAAGACGTCCGCGTACTGGTGGTAGGGCCTGGGGAGCGCGGAGAGATCCGCAGGCACTTCAGTGGAAGCCACCTGAACACTGCCCCTCAGACACCTTCCCTCACAGTCCTTGCCCCAGACCAGTATGCTCCCCGAAACCCAGTCAACGTGAGGGGAGTGGCAACGAAGCCAGGGAACTCCAAGGAGCACCTGATCGATGCCATTGGGTATGATAAGCAGGGACAGAGTCTCCTGATGTGAGGGTGAAATAGAGAGTCCAAGTGGGACTGTCTGATGGGTCACCTGAGACGATAACGGTGCCCCATTTACCACCCTAATGGACAGAGATTGTGAGAGTAACACCAGAGGGATAGCGTGACTCTGGGCAAAAGTCGAGGACATAAAGTTCCCCTCGGCCCCGGAATCCAGGGTGACCTCTGCCTCCCAGGTGGAGGACCCACTATCTAAAGTACCCCGGAACACCGGTTTGGGTGAAAAGGGTCCCATTTTGGATTGACCACCACCTACGACCACTGGACGTGGTCGTCTTTTCGGTCGCTGAGGACATGTGCCAGCCGCATGGCCAAACTGTCGGCACTGATAACAGCGCACAGAGCTTCGCATCGGACGCGGCTTAGTGCCGGTGTGAGACACCTCCATAGGCTCAGAGGAAGAGAGCTCTTGTGCGGGGTCTTCCAGCGGCATGGTAAAGGTGGGGTCCAAATTAACCCTACGTCTGGATTGCGCTCGTTTCAACCCGCGCTCCGTGTAGCGGAGATCGATGCGGGTGGAAACGGCGATCAATTCCTCCAGACTTGTGGGAATTTCCCTAGTGGCTAGAGCATCCTTGACGTGCTCAGCCAGGCCTCTCCAAAACACCGGGACTAAGACTTTGTCCGGCCACTCTAATTCGGAAGCCAGTGTCCGAAACAGGACAGCATAATGGCTAACCGAGAGTGAGCCTTGTGTTAGGGATAACAGTTGGAGAGCCGTATCGTGTGTGACCCGTGGTCCCAAGAAGACTTGCTTTAGAGCCGCGAGGAACTGAGCAGGTCCCTGAACCACGGGATCATCACGTTTCCACAATGGCGTGACCCACTGTAATGCCTGGCCAGACAAAAAGGAGACAATAACCCCACCTTAGCCCGCTCTGTAGGAAACCGTGCAGCCAGCAACTCCAGCTGAATGGAGCACTGGCTAACGAATCCCCTACAGGTGGCGCTGTCACCCGAAAACTTATCGGGGAGCAGGAGGCAAGAAATTGTCGGCGAGGGCAAAAGTGTGGGCGCACGTGAGACAGCCTCGGCGACTGTCTGAGGAGCAGCTAGCGCAGCATTCGCAGCTGAGTTGGTGCTCTCAATAGCCGCCAACCTGCTCTCCAGCTGCCGAATGTAGCGCTGCAGCTGCTACACGTCTGCCATTGCCAACCAGACCCTGGCACTAGTGTAATGTTAGTGTTGGCGGAACGCACCAAATATAAATAATAGTAGGTGCGTTCGCCGCCCGGGGTCCACCGTGCGGTAGGTGACAAGACCGCTGCTGAACAATGGCAGATGCACCTAGTAGGTGCAGTACTGCGCTCGGGATAACGTCACCCGAACGCTAAGAGCGGCTCCGTACAAACACAGAGTCGCTTGGCGAACACTAAAACAAAGGCGCGGGCCCTGTTAGCGTCACAGAGGCCTGCGTGTGGCGTCGCAGCCGCGAACACCAATAGCTGCTGTTACTACAGCGCAGGAGAGAAAGCCGCAAGCGTCGGCGCCGAGGACCGTGTGCCGACGGACGCTAGTGTAGGCATGGAGCAAGTGGCGTGTAGCTTGCTACAACCCTGGAGCTGACTATACACACTTAGTCACCACTCGTAATATCAGAGGGTAGGGGTTTCATAATGAGTCAGACACCAGTTCATGCATCCATCACCATACACACACAGAATAATATGCCACACTAGCGCATGGCCGAGCCGCCATGCGCGGCTTTTATAGCCATGCGCTTCTGGGACCTTCCAATACTTTAGGAAGGACCAATCAGATCCGACACAGGACCTGCACATGTGACCCCTGCTCTCCACTGAGAGGGCATGTTGCATGCATGCCCAGTAGCACGGCACGAGGACTTAGCCTCTGGAGCAGTTCCCTGCAAAGCAGGTTGCGCTACCATTGCTGCACCGGAGGTGGCAGCAACATCCAGGCTCACAGAACGAGTCTGAGGACAATGCCTGGCTCGCCATGATTGCTGAGCAGGAGTCCGAGCGGTCGGAGGAGAATGGGAAACCGCAGGATGTCTGGCTCTGGATTCCCGCTGTGCAGTGCCAGGAATCTGACGCCTAACAGGAACAGTCTGGTTTCATGACAGTTTGAACTTTTACCTAATTACAAAATTTATCTTACATCAACAAAACCGGAGAAACGAAACCTTCAGAGAATGGATAAAACGAAACTTCAACTCTGATTTTAGTATTAACCCTTCACATTCCCCCTTAGATAAATTTTGTTAACACATATGCAGCATCAGAGGTGCTATCCCAGGCTAACAGCTTGAGGGGTACTGGTCTTCACATGACTGATGCCATGTTACCAGTTATGGCTGTCGCGGCGCACCCGTCCCCCTGTATACTGCAATTCATGAATAAGAATTTTTGATGATGGTGGTGGAGATCTTTTGTAGGTAGCCATGTGCTTGGCTTCAACATCTTCATCAAGCAGCCTTTTGAGATCGGTGCAGAGAAGAGCAGGGGCAACAACGCCTTTGGTATCATCATTAGCTGTCTTAGTGCAGAATTTTCTAATACTTGCAGAAATACACCAAAGAACAAGTTTTAGTATCACATATACAACAAGGATACAGGCAGCAATGTGTAACAAGCTTTGTAAGATCCCAGCTATTCCCTTAAGCCAATTGGCTGAATTGAGAAAGGAGAAGGTGTCTGACCACCAACTGTCCTAAGTACAATCATTGTCTTTATTGTATTGATCTCTGAGTCTTTGAATATCTTCTAACTTTAACTTTAACTTCTACCAATGATAATATAATAAAATGCTAAAAACCAAAACATTTTGCCCCCTCATTTGCTATTGGCTTGTTGGGTGATGAGGAGCACTTGATAGGGACCGTCATACAAGGGTTCTAGTCCGTGCTTCCTGACATGCCTTTTCACGACTACCAAATCACCAGGCTTCAGGTTATAACAGGTGTCGGTTTCTGCTGAATCTGGAAAAGAAGAAAAAACTAGAGCATGGGTGTTAGCAAGATTTTTACTAAGCTGAATAACATATTGAACAGCACGGTCAGTCTCTTCTGATAACTGCTGGGGCTGGAAATTTGCAACTGGGGGCCTAGTACCAAACAATATCTCATATGGGGACAGGCCATGTTTTACAATAGGGGTAGTACTAATGTGGTATAGTACAATGGGTAGGAGCTCTGGCCATGGAGCCATAGTCTCCTGCATCATTTTGGTCAATTGTCCCTTCAGTGTGCCGTTCAGCCTATCAACTTCACCACTGGATTGTGGGTGATACGGAGTATGGAGGGCTACAGTGGATCCAAGCATTGTCAGAACTTCTTGGTACACATGGAAAGAAAAGGCCGGACCTTGATCACTTTTAACTACTTCTGGAACCCCATATCTGCACATAACTTCCATCACCAGTTTCTTCGCTGTGGTCTTTGCAGTCATGTTGGTAACAGGGAATGCTTCCGGCCAACTGGAGAACATGTCAACAACAACCAAACATTATTCATACCTTCCAGACTTAGGCAACGTGATATGGTCCACCTGGAGCCTTTGGAAAGGATAGTCGGGCTTAGCAAGATGCTTCGGGAGTACACGTTGAAGTTGACCGGGATTACAAGTCTGACAGATATTACAGGCACGGTTGAGCCCTGACAAAACTGTGGAAATTCCCGGGGCCCAGTAGAATTTTTGCACCAGTGCGAGGGCCTGATTCTTTCCTCGATGTGTAGGTCCATGTGCCCATATGGCAATAGCAGGGTACATCCGCTTAGGGAGACACACGAGTTGGTCCTTTTTCCAGAGACCATTATCCATTCGTGCCCATCAGTCTTCCATTGCTTCACCTCTTCCTTTGGAGACATTCTCTGCGTTGTCATTAAGCGGTCTCGCAGGGTTCGACAGAAAACTTCAGTCTGTTATAGATCATCAGGTTCTTGTAGGGTCAGTGCTTCTTTTAACTGTTTACGCTGAGAGCGTGTGGTCACCATAGTTGGTATGGTGGGTTCAACGAGTAAAAGAGTGGCGGCTTTTGCTTGCATATCCGCAAATGCGTTGCCAACAGTCTGTGGACTGGTCCTAGGACCGTGCGCCTTAACTTTTGATAATGGCAACCTGAGTAGGTAATTTGATCGAGTCCATGAGGGCTTTAACAGCTTCAGCATTTTTCACTGGGGTTCCGGCAGCAGTAATAAACCCTCGATTGGCCCATAGAGCCCCAAAATCGTGAGCAATACCAAATGCATACCGTGAGTCCGTGTAAATATTAGCCCGTCTGTTCTTGGCCAAAGTACATGCAGTAGACAGGGCCTGGAGTTCTGCTTCTTGTGCTGACTGTGAGGGCGGGAGTGCAGCTGCGTGCACTACAGTGTCCTCTGTGGTAACAGCATATCCCGTGTGGAATCTACCAAACTCGTCAGCATATCTTGAACCATCCGTGTATAACACCAGATCAGGATTTGGGAGTGGATTCTCACTGACATTCGGTGGAGTAGCTGTTTCTTCAGTCAGAAGTTGGGAACAATCATATTGGAGGTAATCCTTATCACTGCCATCTTTCCTTATAGTTCATTATACCATCTTTTAAGGCATTGTAAAGGGGTTGCATTATGCGGGATGCATCCGGTATCCACTGACAACAATAAGTGCATAGTCCAAGAAAACGCTGGAGTTCAGTTTCATCTTTTGGGAAAGGAAGGGGCTGACAGCTATTTTTCTTTCTTCTGCGAGGTGTCTGGCACCCTAAAGGAGACAGTGACCCAAGAATATCACTTGACCAAGGCAGAACCGAAGTCCCGAGGCCGAAACCCGACAGTTCAGAGCTGCCAGATGCTTAATGAGACTAACAATGGCAGCAATTGCAAAAGACACCTGCTCATATTTTTTGCAAACTGGTTGGGACTGTTTTGGGCCCCTTGTGGCATAACTGTCCATATTAACTGTCGTCCCTGCTAAGTGAATGCAAATAGAAACAGGCAGTCTGGGTGTAGCGGAATGCTAAGGAAGGCATTGGTAAGATCAATAACTGTAAACCAAGCAGCATCCTGGGGTATTTGGGACAAAAGAGTATGAGGATTAGGCACCAGGTTTGAGAAACACTTTTACTGGTTCTACAGGCATTTTCCCTATATCATTTGGCCCTTTTGACCAGAGTTTAGATGGTATCTCTGAGAGGTATGGGGTGAGTCATTGATCCTCAGGCAATATTGGGGGTGGATCTGGGCCTATCAGGGCCATCATAACCGTGGGAAGGGCATGCAAAATACAGATTTATCTTCACTGTCTTCATCTACATAGGGATTATATAACGTAAGAGCCATCTGACCATCATCTTGGAATAGTATTGTCACGGGGGCTTAGTTCAACTAAGGCTGAAATACCCGGGGCCCCTGTGGTGTCCCTTTACTAGGGGAAACCCTGTCTGACCCTCAACCCAGGGTTTTTGCTGAAGGTGCAAATGCCTGAGCCTCCGACCTTTCCTTATCTCCTGCTCAGCCCTGCACTTAACCCTCCACCCTCCACCCAGTGAGAAGTCACCACCAAAGCTCCCACACAAATAATGACAGACAGGGAGAACTTAAACTGCACTGCGCCGCACACACACAGGAATAAACAGTAATGTGAACAGGGCACAACTAAACACAAATATGGGAAGGAGAAAGGATAACGACGGATCATACGACACCAGATATGAATCTCTCTCTCTTGACCACCTCCACTGCAGACCGGAACCACTTGGTATGAAACACAAGCTATAATCGGCGACGCCCATAGGCCAGCATGACTATTTAAAGACCGTGGGCGTGACTAACCATCCAACCTGGTCTCCAGCAGGATTAACCCCCGAGAGCCTGAAGATCAGGCCGGCGCCACTGAGGCTATAGTGGCTGGAGGTGGAACTACCTCTGCCTGCCGGATGCTGTGGTGTGAACAGCGTCCGACATGACAGTACCCCGTCTTCTACGAGGGACCCCAGGGCCCTCAAGACTCATAGGACCCGGCTTGTCCGGATGACGACGGTGAAAAGAACTGACCAGCCGATCCGCATGTATGTCTGAGGCTGGAACCAAAGACCTCTCCTCTGGACCATACCCCCGCCAGTGCACCAAATACTGAAGAGTACGGCGTACTACTCGAGAGTCCACTACCTTGGCGACCTCGAACTCTAACTCGCCATCCACCATGACTGGAGGTGGCATCGGCGTCGTGTCCACCAAGCCTACCACCTTTTTCAATAAAGCCCTGTGAAACACGTTGTGTATCTTGTACACCGCGGGAAGTTCCAACCGATAAGCTACTGGGTTAATGATGGCAGAAATCCTAAAAGGCCCAATAAACCTTGGACCCAGTTTTAAAGAAGGGATTTTGAGTTTTATGTTCTTCGTAGCTAACCACACCCATTCACCCACACACAGGTCCGGACCTGGCACGCGTCTACTGTCAGCCACCCGTTTGTACCTGGCACTCATGCTCAACAAACGCTGTTTCACTCGCCTCCAGACTGATGACAATTGGGCTCCTAGCTGATCCTCCTCCGGGACACCCCCGGAGTCACCCTGACATAAGGTACAAAACTGAGGATGTTGACCGTACACACAAAAGAATGGCGACTCTCCTGATGACTCTTGGCGGTGATTATTTAATGCGAATTCGGCCAGAGGAAGGAAAGTAGACCACTCCTCCTGGTTGTCGGACACAAAGCATCGTAAATACTGTTCTAGATTTTGGTTCATGCGCTCAGTTTGTCCATTAGACTGTGGATGAAACGCCGATGAATGTGACAACTTGATCCCCAACCTTGAGCAAAAAGCTTTCCAAAACCTCGCCACAAATTGCGTACCCCTATCAGATACTATGTCAGACGGTACTCCGTGGAGTCTGACCACCTCCTTCACAAATACCTGAGCCAACGTCTTAGCATTGGGCAAAGAGGACAACGCCACAAAATGCGCCATCTTTGAAAAACGGTCAACCACCACCAGGATGACCGTGTTCCCTGCCGAGGCTGGCAAGTCAGTGATAAAATCCATGGAGATTTCTGTCCATGGCCTATTGGGTACCCCCAGAGGCTGTAGCGTGCCAGCAGGACGGGTTCGGGGTGACTTAGCCCTAGCGCACGTGATGCAAGCTGCCACGTACGAGACCACGTCCTGCCGGATTTTGGGCCACCAGAAACGACGCGATACCAGCTCTAAGGTGCCCTTCACCCCTGGGTGACCAGCCAGTACCGAATCGTGGTGTTCCTTCAACACCTTAGGCCGAAGATGCAGGGGTACAAATGATTTGTTGGCGGGAAGTCCTGGTGGTACCTCCTCTTGGGCCTCGGCAATCTCCGCCTCTACCTCAGTCGTGAGAGCCGAGACCACTACCCCTTTCTGGAGGATGGGTACCGGCTCTTCCCGAGGTTCTCCCCCCGGAAAACACCTAGACAAAGCATCCGCCTTGGTGTTTTTAGCCCCGGGACGGTACGTCACAAGAAAATTGAAACGAGTAAAAAACAATGCCCAGCGAGCCTGCCTAGGAGACAGACGCTTGGCCGACTCCAGGTAGAGCAGATTCTTATGGTCGGTGATAACTGTGACCTGGTGAGCCGCCCCCTCCAAGAAGTGTCGCCATTCCTCAAAAGCCAGTTTGATGGCCAACAACTCCCTGTTGCCGATATCATAATTCCGTTCGGCCGGCGACAACTTCTTGGAGAAGTAGGCGCATGGATGCATCTCGCTCAAGGACGAGCCTTGAGACAGTACTGCCCCCACTCCCACCTCCGACGCATCAACCTCTACCACAAAAGGTTTAGACACGTCTGGTTGCACCAGAATGGGGGCTGAAGCAAAACTATTCTTCAGACGCTCAAATGCACGTATAGCCACCTCAGGCCAGTTCGCCAGATCGGCACCCTTTTTTGTCATGTCCGTGAGCGGTTTGGCGACAGTCGAAAAGTGTTTTATAAATTTCCTATAATAATTCGCAAACCCAAGGAACCGCTGGAGTGCTTTCAGACTCTCCGGCCTCTCCCATTGCAACACCGCTTGCACCTTAGCGGTGTCCATTTTAAAACCAGCTGCGGACACAATATATCCCAAAAAGGGCAACTCCTGGACAAAAAATAAACATTTTTCCAGCTTAGCATAGAGCTGGTTCTCCCGGAGCAACTGTAACACCTGCCTAACATGCTGCAAATGAGTGTCCCGATCGCTAGAATAAATGAGGATATCATCCAGGTATACAATCACAAATCTCCCCAGGACATGAGCAAAGACATCATTAATAAAATGTTGGAAAACGGCAGGCGCGGTGGTCAACCCAAACGGCATAACCAGACTCTCAAAATGACCCTCAGGAGTGTTAAACGCCGTCTTCCACTCATCCCCCTGACGGACCCTTATGAGGTTATACGCCCCCCTGAGGTCCAGCTTGGAAAACCATTTTGCCCCCGCTACCTGGTTGAACAAATCCGGGATCAACGGCATTGGGTAGGGATCACGGATAGTAATCTGGTTTAACTCTCGGAAATCCAGACACGGGCGTAACCCCCCATCTTTCTTCTTAATGAAGAAAAACCCCGCGGCTACAGGCGAGGACGAAGGCCGGATGTGACCTTTGCTCAGACTCTCCGCGATGTAGTCTTTCAGAGCTTGTCTCTCAGGACCAGAAATATTAAACATCCTGGCCTTAGGTAATTTGGCCCCGGGTTTTAACCTAATAGCACAGTCATAGGCTCTATGTGGAGGCAGTTCTGAGCAACCCTTCTCAGAGAAAACATCCGCGAAATCCTGCAAAGCCTCCGGCAGGCTGGGCGTCACGGCGGACACACATGTGACCAAGCAATTTTCTTGGCAGAAACCACTCCATTGTACTATGTCCTGAGTTTTCCAATCAATTACCGGGTTGTGCCTGGACAGCCATGGAAAACCCAGGACCATTTGAGCTGGGAGATTACGGAGGACCCTACATGTAACCGACTCAGAATGTAGGACCCCAATGTGGAGTTTCACCTCTGCCACAAACTCAGTAATCTCCCCTTGAGGGAGGGGAACAGCATTAATGGTCACCACCTGTATGGGGTGAGGAAGTTTTTCAATCTTAAACCCGGCGGTGTGTGCAAACTCCTCATCTATGAGATTGGTGGCGGAACCGCTATCCACAAACACTGATATAGGTAGCTTTCTGCCGGCGACAATAACCTTGGCAGGGAGCATACATTGAGATACCATCATAGAGGATATGCATACGCTCAGTTGGGTCTCCTCCATACCCTCTGAGCTTAACAGTTTTCCGCCGGTGTGACCCTCTTAGGTAGTACCGGGCAAACGTTAACATAATGACCTCCTTTACCACAGTAGAAACATGCTCCGGACTTCCGGACTCCCGGAGCGCGAGGCTGAACCTGTGCCACGCCAGCAATCTGCATAGGTTCAGGGGACTCATCTACTTCAACCACACCTGCACCTCTGTTTTCCCCTAGAGGTAGCGTCTCCTGTGCCCCCTGACGAAAACGGCGATCAATACGTATCACCAAACTCATGGCAGACTCCAATGATGCCGGAGTCTCATACATCAGGAGGGCTTGTTTCACCCTCCCTGATACCCCATGAATAAACTGGCTCCGCAGTGCTGGGTCATTCCACTGTGTGTCTACAGCCCAGCGGCGAAATTCCAAACAATAGTCTTCTGCCAAGCGCTCCCCCTGGCGGAGGGCGCGGATTTTAGATTCCGCTAGAGCCAGTCGGTCAGGGTCATCGTAAATGAGCCCGAGGGCAGAAAAAACATTATCGACCGAATGAAATGTAGCAGAGTCAGGTGGTAAGGAAAATGCCCATGCTTGGGGGTCACCACTCAGTAATGACAACACCAGCCCTACTCGCTGGGCCTCATTACCTGAGGATATTGGCCGCATGCGGAAGTATAATTTGCAGGCCTCCCGAAATACGACAAATTTGCTGCGATCGCCTGAAAATCGTTCTGGCAGCGGAAACTTCGGCTCTGCACCGATACCTGCAGATGCCGTTTGCACCTTTGCTACTACCAGGCCCTGCTGCTGAACTGCCCCATTCAACTCGGAGACCTGTATGGACAGCGCCGCCAACTGGCGGGTTATGGAATCTAATGGATCCATGGACTCCTGAAAAAATGTGGGCCGATTATAATGTCACGGGGGCTTAGTTCAACTAAGGCTGAAATACCCGGGGCCCCTGTGGTGTCCCTTTACTAGGGGAAACCCTGTCTGACCCTCAACCCAGGGTTTTTGCTGAAGGTGCAAATACCTGAGCCTCCGACCTTTCCTTATCTCCTGCTCAGCCCTGCACTTAACCCTCCACCCTCCACCCAGTGAGAAGTCACCACCAAAGCTCCCACACAAATAATGACAGACAGGGAGAACTTAAACTGCACTGCGCCGCACACACACAGGAATAAACAGTAATGTGAACAGGGCACAACTAAACACAAATATGGGAAGGAGAAAGGATAACGACGGATCATACGACACCAGATATGAATCTCTCTCTCTTGACCACCTCCACTCCAGACCGGAACCACTTGGTATGAAACACAAGCTATAATCGGCGACGCCCATAGGCCAGCATGACTATTTAAAGACCGTGGGCGTGACTAACCATCCAACCTGGTCTCCAGCAGGATTAACCCCCGAGAGCCTGAAGATCAGGCCGGCGCCACTGAGGCTATAGTGGCTGGAGGTGGAACTACCTCTGCCTGCCGGATGCTGTGGTGTGAACAGCGTCCGACATGACAAGTATTCTGGAGCGGAACTGTGATAATAAATCTGCCCCTAGTAAATTTACTAGACATGTGGGGGACATTACAAACTGAATAGTAACCTCGTGGAAGGGTTTTATGGGGTTTATAAAAGTATATTAATTGGGTCTGCCATCTACTCCGATTAAAACAGCGGGAATATAACAATTTCTCTGAAAGTGTCCGAGTCTGGCGCAGCGCATTGCAGACGAGAATTGGCAAGGAGGGGCTGAGCAGCAGGGTTCCCAGTAGCTGAAGTCTGAGGGGGGGCCAGAGTTTGCTGTGTGGGCTGAAGGGCACACTGTGTGCTCCAGTGATAAGGAACCAGCTGTGTACTCATAGCCGCGCTGGGCACAATAGTGGGGGCTGCTGTTATTGGAGGAACTGGAGCTGCTACAGCTGCAGCTGCTGGCTTATTTTTCTGTTTCCCTGCTGCTGCAGAACGGGTTAAATTCTTCTGAAAACTTTTTATTACTTTCAATGCATCATCCGGAGTGGAATTCTCAACATCAGGTCTAACTGACATTATCGCCTCTTGCAATTCGGGTCTGAGGCCGGACATCAAAGCTGCCACAAAAAGATGTGTATGGGCTTTATTATACAGTGAGAATCCCAGATCTCTAAATACTACCATAAGATGCCCATAGAACTTCTCGGCAGTCTCCCCCTTGTCCTGTGTGACATCTGTGAGAGAGATAGCTTGGTCTGCTAATTTATCTTGTGCCCAAACCTTTAAAGCATTGCAGAAATCAACACCACTTACATAGGTTTCCCCATCCAGATTCAAATTATACATTATGCCACCCTCAATAATTGGAAAATACCCCTCCCCAACTTTTACTTGAAGTATGTGTAATAGATCTCTTCGGGGAGTGGAATAAATCTCTCGATTTGCTGCCATTTGCCTGTAGAAAGCCATGGGGGAAGTCTCTGGATTGGGTAATTGATTGCAAACAGTGTCTATTTGTGATGGGGTGAAGGGAGTGTACTCATAACCACTAGCAATATTAGACATAGCGGGGACTGAGTCTAGCGGTGGATGATAATAGATACCGTCAGCAAAGGTGGGGGCTGCTACTCCCGGTCTCCTTGTACAATTGTCATCTAGCAGGGAGACCTCTTCTTTCAAATCATCACTTTTAACTATACGTCTGCCTAACACATTAGCCTTGATCTCAGTGTCTTCTTTAATCACATTCTCAGTTCTTTCCTGCACCACAACACTTTCAGTCTTTTTCACAGTGTTAGACAATTTTCCTTTTTCCACATAGCAATAAAAACAATCAGAATTCACTTGCTGTTCAATTTCCACATAACCTTCATTATACAATTCATGTGCCAAGCAACGGAATTCCTCAGCGCCTTTAAGTAATCCGTCATCAGTCAACCTCCCTTTATTTTATTTTTAACTCCTTCGTCCCATAGCGTAGGCTGTAGCCTCCCACCCTTAGGAAATCCCAAAATCGAAAATATTTTTCCTGCATTCCTGACAAATTTCTTTCCTCGTCTTTGAATCATAAGACTAACAGTATCTGATCCTTCACACAATTCCAAACTTTTCTTTTTCTTCCACAGAAACATAATTCTCTCCATTAGAGCTAAATACCCTCACTTCAATTGTGCACAATACTGGAGCGGCCGTCTCAGTTTGTTCCACAGGGTCAATAATCCCCCTCTGGGATTGCCCAAAATTTGCGGCACTAAGTGAAAGGAGGAGGGCATCTTAAACTATCCCTCCGGACACCTCTGGTTATATATATCTATCTATATATACCTGAGTTAGGTATCCTACCCAGTCTTCGATCACATCACCACGCCCAATACTAATAATGATCGGGAATTTCAGGATATTTTGACTATAAAGAGAGTCACAATCACTGGTCTTATGAGGTACGGTTCGAGCACTGGGCCCCCAACGGGACTACACCTCTATATGATTCCACCCATGAATCACCCCACCAGGAGACAAACCTCAGATCCTCTTTGCAGCAACAAGCACAGGAAAACCACACCAACGGTCAGTCTGAACAGTATAACTGCCAACTTACCATGGTTGCCGTGGGGGATGATCAGTCCCAATTTTCCAGCACCTGTGTCCGCTCTGAGGGTCCTTTGCCTTGTTGTCCTCCAGGGGCAGAGGCGTCCCTATTCGGGGGCCCCACGTTGCGCGCCAAGCAGTCGGGGTAGCTATTTAGGGAGGGCTAAATTAACCCTTCACAGTTGAGCCAGTGATGTCCAAATTATTCCAGTGTTGCTAGCAACTCAAATGACCACACGGAGACTGGGGTCTCTGTACGGGAGGATCGAGGCAGATCACTAAGCCCCTTTATTTTAGTCACATATTTTATAATCTTTTGCTTAATTATGCAAGGTTCTCAAGTACCAATAGCATCATTTCACTTTATAAGCCAATAATATTGCAAGAAAACCGGAAAATGCATATATGTCTGTATCCAAATAGAAAGTAGTATAATGGCATATTCTTCAGAGTTTTACACCCCCGCCTTCCTTATCTTGCACCTGATGGGAACAGTCTGGTTTCATGACAGTTTGAACTTTTACCTAATTACAAAATTTATCCTACATCAACAAAAATGGAGAAACGAAACCTTCAGAGAATGGATAAAACAAAACTTCAACTCTGATTTTAGTATTAACCCTTCACACTGATAACGGCATTGTCAGCGCTAACCATCTTAGTAGCCATTTCAAAACTGTGCAGAAGGGTGCAGAGGTCCTTAATCTGTGCCCACTCTGTAAACATGATATGCACCACGTCCGTACTGCATTAACCCAGGCTATACGACATGACATACTGTATCAGGGTTCGTTGCTGCTGCAACAGTCGCTGCAATATGTGCACAGTGGAATTCCACCATGTCGGCACATCGCATAGCAACCTGTTAACTGACATGGGCAAAGACCTTTGTATGAATGCAAGTCGATGAGCAGAGGAGTGCGAACGGTGAAAATGAGCACACAGCTTGCGCGCTTTCTGGAGCACCTTACTCAGGCCAGGATAGTGGCTGAGAAAAGGCTGTACCACCAGGTTGAGGACGTGAGCCATGCAAGGCACTTGTGTGAGCTTGCCTTGCTGTAGGGCCGCTACCAGGTTCACACCATTATTGGACACGGCATTCCCTGGATGCAGGTTCAGCAGAGACAGCCATTGATCAAACTAATTTTAACCAAAGACTAAGGAGAAAAATTAGTGCCCAGGTAAATACATATAGCAAAGTTCAAGTAGACACCACAACGCTATTTCAGAAAAAAACTACCTACTTGAAAAAAAATATATATAGGTAAAAATTAGAGATGAGCGACTTTGCCTTTTTTAGGGTCGAGTCGGGTTTCACGAAACCCGACTTTCTCAAAAGTCGAGTCGAACAAAATCGGCCGACTATAGGGAAAAGTCAGACGTCCGACTGAAACACGAAACCCAATGCAAGTCAATGGGGAAGCAAAGTCGACAGGGAGTCCCTGCAGTGCCCATTTCAATGCCAACAACATCAATTCTTATTACTTAAGCTTGTCAACCTTAATTTACTTTATAATTATAGTTACGCATAGAAAACTGGGTGTTATTTGGCTAACGTTCTGGGGGGTGGGGCTGGCTCCAGGTTTTCATGTGCCCCGGGCCAAAGAGTGTCAGTGCGCCCCTTTAATACATACAACAATTCATGTTGCTCCGATACGGCACAGAAATATAGGTATAGTAGAATGAAAAATACTTCACTTCTTACATGACATGACTGATATCTATTTTAAATTCTACAATAGCTCAAAAAATGGACAGTATATTACTCCATACAGTATTATGGCCCCCACATAGTGCACCATACAGAATAATGAGCCCCATATATTTCTCCATACATAATAATTGGTCCCATATAATGTTCCATACAGTATATGATGAGCTCCACATAATGCTACAGTATATGATGGTCCCCATGGATGATGATCCAGTGTCTTATGGGCCCAAATAATGCTCCATATATAATGGGCACCATTTCTAATGCTCCAGTGTATAATGGGACCCGTAAATGCAGCTCCAGGGTCTGATGTCCCCCATTTGGAATGCTCCAGTATATGATGGGCCTCATGGATAATGCTCCAGTGTATGATGGGCCCAAATAATGCTCCATATATAATCTGCCTCATTTAGAATGCTCCAGTATATGATGGGCCCCATAGATGATGCTCCAGTGTCTTAAGGACCCAAATAATGCTCCATATATAATCTGCCCCATTTAGATAGCTCCAGTAAATGATGGGTCCCATGATTGATGCTACAGTGTCTTATGGGCCCAAATAATGCTCCACATATAAGGGGCCCCATTTCTAATGCTCCAGTGTATAATGGGCCCCATAGATGCTGCTCCAGTGTCTTATCTGCCACTTTTAGAATGTTCCAATATATGATGGGCTCCATGGATGATGCTTCAGTGTCTTATGGGCCCAAATAATGCTCTATATATAATGGGCCCCTTTTCTAATGCTCCAGTGTATAATGGGCCCCATAAATGCTGCTCCAGTGTCTGATGTCCCCCATTTGGAATGCTCCAGTATATGATGGGCCTCATGGATGAAGCTCCAGTGTATGATGGGCCCCATATATCATTCTACAGTGTATAGTGCTCCCCAAAAATTGCTCCCAACCTTTAAAAAAAATTAAACACCTCTCCTCGCTGGGCACTGCTCTACCTCTGGACTCCTCAGCGTCGCTATCTTCCAGCTCTCTGCACTTGGACTGTTTAGGCAGAGGGCATACAGACGTGATGTCTTTGCGCTCTCTGACCTGAATGTCACTGTCAGGAAACACAGAAGATGTCACGGCGGTGGAGCAGGGAGATGTAAGTATTGCAAGTGCTGTGGCCCTGAGTAAGCGGGGGGGCCCACTCGTGGGTGATGGCACTGGCACAGGGCCCCTCATAGTACGCCAGTGTGTCTGACAGCGAGTGGGCCCTCCCACCGGCAGAGACACTTTTGCGTATTATGAGGAGCCCTGTGTCAGTGCTGTTGCCCACAAGTATGCCCCCTCTCACCTGCTCAAGGAATCAGCACTTTTATCTGCACCTTCCTCTGTGTCACTGTGTAAGATGGCATAGTGTTGTAAACTCATTTTCTGGTCTGCCTCCGGTTTCTGGTGAGGGAGCTGGTTGTGCTGACAGAGGAGTTGTGAGTTCTCTTTCCGGGCTCCCTCTGGTGGTGGCAGGAGGTAGTGAAGCTGATCTAATTAACAAAGACCTGCCACCTGATAATAAGGAAGAGGAGTGGACATCTGGAGTCTCAGACTGAATTTAAGATAGCTGACTCCCTATTCCCATGCTGGTGATTTTTTCCTGCCTCCTGAGGTCTTAGTTTCCAGCTCAGTTCCTGCCATCTCAAGCTAAGTTGTCTTTGGTAATGTTCACATTTGATTTGGTTTGGTCTATTCAGTTTTTTGTGTGGTCAGCCAGCCCCGGCTGGGGCTGTGCTGAATTTCCACTCTTATGTCACTGTATGTGCCAGTTTGCTTTTTGTCCCTTATTAGATTGACCTCTTTTCTGTTCTCAGAATATGCCAGAGTGCTGATATAGTGGGAGAAGTCTATCAACTTCAGGGTATCTTTTGCTATCAGAAGTGTTGGACATTTCTGCAGGGTTTTTTGGCATGATTGCAGACAGTATCTTTCCTTTCCTGTCCTTTCTAGATAGTGTGGGCCCCATCATTTGCTCAGCCTATTTTCCTACCTGTGTTCGTGCTTTCGTCTTGTCTCACCGTCAGTACATGTGTGGGGGCTGTCTATTCCTTTGGGGTCTGCTCTGGGGCAGTTTTAGATTTCCCCTTTTCTTGCTTTAGGCTTACTTAGTCCTCCGGCTGGGACGTGGCGTCTAGAATCATCGTGGGTACGCTCCATGGCTGCTGTTAGTTGTGTGGTTAAGATCAGGGGTCTGCAATTCGCGTAGTTACCAACCTCACTGGTTTTCTGTGACTTGGCTTGATCTTGTTTTCCTCCTCAGTGACCCATTCATAACAGAATCACCAGCCATACCGCAGATTCTAGGGTGCTCAAAAGCAGGAAAAAATTGTTAAAAAAAGTGTCAGAATTTTATTTTTTCATATGTATTTTTCCTCTTTTTCTCTGGGGCCGTAGGAGGATATTTTTTTCTCTAATGGAGATTAAGCACTTGTCTGATTGTGTGGAGCAGCTCGCTGCTGAAGTGCGGGGAATTTCCACCTATCTCGCTCAGTCACATACTGTTGAACCAAAGATCCAAACTCCTGATGTGTTTTCTGGGGATCGGTCTAAATTTCTGAATTTTAAGAATAATTGTAAATTATTTCATGCCTTGAAGCCTAACTCATCGAGGAGCTCTGTGCAGCAGGTTAAAATTGTCATCTCATTGCTGTGCGGTGATCCTCAGGATTGGGCTTTTTCTCTGACACCTGAAAATCCTATTCTGACTAATGTGGACGCATTTTTTCAAGCCTTGGGGTTGTTGTATGATGAACCTAATGCTATTGATCAAGCTGAGAAAACCCTATTGGCATTGAACCAGGGTCAGGATTCTGGAGAGTTATACTGTCAAAAATTCTGAAAGTGGGCAGTCCTTACTACAAGGAATGATGGTGCATTGGCAGCTCTCTTTCGGAAGGGTTTATCAGAGACCGAAAAAGATATGTTGGTGGGATTTCCTGTTCCCTCTGGCCTTGATGATTCTATATCATTAGCAATTCAAGTTGATCGGCGTTTACGTGAACGGAAAACTATATGGGAGGTGTTGCCATCTTTTGAACAAACGTCTGAACCTATGCAATGTGATAGGGTTTTGTCTAGGGCGCAACGTCAGGAGTTTAGAAAGCGTAATAAGCTGTGTTTTTTATGTGGAGACGCATCTCATACTATTTCTGTCTGCCCCAAATGAGAGAAACGATTTGCACACACATTTGCTGTGGGCAGTGTACAATCTAAGTTTATTTTGGCAATTACTCTGCTCCTTATCCACATTTTCCGCTAAGGCTTTTGTTGATTCAGGAGCAGCTTTGAATCTGATGGATTTGGACTTTGTTAAACATTGTGGTTTTCCTATGATACCTCTGTGGACGCCTATTCCTTTGAGGGGTATTGATGCTACTCCTTTGGCGGAGAATAAACCTCAGTTTTGGACCCAGGTGATAATGCGAGTTGCCCCAGACCACCAAGAAAATTGTAAATTTTTGGTGCTGCAAAATTTGCATGATACTATTGTTCTGGGTTTTCCGTGGTTGCAAACTCATAATCCAGTTTTGGATTGGAAATCTGTGTCTGTGGTGAGTTGGGGTTGCCAGTGTGTTCTTAGTGACACTCCTGTTTTCTCCACCTCTCCCCAGTCTCATGATATTCCTGATTATTTGGCTGATTTTTCTGATGTATTTAGTGAGAGTAAGTCTGCGTCTTTGCCTCCTCATAGGAGTTATCACTGTGCAATTGAGTTGATGCCTGAGTGTAAATTTCCCAAGGGTCGGCTTTTCAACTTATCGGTACCCGAACATGATGCTATGCTATCCTATATTAAGGAGTCGTTGGAGAAGGGTCATATTAGACCATCCTCTTCACCCTTCGGTGTTGGGGTTTTTTTTGTGGCCTAGAAAGATGGTTCATTAAGACCTTGTATTGACTATCGTTCCCTTAACAAGATGACGGTTAAATATCAGTACCCGTTACCCCTGATGTCTGATTTATTCTCCAGAGTTAAAAGTGCTTGCTGGTTTACTAAGCTTGACCTCAGCGGGCGTATAATCTGGTTTTAGGAAGTTTCGCCCCCAGCAGTTCGCCCCGCTGGGGGCGAAACTTCCAACTCCTGTATAATCTTATTTGCATCAAGCACGGGGATGAATGGAAGACGGCGTTTAATACTCCGGAGGGACATTTTGAGTACTTGGTGATGCCTTTTGGGCTCACTAATGCCCCTTCTGTCTTCCAATCCTTTATGAATGATATTTTCCGGGACTTTGTGGATAACTTTTTGATAATCTATCTGGATGATATTTTGATCTTTTCCAGTGATTGGTATTCTCATGTGGAACATGTCCGGACTGTGCTCCGGATTTTGAGGGAAAATTCCCTGTTTGTTGAGTGATCGAAATGCCTCTTTGGTGTACAGAGGATTTCATTTTTGGGATTTATTTTGTCTCCGTTGACTATTGAAATGGACCTGGCCAAGGTACAGGCCATTTATGATTGGGTTCAGCCCACTTCTTTGAAGGCTCTCCAGAAGTTTTTGGGTTTTGCTAATTTCTATCGTAAATTTATAGGTAATTTTTCTGGTATTGCCAAACCACTGACTGATCTGACCAAAAAGGGTGCTTATGTGCTTAATTGGTCTCCAGAGGCTGTCTCAGCATTTCAGGAGCTTAAGTGGAGATTCACTTCTGCTCTGGTTTTACAGCAACCTGATGTCTCACTTCCATTTCAGGTGGAGGTAGACGCTTCTGAGATTGGTGCAGGAGCTGTTTTGTCCCAAAAAGATCCTGTGACTTCTAAAATGAATCCCTGTGCCTTCTCTTCTTGAAAGTTCTCCCCATCTGAAGCAACTATGACGTGGGGAAGCGGGAATTGTTGGCCATGAAATGGGCATTTGAAGAGTGGAGACATTGGTTTGAGGGAGCTAGACATCAAGTTGTGGTCCTCACCGATGACAAGAATTTGATTTATCTGGAGTCGGCCAAACGCTTGAAACCTAGACAGGCTAGGTGGGCCTTGTTTTTCTTGCGTTTTAATTTTGTGGTCTCTTTTCTTCCTGGCACTAAGAATGTTAAGGCAAACGCCCTTTCTAGGAGTTTCTTTGCTGATTCTCTTATTGTGACTGAGCCTACTACCATCCTAGGTGAGGGGGTAGTTCTTTCTGCCATTTCGCCCGATTTGAGATGCGCCCTGGAGGAATTTCAGGAGGATAAACCTGAGCATTGTCCTATGGGAAAATTGTATGTTCCTGACGAGTGGAGTAAGAGAGTGATGTCTGAAGTTCATTGCTCCGCATTGGCTGGTCATCCAGGTATTTTTGGTACCAGAGATTTGGTGAGTTGGTCTTTTTGGTGGCCTGCCTTATCTCGTGATGTCAGGAATTTTGCGCAGTCCAGTGGGACTTGTTCTCGGTCTAAACCCTGTTCTCGTTCTAGTGGGTTGTTGATGCTCCTGCCGGTGCCCAAGAGGCCATGTACCCATATCTCACTGGATTTTATTTCTGATCTTCCTGTCTCTCAGAGAATGACTGTTATCTGGGTGATTTGTGATAGATTTTCTAAGACGGTCTATCTTGTACCACTCCCAAAGTTGCCATCTTCCTAAGAGTTGGTGCCCTTGTTTTTACAACAGGTGGTTTGGTTGCATGGGATTTCTGAGAACATTGTGTCGGACAGAGGAGTCCAGTTTGTTTCCAGATTCTGGAAAGCCTTTTGTTCCAATCTGGGAATTCAGTTGTCTTTCTCCTCTGCATTTCATCCTCAGACCAATGGGCAGACTGAGAGAACAAACCAGACTTTGGAGTCCTATTTAACATGTTTTATAACTGCTGATCAGGATGGTTGGGTCTCATTTTTGCCCTTGGCCGAATTCGCGCTAAACAACAGAGCTAGTTCTGCCACTTTGATGTCGCCCTTTTTCTGTAACTTTGGGTTTCATCCTCGATTTTCTTCAAGGCAAGTGGAGTCTTCGGCCTGCCCAGGTGTGGACACAGTGGTAGAGAGTAGAGTTGAGCGAAATGGGTCGAAAAATTTCAAAAGTCGCCGACTTTTGGTAAAGTCGGGTTTCATGAAACGAAACCCGACCCTAGGGTGAGGTCGGCCACGAGCTCGGTGACTTTAGCACCAAAGTCACATTTCAAAAATTTGTTTTCCGCCCTTTTTCAGCCAATCAGGATCCACGGACACTGTGGGCAACGTGATGACATAGGCAGGGGTCACCACCATCTTTGAGAAGGGCATGCAAGTGATTGGCTTGCTTTAGGGGGCGTCACAGGGGGTATAAAAGGGCGTGCACGTCGACCGCCATGTTACTCATGCTGATCTCAGAATAGGGAGAGCTGTGCTGCTGCTGATTCTGTAGGGAGAGCGTTAGGCAGGGAAGAAGACACCAAAAACTGCTTCTGCTGCTAGCGATTTTGCCTGTACAACACACCAGTCACTGTGTGTGCAGTGCAAGTGGAGGCTATATTTTGCTGGATCAGCTGTGTTGGTTGTTAGGCTGCCTTATAAGGCTTCCTGATAGCTGCATTGCTGTTTTCCCACTGCTCTGCAAACTGCTTTTTTAAAAGCAATACAAATTGTTTTTTTGTCCTGGTGAGATACTGAGCGTGCATTTTTTCACACCATACAGCGGTGTACGCTCCTCACACAGTACCATGTAAAGGCTGTTATCACGGCCACAGTGAAGCTATCTGTGTGTCACTCTGTAAGAATAAGTTGAGGACATGTTCCGTTCTTACACACCTACACCTTCTAGTTTTGTCTGCTTTTCAAACAGTTAAGTATATTTGCTGTTTGATCACATTCAAAACTATAGAGAGACAGCGTGTGTCAGTCCGTATACTTAAAAAACACGGAGCTTGACAATTTTACGGACACCGGACCGCGGTGTATGTGCACGCTCCTCTCTCAGCACCGTGTAACGGCTGTTATCACGGCCACAGTGAAGCTGTGTGTCACTCTGTAAGGATAAGTCGAGGACATGTTCCGTTCTTACAGACCTACACTCTAGGGAGATTCCTATTCTGCCCAATTCTATATACACCTTGTAGTTTGTCATACACTAGCCAATTTCTGCCTGTGACATAGCGGTGTGATAGTAACTGGGCCTCACACAATCCAACAGTGTCCACAATTGTGTTCAGAAATTCTACATCTCCCCTGTCCTATAGTGACATTTTTCACACCTACGACATTGAGCCTGTGACATAGCGGTGTGATATTAACTGGGCCTCACACAACAGTGTCCACAAGTGTGTTCAGAAATTCTAAATCTTCCCTGTCGTATAGTGACATTTTTCACACCTGCGACATTGAGCCTGTGACATAGCGGTGTGATATTAACTGGGCCTCACACAACAGTGTCCATAAGTGTGTTCAGAAATTCTACATCTCCCCTGTCGTATAGTGACATTTTTCACACCTGCGACATTGAGTCTGTGACATAGCGGGGTGATATTAACTGGGCCCCACACAACAGTGTCCACACGTGTGTTCAGAAATTCTACATCTCCCCTGTCGTATAGTGACATTTTTCACACCTGTGACATTGAGCCTGTGACATAGCGTTGTGATATTAACTGGGCCTCACACAACAGTGTCCACAAGTGTGTTCAGAAATCCTACATCTCCCCTGTCCTATAATGACATTTTTCACACCTGCGACATTGAGCCTGTGACATAGCGGTGTGATATTAACTGGGCCTCACACAATCCAACAGTGTCCACAAGTGTGTTCAGAAATTCGACGTCTCCCCTGTCCTATATACACCTTGTACCTTGTTTTACATTACTATATAGTTTGTGGGATTTTGAGTACATGTTTACCAAAAATGAGGAAGGCTGGTGGAAGAGGCCGTGGAATTGGGCGGGGGTTGCCAGCTGGTAATGATGGTGTTGGTGGTGGATCTGATGGTAGTGGCAAAAGCAAAATAGGACCAAATGCAGGAGGTGTTGAGCCTGCGTCATCGTCTGGCTCCACAAGGCCTCAAAGGCTTAGTTTTCAAGGAGTTGGCAAACCGCTTTTAAAGCCAGAGCATCAGGAAAAAGTTTTGGCTTACATTGCTGACTCAGCCTCCAGCTCTATCGCCTCCTCTTTTGAAGCTGTAAAAAATAAAAGCACTGAGTCGTCATTGGAGGGTGATGTTCATGAACCACACCTTTCCTTGTGTCCTTCACCCCAACCAAGATTGAAGGATGATGCAGGCCATACAACTGATTACTCCATGGAGCTGTTTTCACATACCATGCCTGGGTTATCAAGTGAAATGGTGAATTACCCATGCCAAGATGAATCTGACCTGGAGTGCACTGATGCACAGCTACTGATAGATGATTCTGCTGGTACATTCAGTCAGAGCACTACATTGTCCTCGCAGTGTAATGAGCCAGATTCTGACCCTGATGAGACTCAGGTGCCCCTTCCCGCATACTATACAACCATACATGGTGACAAAGAGGAAGGTGCACATGACATTGAAGAGGAGGTGATGGATGACCCAGTTGTTGACCCAGATTGGCATCCATTGGGGGAAGAGGGTGCTGCTTCCAATAGCTCAGATGAGGAGGAGGAGCATCCACAGCAGACATAGACATCGCAACAGCTGTTATCTGGCAGGCCCGGAGCACTCCAAAGACAGGTTCCAAAAATCAAAAGAGTTGCTGGACAGCTTGTCCAGACGGTCAAAATAGCACAGCGTGCTAGGCCGCAAAATGTCTTCCAAAGTAGGAAGAGTGCAGTGTGGCACTTTTTTGAACAAAATCCTCATGATCAGGCCAAGGTTATCGGTAAGAAGTGCGTAAAGACCTTTAGCCGAGGGAAAAATCTGAAAAATTTGAATGCCAGTTGCATGCTTAGACATTTAACCAGCATGCACTTGCAAGCGTGGACACAACACCAAACCTCAAGTACCACATGTGCAACTGATCACAAAGAAGGTAGTCAGCAACGCTACATTGTTTCCCCCACTGTAAGCCCACCGGTTAGCACAGCAGCAAATGTTGAGGTGTCGTTGCAAGGCCAAAGCAGTCAGGGAATCCCACTGTTATATCAACGAAATACTGAATCTAGGCCATCAGAAAGAACACCAACTCCATCACTATCATCAACCCTCTCTCAGTCCGCCCTGTCCACCGCTACTTCCACCATATGCAGCTCTCAAGTCCAGCTCACCCTCCCAGAGACTATGAGTAGGTCAAGAAAGTCTCTCATCCGTGTACACTGGGTTTGAACGCCCACATTGCCAAACTAATCTCATTAGAGATGATGCCCTTTCGGTTGGTGGAAAGCGCAGCTTTCCGCGAACTCATGGCCTATGCAGTACCACGCTATGACCTACCCAGTCGCCACTTCTTCTCTCGCAAAGCCATCCCAGTCCTCCACCATCATGTGAAAGACCGCATTGTCCATTCACTCAAGCAGTCAGTGAGTGGAAAGGTGCACCTCACAACAGATGCATGGTCAAGTCGGCATGGCCAGGGCCGTTACGTGTCCATCACTGCGCACTGGGTTAATGTGGTGGATGCAGGGTCCACAGGGGACAGCGGTGGTGGGACAGTGCTGCCTAGCCCACGGTATAGGAAACAGTTGGCTGTAGGCGTTTGCTTTTTGTCCCTTATTAGATTGGCCTCTTTTTGCTCTGTTCTCAGAATATGCCAGAGTGCTGATATAGTGGGAGAAGTCTAGTGACTTCAGGGTATTTTTTGCTATCAGAAGTGTTGCAGGGTTTTTTGGCGTGATTGCAGACAGTATCTTTCCTTTCCAGTCCTTTCTAGATAGTGTGGGCCCCATTGTTTGCTCAGCCTATTTTCCTACCTGTGTTCATGTTTTCATCTTGTCTCACTATCAATACATGTGTGGGGGCTGTCTATTCCTTTGGGGTCTGCTCTGGGGCAGTTTTAGATTTCCCCTTTTCTTGCTTTAGGCTTATTTAGTCCTCCGGCTGTGACGAGGTGTCTAGAATCATGGTAGTTACGCTCCACGGCTGCTGTTAGTTGTGTGGTTAGGATCAGGGGTCTGCAATCCTCTTAGTTACCAACCTCTCTGGTTTTCTGTGACTTGGCTTGACCTTGTTTTCCTCCTCGGTGACCCATTCATAACAGTATAGTATGCGGGACGGGGCACCTGAGTTTCATCAGGGTCAGTTTCTGGCTCTGTAAAGTGCGAGGGGAATGTAGTGCTGTGGGTGAATGTACCAGCAAAATCATCTAGAAGTGGCTGTGCATCAGTGCAATCCATCTCTGATTCGTGTTGGACTGGTGAATTCAGGATTTGACTTGATAACCCAGGCATGGTATGTGAAAAGAGCTCCATGGATTAAACTGTAATGTGGGCTGCCACATCCTTCACTTTTGGTGGGGGTGAAGGACACAAGGAAAGGGGTTGTTCCTGACCAGAAGCCTGCACTGATGACTCAGTGCTTGCATTTTTTGAAACTTCAAAAGAGGAGGCGATAGAGCTGGAGGCTGTTTCGGCAATATAAGCCGAAACCAGTTCCTGATGCTCCGGCATTAAAAGCGGTTTACCTACTCCCAGAAAAAGGAGCCTTCCAGGCCTTCCGGAGCCAGACCATGATGCAGGCTCAACACCTCCTGCCTTAGCTGCTATTGTGCTTTTGGCACTACCAGCAGATGCACCACCACCACCATCAGTACCAGCTGTGCGCCCCGCCCACGAACGCTGCCTCTTCCATCATACTTCCTCTTGTTTGGGAAAATGTATCAAAAATATCAGCAGATATATGGTACTGTATGAGGAGCGTACAGCTGTATAAGGTGTATGGAAAAATTTAAATCTCCGTATATATTTCCTTAGTCACAGACGCTCTCCCAGTATGTATTTGACCGTAATCCTACCAGCAGATATACGGTACTGCATTAGAAGTGGACAGGTCTATACGGTGTATGTATGGAAAAATGAAAATCTCTGTCTATTTTTTTACGGAGTCACACACAGATAGCATGTATTTGTCCGTGATACCAGCTGGTACACGGTAGTGTGTGAGGAGCGTACAACTCTATACGGTATATGTATGGAAAAATGAAAATCTACATCTATTTTTTTCCGTAGTCACACACAGACGCTGTCTCGGTATGGATTTTACCGTAATCTAAACAGCAGATATACTGTACTGTATCAGAAGCGGACAGCTCTATACGGTGTATGTATGGAAAAATGGAAATGTCCGTATATGTATTTACGGACTCACACACACACGCTGTCTCTCTATAGATTTGACCATAATCCGAACAGCAGATATACGATACTGTTTGAGAAGCGGACAGCTCTATATGGTGTATGGAAAAATGGAAATGTCCGTATATGTATTTCTGAAGTCTCATGCACACATGCTGTCTCTGTATAGATTTGACCGTAATCCAAACAGCAGATATACAATACTGTTTGAGAAGCGGATAGCTCTATACGGTGTATGTATGGAAAATTTTAAATCTCCGTCTATTTTTTTCCGGAGTCACAC
The DNA here is from genome assembly GCF_039654945.1 of Dendrobates tinctorius. Taxonomy (NCBI): domain Eukaryota; kingdom Metazoa; phylum Chordata; class Amphibia; order Anura; family Dendrobatidae; genus Dendrobates; species Dendrobates tinctorius. The sequence goes on from NW_027361733.1 coordinate 16,286,698, forward strand.
ACGCTGTCTCTGTATAGATTTGACCGTAATCCAAATGGCAGATATACGATACTGTTTGAGAAGCGGACAGCTCTATATGGTGTATGGAAAAATGGAAATGTCCGTATATGTATTTCCAGAGTCACACACACACGCTCTCTCTGTATAGATTTGACCGCAATCCAAACAGCAAATATACGATACTGTTTGAGAAGCGGACAGCTCTATATGGTGTATGTATGGAAAATTTTAAATCTCCGTCTATTTTTTTCCGGAGTCACACACACACGCTGTCTCTGCATAGATTTGACCGTATTCCAAACAGTAGATTTACGATACTGTTTGAGAAGCGGACAGCTCTTTACGGTGAATGGAAATGTCCGTATATGTATTTCCGGAGTCTCACACACACACACGCTGTCTCTGTGTAGATGTGACCATTATCCAAACAGCAGATATACAATACTGTTTGAGAAGTGGACAGCTCTATACAGTGTATGTATGGAAAATTTTAACTCTCCGTCTATTTTTTTCCAGAGTCAACAGCAGATATACGATACTGTTTGAGAAGCGGACAGCTTTATACGGTGTATGGAAAAATGGAAATGTCCATATATGTATTTACGGACTCACACACACGCTGTCTTTGTATAGATTTGACCGTAATTCAAACTGCAGATATACGATACTGTTTGGGAAGCGGACAGCTCTATACGGTGTATGTATGGAAAAATATAAATCTCTGTCTATTTTTTTCTGGAGTCACACACAGATAGCATGTATTTGTCCGTGAAACCAGCTGGTACACGGTAGTGTGAGAGGAGCGTACACCTCTATAGGGTGTGTGAAAAAATGAACGCTCAGTAACTGTGCAGAAAAAAAGAATAAAAGTAGGAGTGCTTTGAAAAAAGCAGTCTGCTCAGCAGTGTGCACACAGCAATGCAGCTATCAGGTAGCCTTATAAGGCAACCTAATAACCACCAGCGCTGCTGCACACAAAAAATCCTCCCCTGTCACTGCACACTTACTGTACAGTGAAAATCGCTATCAGCAGAAGCACAGATTTTTTTTTCTTTCCTGCCTAACACTCTCCCTATTGAGAAACAGCGGAAGCAACCTCTCCCTATGCTAACATCGGCAGAAGTAAAATGGCGGTCGGCGGTCAGGACTTTTATAGCCACTGTGACGCCACACAAAGCAAGCCAATCACTTGAATGCCATGTCATCGCGTTGCCCACAGTGTGCGTCCTTGATCATTGGCTGAGAAAAGGCACTGGAAGCATTATGGGAAACGCAATTTTGGCGCTCGGGTCGGCGGCCGACCTCACGCTATGGTCGGGTTTCGATCGGCGAAACCTGACTTTAGCAAAAGCCGGTGACTTTTGAATTTGACTGACCCATTTTGCTCAACTCTAGTAAAAATAAATACCAAAAATTCATTCAATATAACAAATTTTTGTTTTATTAAATAATAAAGACACCCACATGGACAAAGGTACATTTAAAACATTTGACAAGACATAATGAATGGGAAAGACATATCTTAAGAACCAAGGGGAGCGGGTCAGCACATACACTATTATTAATAATCGTATATCAAATGTGAACTCTAGAAATTGGAGACCATAGCATGAACCCCCAAGAAGGGGGGGATAGGAAAAATATACGTAATACCCCAAATTATGCATAAAGTGCAGTGCAACGTTAAAAATATATTTTTTATATGATAATAAGTCAAGTTATGTCCATTAATTCCATTAATCAAATGAGAAGCCCGTGTCTCAGGTCCAATCAACAGTGATCATAACTCTCTATATCTATCATCACCGGTAGAGAAAAGTGCACAGTGCAATATAATATGAGAATATATTTTCCATGGGTATGAATGGAGGAACAAGTGATACTAACCGGAGTTCATGCTGCATGTGCTGGCGCCACCACCCCAAACTCCAACACGCGTTTCACACGTTGTTTCATCAGGGAGTGATCACTGATGGAAAAAATGAGCATAACGTGACTTATTATCATATAAAAAAATATATTTTTTACGTTGCACTGCACTTTATGTATAATTTGGGGATTACGTACGGTATATTTTTCCTATTCCCCTTCTTGGGGGTTCATGCTACGGTCTCCAATCTCTAGTGTTCACATTTGATATATGATTACTAATAATAGTGATATATGTGCTGACTCGCTCCCCTTGGTTTTTAATATATGTCTTTCCCATTCATTATATATTGTCAAATGTTTTAAGTGTACCTTTGTCCTTGTTGGTGTCCTTATTTAATAAAATGAAAACTTGTTATATCAAATTAATTATTGGTATTTATTTTTATCTATATATTTTTTTCAAGTAGTTTTTTTCTGAAATATTGATCAAACTCAGCCTGGATAGCTGTCCACAACTCTTCAACTATATTATTATCTATTTATTATTATTTATTTATATAGCACCATTGATTCCATGGTGCTGTACAGGAAAAGGGGTTACATACAAATTACAGATATCACTTACAGTAAACAAACTAACAATCAGACTGATATAGAGGGGAGAGAGGACCCTGCCCTTGCGGGCTTACATGCTACAGGATGGTGGGGAAGGAGACAGTAGGTTGGTGGGTTGCAGCAGCTCTGGTGATGGTGAGGCGGTAGCTCCGGTAGTTGTGAGGAGGCAGCAGGGTCTTTGCAGGCTTTACGCTTTCTTGAAGAGGTGGGTTTTCAGGTTCCGTCTGAAGGATCTGAATGTGGTTGATAGTCAGATGTGTTGGGGCATAGAATTCCAGAGGATGGGGGATATTCGGGAGAAGTCTTGGAGGCGATTAGGTGAGCAGCAAATAAGTGTGGAGGAGAGAAGGAGGTCTTGGGAGGACCGGAGATTACAGGAGAGAAGATATTGAGAGATTAGTTCAGAGATATATGTAGGAGACAGGTTATGGATGGATCAGTGTGTCAAGAGTGGTTGCATTGACAATCCAACACAATGGGCGGCACTGTGAACACATTTAATAAGTGGTCATAAACTTGTAAATAACTCATAAAAGAATAAAGTTATATTAAAACCAAGCACACCATTGTTTTTCTTGTGAAATTTTCAATAAGTTTGAGTCACATGACCCTCTTCCCATTAAAAAAATAAAGTTGGATCCAAAATGGCAGACTTCAAAATGGCTGACATGGTCATCAATCATCTTGAAAAGTTTTCCCCCTCCCATATACTTATATGCCACAGACAGGAAGTTGATATCACTAACCATTCCCATTTTGTTTAGGTGCATCCATATAAATTGCCCACCCTGTAGTCAAATTATTGTACTTTTTACCTCGACCTTTTTTTTTTGCAAAGTTGGCAGATTGCGTGAGTTGGCTCATCCTTTGCAGTGTCAAAAAAGGTCCAGGTTAGGCAAACCTTGCCACCCCTGCGAGCTGCTGACTGGCGGATGCTGCTGGTCAAAGGCACAGTTGTGGCTGAGGATGCATTGCTCGTCGTGGTTGCATCACTATGTGTCTGTGACGTACAGTGCAACGCATACTCCTCGTCTTCCTTCTCAAATGACCTACTCAGCTGTGTGCCTCTATGTACACTATGTACATCATCCTCAGTGTTATCACATTCCTCGCCATTGGAGTCACCCTCTTCTTCTTGCCCTGACAGCACAGTATAGTCCGTGTGAGCCTCAGATATCTGAGTCACATGAGGATCACCTCCCCCCAGGGCTTAACGTCTGATGACGAGCGTCTGTAAGATGTTCGGACCCTACTTTGTCCTGCCCCAGATCCAAGCTAAAATAAATTTGGGCAACAGTGCAGATTTCCTTCTCTGCAAAGCTTTTGAGTATACTTCTGATGACCATGACGTAGAATATGTGAACAGCTCTTTAGACTAACCCATCTGTGCTTCCGTACAGTCAGTGTTATGGTTGGAGAGTTGGGAAGCAAGGGGAATTTGGTTACCACATCTGTGGACTGTACTGGGTGTGATGTTGAAGTAGAGGAAGAGAAGGAGAGGCCACTTGTACCTGTGCTTGCCATCCACTCAAGTACATGCTCTTTCTGGGCATCATTGACAAGGCATACCGCTGTGCGTCTGCCAAAGAAAGGTAGTGATGTAGCCTGTACAGTAACAGAAGTTATCAGTTGTCTTTGCAAAGGACGTGACGTTACTTCACTAGTGCTTTCACAAACATTACCACCTACCCCAAGTACACCTTGAACATCAAGCCAAATTGCCCTTCCACCAAGGCCTCTCTCTTTTCCAATCATGTTGCTCAGAGAGTGTGGTAGAAGCACAGTGTTAGCAACAAAAAATTAGATTTTAAACTCTGCACCACCTCTGCAAACAGCTGAATTTCAGCAACAGTAAATTCCAAGTTTAAAAATGGCGTGCTGTATGGTGTTAGTCACAGAAAAAAGAATTGGTTGAGTGTGGATGAGGCCTGTATGACAAAGAAGTTATGCTACAAAGAATTTGAAAGTCAGGTCCCCTACTGTATGACAGTAGTAACAGGAGAATTTTTGGATTTTTGGTTGACTTTGGATCAGGCCTCTATAACACACTAGATGTCACAAGCAATTTTAAAGTCAGGTCCCTTACTGTATAATATTAGGAAAAGAAGAATTTTTTGTGGCTTTTGGATCAGGCCTCTATAACATACTAGATGCTACAAACTATTTTAAAGTCAGGTTCCCTACTGTATGACACTAGGAACAAAAGGATTTTTGGTGGCCTCTGTATCAGGCCTCTATATCACACTAGATTCTGCAAACTATTTGAAAGTCAGGTCTCCAACTGTATGACACTAGGGAAAGAAGAATTTTTGGTGGCTTTTGGATCAGGCTTCTATAACACACTAGATGCTACAAACTATTTTAAAATCAGGTCCCTTACTGTATGATGTTAAGAACAGAAGAATTTTTTGTGGCCTCTGGATCAGGCCTCTATAACACACTACATGCTACAAATTATTTAACCCTCCGTCAGGAACAATGGATCTGACAGGCGCAGCTCTTCTACTTTCATTTCTCCCTTCTCACCAGATTTTCAGGAAACCCCCTCCCTCTAGATAGTCTCCTGGCTCTAGCTGCTGTGTGAAACCTGATACCACAGTTGGTCTGCAGAGCTTCAGGAAGGAAGATATAGCTGTGCTGGCTTCTCAGGCTCATTGGTCCCGAACACATCACACTTTATAAGGTTGGTATGTAATGTTTTTAGTCATTACTATTGTTTATTTAGCTTGTTTTATGAATGGATAGAGAAAGGTTTGTGGATATTTCATATAAATAGGGCAGATTTTCTTACAAATGAAAGTGTGCTTCTCAGGCACATTGTTCCCTAATGCATATTCTCTCTCTTGCTTCAGATTATCTTCTGAAATGGAGAAGAAAATGTATGATCTTTCAAAACCCCATCATGTTGAGGAAGTGGGAAACATGCTGTATGATGATGATGATGCAGACCCCACAATGAATGAGGATTTTGAAGAACGTGAGATTGACTCTCATGATGAGGTGGAAGTCTGTGAACTAAATTCTGAAACAGAGCAAGATGGTGACAGTGATGAGGAGGAAGAAGATATAGAATCTTATTATATGGGAAAAGATAAAAAAAACCAAATGGAACAAGAATCCACCCATAAAAAAAACGTATGGAACCTCATAACATTATCACTCACCTTCCTGCAGTTATGGGAACAGCACGTAATGCAAAAAATGCAGCTGAATGCTGGAATACTTTTTCCACAGATGACATTCTGGACTCTATTGTCATATACACTAATCAATATATAGACAATATAAAGCACAAGTTCATCTGTGACAGAATCCTGAAGCCCACGGATGAAATCGAACTGCGTGCATTTTTTGGATTATTATACCTTGCAGGGGCTTATAGGGAAAATCGGCAAAGTTTGGATGAACTTTGGGTTATAGAAAGTGATGGAATTGAAAAATTTAGCCTTGTTATGTCTCTAAAAAGATTCAAGATTCTAAGTCGTTGCCTTCGGTTTGATGACAGAACTACCCGAACCGAACGTAAAACATATGACCGGCTTGCTCCAATTCGCGATGTATTCCAAAAATTTGTGGAAAACTGTAAGATAAACTATCGCCCTGGGGCAAATGTCACAATTGACGAAATGCTCCCTGGTTTTCGTGGCAGATGCGCATTTCGTCAATACATACCATCAAAACCTAGCAAATACGGAATAAAAATGTATGCCCTTGTTGATGCCAGTAAGACCTAGACATACAACTTTGATATTTATGCTGGAAAACAGCCAGATGGTCCTTACTGTGTCAGCAACAAACCCACTGATGTTGTGAAAAGAATGTCTGAGCCCTTATTTGGATCAGGTCGCAATATAACTGCTGATAATTGGTTTTCAAATCTTATTGATTATCTAAAAACGCAGAAGCTTTCATATGTCGGAACTGTAAGAAAAAATAAAAAAGAATTGCCGCCACAGCTTGTTACTGTGACAGGGAGAAAACAGTACAGCAGTATGTTTGCATTCCCTGATGGAAAGGTTTTGGTTTCCTATGTACCACGCGAAAAAAAAAATGTACTTCTTCTCTCAACGCTTCATAATGATGATGCCATCGATCCTAAATCTGAAGCACAACAAAAACCAGAGATTATTACATTTTATAATGAAACCAAAGGGGGTGTTGATACAGCTGATCAGATGTGCTCAGCTTTCAGCGTCAGCAGAAACACCAAGCGCTGGCCAATGGTCATATTTTTCGCTATGCTAAATTTGGGTGGTATAAATTCACAAATCATTTACCTTGAAAACCAGCTTGAACCACTCCGTAGTCGATTGTACCTGAAAAAATTGGCCCATGAACTAATGCATGGAGAGCTACGCAGGAGAAGTATGAAAACCATCGGTATCCCCTCTGGCCTTCAAGCTAGGCTCAAAAGATTCCGCCCAGATATTGATACTGAAAATCCAACACCTGTACCACCTCCCAAAAGAAGGAGATGCACCACCTGCACCATGGAAAGCGGGAACAGAAGGCTTTCTAATTATGAATGTCTCAGATGTCATCATGCAATCTGCCTGACACATGCAAAAATGTATTACAATTCTTGATCTTTGCTTTGCAAATGTGTTTTTTCTGGGGAACCTTCAGGATCTAATTCAGATTAATTCTGTGTGTAATATTATTCTAGGTGCCTAGAAAATGTTTTTGTGCCAAAATTTTCTCTTTTTAATAACGGTTACTTGATATCATTGGGGACTATTTGGTGGGAGTTTTGAAATTTGTGTATATCAAAGTTATTACTTTCATGTTGAATAAATGGGTTTGTTTTGCACCTGATAATGTGTAGTCTCTTTTATTACATCCCTATGAAGGTCTCTGATCACTTTTAGATCACTGAAATTGAGAAAATTAGAAATTCTAGGCATTTTTCTAGCCTGCGCTTGACAGGCACCTTGTTCCATTACGAGTTAGTGCGAATATTGTTCCTGACGGAGGGTTAAAAGTCAGGTCTCCTATTGTATGACACTAGGAATAGACACATTTTTTTGTGGCCTCTGGATCAGGCCTCTTTAACACACTAGATGCTACAAACAATTTTAAAGTCAGGTCCCCTACTGTATGACACTAGGAGCAGAAATTTTTTGTGACCTATGGATCAGGTCTCTATAACACACAAGATGCTGCAAACTATTTGAAAGTCAGGTCCCCTACTGTGTGACACTAGAAAAAGAACATTTTTTGTGGCCTCTGGATCAGGTCTCTACAGCTTAATTTCAACCCAACAAAATGACAAAGTGTGATACGGCGGGTTGTCTAACTTTTTGCAATTGAAAAATTATAATTTTTTTTAATGTGCCTTAGGTCTGCAGACAGGTTCTTATCACTGCCACAAAATTACAATGTGGGATACAGCAGGCTGTTTCACATTTAGCAACAGAAAAATATATAATTTTTTTTAATGTGCCTTATGGCTGTAGACAGTTTCATATCACTACAGCACTAAATTAAAAGATGGGATACAGCAGGCTGTTTCACATTTAGCTAGTGAAAACATATTATTTAGAATGCTATACTCATTCATGGAGCACAATAGAAGCAGTGCACAACACATTGGTTGAACATGTGCCTGCTGGCTATGTCTGTGGACCTTAGTAATGGCCAAAAAAAAGGCTGGAAGGTAAATTTAACAGCCATACTAGACATTAGCTAGCTACACAATCTGACTGATATACAACCACCTAGCTAACTATCTAAAATTTTGCTGCTACCAGCCAGCGTCAAAAGCAGCCTCTTTGTGCTGTTACAGTATCAAAATGGCACTAAAACAAGATGTCTGCTATTTATATGAAGAGGGACATGTGATTTCAGCAACCAATGATGCAAGACATTGTGTCAGGACATTGTGGGTGTGTGTTTCGTGTGCCCTGATTGGCTAACCGTAAAGTGCACACATAAAGATAGGGGAAAAATGACTGTTTACAAGAACGTGGCGCTTCTGAGCTCTGCAAACCCCTCCCCTCATCGAACACGTGCCAAACGCTCATGATACACTACCATTATCGTTGCTAAAGTGCTGAAAATACTATTGTGGCAATGCAAATATTTTCCCGCACTTTTACTGAATGTTACCATTTGTGAAGAAACCAGATTATATCTTAATTACCCAGACGACTGTATTTAGCAAACAAAAAAGATTTGACTTTTTATCTGTATGTTGGCTTTTGGATTTAAGTGTTGATTTCTGGTTGGTCAAAAAACAGACTTGTTTGTGTAAGCCTGGAATATTGACTAGGGATGGGCGAATCCTGAAATATTCGGAATCGCTAGGCTGTAACGAGTCCGACTTGGAAACTTGCTATTCGTTGCAAGTCTAGCGAGTCCAATGTTAATGAATGGGGATGCGAGTTTTGCAGCGATTCCTGTGCTGGGGATGCAGAGTTTTTTTTTTTGCAGAGTTTCTTAGCGATTTTGTGTCAGCAGCTGGACACAAAATCGCTAAGAAACTAGGATTGCTTGTATTAAACTGTTAAAAAACTAGCTAGGAGTTCTCTCTCTCTGTTTTGCAGCGATTCCTGTGCTGGGGGATTCCTGTGCTGGGGAGGAGGAGAATGGGGATGTGAGTTTTGCAGCGATTCCTGTGAGAGAGAGAGAGAGAGAACTCCTAGCTAGTTTTTTCACAGTTTAATACAAGCAATCCTAGTTTCTTAGCGATTTTGTGTCCAGCTAGAACACACAAATCTAGCTAGGAGTTCTCTCTCTCTCTCTCTCTCTCTCCTCCAGCACAGGAATCGCTCCTCCCCTCCAGCACAGGAATAGCTGCAAAACTCGCATCCCCATTCTCCTCCTCCCCAGCACAGGAATCCCCCAGCACAGGAATCGCTGCAAAACAGAGAGAGAGAACTCCTAGCTAGTTTTTTCACAGTTTAATACAAGCAAACCTAGTTTCTTAGCGATTTTGTGTCCAGCTGCTGACACAAAATCGCTAAGAAACTCTGCAAAAACTAGGATTGCCATTCATTTGCATTGGACTCGTTACTGTGCGAGTAATCACTTGGAAACTCGCAGAGTACCGACTCCTGCGAGTCCCCTACTACTCGCAGAGTAACGAGTCCTAACGAGTAGATTCGCCCATCCCTAATATTGACTTGTAAAGCCCCTGTTACACACTGCGATATCGCTAGCAATATCGCTGTAAAGTCACCGATTTTGTGACGTTACAGCGATATTACTAGCGATATCGCTGCATGTGATACTTACCTAGGTGTAACGGTACCCTAAGCTGATATTTGATATAACATAGTGTGCTCTTACCCTTGATAAATAATGAGGTCTACTGATATGCTAATTATACATTGTCTAGCCCAGATAGTTTGTTGATTTTTAAAACAGAGGAGGAAAATCTATGCAAATAGATTACATATTCAAACAAGGCACCTTGTTCGTCACTAGGGATGAGCGATATTGCCCGATATCGTATCGGAATTCCGATTTCCGATATTGAAAAAATATCGGATATCGGAATTTGCGATATCGATGCAAGTCAATGGGAGAAAAAAATCAGAATTACAAAATGACCACTACAGTGCTATATAATGGATAAAATGGAGGGGAAACACCTCAGGATAATGGGGGAGGAGTTTGCAGAGGAGCAAAAAAATCACAAGAAAAATGCACAAAGCGAAAGCTATAGCAGGAAAACTGGTCGCCATCTTCTTAACAGCTGTGTTTTTTCTTTGGGTTAGCAGAGTTAGGGTAAGTGTTAGGGGTTAGGGTTAGGTAGGGTTAGTAGAGTAAGGGTTTACGGTTAGGGTTATGTTTATAGTTAGTAGGGTTGGGGATAGAGTTAGTTAGGATTAGGGTTAGTAGGGTTAGGGTAAGGGGTTAGGGTTAGTAGGGTTAGTATTTAGGGTTAGTAGGGTTAGGGTTATTAGGGTTAGGGGTTAGGGTTGGTTAGGGTTAGGTTAAGGGTTAGGGTTAGTAGGGTAAGGATTTAGGGTTAGGGTTAGTAGTTAAGGTTAGTTAGGGTTAGGTTAAGGGTTAGGGTTAGTAGGGTTAGGGTTTAGGGTTAGTAGGGTTAGGGTTAGTTAGGGTTAGGTTAAGGATTAGGGGTTAGGGTTAGGGGTTAGGGTTAGTTAGGGTTAGTAGAGTCAGGGTTTACAGTCAGGGTTATGCTTATAGTTAGTAGGGTTACAGTTAGGGGTTAGGATTAGTAGGGTTAGGGTTTAGGGATATGCTTATGGTTAGTAGGGATTTCCGATGTGAAAAAAATATCGGAATCAGAAATCGCAATTCCGATATCGCAAATATCGGGCCGATTTCCGATATTTCAATATCGGAAAGTTCATCCCTACTCGTCACCATTCTTCCCCTTATCTGTAAGGGTGGACTGAAAGACACCTGTTAAATGTAAAAATAGATTACATGCCACTATATAGACTTTTTCTTCTGATCGGTGTGACTCTTCAGGATCTCAGCTTAGGGTACTATGGACCCAGCTGGTAGAACACAGGACTGCATCATTGACCATCACTGAAACCCCAGAGACATCTTAAAGAATTGAGGTTGGGACAATCGGTTCACCTGGTCACATACCTCACTGCTCTCAGCTTCCTAAGCTTGTCATTACCTCCTCACTGTAGGGGCCCACCAAAAGTGGGGAACCACTGGTTGGGGTATGCAACACTAGAAGCAGCTCTAATCCCGGCAAGTTAGCGGAAGGGTGAGCCTCTGTGATTTGCACCATCTTGTGTATTTTCTGGGACTGTTCTGTTTGCTATTGTGTGTTGTGGTTCAATAAAGTATTGAAGCACTTTTTTTACCCTCACCCTATGTTGTCTGAGTATTGTTCTGCCCACAGAGAGAGAAAGCAGGCATTCACTGGTATGAGCCCTGACCCATGGAGTATTGCTAAAGGCAGCCGGACCAGCAGATGAGAGCACCCACTGACCCCTATATCTCCAGACCGATTTTTCCCGATTTTATAAAATTTTGCTCGTGTTTCCAATCACGAATCCGAATGTGCCATATTCTTGAAGAATTTGTTTGGTCATTGTTTTCCTAACAAATTCGCTCATCACTACTGTCCAATTCTTCAGTCCTTAGCAAAGAAAAACACACTTGAAGTCTACACCCCTCCTGACACAGACACTGAATGAGACAACTGGTCTCCATTTTAGCAACCATGCAACACCACAGGGGTGGGGATATGTGAGCAGCTAGTTTCACACATTTCTTTGACTGTTCGTAAACAAAGCCCTGTGAGCTGGAGCTGCTGGCAAGGAAAGAGGACGAAAGAAGGATCAGTTGCTCAGAAGGAAGATAGATAAGAACGGAACGTGAGGAGGAGAGAGACTGGGGACTAGGGCTAATGCAGAGCCCTTTCCTAAGTTCAATGCGCCAAGGCCGGGTGCCGGTATCCGAGACTGTGTGTGATATAAATGATCCTACAGCAGAAACCGGAGGAATAGAATTTGTGACCACTTTATTCCCACCTATGACTCGAAGACACAGCAGTAATGTGTGTGAGCCGGGAAATGATTGTATGGAGTCCCCGAAGCAGGCTACAGCTGCCTGTCATATGAGAGGAGTTATAAGTAATATCAAGAAGGAGGAACTTGAGTGTAATTGAGAACTACAAGTACTTCATATTAGCGCTAGAAAGGAGACGTTCAGAAAAGGCACACAAAAGGGAGTGCTGGAAGGGTGTATTCCATCTGCCTGGGAGCTGGCTGAGCCCCTGACCTGGAGGCTGAGGCACTGAAGCGAGCATCTGTCTGTGCCAGAAATGTGAGTAAAAGAATTGGAACTGCACTCAGCTGTGTCATTGCCTCCTTCCTGTGCCAACCTACTCAGTACTTCTACATCTCTGTGCCTAACACTACACCATCTACCTCAACACCTACTACTACTGCCCTGGGACTACAGCTCTGGCTGTGAAGAGCTATTCCATCTTTGCTGCATCACACCATCTGTCCCAGAGGATCTGCACCACAGCATCAGCTTAACACCTTCATTGCTGAGTACCACAGGTGGCGTCATAAACTATCTACATATAAACTTTATTCAGCTTCATTCCACCTATTTTACATGGACACCCAGGGCCACGGACCGGGTCTCTGCCACCGCGACACATCCCTTTAAGAGACTGGCCTGGTACCGAGTAATCCTACAGCTCTGAGGGCGCTCCATTTTGGCGTCACAAACAGGATTACGAAGCCCGGTGCCACCGGGTCCTGTGTGCCAAAGATTTGATTGATTTGAGCGATAATAAACCTAAAATGTGCAAAGGAATCGATTTATTGGACTGTGAATTGAACTGTGACTTTGACTGTAAAGATGGCCACCATGGCGGTGAAGTAAGGTGGGAGGCACTCAAGAAAGAGCACAAAACGACATGAACCTCCCCTGCCTGTACTTCTATGCTACTGCGTCATGGCCAACACAGAGAGGGTCCGGATCTTAGCCTGGTATGGCGGCAAAGGAAAAAGGCGCCGCCCGTCAGAGAGAGAAACCCCACAGCGGGAAACAGAGCGGAAGAGAAGATACATTACCAGGAGGCCATGATGGAGAGCAGCAGGAGGCCTGTAGAGCACAGCAGAGAAATGTCAGCATCTCCCAGCTCTGGGGAATCAGGCTCTGGTCTCTCAACACATCTCAACCTGTCGCAGCTGGAGGAAGAAGTAGCAGAGCTGCACAGGAAACTACAGGGCAAACAGGCTCTGCTGGAGCGACAACACCAGGCTGCCTAGGAGGAATCTGCCATCTTGGTACCCTCACCAGCGATACCTACAGTCATCCCTCAGATACCCTCACCACAGGTACCCACCTGCACCTCCCAGGTACTACCATCACTAGTACCCGCTGCCCCGCCAGTCTTCCCATCACCGGAGGCTGAAGATGAGCATCACCGCAGCCCTGGAGGAGCAGGTATATCCGCCGCCCCTGGGACATAGGAGGCCCCGCTAGGCCCCGTCGGAACACCACCAACCCCGAAATCCGGTCAGGCCATACTAAATGTAGCCTGGGACCGGAGGATGGCGCCCAGGGGGTGTACTGGAACCCGCTCCCATCTTGCAGCCCCATACTACCATATGTAGCAAGCCAACGGCCTTCAGAAAGGCAGTGCAGGAAGCTGAAGCCCAAGAGTTCCCCCAGTCCACGGAGGAATTCTGCCACAGGCAGATCCTTAAGTTTGAGCAGGAAGAGTGGGAACGTCAATGGCAGAAGCAGGCTCTGGCGGAGCGGGACCTCTTCCACAAAAAGCAGGTCAGGAGGGAGCAGCTTGAACACCACAACCCAATGGGATGGGGACTGGTCCTCCGGTTTGATAATGACCGGGGGTTTGGATTCATTCAGGACTCCAGGAGGGGTCCTGATTTGTTTGTGAACTGGCGGGACGTGGAGGCACATCTAGTCCACGGACACCCAGATCGCGACCTGTTTGAGGGGGACTATGTCTCGTTCACCTGCCATCTTGGTGACAGGAGATGGTATGCCCTCAATGTCCACAGGATCCCCGCCGAGTTAATTGCCCAACAGGGGGCACAAGAAATGATGCAACAACCAACACCAGAATTGACAAAATCACTGATCTCGTCTGCACACCAGGGGACACCAAAGCAAAGATCAAGCCTGGAACCAAGTAATGTCTCATCTAAACAGCAGGGGGCAACAGCAGCAACCCCAATACAAGCTGCAACTTCACCACCAATTGTCACTGTGGTACCAAGGTCAACAACCTTCACTGCTGCTCAATTGACTGAAGTACTACAACAAATATTGTCGGATAATGCCAGCCTCCTTTGCTCCATGAAGAAGACTACACAAGTGTTGCCCTGGAAGCGACCAAAACCAGATGCTTCTGATCAGTAGGAGCCATGCTAATCAAGAGAACTGAACTAATTTGCAATTATGTACATAAGTTTACCCAGTAGGGTTTTTGCTTGTTTCCCACTAAAGTGAACGGTACTCTTTTTACAAATTTTTGAAATAGTTAACCCCAGGTGGGTTTTGGAATAATGTTCCTTCCATAATTAGGATAAGAAAACAGACTGTAGAGATCATGGACGCTGAGTGATCCGGACACTCTATTTGTAAATAGTTTAGCGCCTCTTAAGGTGCTTTTTCTTGGTTTTACTTGTGCCTTTTAGGAATGCTAAGTCATTTTTCAATTTCCATCAACTCATTATTGCAATAGACCTGAAGGAACACCCGTTGGGTGTGGCTGAAGAAAGGGTCTAAGCGGGAAGACCAGAATGTCCTGCAGCCCACCCTGGACCACCGTTGGAGGTTTTGAGCGGGTCCTTCACAAAGAACATGTACACTTGAAGATACCCCTTCTGAGACAGTATCTGCCATTTTTAATTGATCATTGCAGTTTTTGTACAAATAAAAGCGTTATTATGATTGTAATATATGCTAAGTATAGGATGTTTTATTAGTATAGGATTTTGATAACTTTTTAGTAGCAGGTACCTTTTACTTTGCAATGTAGCAGGATGTAGAATCTTAAGCACTTTTTGATAGATATAGATAAAAATGGTTAATTAGGGACTAAGCTTTTTTATAGTAGTGGCGAACCTTAGTTTGGCGGTTGTCACCAAAGAATTTTTGATACTGTAAATGTAGAATAAATAGAATTTGAAGAGAGAATAGCACTTTAAACTGATAGTGAACTTTAGCAACGGTTACTACCTACAGTACTTAATAGGATAGGAATGTATAGTCATTAGATAGAGTATTAGCATAGGATAAAATTAAATTCAGTAAAGTTCAAGTCATAGACCTCTCCTTAAGAGAAGATGTTTTATACTGTTAATTTAAAAAAGCAGAATTTGTATGCTCCAGTGACATCTTGTCATTTTTTCATCAGTTTACAGCCTGTGGACATGCTGCAGTTAACGGGGGGGTATGTGGCACCCCTGAGGCTTCAGTCGCCACAGAGGTACTGCTCCTCCTCCTGAGGTATAGTATCCCACTCCCCAGGTAAGATGGTAACACCTGACCAGACTCCAGCACCTAGATCCAGCACAGACACCTTAGAACAGCAGAGCACTCTTTATGGCAGCTGTTTTGGTTCATGAAGGGTGCTGGGTGGTGGGTGAAGCTTAGATTACACTGGAGGGGAAAGCTGACAGGAAGTTAGTCAGTTCCCCACAGGGGGAAGCAGAGAGAAGACCTCTCTGCAGTCAGAATCCCCATAGAAGGGGAGAAAGCCAGTTCACCACTGGGGAAGAAGGGAAAGGACATGGTTGCAGCAGCCTCCTGTGAGCTGGAGCAGCTGGCAAGGAAAGAGGAAGAAAGAAGGATCAGTTGTTCAGAAGGAAGATAGATAAGAACGTAATGTGAAAAGGAGAGAGACTGGGGACTAGGGCTAATGCAAAGCCCTTTCCTAAGTTCAATGCGCCAAGGCCGGGTGCTGGTATCCAAGGCTGTGTGTGATACTAATGATCCTACAGCAGAAACCGGAGGAATAGAATTTGTGACCACTTTATTCCCACCTAAGACTCGCAGACACAGTAGCAACGTGTGTTGTACTCCCCTGGGACTACAGCTCTGCCTGTTGAGAGCTATTCCATCTTTGCTGCATCACACCATCTGTCCCAGAGGATCTGCATCGCAGCGTTGGCTTAAAATGTTCATTGCCGAGTACCACAGATGGTGTCACAAACTATCTACTTAAAAACTTTATTCAGCTTCATTCCACCTATTTTACATGGACACCCAGGGCCACGGACCAGGTCATTGCCACCGCGACACATCCCCTTAAGAGACCTGCCTGGTACCGAATAACCCCACAGCCCTGGGGGCATTGCTTCCCCAAGTAATTCTCAACCATCTGGTACCTTTCCACCAGGCCCACCAGGTCATTGGCATTCCGGGATCTCCCTGGGCAATCATAGATTGCATTGGCCTTGGAAGGGAGTGTATGAACCTGTCCATAATGACCCTCTCCATCATCTGTGAAGGGGAGGAAGATTCAGGTTACAACCACTTTTGGACCTGGTGTAGAATGTCAAACATCTGGGATCGGGGAGATTTGTCACTGCATTAGGCCCCGTGGTGCACCCGTTGCACCCTGACAGTCACAGTCACTCCTAAGTATGCCTACATCTCAGCTTTGAACTTGCTATACTCTTTTGCATCCTGTAAGTCCAGGTCATAATAGACCTTCTGCAGTTTAGATATGGTGCCAAAACCTCCGCCCACTGCTACAGAGGCTATTTCTTCCGTTTCGACTCCCTTTCAAAAATCATCAGGAATGCTTCGGTGTCATCACCTAGTGTCATCTTTTGCAAAACTCTCCTTACCGTGTTCCTCACATATGAGTCATCACCTTGACATAGGGGTGGGGCGGTTGCTTTGCCACAGATCGCTTCTGCTACGAGTTCCATCTGCTGTCTGTACTGCATCTGCTGCTACTGTTGCCACTGTTGTTGCTGCTGCCAAAGCTGTTGCTGATAGAGATTAGCCTGTACCAGTTGCTTTATCAACTCCTACATGTTGTCGGTTTTTGATCCTGCAGTACCTGCGGTATCTCTGCAGCAGTAACACTGCTCCTCAGGATTTTTGCCTGTGCTTCTGGCAGCAATTGTAGGGTTTCCATTGAAACGATTGCGATTGAGGTAGGCACAGGACACGCTTTCAGTAAAATATTCAGGTTGGTTGATTAATACTTCTTAAATCCTCAGGAAACCAAATCAAAATTTTTTTTCTGGCACAAAGTGAAAATACAGCGTAAATAGTCCATACAGTATTGCAGGTTTTCCCGCTTGGATTAGTGTCTAGTTCTTGAATCCTTAGCAAAAACAAAAACAGTGGAAGTTTACACACACACACAGACACTGAATGAGACAACTGGTCTCAATTGTATCTGCCATACCAAGCAAGATATGTGGAGATATGTGAGGAACCAGTCCCATGCATTTCTTTGACTGCTCGTAAACCCAGCCCTAATATGCCTTATTACATCTCTCATCTTTATACGTGCTGGAGCATACTTTCCCAGGCTTACATTACTGAAGCTATCAACATCAATGATTTATATCTCCCCTTACGGACCTGTCCGATGGCCATCTGTGATGAAGGAGCAGCCGCCATCTTGGATATGGGGTCTAATGCTCGTCTCATGTCTGAGCTTGGCCTGTCCATTTTGGTCTGAGTTCACAAGGATTACAGGCAGCTAACTGCTCCTACCCCCCCAGGGCCTGTAAGCATATTGAAGAAAACAGGATTTAGTGCTCCAATGTTGAATAGCAAGGTCTTTTAGTATGATAATGAGATAAAGCCAAAGCAGAACTTCAAAGCTTGAGTAGGAGCCACACCAGCATGGGGCAGGAAGGTGCCTGGGAATTCAATTAGAATATACCTGTCAGCTGGACACAGAAATACAGATCCATTGTCTCTCTCAGCCTCTTCGACTCCATCCTAGGATCATGGATTATGAGCACACCTTTCGAGTGATAGACTCATAAAAAATATCTGCGTGACCCTGAGGAAATCACACATCTGGCAGTGCGACTCCTGAGTCGGTGAGGGCTCTGGGACCTGAGATATAGAGATTGGCCCTCCACAGCGACCCAATGGGGCCATGTTTGCTCTCCATATGACAGGCAAAACAAATCACATTCACTGGTACCTCTCGTGTCCTCATCCAATCATGTTGTAGAAAGTTACCCCCTTTCTTAGATATTGGGAATAAGTTCTGCAGGGAGCTAAAGGGTGGAGATTATTAGCCCACCCTCTGACACAGGGGGAGGAACCCAGCATGCTTAAGAACTAGCAGCACATGGCAGAGACACTTACTCTCTCACAGAAGATCCAGACGATGATGAACTAAGAAGGAACTGGGGACAGATCTGCCAAGGAGAGCAGTGGCCCGCGCTTTGGGGTCTGTCTGGCAACTAAGATTCTTGTACCTGTGGACTGGTGACAGGACAATTGTATACAAGATAATTGTGTACGGACTATTGTGTACAGACAATTGTGTACAGGCCAATTGTGTACAATGACAATTGTGTACAAGGCAATTGTGTACAAGGCGATTGCCCTGTACACAATTGTCCTTGTACACAATTGTCCTTGGACACAATTGGCCTGTACACAATTTTCTGTACACAATTGTCCGTACACAATTATCTTGTACACAATTGTCATGGAACCCTGTGGACTGCAGAGCTCCTGGCACCCACATACAACCTACAATCTGGTAAATTGACCCCCAGCTTAATATCTCTAAGTCTTGTACCCTTATTGTTATATTTTACTCTGACTGCAAATCCACTGTAATTCCATTGTATAGCTTACTGTATATTTCTGTAATTATCTAGTGCGCCCATAAGGCAATTAAACCATAAAATTAATCTTGGGCTGATGCTTGTATTCTGATTACGAATCTTAGAATACCCAGCGGGTAACAGGACATCCTCCCCGGCGGCCATTTGCTTTAGGTGCAGTTCCCTTACTGACCTGAGAGACAAAGGGGGAGCCGGAGAGCTGTGCCTGTGTAGTTACGTCACATTGGTGACATGGGAGGAACTGGTCTTTCCTCCGCACCATCTTACAAAGGGAATAACAAACTTTGCAGAAAACAATAAACACTAACAAGGAAGGATTCTGACCCGAGTTCACGGTGAATGAACTGTCACCACCCCACACTGCAATGCTCATTTCACATGAGCTTCCTCTCTTTACATTCTGTTGTAAAACTTTTTCCCTTGGTTTTTCATTCAAATCCAGTGCTATTTTTTGCCATGGAACTTCTCTCTGTTTTAGAATTCTGAGGACTACCGCAAAATTTCAGGTGTATCTGCCATAAAGTCAACCACAGATTGCAAAAATCTACATGAAATTCACCAAGTTTTGGTTTAAAAGGAGTCTGTCACCCCATTTTTGGCCTATAAGATGCGGCCACCGCCATCAGGGGCTTATCTACAGCATTCTGTAATGCTGTAGATAAGCCCCCGATGTAACCTGAAAGATAAGAAAAATAAGTTAGATTATACTCATCCGGGCATCCGGTCCGATGGGTGTCGCTGTCCAGTCTGGTGCCTCCCATCTTCTAGTGATGACGTCCTCCTTCTTACTTCTCCCGCAGCTCCGGCGCAGGTGTACTTTACTCTGCCCTGTTGAGGGCTTAGTAAAGTACTGCAGTGTGCAGGCGTTGGACCTTTCTGACCTTTCCCGGTGCCTGCGCACTGCAGTACTTAACTCTGCCCTCAACAGGGCAGATAAAGTACGCTTGTGCAGGAGCGCAGCATGAAGCAAGGAGGAGGACGTCATCTCTAGAAGATGGGAGGCGCCAGACCGGACCACGACACCCACCGCACCCGCCCCCTGCCCCTGGTAAGTATAATCTAACTTGTTTTTCTTATCTTTCAGGTTACATCGGGGGCTCATCTACAGCATTACTGAATGCTGTAGATAAGCCCCTGATGGCGGTGGCTGCAGCTTATAGGCCGAAAATGGGGTGAGAGATTCCCTTTAAATGAAAACCTGTGCCTTATTTCATACTACTTTGGACAAAAATATGTGTTAGGTCTTGATAAGGATTACTTGCAGAAATGTCATTGAGTAATCATAGGTTTCGCCTCATTGAATGGAGCTAATCCGTACGCAGATCTACGGTAGGTCAAACTGCAAATCCTGCTAACTTCAGATTTTTGTCACTGGTTCCACAACATATTTTTCTGGCTTTAATGACCATTGTATGACTATACTCTCCAAACTGTTTGGCCTCCCACTCTTCCAGAGTCTCTAGAATTACAAGGCAGATAAAAAAAATCCTTCACTAATGACAGGTCTCTATTTTTTTCCATATCCTTTGTATTCAGTGTGAATGACCACATACATAGTGATTAGAGAAAGGGATAGATCCATTAAAGCTCATCTTCTCCAAGGTTACCATGGAAGGGCGAGAATGTGATGGTGGCAGATTTCAGATCTTAGCGTAACCTGCCATTCACAACATCAGCATGAAACAAAGATGGCAGCTTCTCAAAGCTATGCTAATGTTATAATACAGAAAGCAAATCTCCGAAGAATTGTCTGCGTCCTTACAATAAACGAGGAATTTAAAATGTGTCCAGTCTAATGAATGTGACAAAAGCGATTGTATCCTGCCCGTCCCCGGAGTTATGAATCATTGATACCTCCAGGCAATCGTTTAATATTGAATATGGCCAGAAAGTCTCCAAGGCAAGAACACAAGGTAAATATTACCGGTGCTTGGTATGAGGAGCAGATATCAGCAGGTGTCGAGGGTAATACAGAAATGTAGATACAATACACTACAGATAACAGGATTGTGGTTAAGGCTGAGTTTTCACTGGGAGTTGTAACCATATTTTTATTGAAATTTAGATGGTTTTATCTCAATTTAATGACCGTGTGGTCATGGTTGGCCTTACCTACTGTACGGGTGACATTTGTGAACACACTGGGTGCTGGCCACCAGACTATAATGGGGTGCTGAACCAAGGAGAAAACCTGTCTAGATCCGATTTTCTTGAATATTCAGTGAGGAGCCAGCTTAGATTCTGTACTGTCTTCACACTGGATTGATGGATTAACGCAGGTCTGACAGGATAGCACAGGGGGAAAGCAGAGTACAGAGTCATCAAAGTGACAATGTAGTCATGTGATGATGTTTCCTGTAGCGCGACACCAACTTATGGCATCCGTGACTACATCCTTGTTCTGACAGTTCTGTACTCTGTTTCTCTCCAGTATTGCAAGTAAAAGGAGCAATGTTATGCAGAAGGGGATGAAGAGGAGAAGTTATATACTACAGGATGGGGCTGTATATAAAGAGAGTAGTAAAATATTTTTTGATGTGGCTACATGTACATGAGTAGTATCCTGTAAGATTCGGCTGTATATAGATGAGAAGTAATATACTGCAGGATAGGGCTATACATTGATGAGCAGTAATATCATGCAGGATGGATATATATATGGAGTAATATACTGCAGGAAGGGGCTGTATGCATTTGAGGAGTAATATACTGCAGGATGGGTTTGTATATGTAGGTGCATAGGGGGTGATGTGCTGTAGGGTTGGGGTTTATATAGATTAGAGGAGCAATGTACTACAGGATGTAACTGTATACAGATGAGTAGAGTGATATACTACAGGTTGGTGCTGTATATAGAGAGAAGTGATGTACTGTAGGATGGGACAATGTAAAGATTGGCTGAGAAAAGTTATGTTCTGTATGAAGGTGCCATATACTGTACATGAGACTTGAGAGGACTGATGCAATGGCAGCAAGGACAGCGAAAAAGGTAAATCTTCCTTATTGGAACAAAATAAAGTTTCATTTTTATTGATGTTTAGTTTTCTGTGTGGAGAGGGGGCAGAATGGAGAGGGTAGTGTTTGGGAGAACATTGTTGAGAAGGATCAGCATGGGGAAACATAGTAGAGGGGATAGCACATGGGGAAAATGAGGAATGTGATTACTGTGGAAGTGGAAGACAACTTAGAGGCCATGGTTCATAAGGGAGGACAGTGTGGCAGTAATAGTTTATAAGGGATGACAGTGTTGAAGTAATATATTTATAGTTGAGATCAGTTTGGAACAATGTATAATAAATTGTACAATATGGGGGTTATATTTTATGCAGGAAACACAGTAAGGTGCAATTATTTGAGGGGCACAACTTAAGTGCATATTTTAGGGGGTCTAGATTTATTTAATATTCAGATTAATTGACATTGTAATGGCCAATGCATTTTACACATAGCTGAGAGAAAATAAAGATCTAACCCTGGCTTAGATACAAGGTTTTAGCACACAGTACCACACATGCTAGGCTTAGCTAAAACAGCTCAGTAGGCAGCATCATGCACAGTCTAGACAAACAGTATTGCACTTGAAATTGGGGTTGACACCCAACAATCATTCATATTAGAAGGTCTGTATTTTTTTTGTACTCATCCATAGTTGCATGTACTAATTAAAGATCTTAAAGGGATTGTCCAATACTTAGATATTGATGGTGTATCTTTATCATTTGTGTAGGTAACCAATATCAGATTATTTTTGGGTCTGACACCGGTCACCCTCATGTTCAGATATGTGCGCAGGTTCCACAGCCATAAGAGAAGTGAAGCATACATGGCTCCATGCACTGTGTAATGGTTTTTCTCTTGTGCAAACATTCCCGCTCATGTGTTCTCCATAAACAAGCAATCGGATGGGACTCTGAAGGGCATATTTGCACAGGGCATCATTCAGCTTGGCTTCTGCACAACTTGCAAAGCTAGTGATAAGAGCAAAGCAATTTGCAGTAAAACTTTAAAATTACAACTAAAAGATACTGCATCTTTTATGTGGCTTCATTATAACCGCTCCTCATCCTCACTGTAGCTATGCAACATCTTCTTTTTGTGACCCGAATCTTAGGTTCATAAAAATACAGGTTAAAAATATATTTTTGCATTGTTTTTTGGCAACATTTTCTTATAGGTGAATTTCATTCCAAAACTGTCACCTGTAACAAATACATAAAAATATAAAAATATGCAATAAAAATTCAAGCAAAACACCCAATGAAAACCCAACCTTAGTTTCAGGCTCGATTGGAGACTGCCATGTGCATATAAAAGCGCATTCTTGGGTAAGTTCATCCATTTCAGTACCTGGGCATGGCGTACACCCGCCTGCAGCAGCTGGGACCATAACCATAGGTCGAATTCACATATCCTGATTTCACAATCCGTACTCTGACCACAATTCACAGAGTGTCGTTTGGTCTTCTCATCTAAGCTCAGCAGCCTCATCGGCATATACGAGTCTGCTGAGTTTGGATCAAAAGACCCATTCCCCTCATGTATTATGGACCAAGTATGAACCACGAAACATTAATTTATGAATCTGGCCATACAATATGTGTCAAAGAGTATGTAAATGCCCGTATATTGTGTTCAAGTTATTCATTGCCAGTTATTGCAAACCAATGCATAATATCCAGCATACAGCTATCCAATTTCCATAAATGTCATTAGTGCTACGAGTCATATCGACGATCTCGTTGACTTTAAAATGTGTTAGTCTCATAGAATGCACCTTTGTCACATGTCAGTTCAGAAAATTATTATCTAGAAGTAAAATTAACACAAGAAAGACAATTTCATATTAACTAGAGTCCTGAGTAACAATCTTTGTCCACCTAATTTTGCCATATACTACCAAGATAATGCTGCATATACAGATCACATATTCCAACTATATATGTGGCGCCCCTGAGGGTTCAGTTTCCACAGAGGTACTGCACCGCCTCCTGAGGTGTGGTACCCCACCATCCAGGTAAGTTGGAGGCTCCTGACCACATTCCAACACCTGCACCCATCATCACAAAGTATTGTAGCAAAGCCACATTGCGGCTCCCTGCTTGGAGTGTAGCAGAGCACCTTTGGTGGCTCCCTGCTTGGAACACGAAACGTGCTGGGAGATGGGTGGAGTTAGAATACATAAAAGAGTGGGAAGGTTTAGGAGTTCAGTTCAGTTGAGAGTGCAGTTGAGAGTTCAGTTGAGTGGAGAGTTGAGTTCAGTTCGGAGTGGAGGAGAGGAGATCCCTGGGAGAGGGATGGAAGAAGGAAGTGCTGCAGCAGATCCCAGTGACTTGGGTCTGCTGGCACGGGAAAGGAAAGAAGGAGACAGACATTGAAGAGAACCCTGATTTTCCATAAGAAGGAAAAGACTAGTACGGAACGTAGGAGTAAAAGGGAACAGAGGACGTGGGTTAGAAGAGGACCCTGCCTAAAAGTGCTAAGCGCAAGGCCGGGGCCCGGTCCCCAAGGTTGTATGGATACTAAGGGTCCTACAGCAGACACCGGTGGAGTAGTGGGATGTAAATGCACTACTCCCATCTAAGACTTGAGGGCACAACAGCAACTTGGATAGTGAGCCGGGACTTAAGAGTAAGGAGTCCCCGAAGCAGGCTACAGCTGTCTGCCGTACAAGTATAGTTCTTGGGAACATCTGACAGGAGGAACTCCAGTGTATCTCAGTACTGGGAGTACTTCACTCAAAGGCGCTATAGAGGAGACGTTCAGAAAGGCACATGTTGGCGGAGTGTCGGAAGGGAGCATTCCATCTTGCTTGGAGGCTGACTGAGCCCCTGACCCGGAGGACACAGCACTGAGGCAGGCACCTGTTTGTACAACAGACTGTGAGTAAAGCTTTGGAACTACAAGCCCTTGTGTCCTCTACTCATTCCGGCACCAACACCCCCAACACTGCTACATTGCTGCACCATTCACGTCTCCCAACGATCATCTCCTTTACACTGCCCTGGGACTACAGCTCCACCTGTGGGGAGCTTCAGCATCTTTGCTGTACCACATCACCAGTCCCAGAGGATCTGCATGCAGCGTCGGCTTAACATCTCAATTGCCGAACACCACAGGTGGCGCCACAAACTATTCATTTAATCCACTACATTCCACCATTCAATCTCCCCTATTAATTGGGCGCCCAGGGCCACGGACCGGGTCACTGCTGCCGTGACACATCCCGCTGATACCGGTCCGGTACCGAGTACCCCACAGCCCTGGGAGGGTGACCCATATACATTAGTCCTCAGCCATATAATATCCATATAATACTCCTTTACCAGCCAACTTGATACTGTCATCTATTACACATGTTATACTACAATTGAATCCTTAAATAATACCACTGTGTAGTAATAAATTTTACGGTGTGGTTTTTGTTTGATCCCGTATTTCAACCCAAAAAAATGAACTGGAGTATAAGTCTGTGTGCATGCAAAATAGGAGCATGTTCACGTTTAATTTCCTATAGTGTCCCATTTTGCTGGGTACTGATGTTTGGGCCCCGGTCCTGCTCGACCGTCATTCACATTGACTTCACGTTGACATATGGTATGGTTTTAATACTATATGAATTTAGGTACACCCTGACACTGGTGGAATAGCTTTCACGCTTTTTTATTTTTATCAGAAATGGTGTTTACCAAGTACTCTGTGTATTGTGTTGCTTTTACTTACAGCAGGGTATATGTTCATTTTGTTTCTGTCTTAGGTTTTGCTCTTGGAATTTCCAATCCTACATTAAGCTGCAGTAAGCATTGGCCCAGTTTGTCATTCACTAAAACTAGTTCTAGTTCACTTCCATAGTGTGCCACCATCTGAACCACATGGTGTCAGTGTATTACAGTATCTGATAGGACATCGCACAATATTTTTTCCTTCAGGTTTATTTTTTAAATCAAGAGATACACAGAGGCACAGTAGGGCACCAAAGAAATATATATGGAAGAAGTGTTGTATCGTAATGTGCATGAGACCTTCAGCATCATCTCCATTCCCTTTTGCATTAATTGAATTTTTTTCGAGATACAGATAAAAACTGAGATTCCCCCCCCTCCCATGTACCCCAGTAGCTTTCTCCTCCATCCAGACGCCTTTTCAATTTCACATTTCTTATTGATATTGTCATAAACTTGAAGGCAAAGAGAACAAAGAGTAAAAAATAAAGAAGGAAAGTTTGGCCGGCGCTCGCAGTAAACATTGTTTTCCAAAACAGAATGTGACATAAATGAGTTGTGATCTGCTCTGGGGAGAAGGAAGACGATGTGCGTGATGCCAGGTACAAGCTCAGGCTCTAATGGCTCCTCATGAAACAAAAAGAGAAGAAAAAAACCTTTCATGTGGAGTAATGATGGGGGAGGAGAGCGTCCAGAGATGAGGAGGGAAAACAAATTGGAAATGCTGTAACTTCTTCATACATCATGGAAACCACATCATGGTGCCCACTGGTCCTCCCTGCAAGGATGAAGACATTTCCAGCAATGATATTCCCTAAATTGTTCCCTTCTGTGAGGTCATTCAGGTACTTGGCCATTTATGTAAAAGCATGATGATAACATGGTTGGTAGAGATCACAGATTTTGCGCAGACACTATCACACATGCTAGGATTTGAACCATTAGCTCAGCACAGTAAATCACAAATCATTCTCTGGCTCTACAGACAGTATTCTACGTTATAAGATTAGATACACTGCTGAGCAGACAGTATCAAACATGAAAGGTTTCAATCCACCAATCAAATACATTAGGTCTGCCCATTTTGGAATGGCTTGGGACATCCACAAATTTGACACGATAGCTTCCAAGAAACTGTGACCTTCAAGGACTCATATATCTTTTACCGGTTGCTATATGTTGCTATATACTGTGTGCATATATATATATATATACACTCACTGGCCACTTTATTAGGTACACCATGCTAGTAAGGGGTTGGACCCCCTTTTGCCTTCAGAACTGCCTCAATTCTTCGTGGCAAAGATTCAACAAGGTGCTGGAAGCATTCCTCAGAGATTTTGGACCATATTGACATGATGGCATCACACAGTTGGCGCAGATTTGTCGGCTGCACATCCCTGATGCGAATCTCCCGTTCCACCACATCCCAAAGATGCTCTATTGGATTGAGATCTGGTGACTGAGGAGGCCATTTGAGTACAGTGAACTCATTGTCATGTTCAAGAAACCAATCTGAGATGATTCAAGCTTTATGACATGGCGCATTATCCTGCTGAAAGTAGCCATCAGATGTTGGGTACATTGTGGTCATAAAGGGATGGACATGGTCAGCAACAATACTCAGGTAGGCTGTGGCGTTGCAACGATGCTCAATTGGTACCAAGGGGCCCAAAGAGTGCCAAGAAAAAATTCCCCACACCATGACACCACCACCACCAGCCTGAACCGTTGATACAAGGCAGGATGGATCCATGCTTTCATGTTGTTTACGCCAAATTCTGACCCTACCATCCGAATGTCGCAGCAGAAATCGAGACTCATCAGACCAGGCAACGTTTTTCCAATCTTCTACTGTCCAATTTCGATGAGCTTGTGCAAATTTTAGCCTCAGTTTCCTGTTCTTAGCTGAGAGGAGAGGTACCCAGTGTGGTCTTCTGCTGCTGTAGCCCATCTGCCTCAAAGTTCGACGCACTGTGCGTTCAGAGATGCTCTTCTGCCTACCTTGGTTGTAACGGGTGGCAATTTGAGTCACTGTTGCCTTTCTATCAGCTCGAACCAGTATGCCCATTCTCCTCTGACCTCTGGCATCAACAAGGCATTTCCGGCCACAGAACTGCCGCTCACTGTTTTTTTTTTCTTTTTCGGACCATTCTCTGTAAACCCTAGAGATGGTTGTGCGTGAAAATCCCAGTAGATCAGCAGTTTCTCAAATACTCAGACTAGCCCTTCTGGCACCAACAATCATGCCACGTTCAAAGGCACTCAAATCACCTTTCTTCCCCATACTGATGCTCGGTTTGAACTGCAGGAGATTGTCTTGACCATGTCTACATGCCTAAATGCACTGAGTTGCCGCCATGTGATTGGCTGATTAGAAATTAAGTCTTAACACACAGTTGGACAGGTGTACCTAATAAAGTGGCCAGTGAGTGTATATATATATATATATATATATATATATATATATACAATTGAGCTCAAAAGTTTACATACCCCAGCATAATTTTTTCTTTCTTGGCCTTTTTTCACAGAATATGAATGATAACACCAAAACTTTATCTCCACTGATGGTTAGTGGTTGGGTGAAGCCATTTATTGTCAAACTACTGTGTTTTCTCTTTTTAAATCATAATGACAACCCAAAACATCCAAATGACCCTGATCAAAAGTTCACATACCCTAGTGATTTTGACCTGATAACATGCACAGAAGTTGTCACAAATGGGTTTGAATGGCTACTAAAGGTAACATCCTCACCTGTGACCTCTTTGCTTATAAGTGTGTGTGCATAAAAGCTGAGTGAGTTTCTGGGATGCAGACAGATTCTTGTATCTTTCATCCAGCCACTGATGTTTCTGGATTGGGAGTCATGGGGAAAGCAAAAGAATTGTCAACAGATCTACGGGAAAGTGTAGTTGAACTGTATAAAACACGAAAAGGATACTAAAATATATCCAAGGAATTGATAATGCCAGTTAGCAGCGTTCAAACTGTGATTAAAAAAATGGAAAATCAGGGGCTCTGTTAAAACAAAACCACGGTCAGGTAGACCAACCAAAATTTCGTCGACAACTGCCAGGAAAATTCCTCGTGATGCTAAGAAAAACCCACAAATAACATCAGCTGAAATACTGTACTGTTACGATTCTGCAGCACAGGAATAGGGTAGAAGGGGGAAAACTGACCCTGCTCTACGACTAGGCTGATACCCTAAGATGGAGTGGGCGACCCATTCCTGCGAATAGACCCACCGACGATCCTAGGTTAATCTCAAGCAAAGCCCTATAGATAGGGGGAAGGGGGTCCCTGAAAGATCTAAGCACTGGGTACAAAAACGTGTCAACTCCTAGTAGAAAACAAAGTGAAGGCTGCAGAAACAAACTGAAAACAGAAACTAAGACTAGCAGAACCAGATATCCCAGCACTGCACTAATTAAACACACAGAAGGCAAAGCAAAGCTCCAAGCCAGAACTCAAGCTGTTTAACACTGTTGTCCAGCAAGGAATGGGAGACAGGTGCAGGTTAATAAAGGGTGACACAAGACAAACCCAGCACTAGAGGAAAAAGACCAGCAGCCAGAACACTACAAGTAAATGGCGGATAGTCACAAACTGAGCAAATTATAATATGGACTCTCTAAAAACTAGCGGTGTGGCTGTTTCATGATGCACAAAAAGGAGGCATTTGGAGACAAATGGGCTGCATTGTCGAGTTGTCACAAGAAAGCCATTACTGCACAAATGATCTCTTCTACAATGTGCAAAAAAGCACAGAGACAAGCCTCAAAACTTCTGTAACAAGGTACTTTGGAATGATGAGATCAAAATTGAACTTTTTGTTCACAGCCATAAACGTTACATTTGGAGAGAGGTCAACAAGGCCTATGATGAAAGGAACACCATTCCTACTGTAAAGCATGGAGGTGGATTGCTGATGTTTTGGGGATGTGTGAGCTACAAAGACACAGGAAACTTGGTCAAAGTTGAAGGAAAGATGAATTTAGCATGTTTACAGCAAATACTGGAGGCAAATTTGCAATAATTAGCCCGGAAGCAGCGCATGGGACGTACTTGGACGTTCCAACATGACAATGATCCAAAACATAAGGCCAAGTCGACCTGTCATTGGCTACAACAGAACAAAGTGAAGGTTCTGGAGCCATCTCAGTCTTCTGACCTCAATATCATTGAGCCACTCTGGGGAGATTTCAAGTGCACAGTTCATGCTAGACAGATAGTAACAGGAGGCTTTTTGCCAAGAAGAGTGGGCAGCTTTATTATCTGAGAAAATAAAGAACCTCATCCACAAGCACCACAAAAGACTTCAAACTGTGATTGATGCTAGAGGGGGCAATACACGGTATTAAGAAATGGGGTATGTGAACTTTTGATCAGGGTCATTTCGATATTTTGGGCTGTCATTCTGATTTAAGAAGAGAAAACACAGTATTTTGACAATAAATGGCTTCACCCAACCACTAACCATGAGTGGAGGAAAAGGTTTTGTGTTATCATTCATATTCTCTGAAGAAAGACCAAGAAATGTGAACTTTTGTGCACAACTGTATATACACATGACACACATATATGTGTGTGTGTGTGCACATATATACAGTATATACAGTGGGTATGGAAAGTATTCAGACCCCTTTAAATTTTTCACTCTTTGTTTCATTGCAGCCATTTGGTAAATTCAAAAAATTTCATTTTTTTTTCATTAATGTACACTCTGCACCCCATCTTGACTGAAAAAAAACAGAAATGTAGAAATTTGTACAAATACATTAAAAAAGGAAAAAAGAAGAATTATATGGTCATAAATATTCAGACCCTTTGCTCAGTAGTGAGTAGAAGCACCCTTTTGAGCTAGTACAGCCATGAGTCTTCTTGGGAATGATGCAACAAGTTTTTCACACCTGGATTTGGGGATACTCTGCCATTCTTCCTTGCAGATCCTCTCCAGTTCGATCAGATTGGATGGTAGATGTTGGTGGACAGCCATTTTCAGGTCTCTCCAGAGATGTTCAAATGGGTTTAGCGGGGCCAATCAAAAAGGGTCACAGTTATTCTGAAGTCACGGTTTTATAGACAGAGTTAATGACCAGATCACAAGCAGCTGAAATGGAGCTGCATGTTTCTGACCAGCATAGAAAAGGTCATTAACCTCTTCAGCCCCAAAGAAAACCCAATTAATTTAATATGGGATCCAAACACACAGGTTAAATGGAAGATCTGTGATTCACAATATGCAGTGATGTTCTGCCCAAGATCTCCCAGGTTGACATCACACACTCATAACAGTGGCTGATCCTGAGTGCACTGCAGAACTGGACAAGAAATCCCTGGGGCTGACGGAATCAATGGGTTAGGAATAGTCCAGTAGGAATGAATGATAGGGCTGAAGATGTGTTGTGCTAAGTAAGTAAGGGATATGAAGTGTTGTGCCCTATCCCACAGATTCCAACCTGATGAACTTGACCCGAAAACATTTGCTTGTTGCAATGAACTTGATGTCACCAGAGTTGTGTCTGGCAGCTCCCAAGGATGGATGCCTGTGTAAGGTTCGGCCAGGACTGTAGTCATGGCTAAGGACACCTGGACTTTAGTATCCTGGCCTCCCAGGAACATATTCACCATTTGTCAGCATACCTGTGCCTTCAGGTCCAGCTCCATCGGATACCCTTTTCTGCTGTGGGAGACACTCTCCAGATTGGTCAGAAGAAACTGAGACACAGTCCATTTTAACTTCAACAATAACATCTTTACTGGTTTCTTTACACAGCGCATCCAAAGTCTTCACATTCTTTATAACAGGCTTCACTAAACAATGTTCCTTTTCTTTCCCTGCACTACTTTCAAGGTCACAAAGCGGAGGCCAGGATCGGACCGTCCCTGACGGTTCCTCAATGTATTCTCTGTGCAGCTTTACTATTGGTAAGCTTCCCTTGGTTTGTTTTGCCCCAGACACAAGATCATTAATCTCCAGAGTATAAAACTGCTGAAAGAGACTTCTGACCTTCTGTGCTGCCTTTTGACTTTGCACCACGTCTTTACTGTATGCTCTCACTAGAGTTGAGCGACTTTTGGTTTTTTAGGGTCGCGTTTCGTTTCGTGAAACCCGACTTTTCCAAAAGTCGGGTCGAGCAAGATCGTCCGATTATAGGGAAAAGTCGGGGTCGTCCCGAAACACGAAACCCAATGTAAGTCAATGGGGAATAAAAGTCGGCAGTGAGAGGAGGACAGGAAACACACCTACAGTGCCCATTTGAATGCCAAAAGCATCAATTCTTCTTTCTTAAGCTTGTCAACCTTAATTAACTTCATATTACAAGTTACGCACTGAAAAATGGGGGTTATTTGGCTACAAACTGTGGGGGGGGAGGGCTGGCTCCAGGTTTTCATGTGCCCTGGGCGAAAGAGCGCCCCTTTAACACATACCACAACTCATCATGCTCCGATACGGCAGAGAAATTGCGGTATAGTACAATGAAAAATACCTCACTTTTTACATCTCATGACGAGGCCCATCTATTTCTCCATACAGAATCATTGGTCCCATATAATGTTTGAAACAGTATATGATGAGCTCCACATAATGCTACAGTATATGTTGGTCCCCATGGATGAAGCTCCACTGTCTTATGGGCCCAAATAATGCTCCAAACATAATGGGCCCCATTTCTAATGCTCTAGTGTATAATGGGCCCTGTAAATGCTGCTCCAGTGTCTGATGTCCACCTTTGGAATGTTCCAGTGTATGGTGGGCCCCATCTATCATTCTCCAGAGTATAGTGCTCCCCAAAAATTGCTGTCCCAACATTGAAAACAATCAAATAAGTCTCCTCGCTAGGGAATCCCTGTACTTGTCTGGACAGGTGCTGTAGCTTGCTTAACAGCTCGCCAGCCGTTCTCACGCCCAGTATGGATTGCACGTGATTGCACAAAGGTTAGAAAGGGTACCGTATCCCTGGATAACATGTATGGATAGCGTACACATTCAAAATATATGTCTCAGGAGGCAGGCTCAGACGGTGTCAGGCCCAGTATGGATTGCACGTGATTGCACAAAGGTTAGAAAGGGTACCGTATCCCTGGATAACATGTATGGATAGCGTACACATTCAAAATATATGTCTCAGGAGGCAGGCTCAGACGGTGTCAGGCACAGTATGGATTGCACGTGATTGCACAAAGGTTAGAAAGGGTACCGTATCCCCGGATAACATGTATGGATAGCGTACACATTCAAAATATATGTCTATACAGCATGAGGCAGGCTCAGACGGTGTTAGGCCCAGTATGGATTGCACGTCATTGCACAAAGGTTAGAAAGGGTACCGTATCCCCGGATAACATGTATGGATAGCGTACACATTCAAAATATATGTCTATACAGCGTGAGGCAGGCTCAGACGGTGTTAGGCCCAGTATGGATTGCACGTCATTGCACAAAGGTTAGAAAGGGTACCATATCCCCAGATAACATGTATGGATAGCGTACACATTCAAAATATATGTCTATACAGCATGAGGCAGGCTCAGACGGTGTTAGGCCCAGTATGGATTGCACGTGATTGCACAAAGGTTAGAAAGGGTACCGTATCCCTGGATAACATGTATGGATAGCGTACACATTCAAAATATATGTCTCAGGAGGCAGGCTCAGACGGTGTCAGGCACAGTATGGATTGCACGTGATTGCACAAAGGTTAGAAAGGGTACCGTATCCCCGGATAACATGTATGGATAGCGTACACATTCAAAATATATGTCTATGCAGCATGAGGCAGGCTCAGACGGTGTTAGGCCCAGTATGGATTGCACGTCATTGCACAAAGGTTAGAAAGGGTACCGTATCCCCGGATAACATTTATGGATAGCGTACACATTCAAAATATATGTCTATACATCAGGAGGCAGGCTCAGACGGTGTCAGGCACAGTATGGATTTGACGGCCCAGATTACACAGCAGAGGAGCAGGGAGAGGTAAAGATTGCAAAAGCTGGGGCCCTGCCCAAGCAAGGGGGGCCCACTCGTGGGCGTCGGTACTGGCACTGGGCCCCTCATAGTACAGCGGTGTGTCTGACGGCGGGTGTGCACCACCACCGTCAGAGACACTTGATTGCACTATGAGGGACCCTGTGCCAGTGCCCGCGCCCAAGAGTCGGCCTACCCACCTGTCCAGGGCAACGGCACTCGCACGGTGTCGTGTGCTAGGTGGTGACCCCGGCCATGGGGGGGGAGGCAGCACAGTTAGGGAGTTTTAGAAAGTGGCATATGTTGATGTTGGACATTCAGCTGATGCAAAAGGCGAAATAGGTGAAGTACCAGGAAGAGGTGGACCAAAGCAAGCCATTTTTCTGTCACCCTATGTGTCATCAGGGGAAGGTGAGACAAAATCCTTGGAAACCCATGCGTGGTTCATTTTAATGAAGGTTAGATCATCCACATTTTGGGTTGACAGACGGGTCCTTTTTTCTGTCAGGATTGATCCAGCTGCACTGAAGACTCTTTCCGATAGCACACTTGCAGCTGGGCAAGCGAGCTGCTGTATGGCATATTGGGCCAATTCAGGCCAGGAGTCCAGTTTAGCGGCCCAATAGTCAAAGGGGAATGACCTGTGTGGGAGAACATCGATATGGGAGGAAAAGTAGTTTGTAACCATAGTTGACAACTGCTGTCTCCTGTCACTTTCCATCGATGCAGTATTACCAGTTGTGTGAGCGGTATTTGAAAAATCAGTCCACAACATTGTCATGAAACCCCTGTCTCCAACGCCACTTCTGCTGTGTGCACCACGAACACCTCTGCCAAGCTGCCCCCGGCCCGTACGGCTCGTGTGAGAACCATCACCGCTGCTGTGTGCTGGGAATGCCTCAAGCA
Source organism: Dendrobates tinctorius (assembly GCF_039654945.1). Classification (NCBI taxonomy): domain Eukaryota; kingdom Metazoa; phylum Chordata; class Amphibia; order Anura; family Dendrobatidae; genus Dendrobates; species Dendrobates tinctorius. Next base: position 16,321,065 of record NW_027361733.1, read on the forward strand.
ACCGATTTACCAGAGTTGCTTGTTTATTAGCCAATATTAGGTCAAGGTTCTCCTGTGGCATGATGTTTTGTAATTTGCCTTTATAGCGTGGATCCAGGATGCTGGCCAACCAGTAGTCGTCATCGTTCATCATTTTGGCAATGCGGGGGTCCCTTTTTAGGATCCGCAAGGCATAATCTGACATGTGGGCCAATGTTCCCGGTGTCAATGATGCACTGCGAGTGCTGGGTGGAGGAGCACTTTCTGGCAAATCCACATCCCTCCAGTCACGCACAAACCCTGTACCAGACCTTGCCACGCCAACATTTTCACTTGCCCCACGAGATGCATCCTCCTCCCCTAAGTAATCATCCCCATCATCATCCTCCTCCTCCTCTTCTTCCTCCACCTCGTCCAGGAGAGGTCCCTGAGCAGACAATGGCTGAATTTCATCAAGGATTCCCTCCTCCTCTTCCTCCTCATCAACATTGGCTGCAGACGCCTGCTCCTTAAGGTGCGTCAAAGTTTGCATGAGCAGACGCATAAGTGGGATGCTCATGCTTAGGATGGCGTCGTCTGCGCTTACCAGCCGTGTGCATTCCTCAAAACACTGAAGGACTTTACAAAGGTCTTTCAGCTTCGACCACTGCACACCTGTCAACTCCATGTCTGCTCTCAAAGTGCCTGGCCATGTATCCTCCCACAAATGCATTATGGCCTGCCTCTGCTCGCACAGCCGCTCCACCATGTGCAGGGTGGAGTTCCACCTTGTTGCAATGTCGATAATGAGGTGGTGGTTGGGAAGGTGGAGCAATCGCTGCAGCTTCTGCATACGAACGGAGTGTACAGGCGACCGGCGGATGTGCGCGCACAGTCTTCGCACCTTCTGGAGCAGGGCTGTTAACTCCAGATAATTTTTGAGGAAGCACTGCACCACCAGGTTCAATGTGTGAGCCAAGCAAGGTATGTGGCTGAGTTTTGAAAGGGCTATGGCTGCCACAAAATTACGGCCGTTATCACTAACTACCTTGCCTGCCTCAAGATGTACACTGCCCAGCCATGACTCAGTTTGTCGCTTCAAGTACTCGGCCAGCACCTCGGCGGTGTGTCTGTCGCCCAAACACATCATCTGCAACACAGCCTGCTGACGCTTTCCACTAGCTGCTCGATAGGGGGACACCTCGTGTGCAACAGTAGCAGCTACAGATGGAGTGCTCATACGACTGCGCTCTGTGGATGAGCTTTCGCTTCTGGAGGAGGAGGAGGGTCGAACGCCTACAGCCAACTGTTTCCTATACCGTGGGCTAGGCAGCACTGTCCCACCACCGCTGTCCCCTGTGGACCCTGCATCCACCACATTAACCCAGTGCGCAGTGATGGACACGTAACGGCCCTGGCCATGCCGACTGGACCATGCATCAGTTGTGAGGTGCACCTTTCAGCTCACTGACTGCTTGAGTGCATGGACAATGCGGTCTTTCACATGATGGTGGAGGGCTGGGATGGCTTTGCGAGAGAAGAAGTGGCGACTGGGTAGGTCATAGCGTGGTACTGCATAGGCCATGAGTTCGCGGAAAGCTGTGCTTTCCACCAACCGAAAGGGCATCATCTCAAACGAGATTAGTTTGGCAATGTGGGCGTTCAAACCCAGTGTACGCGGATGAGAGACTGAGTACTTTCTTGACCTACTCATAGTGTCTGGGAGGGTGAGCTGGACTTGAGAGCTGCATATGGTGGAAGTAGCGGTGGACAGGGCGGACTGAGAGAGGGTTGATGATGGTGATGGAGTTGGTGTTCTTTCTGATGGCCTAGAATCAGTCTTTCGTTGATATAACAGTGGGATTCCCTGACTGCTGTGGCCTTGCAACGACACCTCAACATTTGCTGCTGTGCTAACCGGTGGGCTTACAGTGGGGGAAACAATGTAGCGTTGCTGACTACCTTCGTTGTGATCAGTTGCACATGTGGCACTTGAGGTTTGGTGTTGTGTCCACGCTTGCAAGTGCATGCTGGTTAAATGTCTAAGCATGCAACTGGTATTCAAATTTTTCAGATTTTTCCCTCGGCTAAAGGTCTTTGCGCACTTCTTACAGATAACCTAGGCCTGATCATGAGGATTTTGTTCAAAAAAGTGCCACACTGCACTCTTCCTACTTTGGCAGACATCTTGCGGCCTAGCACGCTGTGATCTTTTGACCCTCTGGACAAGCTGTCCAGCAACTCTTTTGATGTTTGGAACCTGTCTTTGGAGTGCTCCGGGCCTGCCAGATAACAGTTGTTGCGATGTCGATGTCTGCTGTGGATGCTCCTCATCTGAGCTATTGGAAGCAGCACCCTCTTCCCCCAATGGATGCCAATCTGGGTCAACAACTGGGTCATCCATCACCTCCTCTTCTATGTCATGTGCACCTTTCTCTGTGTCACCGTGTATGGTGGTATAGTGTGCGGGAAGGGGCACCTGAGTCTCATCAGGGTCAAAATCTGGCTCTGTATACTGCGAGGACAATGTAGTGCTCTGAGTGAATGTACCAGCAGAATCATCCATCAGCGGCTGTGCATCAGTGCACTCCATGTCAGATTCATCTTGGCCTGGGTAATTCACCATTTGACTTGATAATCCAGGCATGGTATGTGAAAACAGCTCCATGGAGTAATCAGTAGGATGGCCTGCGTCATCCTTCAATCTTGGTTGGGGTGAAGGACACAAGGAAAGGTGTGGTTCATGAACATGAGCCTCCAATGACGACTCAGTGCTTTTACTTTTTACAACTGAAGAAGAGGAGGCGATAGAGCTGGAGGCTGAGTCAGCAATGTAAGACAAAACTTTTTCCTGATGCTCTGCCTTTAAAAGCGGTTTGCCAACTCCTAGAAAACTAAGCGTTCGAGGCCTTATGTAGCCAGACGATGACGCAGGGTCAGCACCTCCTGCATTCGGTCCTATTTTGCTCTTGCCACTACCATCATATCCACCACCAATACCATCATTACCAGCTGCCAACCCCCGCCCAATTCCACGGCCTCTTCCACCAGCCTTCCTCATTTTTGGTAGAAATGTAGACAAAATCCAACAAACTATATAGTAATGTAAAACAAGGTAAAAGGTGTCTATAGGACAGGGGAGATTTAGAATTTCTGCACACACTTGTGGACAGTGGACACTTTTGGATTGTGTGAGGCCCACTGATATCTGAGCGCTATGTGACACGCTCGATGGCACAGCTGCCTGTGACCAAAGTGACGAGAGGATAATGGAGATTTTGAATCTCTGCGTACACTTTTGGACACTGGACACTTGTAGATTGTGTGAGGCCTACTGATATCTGAGCGCTATGTGACACGCTCGATGGCACAGCTGCCTGTGACCAAAGTGACGAGAGGATAATGGAGATTTTGAATCTCTGCGTACACTTTTGGACACTGCTGGACACTTGTAGATTGTGTGAGGCCTACTGATATCTGAGCGCTATGTGACACGCTCGATGGCACAGCTGCCTGTGACCAAAGTGACGAGAGGATAATGGAGATTTTGAATCTCTGCGTACACTTTTGGACACTGGACACTTGTAGATTGTGTGAGGCCCACTGATATCTGAGCGCTATGTGACACGCTCGATGGCACAGCTGCCTGTGACCAAAGTGACGAGAGGATAATGGAGATTTTGAATCTCTGCGTACACTTTTGGACACTGGACACTTGTAGATTGTGTGAGGCCCACTGATATCTGAGCACTATGTGACACGCTCGATGGCACAGCTGCCTGTGACCAAAGTGACGAGAGGATAATGGAGATTTTGAATCTCTGCGAACACTTTTGGACACTGGACACTTGTAGATTGTGTGAGGCCCACTGATATCTGAGCGCTATGTGACACGCTCGATGGCACAGCTGCCTGTGACCAAAGTGACGAGAGGATAATGGAGATTTTGAATCTCTGCGTACACTTTTGGACACTGGACACTTGTAGATTGTGTGAGGCCTACTGATATCTGAGCGCTATGTGACACGCTCGATGGCACAGCTGCCTGTGACCAAAGTGACGAGAGGATAATGGAGATTTTGAATCTCTGCGTACACTTTTGGACACTGGACACTTGTAGATTGTGTGAGGCCCACTGATATCTGAGCGCTATGTGACACGCTCGATGGCACAGCTGCCTGTGACCAAAGTGACGAGAGGATAATGGAGATTTTGAATCTCTGCGTACACTTTTGGACACTGGACACTTGTAGATTGTGTGAGGCCTACTGATATCTGAGCGCTATGTGACACGCTCGATGGCACAGCTGCCTGTGACCAAAGTGACGAGAGGATAATGGAGATTTTGAATCTCTGCGTACACTTTTGGACACTGGACACTTGTAGATTGTGTGAGGCCCACTGATATCTGAGCGCTATGTGACACGCTCAATGGCACAGCTGTGACAAAAGTGACTAGAGGATAAGGGAGATTGGATTGCTTTTAAAAAAGCAGTTTGCGGAGCAGTGGGTAAACAGCAATGCCAGCGTGTCAGGAAGCCTTAGAAGGCAGCCCAACAACCAACACCACTGATACACCACAATATAGCCTCCCCTTGCACTGCACACACAGTGACTTGTGTGTTGTGCAGGCCAAATCGCTAGCAGCAGAAGCAGTTCTTTTGTCTTCTTCCCTGCCTAACGCTCTCCCTACAGAATCAGCAGCAACCTCTCCCTATACTAAGATCGGCAGAAGTAAGATGGCGGTCGGCGTGCACGCCCTTTTATACCCCCTGTGACGCCCACCAAAGCAAGCCAATCACTTGCATGCCCTTCTGAAAGATGGTGGTGACCCGTGCCTATGTCATCACGTTGCCCACAGTGTCCGTGGATCCTGATTGGCTGAAAAAGAGCGCAAAACAAACTTTTGAAACGCGACTTTGGCGCGTAAGTCGCCGACCTCGTGGCCGACCTCATCCTAGGGTCGGGTTTCGTTTCATGAAACCCGACTTTGCCAAAAGTCGGCGACTTTTGAATTTTTTCGACCCGTTTCGCTCAACTCTAGCTCTCACTGTTTCCGTGGGGTCCTTGGACCATTTTGCCCCGGCTCCCAGGGATTCTGACCAAACAATGAGGTGCCACATCCTGAGTATTCTCAAACTGTTCTAGCTCACTGATTTTCTTTTTCTGTAGCTGTGGACGGCTGAGGTACACTTCACTTCTAGTTATGTGACCGCTGCAGTGTCCTGGTCCTATAGCCGTGTAAGGAGAGGCCAGGACTGTAGTCATGACCAGAGACTCTGAAGTATCTGTGTCCTGACTTTCCTTCACAGAAAACTGTATTCTTCTTCTCAGCGTACCTGCATTACCAGGTTCAGGTCCCCCTGGGCACTTCCCAGGCGGCAATGGTCCCTCTTCCAGGCAACCTCCAGTAAAGGAGACACAGTCCAGGTTAACTTGAACATTTGCTTTACTTAATACTTCATACATTACATCCACAATTGGCACATCATGAAATTCACTTGTCTCCTCATCTTTTCCTGCTTTGCTGTCATTTCTGTGCGGCACATGTCCAGACCGGACCATCTTAGACTGCTCCCCAGTTCCTTCCTGACCTAACCTCTCCATGATGACAATTCCTCCTGCCTTTTTGGCCCCAGACTCGAAATCATCAGTCACCCAGTTTGGTTGCCTCTGGTAAAGCATCCGGCCCATCTGTACCGTTCTCGTCGAAGCTCCATCTTCCTTCAACTCTTCAGTCCAACCGACTACTGCCCTAAAGGTGTCCGCCCAGGCGATGAGTCGCCACATCTTTCCTTTCCTATACTGGCTCACTGCTATGATGCATAGTGGCTGTGGATAATGTGGGCTGCAGCGATTTAGCATTACGTGGCTGCTGAGCGGTCCGGGCCTATAGCTCATGTGGACTCTTTGGGCATCCTGGCCCCATCTGAACTATCTTCCTAAAAGCTCCAGTCTTACCATCCGGCATCCCCTCCTACACTTAACCCTCTATAACCATACTATGAACTATACCTTCAGTGTACACTAGTATGCCCCCATCTAGTGGTTTCCACACGTACCACAGTTACCCTTAGTAATAAAGAACTGCAAACACTGTAATGTCCCCTCTATTGTCCAAAGGGTACACTTCACTTTCCCTAAACTGTACATGAGCATTAGTAAACATTATTACTTTATATTATATACAGTATTACACTAAAGGAACACAACATAATATAATATAAAATGGTAACACATGTATGAATGTGGCAGTACCATTAATGTGAGCGGAAATACATATTACTATGTGGCAGTACCACAAATATTAACATAGATATTACCAACATACATTAGCATATGTAAACATCAGTACACTGAGAACAATTAAAGGAAGGGAAGCAAGGAGGTAATTCTATCTCACCCCCTTACAGCCCCTGTGGATGGCTCGGGCGTCCCTAGCCCTCTGTCTTAACTCTCACTCATATCTAGTCTTACCATGCAGCAGCCCCTCCTACGTAATTAACCCTATGCTAACTCTATACACTACTATAAACCGTGAGAACTAGGATGCCCCCATCTAGTGGCCCAAACTATAAACTACGCTTTCCCTGATATAACAGTATATATACATACATTACACATCAAAACAGTAAAGATAATATATCTGAGGATGTAGCAGTACCAAGGCGGCATAGATAATTGCAATACACATTATTATAAGATAAAAGACAAACAGTGTAACTACGACATTTCTCTATCCTCTTACACCTCGAGACAGTGGAGGTCCGCAGCCTACAAATGAGTGTGATGCACCCCACACCTGAAAGCTCACTGGGACTGGGGCCTGTTATCCTGTAAAGTGTCAGAGCGTAACCAGAAAGCAGATCGGTCATGACCACCGCTCTTGGTCACTTTACATACACCACCATATATTGTATTTAATTATGTCCCTTTCAAACCTTTAACCCATTCACTCTCAAACTCTGGCTTGTCATGCTGCCTGTACGCCCTATATTAGGGATCCCTGGCTGTTCTTTCCCTTTGTCCATGGTTGTGTTGGGAAGGCTATAGCTTATTTTTCCTGCCAATATGAGTAAGATACATGCAGACAGACAGCAGAAGGAAGTCCACCTCAGCAGAGATTGTGTTACAGCTAGCCAGTAGTGAGGGAGAGTAGCACTGGTAAAATATGGATGTTATGTTATAGAGGGAGCCTCAGAGTAGTGAATCAGGAAGCTCCATCTTGTACTGCTGTCCCGTGGTTTTTCTAAGTGAAGTATACCAGACTTCAAGAAAGGCAGAGGCAGACATACTGCCGATGCAGCCGATACTGCTACACCAGGGCCCGGAGGTGGAGGGGTGCCCCTGCAGGGTGGCTAATAATGAGGGCAATCTGGCCTGTTTGTCTCGCCCCAAAGGGCCCATGGCCAGAATGCCCTCATGTACAGTAGAGAATGACAATGGAGAATAGATTCAGAGATCCGTCCTGTGCTTCCTACTTGGACCTTTCTCTTTTAAACAGGAGCACATGGCTGGATGATGTCAGCATTCACTGCGCACCTGTGTCAGAGAGAAAGTTGTGCAGTGTGTTTGTTTTTTTAACAATACATTGGGGAGATGCCAATGATGGGGGTGGTGGGGGAGAACAATAATTGGGGTGGTGGACAGGGCAATGATGGAGGTGGTGGGGGAGAACAATGATTGCAGAGGTTGGGAGGGCAATGATGGAGGTGGTGGGAGGGAGCAATGATTGTGGAGGTGGAGAGGGCAATGATGGAGGTGGTAGAGAGGGAAATAATGGAGGTGATGGAGAGGGAAATGATGGGGTGGTGGTGGAGAGCAATGATGGAGTTGGTAGAGAAGGCAATGATGGAGGTGGTGGATAGGGCAATGATGGAGGTGGTTGAGAGGGCAATAATGGAGGTGGCAGAGAGCGCAAGAATGGAGGTGGTTGAGAGGGCAATGATTTAGGTGGGGGAGAAGGCAATGATGGAGGTGGTGGAGAGGACAATGGTGGGGGTGGTAGAGAGGGCAATGATGGAGGTGGTGGAGAGGGTAATGATGGAAGTGGTGGAGAGGACAATGATCGTATCCGGGGGGGGAGGAAGAAAATGAGGGATGTGGGGGATTAGGATGGAAGGAAGGGGGACTTATAATGAACGTATACATGGATGTAAAATGAATTGGGTGGTGGAGGAGGGTGTTAAGTCCCTGATAGCATCCTCCCCCATCTCACAATTCGTTGTATTGCTATCGCAGACTGAAAATGTATTGGGGGGAGTGGGAAAGGAGGCAGTAATATGCATAGGACACTTTATAATAAATTGAAAGGTTGGAAAAGTTGCTGTCAGGGACTTGTAATTAAATGGGAGGTGGCGGAGGATGTTCTTGGCTGCAGTTTGCTTTAAAAAAAACCCCTCAAAATGTGTTTTTCTCACTATCGCTCTGTCAGATGCTGAGTCTCCGATGCTGCTCTCGTTTTCTGTTATTGTTGACAGCTCTGACATTATGTCGACGGGACCACAGTTAATAACTTTTTCTCAGCTGCTCTAGCCTTATGGATGGCACAAGATACTTCGAGCCATTGAGCTCATTGATTAACTGCAGAGCTGTTGATGTGATTTAAACGCTGCAGTCCACACTGGGCACTGGAATCAGTGTTGAACCAAGGGAGCGTGAGTAAAGTTCAGCTTCATTTTTATAAATCATACTGCAGCTGAGGTACAGGGGTTTTAGGAAACCACGGAAACCCTTTAAAAGGGATGCACCACCAAATAAACCCCCTTACAAATGAAAAATGATAGGCTTACACATGCAGGCTTGGAGAGAGTATCTCATGTCACAATTGGATACAGCGGCATAGCAGACTGTATGATACATAAAAGACAGATACACTTGCTCAGGTGACCATAGTACATGTGACTGATAGGCTTAGGTACAGTAGTCTTCCGAATAATACCACACATTATATTATTTCATATATTAACTCAGCAGACATTATCCCAATTAATAGACTTAGATACACAAACAAACAGATAGTACCTCACAGGATCGGTCTAGATACACTAAGGCAGACTGAGTCGCACATGGCTTAGATACACAGTTCAGAAAGCCTTTTTATTTTGCTAGAAAAAAAAAGAGAAAACCTTTGCTTTTGCCCATATGTAGTCATTTTATAAAACTTTACATCCAGGAACTGCAATTCTTTAGGAATCAGAAAGGAGTGTAATAGGTGTATTATCATATGTCAGGGAAATGAAATATAATAACCTGCATTGCTCCATCATTCGGTTATGGTTGTTGCAAGGAAATTATCCCAAAACTGAGCAGAAAGTTCCCCCAGAGCGTGACAATAGCGCAGCGATCCGCCTGGGGTTACCATAGTAACTCAGAGCCAGGCTGCAAGCTTGGCCTATTGTTCCAGGCGCCCACTTCTTGTCCGGCTGTATGTGGACAATCCACAAACCACAGCCCAATTAGGTCACTTGTCTGATACTGTCTAAAAATCAGAGAGAAGTGTATGATCTGCCAGTGGGGGGTCTGTCAATGTCGCCCCGAATGTGCAATTATATGTGACGGACATCAGAGCAGCAGTGACGTTTACCTCATACTATATCTATCTAAAGGATAGTTTACGTGAACCGGCTGACGGCAACGTATTTCCTCATCAGCGGTCGTTCAAAGGCCTGTTTGCATAGGAGACCACTCTAACGATATGCAGTGAACGATCTGTACTAGATTGTCCTGTGCACATAGGCCGCCGTTTTTCTCGGCAGCACGGGTACTGTTTCCACAGAACGACGTGCTGCCGAGAACTAGAAAAGGAGATGCTACTCACAATAGTCATTCTATCTATTGAAGTGCAACAGGGTTGGTGCAGTGAGACAGACAGGCAAGGACCACAGGAAAGTTCAAAACAAATATGTTTTAACCCCTTAACGACAAGGAGTATTTTTGGTTTTGTATTTTCATTTTTTGCTTCCCTTTTTCCCAGAGCCATAACTTTTTAACTTTATGGTCAAAATGGTCATGTGAGGACTTGTTTTTGCGGGACATTGTACTTATGAACAACACCATTGGTTTTACCATGTCGTGTAATTAAAAAAGGGGAAAAAAATCCAAGTGCGGTGAAATTGCAAAAAAGTGCATTCTCATACTTGTTTTTTGTTTGGCTTTTTTTCTAGGTTCACTAAATGTTAAAACTGACCTCCCATTATGATTCTCCAGGTCATTACAAGTTCATAGATACCAAACATGTCTAGGTTCTTTTTTATCTAAGTGGTGAAAAAAAATTCTGCCTCCATTTTCCGGGATCTAGGGCAGGGTGAGGGCTTATTTTTTCAGCGCCAATCTGACGTTTTTATTAATACCACTTTGGTGCAGATACGATGATGTGACACAGTCGCTGATGGGAGGTGATAATAACGTGCTTCCTGTGCGTGCATGTTAAATGCCACTGTCAGCATTTGACACCGGCATTTAACATATTAATAGCAGCTGTTCAGGGCACATGTCAGCTGTCCAGATCAGAAAACGTGCTGGCTCATCGCCAGAGGGGAAGGCATTCAATGGCGGATTATGTCCGTCATTGGACCTTAAGGGGTTAATGTCCAGAACTCACTAAGTAAACAGCACACAGTATCCTCCAAGACAGTCCATATCCATGACCGGGTTCCATGCGCTACTGCACCGCCGTGTACGCTGAGGGGTGCCAGGCCTTTTGGCTCTGTGTTACTTCACACAGGGTGAAGCTTTGCAGAGCTACCTGCTCTGCACGTTTGCAAACCAAGACTGACACACCCAACCCTTTGCTGCATGTTTTTTTAAAGGAAATCTGTGGCGATGGGCCACTTGTAAGACCCGGCGTGGAGGGAGCTAACTGCCCCTCTACTTTCTTGTAGTTCACTCCAAAAATAAAAGCTCATGCTGGGTTTTCCTAAATCTGCTTTGGGCAAATAGCTTGTCCAAGGACACACTTACTTTTATTCAACATTTGAACCACAGCTATATCTGTGACTGCAATGCTCTCCAGTAGCCTCAGTAGCTTCTGTATGCATCCTGGGGGACACATACTGTAGCAACCCTTGCATATAACACCAGTCAATGCCTCAAACCATCTATCTATCTATCTATCTATCTATCTATCTATCTATCTATCTATCTATCTAGGAGAAAGGCTGGTCACAGCTGAAACATTGCCACACCATATGTGCTAATAAAGTCCACTGTTTTTCATCATTTATTGGAGTGCTGCCTTCTTTTTCTTCTTATTGTTTATACAAATGGATATTTGTTTGGAGGGTTCTGCACCCTGAATTCATCTATATGGTGCTGTTCCATTTTTTTCTGTCTATCTATCTATCTATCTATTTATCTATCTATCTATCTATTTCATATCTATCTATCATATATATCTATTATAGCTATCTATCTCTCTATCTCTTATCTATCTATCTCATATCTATTATCTATCTATTTCATCTATCATCTATCTATATCCCATATCTATCTATCTATCTATCTATCTATCTATCTATCTATCTATCTATCTATCTATCTATCTATGTTGGCAGCGGATTATTCAGGATACTCTCCAAGCATGTGACACCAGAGCTTCTTTATTCAGGAACAATCAGGAATAATATGCCTAATATAGGTCAGGAGTAAATAATTTGTGTGTCTATATCTGTGCATCATCTACAGCAGGCTGCTTCTCTCATACACAGACACAGGAAAAACAGGAAATACAGTCACATGCTCTCCCTGTGTGAGCCCCTAGTAGTTTTTTTTTTAACTTTATAAACAGGATACAAATTTAGCAACTAAACACTCATAGACAGGAATGGAGTTCTTGCAGCAAACAAATTCCAAAACTCCCACTGAACAACCAGTTGAGGGCAGAGTAAAGTACTGCAGTGCGCAGGTGCCAGGAAAGGTCAGAGAGATCCCGCACCTGCGCACTGCAGTACTTTACTCTGCCCTAAACAGGCACCGGACGGCGACACCCATCGGACTGGACTGAACCCCAAGGTGAGTGAAATCTAACTCTTTTTTCTTATCTTTCAGGTTACATCGGGGGCTTATCTACAGCATTACAGAATGCTGTAGATAGCCCCTGATGGCTGTGGCCGCAGCTTATAGGCCAAAAATGGGGTGAAAGATTCACTTTAAATTCAACCACAAGTTTTCCTTTAACTTACTTTAGAGTCAGCTCATCATCTGGCCGTGCATCTAGTGCAATCACAAGTGGGTAATAACTCTCTGGAATACCACTTAAAAGTACAGCAACATGAAAATCTTTAATTTCTTCTCCAATACCCCTCAGATGCTCCACAATCTCTAGGGTGTTTCTTATATAGTTCTGCATATTTTGTCCATCTCTTAGCTTAGACTGATACAGCTTTCTCATGAGTTAAAGCTTATTGCTGAGATTTGATCTTTCATGCACTTACTGTAACTTATCCCACATCTTCTTTGCAGTTGCACACTTGCATATGTGCACAATCTGATTATCATCTACACTGAGGGAGATCATCCTTTAGCTTTCTAATCCTTCTCTAGCCAATCATCCGGTAATGGATGAGGCACTTGTTGCTGAATATATTTCCACGTAATTTCTCTTTTGAGCAGCATCTCCACCTTGAATTTCCAGGACTGGTAGTTCTGGTTAGTGAGGCTTGGCACTGAGAACTTGACAGGATTGCTGCTAGTGGACATGTTCTCTGTTGCTCTGTGCTGCTTTTGCTCTGGGCTTCTATTGCTGTATTACTCTGGGGTTCTGTGTCACTCTGGGCCCATAACCTGTTGGCAGTGGATTATTTAGGATACTCTCCAAGCGTGTGACAATATAACTTCTTTATTCAGGAACAATCAGGAACATAGATCAGGAATAAATCATTTGTGTGTCTCTGTCTATGCTGTATCTACAGCAGGCTGCTTCTCTCAGACACAGGAAAAACAGGAAATACAGTCACATTCTCTCCCTATGTGAGCCTCTGGGAGTTTTTTTTTTACTTTATGAACAGCATACAAATTTAGCAACTAAACACTCATAGACAGGAATGGAGTTGTTGCACCAAACATATTCCAACAATCAATCAATCAATCTATATCTATCTCTCATATCTATTACCTATCTATTATCTATTCTATTATATCTCTCATATCTATCTATGTCATGTCTATCTATCGATCTATCTATCTATCTATCTATCTATCTCATATCTATTTATCTCTCTATCCATCATTATGTCTTGTACATTCCCAGTGTAAACAGCTGTTACATTATTAAGCAGTCCTTTCTTATGTTTGTTGCCCGCATTGCTGAATCTTCTGCCTTTAAACCTGTTTTATGTTCAGTGTTTTCTACTGCAACTATTTTCCAGCACAATATTGCATTCCCTGCAGCAGCATCCACCTCAAACATTCCTTTCTTCTGTTTTTGTGTATTTCATCTCTTTCATCTTCTGCTCACACTCCCTGGAGACTGGATCTTTCATGAGTTTACCTTTATACCATTTTTCCACAACAAGTGGACTAAAGTTTACATTTCTGCTCTTTCCCAGGGGCCCAGCACAGCCCCAAATCTACAAGAGGTTACTGTTTATGCAGCTCAATGAGGTTTCATCTGTGAAGAGAAATTCAGATTTAAACATTTATTTTTGTGCTACTCCCCCCAATAATATGCTCAGTTCAGAATTTTAGAGTTTACCTTTTTCTCCAAATTTAATGCATCCTGAACACTGCTGGCACTAAGAAATAAATTATTGCAAAAGGCAGTAAAAAAAACTTTATCTATCTATCTTTCTATCTATCTCATATCTATTCTATCTATCTATCTATCTCATATCTATCTACCCATACAAGACTTATGCCAGCACCAGATAAACCCAGGAATGTTCCAGCGGCCATATTAACCCCTTAAGCCCCAAGGGTGATTTGCACGTTCATGACAGGGCCAATTTTTACAATTCTGACCACTGTCCCTTTATGTTATAACTCTGAAACGCTTTCATGGATCCCGATGATTCTGTCATTGTTTTCTTGTGACATATTGTACTTCATGTTAGTGGTAAAATTTCATTCATATAACTTGCGTTTATTTGTGAAAAAAACGAAAATTTGACGAAAATTTAGAAAATTTTGCAATTTTCCAATTGAATTTTTTATGCCCTTAAATCACAGAGATATGGCACACAAAAAACTTAATAAATAACATTTCCCACATGTTTACTTTACATCAGCACAATTTTGGAACCAAAATTTTTTTTTGTTAGGAAGTTATAAGGGTTAAAAATTGACCAGCGATTTCTCATTTTTGCAACACCATTTTATTTTTACAGACCACATCACATTTGAAGCCACTTTGAGGGGTCTATATGATAGAAAATACCCAAAAGTGATACCATTCTAAAAACTGCACCCCTTATGGTGCTCAAAACCACATTCAAGAAGTTTATTAACCCTTTAGGCGCGTCACAGGAATTGTTTGAATATTTAAAAAAATGAACATTTAACTTTTTTTTCACAAAAAAATACTTCAGGTTCAATTTTTTTATTTTACCAAGGGTAACAGGAGAAATTGGACTGCAAAAGTTATTGTGCAATTTGTCCTGAGTACGCTGATAACTGATATGTGGGGGGAACTACTGTTTCGGCGCATGGCAGACCTCAGAAGGGAAGGAGCGCCGTTTGACTTTTTCAATGCAAAATTGGCTGGAATTCAGATCGGACGCTGTTATGAATGAGTCACCGAAGGAGGAAAAAACAAAAATACAAGCTAAGTCCAGAAAACGGGAGAGGTTGGTAGCTATCGGATTGCAGACCCCTGATCCTATCCACAACAACTAACAGTAGCCGTGGGGGGTTCCTACGATGCCCTAGACCCCTCGATCACAGCAGGAGAACTAAATAGGCCTAAAGAAAGAAAGGGGAAATCTAAACTGCCCCAGAGCAGACCCCAAAGCAATAGGCAGCCCCCAACATATAATGACGGTGAAGCAAGATGAAAACACTAACACAGATAGAAAGATAGGTTGAGCAAATGATGGGGCCCAAGCTAACTAAAAAGGACAGGATAGAAAAGCTGCTGTCTGAAATCCACAAAAAAAACCCTACCAAAAAATGTCCCAACCGTCTGATAGGAAAAACAGGCCCTGAAGTCGCTAGGACTTCAAAATGACTAAATCAGCACTCAGGTAAATTCTGAAGACAGAGCAGAGAGACAAACTGATCAGAGACAAAAATGGAACTCAGCACAGCCCCGACCGGGGATGGCTGAACTCCAAAAAACAAGGTGAACAAAACAAAACTAATAAGTTCAATAGCAGAGCAAAAACTTATCTTTGGGAAGCAGGAATCAGACTGGTCTCCAATAATCCAGCAGAGAAATCACCAGCGACTCAGAAGGGCGTCGGCTGCCTTATATCCAGTCAGCAGTTCCTGTTACCCAGTCATCATCTACCAGATCAGGTGTTTGGTAATCAGCCTCACTACCTTCCTTCACCAGAAAAGGGAATTCATCAGACATCGACGGTGAAGGGGAAAATGAACTCACAACAGTACCTCCCCCTTGAGGAGGGGTCACCGAACCCTCATCCACGCCACCAGGGCGATCAGGATGGGCCCGATGAAAGGCACAAACCAATCTTTCGGCATGAATATCGGATGCAGGGACCCAAGAATTATCCTCCTGGCCATAACCCTTCCATTTAACCAAATACTGGAGTCTCCTTCTAGCTAGGCGAGAATCCAGTATCTTCCCAACCTCATATTCCACATTACCTTCAAACAATACCGGGTCAGGAGGTGCCACCACAGGAACTACTGGCTCAACAAACCTCTTTAACAAAGACTTATGAAACACGTTATGGATCTTAAATGTAACAGGAAGAGCCAATCGAAAAGAGACTGGATTAAGAATCTCCAAAATCTTGTAAGGTCCAATAAATCTAGGTTTAAACTTTGGAGAAGCCACCTTCATAGCGATATTCTTTGATGACAACCAAACCATATCACCCACCTTAAACTGGGGACCAATGGTCCTATGCCAGTTGGAAAACCGCTGGGCCTTTTCCTGGGAGAGAGACAACTTATCCACCACTTGGTCCCAGATCTGGTGCATTCTCTCCAACACAGTGTCAAGACCTGGGCAGGCAGAAGGATCCACCTGCCCTGATGAGAATCGAGGATGAAACCCAAAGTTACAAAAAAAAGGTGACATCAAAGTGGCAGAACTAGCTCTATTATTTAAAGAAAATTCGGCCAAGGGCAAAAATGAAACCCAATCATCCTGATCAGCAGAAATAAAACATCTCAAATAAGCCTCCAAAGTCTGGTTTGTTCTCTCCGTCTGCCCATTTGTCTGAGGGTGAAACGCAGAGGAGAAGGACAACTGAATTCCCAGCTTGGAACAGAAAGTCCTCCAAAATCTAGACACAAACTGAACTCCTCTGTCAGATACAATGTTCTCAGGAATCCCGTGCAAGCGAACCACCTGTTGCAAAAACAAGGGCACCAACTCTGAGGAAGATGGCAACTTAGGGAGTGGTACAAGATGGACCATCTTAGAGAATCTATCACAAATCACCCAAATAACAGTCATTCTCTGAGAGACAGGCATATCAGAGATAAAATCCATTGAAATATGGGTCCATGGCCTCCTGGGCACCGGCAAAGGCATCAACAACCCACTAGAGCGAGAACAAGGTTTAGACCGAGAGCAAGTCCCACAGGATTGCACAAAATTCCTGACATCACGAGACAAGGCGGGCCACCAAAAAGACCGACTCACCAAATCTCTAGCACCAAAAATACATGGATGACCAACCAATGCAGAGCAATGAACTTCAGACATCACTCTCTTCCTCCACTGGTCAGGAACATACAATTTTCCAATGGGACAACGCTCATGTTTGTCCTCCTGAAACTCTTCCAGAGCATGTCTCAAATCGGGCAAGATGGCAGAAAGAACTACCCCCTCACCAAAGATGGTAGCAGGCTTGGTCACAACAGGAGAATCAGCAAAGAAACTCCTAGAGAGGGTGTCTGCCTTGACATTCTTAGTGCCCGGATGAAAAGAGACCACAAAATCAAAACATGTGAAAAACAAGGCCCACCTAGCCTGTCTAGGATTCAAGCGTTTGGCCGACTCCAGGTAAATCAAATTCTTGTGGTTAGTAAGGACCACGACTTGATGTTTAGCTCCCTTCAACCAATGTCTCCACTCCTCAACTGCCCATTTCATGGCTAACAGTTCCCGATTCCCCACATCATAGTTACGTTCGGATGGGGAGAACTTTCGGGAAAAGTAAGCACAGGGATTCATTTTAGATGTTACAGGATCCTTTTGGGACAAAACAGCTCCTGCACCAATCTCAGAAGCGTCCACCTCTACCTGAAACGGGAGTGAGACATCAGGTTGCCGCAAAACCGAGCAGAAGTGAACCTTCGCTTCAGCTCCTGAAAGGAAGAAACAGCCTCCGGAGACCAATTCAGCACATCGGAACCCTTCTTAGTCAAATCAGTCAATGGTTTGGCAATACCAGAAAAATTAGCTATAAATTTACGATAAAAATTAGCAAAACCCAAAAACTTCTGGAGGGCCTTCAAAGAAGTGGGCTGGACCCAATCATAAATGGCCTGTACCTTGTCCGGGTCCATTTCAATAGTTGACGGAGACAAAATAAATCCCAAAAATGAAATCCTCTGTACACCAAAAAGGCATTTCGATCCCTTGACATACAGGGAAGTCTCCCTCAAAATCCGGAACACAGTCCGAACATGTTCCACATGAGAGTCCCAATCCTTGGAAAAGATCAAAATATCATCCAGATAGATGATCAAAAATTTATCCACCAAGTCTCGGAAAATATCATTCATGAAGCACTGGAAGACAAAAGGGGCATTAGTGAGCCCAAAAGGCATCACCAGATACTCAAAATGTCCCTCCGGAGTATTAAACGCCGTCTTCCATTAATCCCCATGCTTAATGCGAATAAGATTATACGCCCCCCTGAGGTCAAGCTTTGTAAACCAGCAAGCACCTTTAACTCTGGAGAATAGATCAGAAATCAGGGGTAACGGATACTGATATTTAACAGTAATTTTGTTGAGGGAACGATAGTCAATACAAGGCCTTAATGACCCATCTTTCTTAGCCACGAAAAAAACCCCAGCACCTAAGGGTGAAGAGGATGGTCTAATATGACCCTTCTCCAACGACTCCTTAATATAGGATCGCAAAGCTTCGTGCTCGGGTACAGATAAATTGAAAAGTCGACCCGTGGGAAATTTACACCCAGGGCTCAGCTCAATTGCACAGTCAAAACTCATATGAGGAGGCAAAGACGCAGACTCATTCTCACTAAATACATCATAAAAATCAGCCAAATAGTCAGGAACATCATGCGACTGGGGAGAGGTGGAGAAAACAGGAGCATCACTAAGGGCACACCGACAACCCCAACTCACCACAGACATAGATTTCCAATCCAAAACTAGATTATGGATTTGCAACCAGGGAAACCCCAGAGCAATGGTATTATGCAAATTATGCAACACCAAAAATCTGCAATTCTCTTGATGGTCTGGGGTGACCCGCATTACCACCTGGGTCCAAAACTGAGGTTTATTCTTCGCCAAAGGAGTAGCATCAATACCCCTCAAAGGGATAGGCGTCCGCAGAGGTGTCATAGGAAATCCACAACGTTTAGCAAAATCCAAGTCCATCAGGTTCAGAGCTGCTCCTGAATCCACAAAAGCCTTAGCGGAAAATGTGGACAGGGAGCAGATCAGAGTAATTGCCAGAAGAAACTTAGGTTGAACACCACCCACAGCAAATGTGTGTGCAAATCGTTTCTCTCGTTTAGGGCAGACAGAAATGATATGCGAGGCATCACCACAGAAGAAACACAGCTTATTACGCCTTCTGAACTCCTGACGCTGCGCCCCAGACAAAACTCTATCACATTGCATAGGTTCAGACATTTGTTCAATAGATGGCGACTAGAGTTGAGCGATACCGTCCGATACTTCAAAGTATCGTATCGGATGGTATCGGCCGATCTTTAAAAAAAGTATCGGTATCGCCGATTCCGATACCGGAAGTCCCATTCAAGTCTATGGGACTTCCGGTATCGGAATAAGAAAAACCCTTTCCTGCCCTTGTACAGCCTCTCTGGGGTCTGTACGGGCCTTTCGGGGGGCTGTGCCGGCCTGCCAGGGGGTCTGTGCAGGCTCCGGTGGTCTATGCCGGCCTGCCGGGGGGCTGTGCCGGCCTGCCGGTGGTCTGTGCAGGCTCCGGTGGGCTGTGCCGGCCTGCCGGGGGGCTGTGCCGGCCTGCCGGTGGTCTGTGCAGGCTCCGGGGGGCTGTGCCGGCCTGCCGGGGGGCTGTGCCGGCCTGCCGGGGGGCTGTGCAGGCTTCGGGGGTCTGTGCAGGCATCGTCCGATGGGACTACAAGTCCCATCGGGCGATGCCTGCTACCATGACAGTGATTGACACATTAGCCAATGATGGGACAGTAGTAGTCCCATCATCCGGCTAATGTGTTAAATGTAAAAAAAAAATAAAAAAAAAAATTACATGCTACATACATACAACATGCATACTACATACATGCTACATTCATACTACATACTACATACATGCTACATTCATACTACATACTACATACATGCTACATTCATACTACATAAATACTACATATATACTACATACATACTACATATATACTACATGCATGCTACATACATACTGCATGCTACATACATACTACATGCTACATACATACCACATATATACTACATACATACTAAATACATACTACATGCATGCTACATGCATGCTACATGCTACATACATAACACATATATACTACATGCATGCTACATACATACCACATACATACTACATGCATGCTACATACATACTACATGCATGCTACATACATACTACATGCTACATACTACATATATACTACATGCATGCTACATACATACTACATGCTACATACTACATGCATGCTACATACATACTACATGCTACATACTACATATATACTACATGCATGCTACATACATACTACATGCTACATACTACATATATACTACATGCATGCTACATACATACTACATGCTACATACTACATATATACTACATGCATGCTACATACATACTACATGCTACATACTACATATATACTACATGCATGCTACATACATACTACATGCTACATACATACTACATATATACTACATGCATGCTACATACATACTACATGCTACATACATACTACATGCTACATACATACTACATATATACTACATGCATGCTACATACATACTACATGCTACATACATACTACATATATACTACATGCATGCTACATACATACTACATGCTACATACATACTACATATATACTACATGCATGCTACATACATACTACATGCTACATACATACTACATATATACTACATGCATGCTACATACATACTACATGCTACATACATACTACATATATACTACATGCATGCTACATACATACTACATGCTACATACATACTACATATATACTACATGCATGCTACATACATACTACATGCTACATACATACTACATATATACTACATGCATGCTACATACATACTACATGCTACATACATACTACATATATACTACATGCATGCTACATACGTTCTACATGCTACATACATACTACATATATACTACATGCATGCTACATACATACTACATGCTACATACATACTACATATATACTACATGCATGCTACATACATACTACATGCTACATACATACCACATACATACTACATACATGCTACATGCTACATACATACTACATATATACTACATGCATGCTACATACATACTACATATATACTACATGCATGCTACATACATACTACATGCTACATACATACTACATACATACTACATGCTACATACATACCACATATATACTACATACAAACAATACATTCATACAATACATACATAGACATACAGTACATATAACATAGAGTAACATACTTACCAATACTTGTCACATTGTTCCCCGAAGCCATTGTCTTTTCCGGAATAAATATTAACATAACAAACCACAAAAATACTCACCCACGATCCGAAGCAGTCCACGAGTGTGTCCCACGACGATCTTGGGTAGAGAACTGCAGCATCAGATGATGCTGCCGTTCTCTACGGGCTGCAGGAATCCAATGACGGAAGGTAGGTATCCTTCCGCACTGTATTCCTCCGCCACTTAAAAAAAAAAAGTCCCTAGTCTCACTTTATGCCATTGCTGTGTGGGAATTTCCCACGCAGCAATGGCATAAAGTGAGACTAGGGACTTTTTTTTTTTTAAGTGGCGGAGGAATACAGTGCGGAAGGATACCTACCTTCCGTCATTGGATTCCTGCAGCCCATAGAGAACGGCAGCATCATCTGATGCTGCAGTTCTCTACCCAAGATCGTCGTGGGACACACTCGTGGACTGCTTCGGATCGTGGGTGAGTATTTTTGTGGTTTGTTATGTTAATATTTATTCCGGAAAAGACAATGGCTTCGGGGAACAATGTGACAAGTATTGGTAAGTATGTTACTCTATGTTATATGTACTGTATGTCTATGTATGTATTGTATGAATGTATTGTATGTATGTAGTATATATGTGGTATGTATGTAGCATTTAGTATGTATGTAGTATGTATGTATGTAGCATGCATGTAGCATGCAGTATGTATGTAGCATGCATGTAGTATATATGTAGTATGTATGTAGCATGCATGTAGTATATATGTAGTATGTATGTAGCATGTATGTAGTATGTATGTGGTATGTATGTAGCATGTAGTATGTATGTAGCATGCATGTAGTATATATGTAGTATGTATGTAGCATGTAGTATGTATGTAGTATGTATGTAGTATGTATGTGGTATGTATGTAGCATGTAGTATGTATGTAGCATGCATGTAGTATGTATGTAGCATGCATGTAGTATGTATGTAGTATGTATGTAGCATGCATGTAGTATGTATGTAGTATGTATGTAGTATGTATGTAGTATATATGTAGTATGTATGTAGCATGTAGCATGTATGTAGTATGTATGTGGTATGTATGTAGCATGTAGTATGTATGTAGCATGCATGTAGTATATATGTAGTATGTAGTATGTATGTAGTATGTATGTGGTATGTATGTAGCATGTAGTATGTATGTAGCATGCATGTAGTATGTATGTAGCATGCATGTAGCATGCATGTAGCATGTATGTAGTATGTATGTAGCATGCAGTATGTATGTAGCATGTATGTAGTATGTATGTAGTATATATGTAGTATGTATGTAGCATGTAGTATGTATGTAGCATGCATGTAGTATGTATGTAGTATTTTTTTTTTTTTTTAACATTTAACATATTAGCCGGATGATGGGACTACTACTGTCCCATCATTGGCTAATGTGTCAATCACTGTCATGGTAGCAGGCATCGCCAGATGGGACTTGTAGTCCCATCGGACGATGCTTGCACAGACCCCCGGACATCAGCACAGCCCCCCGGCAGGCCGGCACAGCCCCCCGGCAGGCCGGTACAGACCCCCACAGGGTGCACAGACCACCGGCAGGCCGGCACAGCCCCCCGGCAGGCCGGTACAGACCCCCACAGGGTGCACAGACCACCGGCAGGCCGGCACAGCCCCCCGGCAGGCCGGTACAGACCCCGGGCAGTCCACACAGCCCCCCGGCAGGCCGGCAGAGACCCCCGGAAGGCCCGAAATGACGGCGCATCATGATGCGCACACACCGCGCATCATGATGACGTCAGGCTGTCAATCAACTTTGAACTTCCGATTCCGATGCCGAATTCCGATATTGAAAAAATATCGGAAGTCGGTATCGGAATTCCGATACAGCAAGTATCGGCCGATACCCGATACTTGCGGTATCGGAATGCTCAACACTAGTGGCGACACCTCTCATGCGGTTTTGCGTTCACGCAAACGACGATCATCCTGAATGGCTAATGACATAGAATCGTCAAGACCAGAGGGAACAGGAAATCCCACCATAGTATCTTTTATGGTTTCTGACAAACCCTTCCGAAAGAGAGCTGCCAAGGCACCATCATTCCAGGTAGTAAGGACCGCCCACTTTCGGAATTTTTGACAGTACAACTCTGCAGAATCCTGACCCTGGCTCAATGCCAACAGGGCCTTTTCAGCCTGATCAATAGCATTAGGTTCATCATACAACAACCCCAAGGTTTGAAAAAATGCGTTCACATTAGTAAGAATAGTATCATCAGGTTTCAAAGAAAACGCCCAATCCTGGGGATCGCCGCGCAGCAAAGAGATGACAATTTTAACCTTCTGCACGGAGCTCCTCAACGAGTTAGGCTTCAAGGCAAAAAATAATTTACAATTATTCTTAAAATTCAAAAATTTAGACCGATCCCCAAAAAACACATCAGGAGTAGGGATCTTTGGTTCAGCAGCATGTGAATGAGCAAGATAGGCGGAAATTCCCCTCACTTCAGCAGTGAGCTGCTCCACACGATCAGACAATTGCTTCATCTCCATTGAGAAAGAAAAAAAAATTCCCCCTGCGGCCTCAGAGACATAGAGGAAAAAATATACACAAAAAAAGAAAATATTCTGACAAACTCTTTTTTTTTTCTTTTTTACAATTCTTTCCTGCTATTGAGTACCCTAGGATCTGCGGTATGGCTGGTGATTCTGTTATGAATGAGTCACCGAAGGAGGAAAACACAAAAATACAAGCTAAGTCCAGAAAGCGGGAGAGGTTGGTAGCTATCGGATTGCAGACCCCTGATCCTATCCACAACAACTAACAGTAGCCGTGGGGGGTTCCTACGATGCCCTAGACCCCTCGATCACAGCCGGAGAACTAAATAGGCCTAAAGAAAGAAAGGGGAAATCTAAACTGTCCCAGAGCAGACCCCAAAGCAATAGGCAGCCCCCAACATATAATGACGGTGAAGCAAGATGAAAACACTAACACAGATAGAAAGATAGGTTGAGCAAGCGATGGGGCCCAAGCTAACTAAAAAGGACAGGATAGAAAAGCTGCTGTCTGCAATCAGCAAAAAAAAACCCTACCAAAAAATGTCCCAACTGTCTGATAGGAAAAACAGGCCCTGAAATCGCTAGGACTTCAAAATGACTATATCAGCACTCAGGTAAATTCTGAAGACAGAGCAGAGAGACAAATTGATCAGAGACAATAATGGAACTCAGCACACCCCTGACCGGGGATGGCTGAACTCCAAAAAACAAGGTAAACAAAACAAAACTAATAAGTTCAATAGCAGAGCAAAAACTTATCTTTGGGAAGCAGGAATCAGACTGGTCTCCAAGAATCCAGCAGACTCAGAAGGGCGTCGGCTGCCTTATATCCAGTCAGCAGTTCCTGTTACCCAGTCATCATCTACCAGATCAGGTGTTTGGCAATCAGCCTCACTACCTTCCTTCACCAGAAGAGGGAGTTCATCAGACATCGACGATGAAGGGGAAAATGAACTCACAACAGGACGCCATGTCGCGTTTGGAGAGCCCCTGATGTTCCTATACAGTGGAAACCCCCCACAAGTGACCCATTTTGGAAACTAGACCCCCGAAGGAACTTATCTAGATATGTGGTGAGAACTTTGAACCCACAAGGGCTTCACAGAAGTTTATAACGTACAGCGGTACAATTAAAAAATCATATTTTTTCCACAAAAATGATCTTTTCACCCCCAATTTTTATTTTTCCAAGGGTAACAGGACCCTAAAAGTTATTGTGCAATTTGTCCTGAGTACGCTGATGCCCCATTAATGGGTGTAAATGACTATTTGGGCGCATGGCAGAGCTCGGAAGGAAAGCAGCGCCATTTGACGTTTTTGGCTGGAATTGAGATCGGATACCATGTCGCGATTGGAAAACCCCTGATGTACCAAAACAGTGGAAACCCCCCACAAATGACACCATTTTGGAAACTAGACCCCCCAAGGAACTTATCTAGATGTGTGGTGAGCACTTTGAACTCCCCAGTGCTTCACAGAATTTTATAACGCCCGGGCGTGAAAACAAAAAAATCGTATTTTTTACACAAACATGATCTTTTAGTCACAAATTTTTTTATTTTTCCAAGGGTACAAGAAGAAATTGGACCCTAATGGTTGTTGTCCAATTTGTCCTGAGTACGCTGATACCTCATATGTGGGAGAAAACTACTGTATGGGCACACGTCGGGGCTCGGAAGGGAAGTAGTGACGTTTTGGAATGCAGACTTTGATGAAATGGTCTGCGGGTGTCATGTTGCATTTGGAGAGCCCCTGATGTACCTAAACAGTGGAAACCCCCCACAAGTGACCCCATTTTGGAAACTAGACCCCCTAAGGAACTTATCTAGATGTGTGGTGAGCACTTTGAACCCCCCAGTGCTTCACAGAAGTTTATAACGACCGGGCGTGAAAATAAAAATATCGTATTTTTTCAACAAACATCATCATTTAGTCCCCATTTTTTTTATTTTCCCAAGGGTAACAGGAGAAATTGGACCCAAAAAGTTGTTGTCCAATTTGTCCTGAGTACCCTGATACCTCATATGTTGGAGAAAACTACTGTATGGGCACACGTCGGGGCTCGGAAGCGAAGTAGTGACGTTTTGGAATGCAGACTTTGATGGATTGGTCTGCGGGTGTCATGTGCGTTTGGAGAGCCCCTGATGTACCTAAACTATTGAAACTCCCCACAAGTGACCCCATTTTGGAAACTAGACCCCCCACAGAACTTATCTAGATGTGTGGTGAGCACTTTGAACCCCCAAGTGCTTCACAGAAGTTTATAACGCCTGGGCGTGAAAATAAAAAAAATCATTTTTTTCCACAAAAATGATATTTTTGCTCCCAATTTTTTATTTTCCTAAGGGTAACAGGAGAAATTGGACCCCAAATGTTGTTTTGCAATTTGTCCTGAGTATGCTGATACCCTATATGTGGGGGTAAAACACTGTTTGGGCGCATGGCAGAGCTTGGAAGGGAAGGATCACCATATGACTTTTTCCACGCAGAATTGGCTGGAATTGAGATCAGATGCCATGTTGCATTTGGAGAGCCCCTGATGTGCCCAAACAGTGGAAACCCCCCAATTATAACTCCAACCCTAACCCCAACACACCCCTAACCCTAATCTCAGCCCTAACCCTAGCCCTAACCCTAGCCCTATCCCTAACCCTAACCCTAATGGGAAAATGGAATACATTTTCTTTTTATTTTATTATTTTTCTCTAACTAAGGGGTGATAACAGGGGGTTTGATTGACTATTTATGGCGGTTTTTATGTTTGGCAGCTGTCACACGCTAAAAGACACTTTTTATTGTGAAAATATTTTTTGCATCACCACATATTGAGAGCTATAATTTTTCCGTATTTTGACCCACCGAGTCATGTGAGGTCTTATTCTTTGCGGGACGAGTTGACGTTTTGATTGGTACCATTTTTGGCCACGTGACATTTTTTGATCGCTTTTTATTCCGATTTTTGGGACGCATAATGAACAAAAACCAGCGTTTCATGAATTTCTTTTGGGGGGGTGTGTTTACATCATTCCGCGTGCGGTAAAATTGATAAAGCGGTTTTATTCTTCGGGTCAGTTCGGTTACAGCGATACCTCATTTAGGTCTTTTTTTATGTTTAGGCGGTTTTATGCAATGAAAACTATTTTATATAAAAAATAATTATTTTTGAATCGTTTTATTCTGTGAGCCATAACTTTTTTATTTTTTTGCAGATGACACCGTATGGTAGCTTGTTTTTTGAGGGACAAGCTGACGTTTTCAGTGGTACCATGGATATTTATATGCGTCTTTTTGATCGCGCGTTATTGCACTTTTTGTTCGGTGGTATGATAATAAATCATTATTTTTTGCTTCGTTTTTTATTTTTATTTTTTAAGGGGTTCACTAAAGGGGTTAACTAATGGGACAGTTTTATAGGGCGGGTCGATACAGACGCGGCGATACCAAATATGTGTACTTTTATTGTTTTGTTTTTTTTTTATTTTCAAAAAATGAATTTATTGGGGAATATTTTTTTTTTTACTAATTTATTTGGCGATTTTTTTAAAATTATTTTTACACTTTTTTTTTAACTTTATTACATTGTCCCAGTTGGGACATCACTGTCCTGTGACAGATCGCTGATCTGTCACATCACAGATCACTGTGACAGATCAGCGATTTGTCACAGGCATAGACGCAGACTTCCTCATGCGTGCCCTTTGCAGGCACTGAGGAAGCCAGCTCCCTACAGTCCCCCGAAGGTCCCCGTCACCATCTTGGATCCAGGGCCTGTAGGGAAAAAGCCCCCCGCAGCAGTGCTGCACATTGCGCTGCCATGGGGGGCTCAGGGAAGCACGGAGGGAGCCCCCTCACTGCTGATGCTTCCCTTTAACCCCCCGGTACACCGCGATCGTGTTTGATCGCGGTGTACAAGGGGTTAACGTGTCAGGGGCGGTCCGTGACCGCCCCTGACACATTGTGCGGGTGTCAGCTGTGATAATCAGCTGACACCCGGCCGCGATCAGCGGCGCTCACCACGTGGGCGCCGCTGATCGCTATGACGAACTATCCCGTCCCTGGGAATTAAGTCCCAGGGTACATGGACGGGATAGTACGTCACATGGCAGAAAGGGGTTAAACCAGCATTAAAGAGAAAGTACTGATTGTTCAGATGTGAGCAAAGCCACGAGAATGCTGGACAAAAGTACAATAATTTTCGCGTTCAAGGTATCAGAGGGGAAATTCTAATGGGGAAGGAAAGTCCCAAGTGTATTGCCAGAGACTCGCTTCTTCAGATCGTTCATATTTCTACACAAGCTGAATAAAGCTGATGATAATTTTACCTACCGTATATACTCGGGTATAAGCCGACCCGTGTATAAGCCGACCCCCCTAATTTTGCCACAAAAATCTGGGAAAACTCATTGACTCATGTATAAGCCAAGGGTGGAATCCATAGACTATGCCCCCATATGCTGCTCCATAGTTTATGCCCCCATATGCTGCTTCATAGTTTATGCCCCCATATGCTGCTCCATAGTTTATGCCCCATATGCTGCCCCATAGACTATGCCCCCATATACTGCCCCATAGACTATGCCCCCATATGCTGCCCCATAGATTATGCCCCCATGTGCTGCCCCATAGAATATGCCCCATATGCTGCTCCATAGAATATGCCCCCATATACTGCTCCATAGACTATGCCCCATATGCTGCCCCATTGAATATACCCCCATATACTGCCCCATAGACTATGCCCCCATATGCTGCCCCATAGAATATGCCCCATATGCTGCTCCATAGAATATGCCCCCATATACTGCTCCATAGACTATGCCCCATATGCTGCCCCATTGAATATACCCCCATATACTGCCCCATAGACTATGCCCCCATATGCTGCCCCATAGAATGTTCCCATATGCTGCTCCATAGAATATGCCCCCATATACTGCTCCATAGACTATGTCCCCATATGCTGCCCCATAGAATATGCCCCCATATGCTGCCCCATAGAATATGCCCCATATGCTGCTCCATAGACTATGCCCCCATATGCTGCCCCATAGAATATGCCCCATATGCTGCTCCATAGAATATGCCCCCATATACTGCTCCATAGACTATGCCCCATATGCTGCCCCATTGAATATACCCCCATATACTGCCCCATAGACTATGCCCCCATATGCTACCCCATAGAATATGCCCCATATGCTGCTCCATAGAATGTGCCCCCATATACTGCTCCATAGACTATGCCCCATATGCTGCCCCATTGAATTTACCCCATATACTGCCCCATAGACTATGCCCCCATATGCTGCCCCATAGAATGTGCCCCATATGCTGCTCCATAGAATATGCCCCCATATACTGCTCCATAGACTATGTCCCCATATGCTGCCCCATAGAATATGCCCCCATATGCTGCCCCATAGAATATGCCCCATATGCTGCTCCATAGACTATGCCCCCATATGCTGCTCCATAGAATATGCCCCCATATGCTGCAAAAAGAAAAAAGCCACACTCACCTCTCCTGGGTCCATCGCTGCTGTCTGCCACTTCTTGTGTCAGTGACTGTTCAGCCAGCAGAGGGGCGGCACGCACTAACCACATCACTGTGCCCCCTGCTGCCTAAACGTCACTGACACAGGATGCAGCAGAGAAGCGGTGAGCAGCGATGGACCGGGGGACAGGTGAATATCGCTATACTCACCCATCCAGCCGCGGTCTCTGCAGCCTCGCTCGCTTCTCCACTGTCTCCCTTCCCTTCTTGTCTTCAGCGGTCACGTGGTACCGCTCATTACCACTCATGAATATGCACATATTCATGAGTGGTAATGAGTGGCACCACGTGACCGCTGAAGACAGGAAGGGAGACAGTGGAGAAGCGAGCGAGGCTGCAGAGACCGCGGCTGGACAGGTAAGTATGATCTCTGACACCCCGCTCCCCCTCCCCTGCCTACCCCCAGGTATATGACCGTGTATAAGCCGAGAGGGGAACTCTCAGCCCAAAAAAATGGGCTGAAAAACTTGGCTTATACATGAGTATATACGGTATTTTTTTTCTTTGGATGTGCCAATTTTGTACTTAGTACTTTTCTAGCTCTTTGCCCGTTTTAAAATCTAAAAAAACAAACAAAAAATAAAATAAGTATTTCTACATGCATATTCATCCAAAATAATCAAACAAGAGAATATTTATCCCATATGGTGACTGCTGAAACAAATAACAAGTCCACATGACAGAATAGCGTTTTTTTGGTCTCTTAACTTACCAAAAAAGTAAAGTGACAAAGGTAGTGTTAGGAAAGAGGTTCCTGCCTCTGCACAGGAGGGAACTCAAGCCTTGCCTTCTACAGTCTCCCATTCCTCTCCAGCCAGAGAGGAGGCTGCTCAGCAGAGATGTCGGTCCCAACACCTTGCCCAGTCTAATGCTAGGCCTCTGGTTGCTGCTCCTGGCTCTGCTATTGTATCATGCTTGAGTCAGCAGCAAGCAGACACTCCTGGGACTAAGTCCTGTATTTTGCTTACTGAGCATGCCCGTGGGATGACCTCTCATTGGAGGTCGGAGGTCACATGTGCACATCACGTTCCTGCTTGGCTTTGTCCACTGGGATGGTCCTGGAAGGATGCCGCTATAAAAGAGTCACATGGCCACTTGGCCATGCGCTAGTATAGACCCTTGTGGCTTATGGTGTGTATGATAATAGATGCTTGATACTGCGACTGACTCATTATGAAACCCCTACCCTTGGCTGTGTATATTGTTAGGGTCTAGTGGTTAGAGTCAGCGCCTGTCAGTGGCTAGGCTATATGCCACAGTGCATCCCAGTCCTCTGCACTTGCTAGCATCTGATTGTGCCTTTCTGCTTAGGGCACTGTTGTACCGCGCCAGTTAGTAGGATCCGCCGCTGTGGCGCCGTGCGCAACTCTAGCACTTTCCTCCCCACCCTGGGTGGTTAGTGGCATCCGCCAAAGTGGTGCAGTGCACACTGGTACGTTATCTCTGTTGGTCTGTTGTTGGCTCCTCTGCAGCGGCGCCGAGCACTAGTAGACTAGAGGGACTCTAACCCTGTGTTCTTTGGGCGGAGTCCTGTGTCCGTATACTAGCGCTCATCCAGCCGAGCCTTATGAGTTTAACAGGCTTCAGCATTTACATTGTGCGGCACCGCAGTTCTGAATCAACAGAACTCGCTCCCGTACACACCGGTGTTGTGAGCTCATCTGTTCATTCATCTTTTGTGTCCGAGGATCTCCCTCTTCTGGTGAAGGAAGGTAGTGAGGATGATTTGGATGAAAGAAACCTAACACCTGATCAGGTGGATCGTGACTGGGTAACGGGAACTGCAGACTGGATATAAGGCAGCCGACGCCCTTCTGAGTCGCTGGTGATTTCTCTGCTGGATTCTTGGAGACCAGTCTGATTCCTGCTTCCCAAAGATAAGTTTTTGCTCTGCTTTTGAACTTATTAGTTTTGGTTTTGTTTACCTTGTTTTTGAGATCAGCCATCCCCGGCCGGGGGGGTGCTGGATTCTTTTTCCTTGATCAGTGTTCTCTTTTGCTCTGCTTCCAGAATATTCTGACTGCTGATATAGGGTTTGAAGTCTAGTGACTTCAGGGTCCTTTTTGATTATCAGTTGTGTTGGTAGTATTTTTTGGCAGGGTTTTCTCGGATTGCAGACAACAGCTTTTCTGTCCTGTCCATTTTAGTTAGCTTGGGTCCCATCGTTTGCTCAACCTATCTTTCTATCTGTGTTAGTGTTTTCATCTTGCTTCACCGTCATTATATGTTGGGGGCTGCCTATTGCTTTGGGGTCTGCTCTGGGGCAGTCAGTTTTTCTCTTTTCTCTCTTTAGGCTTGTGTAGATGTCCGGCTGTGACGAGGTGTCTAGGATCACCGTAGGAACCCTCCACGGCTACTGCTAGTTGTGTGATAGGATCAGGGGTCTCCAATCCGCTAGTTTCCAACCTCTCTGATTTTCTGGGCTGAGCTTGTGTTTTGCTTTTTTCCTCCTCGGTGACTCAATCATAACAGAATCACCAGCCATACCGCAGATTCTAGGGTACTCAAAAGCAGGAAGGAATTGTTTAAAAAAAAAAAAAAGTGTCAGAATTTTTTTTTTGTGTATATTTTTTCCTCTTTTTCTCTGAGGCCATAGGAGGAATATTTTTTTTTTCTGATGGAGTTTAAGCAATTGTCTGATTGTGTGGAGCAGCTTGCTGCTGAAGTGCGATTAATTTCTGCCTATCTTGCTCATTCACACGCTGCTGAACCAAAAATCCCCACTCCTGAAGTGTTTTTTGGGGATCAGTCTAAATTTTTGAATTTTAAGAATAATTGTAAATTATTTCTTGCCTTGAAGCCTAACTCATCGGGGAGCTCTGCGCAGCAGGTTAAAATTGTCATCTCCTTGCTGCGCGGCGATCCCCAG
Organism: Dendrobates tinctorius; assembly: GCF_039654945.1. NCBI lineage: Eukaryota > Metazoa > Chordata > Amphibia > Anura > Dendrobatidae > Dendrobates > Dendrobates tinctorius. The sequence continues at coordinate 16,353,037 of NW_027361733.1, forward strand.
GATGGGGCATTTTCTTTAGTACCAGATGATCCTATTCTAGCTAATGTGGACGCATTTTTTCAGGCCTCGAGGTTATTGTATGATGAACCTAATGCTATTGATCAAGCTGAAAAGACCTTGTTGGCATTGAGCCAGGGTCAAGATTCTGCAGAACTGTACTGTCAAAAATTCCGAAAGTGGGCGGTCCTCACCACTTGGAATGATGGTGCCTTGGCAGCTCTCTTTCGGAAGGGTTTGTCGGAAACTGTACAAGATACTATGGTGGGATTTCCTGTTCCCTCTGGTCTTGACAATTCTATGTCATTAGCCATTCAGGTTGATCGGCGTTTACGTGAACGTAAAATTATACGGGAAACGCTGCCACCTGTTGAACAAATGTCTGAACCTATGCAATGTGATAGAGTTTTGTCTAGGGCGCAACGTCAGGAGTTTAGAAGTCGTAATAAGCTATGTTTTTTCTGTGGAGATGCCTCTCACATTATTTCTGTCTGCCCTAAACGAGAGAAACGTTTTGCACACACATTTGCTGTAGGTGGTGTACAACCTAAGTTTCTTCTGGCAATTACTCTGATCTGCTCCCTGTCCACATTTTCTGCTAAAGCCTTTGTGGATTCAGGAGTGGCCTTGAACCTAATGGATTTAGATTTTGCTAAACGTTGTGGTTTCCCTATGACACCCCTGCGGACGCCTATTCCTTTGAGGGGTATTGATGCTACTCCTTTGGCGAAGAATAAGCCTCAGTTTTGGACCCAGGGTAATGCGGGTCGCCCAGACCATCAAGAAAATTGCAGATTTTTGGTGTTGCATAATTTGCATGATACCATCGTGCTGGGGTTCACCTGGTTGCAAATCCATAACCCAGTTTTGGATTGGAAATCTGTGTCTGTGGTGAGTTGGGGTTGTCGGTGTGCTCTTAGTGACACTCCTGTTTTCTCCACCTCTCCCCAGTCCCTTGAGGTTCCTGACTATTTGGCTGATTTTTATGATGTGTTTAGTGAGAGTAAGTCTTCGTCTTTGCCTCCTCATAGGAGTTATGACAAATGTGCAATTGAGCTGAGTCCGGGGTGTAAATTTCCCAAGGGTCGACTTTTTAATTTATCTGTACCCGAACATGAGGCTATGCATTCTTATATTAAGGAGTCGTTGGAGAAGGGTCATATTAGACCATCCTCTTCACCCTTGGGTGCTGGGGTTTTTTTTGTGGCCAAGAAGGATGGTTCATTAAGGCCCTGTATTGACTATCGCTCCCTTAACAAAATTACTGTTAAATATCAGTATCCGTTACCCCTGATTTCTGACTTATTTTCTAGAGTTGAAGGTGCTTGCTGGTTTACCAAGCTTGACCTCAGGGGGGCGTATAATCTTATTTGCATTAAGCATGGGGATGAATGGAAGACAGCGTTTAATACTCCGGAGGGACATTTTGAGTACCTGGTGATGCCTTTTGGGCTCACTAACGCCCCTTCTGTCTTCCAGTGCTTCATGAATGATATTTTCCGGGACTTTGTGGATAAGTTTCTGATCATCTATTTGGATGATATTTTGATCTTTTCCAGGGATTGGGACTCTCATGTGGAACATGTTCAGACTGTGTTACGGATTTTGAGGGAAAACCCCCTGTATGTTAAGGGATCGAAATGTCTTTTTGGTGTACAGAGGATTTTATTTTTGGGATTTATTTTGTCTCCGTCAACTATTGAAATGGACCTGGCCAAGGTACAGGCCATTTATGATTGGGTGCAGCCCACTTCTTTGAAGGCTCTCCAGAAGTTTTTGGGTTTTGCTAATTTTTATCGTAAGTTTATAGCCAATTTTTCTGTTATTGCCAAACCATTGACTGATTTAACTAAGAAGGGTGCTGGTTTGCTGAATTGGTCTCCGGAGGCTGTTTCTTCTTTTCAGGAGCTGAAGCGGAGGTTCACTTCTTCTCCGGTTTTGCGACAACCCGATGTCTCACTTCCATTTCAGGTGGAGGTGGATGCTTCAGAGACTGGTGCAGGAGCTGTTGGTCCCAAAAAGATCCAGTAACATCTAAAATGAACCCCTGTGCCTTCTTTTCCCGAAAGTTCTCTCCTTCGGAATGCAACTATGATGTGGGGAATCGAGAACTGTTGGCCATGAAGTGGGCATTTGAAAAGTGGAGACATTGGTTGGAGGGAGCTAGACATCAAGTTGTGGTCCTCACTGACCACAAGAATTTGATCTACCTTGAGTCGGCTAAACGCTTGAATCCGAGACAGGCCAGGTGGGCCTTGTTTTTCACACATTTTGATTTTGTGGTCTCCTTTCTTCCGGGCACTAAGAACGTTAAGGCTGATGCCCTCTCTAGGAGTTTTTTGGCCGATTCTCCTATTGTGACCAAGCCTGCTACCATCTTAGGTGAGGGGGTGGTTCTTTCTGCCATCTCGCCTGATTTGAGACGTGCTCTGGAGAAGTTTCAGGAGGATAAGCCTGAGCGTTGTCCCAGTGGTAGGTTATATGTTCCTGACCAGTGGAGGAGGAAAGTGATGTCTGAGGTTCATTGACCGCGTTGGCTGGTCATCCAGGTATTTTTGGTACTAGAGATTTGGTGAGTCGGTTTTTTGGTGGCCTGCCTTGTCTCGTGATGTCAGAAATTTTGTGCAGTCCTGTGGGACTTGCTCCCGGTCTAAATCTTGTTCTCGCTCTAGTGGGTTGTTGATGCCTTTACCGGTCCCCAGGAGGCCATGGACCCATATTTCAATGAATTTCATCTCTGATATGCCGGTCTCTCAAAGAATGACTGTTATTTGGGTGATTTGTGATAGGTTCTCTAAGATGGTTCATCTTGTACCACTCCCTAAGTTGCCATCTTCCTCTGAGTTGGTGCCCCTGTTTTTGCAACAGGTGGTTCGCTTGCACGGGATTCCTGAGAACATTGTATCGGACAGAGGAGTTCAGTTTGACTCTAGATTCTGGAGGACCTTTTGTTCCAAGTTGGGAATTCAGTTGTCCTTCTCCTCTGCATTTCACCCTCAGACCAATGGGCAGACGGAGAGAACAAACCAGACTTTGGAGGCTTATTTGAGATGTTTTATATCTGCTGATCAGGATGATTGGGTCTCCTTTTTACCCTTGGCCGAATTTGCTTTAAATAATAGAGCTAGTTCTGCCACTTTGATGTCACCCTTTTTCTGTAACTTTGGGTTTCATCCTCGATTTTCTTCAGGGCAGGTGGAGTCTTCTGCCTGTCCAGGGGTTAACACTGTGGTGGAAAGAATGCAGCAGATTTGGGACCAAGTGGTGGATAAGTTGTCTCTTTCCCAGGAAAAGGCCCAGCGGTTTTCTAACCGGCATAGGACCATTGGTCCCTGGTTTAAGGTGGGTGATATGGTCTGGTTGTCATCAAAGAATATCTCTATGAAAGTGGCTTCTCCAAAGTTTAAACCTAGATTTATTGGACCTTACAGGATTTTGGAGATTATTAATCCGGTCTCTTTTCGGTTGGCTCTTCCTGTCACATTTAAGATTCATAATGTGTTTCATAAGTCCTTGTTGAAGAGGTTTGTTGAACCAGTGGTTCCTATGGCGGCACCCCCTGACCCTGTGTTGGTTGAAGGTAACATGGAATATGAGGTTGAGAAGATATTGGATTCCCGTCTGGCTAGACGGAGACTCCAGTATTTGGTTAAGTGGAAGGGTTATGGTCAGGAGGATAATTCCTGGGTCTCTGCCTCTGATATTGATGCCGAAAGATTGGTGCGTGATTTTCATCGGGCTCATCCTGATCGGCCTGGTGGCTTGGATGAGTGTTCGGTGACCCCTCCTCAAGGGGGAGGTACTGTTGTGAGCTCATCTGTTCATTCATCTTTTGTGTCCGAGGATCTCCCTCTTCTGGTGAAGGAAGGTAGTGAGGATGATTTGGATGAAAGAAACCTAACACCTGATCAGGTGGATCGTGACTGGGTAACGGGAACTACAGACTGGATATAAGGCAGCCGACGCCCTTCTGAGTCGCTGGTGATTTCTCTGCTGGATTCTTGGAGACCAGTCTGATTCCTGCTTCCCAAAGTTAAGTTTTTGCTCTGCTTTTGAACTTATTAGTTTTGATTTTGTTTACCTTGTTTTTTGAGTTCAGCCATCCCCGGCCGGGGGTGTGCTGGATTCTTTTTCCTTGATCAGTGTTCTCTTTTGCTCTGCTTCCAGAATATTCAGACTGCTGATATAGGGTTTGAAGTCTAGTGACTTCAGGGTCCTTTTTGCTTACCAGTTGTGTTGGTAGTATTTTTTGGCAGGGTTTTCTCAGATTGCAGACAGCAGCTTTTCTGTCCTGTCCTTTTTAGTTAGCTTGGGCCCCATCATTTCCTCAACCTATCTTTCTATCTGTGTTAGTGTTTTCATCTTGCGTCACCCCTCATTATATGTTGGGGGCTGCCTATTGCTTTGGGGTCTGCTCTGGGGCAGTCAGTTTTTCTCTTTTCTCTCTTTAGGCTTGTGTAGATCTCCGGCTGTGACGAGGTGTCTAGGATCACGGTAGGAACACTCCACGGCTACTGCTAGTTGTGTGATAGGATCAGGGGTCTGCAATCCGCTAGTTTCCAACCTCTCTGATTTTCTGGGCTGAGCTTGTGTTTTGTTTTTTTCCTCCTCGGTGACTCAATCATAACACACCGGGTGACGCTAACCCATGTGTGTTCCTTTATTGTTTGCCGCATAGTCTCCGCCATTACTGAGCAGCAGGTTTCCAACTCTGCACGGTGGACCCCGGGCTGCGAACGCACCACATACCACCTTTATTATTTGGTGCGTTCCGCCAGCCCTTAACAGGTAGAAAGCCATTTGGACACTAAAATGACAATAATAAAAACTACACCTCATACCACAAAAAACAGTAACTCTGTCTACCAATAAATTAAAAAAAGGTGTAGCTGTTGGAAGTAGAGGAGAAGGTTCACCCAAAGGTTCACTGAAGCTGGCCCTTTATCTATGTTTGCAAGTTTCATAAACCTCCTACCAGTTGTTCCATGTTGTTTGCTGTGTACATTTTAGGAGAACTGTATCTTAGTGTCTCATAACTTATGAGAACAGGAATGGGGACAAGATTTCTGAGTATCACTATTTTCTTACAACCTCCTTTGACACTGGCAGCTTCCTTGGCTTTCAGAGGACTGAATATATGTTATAGCTTGCCATCTATATTCCAATGAAGCCATCTAGAAACTTTAGAAAAAAACCCTGAAAACTGCAAGAGGACGTGAGCCTAACAATCGTTTCCAGCTACGCAATGCATAAATCTCTTATAAGTGAACCTCAGTGTAGCCGCACACAGCATCACTCACACATTTTACTGGATACATTGTACAGTGCTCGACAGGCGCATTGTTGTCCTGTCCTGAACTCCCTTCATGCAGAACCTAATTGACTGAAAAATCAAAACACCATTTTCAACCTTTCTTACATTTGTATGGGACATTGTTGGGTCGGTTCTATTGCGGGAGTGGCATTGGGAGGCTCAGATGACGTGATTTACTGGTTTCCAAATTGGAAAGCCTTAAGAATGAGAGGAAAAGTAATGGGGCTGTAATAGCATAATAAAAAGGGTACAAGAAGGTTAAAGCTAATAGGAAAAATAGACATTTCTGGCACATATTCCTAGGATTAGTGTGAGTCAGTTAGGAACCCCCACCTAGCAAGAGAATGTGAGTCATGTGTCCCTTATTCGGTTTTTAGGCTCTGTTGAAGAGTGATGTATAAAAGACATGATAAGAAGGGAATATAAGGGGTTATACGGCATCATCCGGTGTTTCTCACTTCTGAACTGAAATTGAGGTGTACCAATTACATTAAGGCCCCACTCAACTGCTGAGAAAGGTATCATGCATATGTCCTGTTTATTAGAATAGGACGCATGCACTATACCTGTGTATGCATGCTGAAAGACGTATGAGATCATAATATCATTGAAACCAGTTCCAGTGTAAAAGTGAACACTAAGATGAGGCAAACTTAGGGGCATGGCCTGAGCTCTACATGTGCAAGGACGTAGATTCCAGAAGCTCCTGCAGTTAAAAAATTTTTCCTCACAGAAAACCTAAAAATTCAAGACATCGCCTCTCCTCTTCATCACAGCTACCTGGAGGACCCCCTTGGGCTCAGTTTGGCGCTGAGAAGTAACCAAACGGCCCTTTCTGCGAGGAGCTATCCCCCTGGAAGCCCTTGAGTTCAATAAGGCTGAGGCCTTCCTGCCTCCCAGCACCACCGCCGCTTCAGCTGTTATTATTAGGCCTCTACCACCTGATTACTTCGGTTCCCGCTAGGCCTGTGACCGGCGTCCAGAGGAGTGTTTTGACTACTTACCTGCCCCAGTGGACAGGCGGCTGACGATATCCCTGAGGGGGACGCCACGGTCGACGTCTGGACCAACCGATCCTGCCAGATGTGCTGGCTGGCTCCCGTGTGTGGCACTCAAGTTGGGACACTTGTCTCCTGCGTTTGTTGAGGCGGAGGAGCCTTGCTCTGCACCCCGGGTGAGCCAGGACCTTAGTTTGCAGCTGCAACTCTTGACGCACCGGTCCCATTCACTTCCATGTGCAGCGTCTGCCGCTGACTGACGGGGACAGGAGGGTGATTCCTGTGAAGGTATGCAGGGCCAGTTGTCCCCACCTCTAGCTTCCCCTCATTATCTACCTAAGCAGGTCTGACATCTTCCCCAATAAAGGATAGGATAAAGTGTCTGGCATGCTGCCTGCGCCTGCTGGATTCAGCGCGGCAGTGCAGCTAACATTGCGATATCAATACCCCCTATTTCTGAGGAGTGAAGACATTAGTAGCCCTGCTCCTCCGCCTAATTATAACTATAATAGTAGTTGTAGTTATAGTTATAACTCAGCCGCAGAAAACTAAAATTATATACGGCGGGCCTGGACGGGGGACCTGATGATGGAAGTCGGGCAATATTGATCCATATTCCCCGATGAGCCAAAGATTGCCCCTCTTAGCACGCTGACCACGCTAAAACTGACACCAGTGACTCCCCCACTCTCCTGAAGATTTTGCATTACATAATGCCAATAAAAGGAAGCTCTGCTCAACCAGTAAGCCGTTTGATTGCCGACCTCCTCACTGATAACACCAACTCCAAAATGTCCGCCACTACAGCAACCTCAACCATTTCCTCCCCGTCTGTTGTGCAGTCTAACGCAGCTGCGGATAATGGTGACATTTCACCCCAGGGGGACACTGTAGTACCTACTGCTACACTCATTAAAACACTTCAAGAAACCTTTAGATCAGAGCTCTCCACTGCCATGAAAAATGTTACAGCACAGCTACAAGATATCATGCAACGTACCTCCTCGCTGGAGGAAAAAATGGACTCTGTCGCTGAAGCCTTAGAAGAAGATCAGGAGACTATAAAGCAACATATGGAAAGCATTAATCATTTGGAGCTGAAATGTGAGGATTATGAAAACAGATCACGCAGAGGCAACCTGCGTATTCGTGGTCTCCCTGAACCCATACTTGCACTCAAAGACACAGCAAATGCTCTGTTTAAGGCATATGCAAATTGCCTCTTCAGAAAGAAAGAGGACTTTTACTCTACAGCGCCACCTATTGGTAGTAGCGATCCTACAAGTCACAATCAACCCTTTAACGAGTCTTGTAGTATGACTTAGGATACAAGCCAAATCAGAATCTCAATTTGCAGACACGGTGTTTCGAGCTGTTGGCTCTCGTCAGTGCAAAGTATGAGATCTGATTTGGCAAGGTGAGAGGCTCTGGACTAGGGTCTAAGAAGTAAGGTTTCTCCTTGCGGAGAGTGACATGCCAGCTGTGGCTTGTCAAGGTAAGGAGACTTATTCGCCGTGCAATGCTCCTCTGGGAAAATAATATGCAAATTGCCTCTTCAGAAAGAAAGAGGACTTTTACTCTACAGCGCCACCTATTGGTAGTAGCGATCCTACAAGTCACAATCAACCCTTTAACGAGTCTTGTAGTATGACTTAGGATACAAGCCAAATCAGAATCTCAATTTGCAGACACGGTGTTTCGAGCTGTTGGCTCTCGTCAGTGCAAAGTATGAGATCTGATTTGGCAAGGCACTGTTTAAGGCACTGCTCCCTCAAACGGACCCGACCATGCTACACATAACCAGAATTCACAGAGCCTTGAGGGGGCCGAGACCTGGAGATGCCCCCAGAGATGTGATATAAAATTGCACTACGAAGAGTCTAGAGACTTAATATTGGCTGCAGCACGAGACATTTCAACTCTCCCTGGTTTACCTGACTCGGTCCACCTCTATGCAGATATTGCCCCTGCTACGCTAAATAGAAGGAGGGCTCTCTGGCCAATCACCTCTGCCCTACAAGCAGCACAAATAAAATACCGATGGGGCTTCCCATTTTCTCTGTCCTCTTATAACAAGTCCTTTTTGTGCCACTCCCTGGAAGAAGGAAAACATGTTCTCGACCTAGCGAGCATCCCATTCTCGGATACAGCTCAACCACTACCACTGCGAAAGCGGAGAACAGTCAGAGAGTGGAAACAAGTCCCCAGAACAAGGAGCCAGCACACGAATGTCACTTGACTCAGCTGTTTTTTGGCTGAAAATTCTCTTTAAATTCCTGCGTCTGATGTCTCAGATAATTAAGTCAGACTTGAGGATGTGATCCCTCTTTTTTCCTTTTTTTTTTTTTTTCTAGTCCATCTTACATACAAAATTTGAAATACGCCCACACTACAGTGGGCTGATATGTTGGGGGGGTTGCGGGGTGCTCTAGTTATAGTTTTCGAATACTTAAGTCATAATTCCGCCAGCTCGGTCAGTATATAATTACCCATGATGTTTGGTTATTATAAATGATAATTTGAATTGATTATAAATCTAGCCACTTCCAAGGGGACAGTGTTTGGCTCTCGGGGTTTACTCATGTGGCCTAATTATAGTGATCACTGGATCACCTCTCTAATATGGGTCTCCAGTTCACTATGTTTACTGGGTTGTTTGCCCGTTTGATTGTAATTATATGTTCTTTGTCACTTGTCTTTGTCTACCCTCCCTCCCTCTTTCCCACATTGTTTCCCCACAGGATAATACAAATTTATTCCATTCATACCAACCAGATACCGAGGCCTCCCAGTGTGCTATACCTTGAGACTTGTACCAGGGGGAGGAGATACAAGGAAAAGCCATATTATAGCAGAAAGAACCGATCTTCCCATGTGTAAGGTACTATCTCACAATGTACGGGGATTTAATTCCCCTATCAAGCGTAAAAAAGCTTTTTTAGACTATAAAAAACAAAATCCCAACATTATTTGTCTCCAGGAGTCTCACTTTTCTAAATCCTCATGCCCAAAATATTTCAATTCTACCTATTCACGAGCTTTCACATCTTCAGGGATGAACAAGACAAAAGGGGTGGCTATTTTCCTTAAAAATGGCTTCCCACTCCAAATTAACAATTCCATTATAGATGAAGGGGGACGATTTCTAATACTACAGGTTTCCATACAGGGACAAAACATTTGTGTGATAAACAGCTACCTCCCTGCCTCGTCACAACTCCTGACTAGAGTTGAGCGAAACGGGTCGAAAAAATTCAAAAGTCGCCGACTTTTGGCAAAGTCGGGTTTCATGAAACGAAACCCGACCATAGGATGAGGTCGGCCACGAGGTCGGCGACTTACGCGCCAAAGTCGCGTTTCAAAAGTTTGTTTTGCGCTCTTTTTCAGCCAATCAAGATCCACGGACACTGTGGGCAACGTGATGACATAGGCACGGGTCACCACCATCTTTCAGAAGGGCATGCAAGTGATTGGCTTGCTTTGGTGGGCGTCACAGGGGGAATAAAGGGGCGTGCACGCCGACCGCCATCTTACTTCTGCCGATCTTAGTATAGGGAGAGGTTGCTGCTGATTCTGTAGGGAGAGCGTTAGGCAGGGAAGAAGACAAAAAAACTGCTTCTGCTGCTAGCGATTTGGCCTGCACAACACACCAGTCACTGTGTGTGCAGTGCAAGGGGAGGCTATATAGTGGTGTATCAGTGGTGTTGGTTGTTGGGCTGCCTTCTAAGGCTTCCTGACATTCCTGCATTGCTGTTTACCCACTGCTCCGCAAACTGCTTTTTTAAAAGCAATCCCAATTTTTTTTTTTGTCCTGCTGAGAAGAAAAAAAAAACTGCTTCTGCTGCTAGCAATTTGGCCTGCACAACACACCAGTCACTGTGTGTGCAGTGCAAGGGGAGGCTATATAGTGGTGTATCAGTGGTGTTGGTTGTTGGGCTGCCTTCTAAGGCTTCCTGACATTCCTGCATTGCTGTTTACCCACTGCTCCGCAAACTGCTTTTTTAAAAGCAATCCAATCTCCCTTATCCTCTAGTCACTTTTGTCACAGCTGTGCCATCGAGCCTGTCACATAGCGCTCAGATATTCATTGGGCCTCACACAATCCAAAAGTGTCCAGTGTCCAAAAGTGTGTGCAGAGATTCAAAATCTCCTTATCCTCTAGTCACTTTGGTCACAGCTGTGCCATCGAGCCTGTCACATAGCGCTCAGATATCAGTGGGCCTCACACAATCCAAAAGTGTCCAGTGTCCAAAAGTGTGTGCAGAGATTCAAAATCTCCCTTATCCTCTAGTCACTTTGGTCACAGCTGTGCCATCGAGCCTGTCACATAGCGCTCAGATATTAGTGGGCCTCACACAATCCAAAAGTGTCCAGTGTCCAAAAGTGTGTGCAGAGATTCAAAATCTCCCTTATCCTCTAGTCACTTTGGTCACAGCTGTGCCATCGAGCCTGTCACATAGCGCTCAGATATCAGTGGGCCTCACACAATCCAAAAGTGTCCATCCAGTGTCCAAAAGTGTGTGCAGAGATTCAAAATCTCCCTTATCCTCTAGTCACTTTTGTCACAGCTGTGCCATCGAGCCTGTCACATAGCGCTCAGATATTCATTGGGCCTCACACAATCCAAAAGTGTCCAGTGTCCAAAAGTGTGTGCAGAGATTCAAAATCTCCCTTATCCTCTAGTCACTTTGGTCACAGCTGTGCCATCGAGCCTGTCACATAGCGCTCAGATATCAGTGGGCCTCACACAATCCAAAAGTGTCCAGTGTCCACAAGTGTCTGCAGAAATTCAAAATCTCCCCTGTCCTATAGACACCTTGTACCTTGTTTTACATTACTATATAGTTTGTTGGATTTTGTCTACATTTCTACCAAAAATGAGGAAGGCTGGTGGAAGAGGCCGTGGAATTGGGCGGGGGTTGGCAGCTGGTAATGATGGTGTTGGTGGTGTGTCTGATGGTAGTGGCAAGAGCAAAATAGGACCGAATGCAGGAGGTGCTGACCCTGCGTCATCGTCTGGCTACATAAGGCCTCGAACGCTTAGTTTTCTAGGAGTTGGCAAACCGCTTTTAAAGCCAGAGCATCAGGAAAAAGTTTTGTCTTACATTGCTGACTCAGCCTCCAGCTCTATCGCCTCCTCTTCTTCAGTTGTAAAAAGTAAAAGCACTGAGTCGTCATTGGAGGCCCATGTTCATGAACCACACCTTTCCTTGTGTCCTTCACCCCAACCAAGATTGAAGGATGACGCAGGCCATACTACTGATTACTCCATGGAGCTGTTTTCACATACCATGACTGGATTATCAAGTGAAATGGTGAATTACCCAGGCCAAGATGAATCTGACATGGAGTGCACTGATGCACAGCCGCTGATGGATGATTCTGCTGGTACATTCACTCAGAGCACTACATTGTCCTCGCAGTGTACAGAGCCAGATTCTGACCCTGATGAGACTCAGGTGCCCCTTCCCGCACACTATACCAGCATACACGGTGACACAGAGGAAGGTGCACATGACATAGAAGAGGAGGTGAAGGATGACCCAGTTGTTGACCCAGATTGGCATCCATTGGGGGAAGAGGGTGCTGCTTCCAATAGCTCAGATGAGGAGCATCCACAGCAGACATCGACATCGCATCACCTGTTATCTGGCAGGCCCGGAGCACTCCAAAGACAGGTTCCAAACATCAAAAGAGTTGCTGGACAGCTTGTCCAGAGGGTCAAAAGATCACAGCGTGCTAGGCCGCAAAATGTCTGCCAAAGTAGGAAGAGTGCAGTGTGGCACTTTTTTGACCAAAATCCTCATGATCAGGCCAAGGTTATCTATAAGAAGTGCGCAAAGACCTTTAGCCGAGGGAAAAATCTGAAAAATTTGAATACCAGTTGCATGCTTAGACATTTAACCAGCATGCACTTGCAAGCGTGGACACAACACCAAACCTCAAGTGCCACATGTGCAACTGATCACAACGAAGGTAGTCAGCAACGCTACATTGTTTCCCCCACTGTAAGCCCACCGGTTAGCACAGCAGCAAATGTTGAGGAGTCGTTGCAAGACCACAGCAGTCAGGGAATCCCACTGTTATATCAACGAAAGTCTGATTCTAGGCCATCAGAAAGAACACCAACTCCATCACCATCATCAACCCTCTCTCAGTCCGCCCTGTCCACCGCTACTTCCACCATATGCAGCTCTCAAGTCCAGCTCACCCTCCCAGACACTATGAGTAGGTCAAGAAAGTACTCAGTCTCTCATCCGCGTACACTGGGTTTGAACGCCCACATTGCCAAACTAATCTCGTTTGAGATGATGCCCTTTCGGTTGGTGGAAAGCACAGCTTTCCACGAACTCATGGCCTATGCAGTACCACGCTATGACCTACCCAGTCGCCATTTCTTCTCTCGCAAAGCCATCCCAGCCCTCCACCATCATGTGAAAGGCCGCATTGTCCATGCACTCAAGCAGTCAGTGAGCGGAAAGGTGCACCTCACAACTGATGCATGGTCCAGTCAGCATGGCCAGGGCCGTTATGTGTCCATCACTGCGCACTGGGTTAATGTGGTGGATGCAGGGTCCACAGGGGACAGCGGTGGTGGGACAGTGCTGCCTAGCCCACGGTATAGGAAACAGTTGGCTGTAGGCGTTCGACCCTCCTCCTCCTCCTCCAGAAGCGAAAGCTCGTCCACAGAGCGCAGTCGTACGAGCACTCCATCTGCAGCTGCCACTGTTGCACACGATGTGTCCCCCTATCGAGCAGCTAGTGGAAAGCGTCAGCAGGCTGTGTTGCAGATGATGTGTTTGGGCGACAGACACACCGCCGAGGTGCTGGCCGAGTACTTGAAGCGACAAACTGAGTCATGGCTGGGCAGTGTACATCTTGAGGCAGGCAAGGTAGTTAGTGATAACCGCCGTAATTTTGTGGCAGCCATAGCCCTTTCAAAACTCAGCCACATACCTTGCTTGGCTCACACCTTGAACCTGGTGGTGCAGTGCTTCCTCAAAAATTATCTGGAGTTAACAGCCCTGCTCCAGAAGGTGCGAAGACTGTGCGCGCACATCCGCCTGTCGCCTGTACACTCCGTTCGTATGCAGAAGCTGCAGCGATTGCTCCACCTTCCCAACCACCGCCTCATTATCGACATTGCAACAAGGTGGAACTCCACCCTGCACATGGTGGAGCGGCTGTGCGAGCAGAGGCAGGTCATAATGCATTTGTGGGAGGATACACGGCCATGCACTTTGAGAGCAGACATGGAGTTGACAGGTGTGCAGTGGTCGAAGCTGAAAGACCTTTGTAAAGTCCTTCAGTGTTTTGAGGAATGCACACGGCTGGTAAGCGCAGACGACGCCATCCTAAGCATGAGTATCCCACTTATGCGTCTGCTCATGCAAACTTTGACGCACCTTAAGGAGCAGGCGTCTGCAGCCAATGTTGATGAGGAGGAAGAGGAGGAGGGAATCCTTGATGACATTCAGCCATTGTCTGCTCAGGGACCTCTCCTGGATGAGGTGGAGGAAGAAGAGGAGGAGGAGGATGATGATGGGGATGATTACTTAGGGGAGGAGGATGCATCTCGTGGGGCAAGTGAAAATGTTGGCGTGGCAAGGTCTGGTACAGGGTTTGTGCGTGACTGGAGGGATGTGGATTTGCCAGAAAGTGCTCCTCCACCCAGCACTCGCAGTGCATCATTGACACCGGGAACATTGGCCCACATGTCAGATTATGCCTTGCGGATCCTAAAAAGGGACCCCCGCATTGCCAAAATGATGAACGATGACGACTACTGGTTGGCCAGCATCCTGGATCCACGCTATAAAGGCAAATTACAAAACATCATGCCACAGGAGAACCTTGACCTAATATTGGCTAATAAACAAGCAACTCTGGTAAATCGGTTGCTTGAGGCATTCCCAGCACACAGCAGCGGTGATGGTTCTCACACGAGCCGTACGGGCCGGGGGCAGCTTGGCAGAGGTGTTTGTGGTGCACACAGCAGAAGTGGCGTTGGAGACAGGGGTTTTATGACAATGTTGTGGACTGATTTTTCAAATACCGCTCACATAACTGGTAATACTGCATTGATGGAAAGTGACAGGAGACAGCAGTTGTCAACTATGGTTACAAACTACTTTTACTCCCATATCGATGTTCTCCCACACAGGTCATTCCCCTTTGACTATTGGGCCGCTAAACTGGACACCTGGCCTGAATTGGCCCAATATGCCTTACAGGAGCTCGCTTGCCCAGCTGCAAGTGTGCTATCGGAAAGAGTCTTCAGTGCAGCTGGATCAATCCTGACAGAAAAAAGGACCCGTCTGTCAACCCAAAATGTGGATGATCTAACCTTCATTAAAATGAACCACGCATGGGTTTCCAAGGATTTTGTCCCACCTTCCCCTGATGACACATAGGGTGACAGAAAAATGGCTTGCTTTGGTCCACCTCTTCCTGGTACTTCACCTATTTCGCCTTTTGCATCAGCTGAATGTCCAACATCAACATATGCGACTTTCTAAAACTCCCTAACTGTGCTGCCTCCCCCCCATGGCCGGGGTCACCACCTAGCGCACGACACCGTGCGAGTGCCGTTGCCCTGGACAGGTGGGTAGGCCGACTCTTGGGCGCGGGCACTGGCACAGGGTCCCTCATAGTGCAATCAAGTGTCTCTGACGGTGGTGGTGCACACCCGCCGTCAGACACACCGCTGTACTATGAGGGGCCCAGTGCCAGTACCGACGCCACGAGTGGGCCCCCCTTGCTTGGGCAGGGCCCCAGCATTTGCAATCTTTACCTCTCCCTGCTCCTCCGCTGTGTAATCTGCGCCGTCAAATCCATATTGTGCCTGACACCGTCTGAGCCTGCCTCCTGATGTATAGACATATATTTTGAATGTGTACGCTATCCATACATGTTATCCGGGGAAACGGTAACCTTTCTAACCTTTGTGCAATCACGTGCAATCCATACTGGGCCTAAAACCGTCTGAGCCTGCCTCCTGAGACATATATTTTGAATGTGTACGCTATCCATACATGTTATCCGGGGATACGGTACCCTTTCTAACCTTTGTGCAATCACGTGCAATCCATACTGGGCCTAACACCGTCTGAGCCTGCCTCCTGAGCATATATTTTGAATGTGTACGCTATCCATACATGTTATCTGGGGATACGGTACCCTTTCTAACCTTTGTGCAATCACGTGCAATCCATACTGGGCCTAACACCGTCTGAGCCTGCCTCCTGAGACATATATTTTGAATGTGTACACTATCCATACATGTTATCTGGGGATACGGTACCCTTTCTAACCTTTGTGCAATCACGTGCAATCCATACTGGGCCTGACACCGTCTGAGCCTGCCCCCTGAGACATATATTTTGAATGTGTACGCTATCCATACATGTTATCTGGGGATATGGTACCCTTTCTAACCTTTGTGCAATCACGTGCATTCCATACTGGGCCTGACACCGTCTGAGCCTGCCTCCTGAGACATATATTTTGAATGTGTACGCTATCCATACATGTTATCTGGGGATACGGTACCCTTTCTAACCTTTGTGCAATCACGTGCAATCCATACTGGGCCTAACACCGTCTGAGCCTGCCTCCTGAGACATATATTTTGAATGTGTACGCTATCCATACATGTTATCCGGGGATACGGTACCCTTTCTAACCTTTGTGCAATCACGTGCAATCCATACTGGGCCTAACACCGTCTGAGCCTGCCTCCTGAGACATATATTTTGAATGTGTACGCTATCCATACATGTTATCTGGGGATACGGTACCCTTTCTAACCTTTGTGCAATCACGTGCAATCCATACTGGGCCTAACACCGTCTGAGCCTGCCTCCTGAGACATATATTTTGAATGTGTACGCTATCCATACATGTTATCTGGGGATACGGTACCCTTTCTAACCTTTGTGCAATCACGTGCAATCCATACTGGGCCTTACACCGTCTGAGCCTGTCTCCTGAGACATATATTTTGAATGTGTACGCTATCCATACATGTTATCTGGGGATACGGTACCCTTTCTAACCTTTGTGCAATCACGTGCAATCCATACTGGGCCTAACACCGTCTGAGCCTGCCTCCTGAGACATATATTTTGAATGTGTACGCTATCCATACATGTTATCTGGGGATACGGTACCCTTTCTAACCTTTGTGCAATCACGTGCAATCCATACTGGGCCTAACACCGTCTGAGCCTGCCTCCTGAGACATATATTTTGAATGTGTACGCTATCCATACATGTTATCTGGGGATACGGTACCCTTTCTAACCTTTGTGCAATCACGTGCAATCCATACTGGGCCTGACACCGTCTGAGCCTGCCTCCTGAGACATATATTTTGAATGTGTTCGCTATCCATACATGTTATCTGGGGATACGGTACCCTTTCTAACCTTTGTGCAATCACGTGCAATCCATACTGGGCCTGACACCGTCTGAGCTTGCCTCCTGAGACATATATTTTGAATGTGTACGCTATCCATACATGTTATCCGGGGATACGGTACCCTTTCTAACCTTTGTGCAATCACGTGCAATCCATATTGGGCCTGACACCGTCTGAGCCTGCCTCCTGAGACATATATTTTGAATGTGTACGCTATCCATACATGTTATCCGGGGATACGGTACCCTTTCTAACCTTTGTGCAATCACTTGCAATCCATACTGGGCCTAACACCGTCTGAGCCTGCCTCCTGAGACATATATTTTGAATGTGTACGCTATCCATACATGTTATCCGGGGATACGGTACCCTTTCTAACCTTTGTGCAATCACGTGCAATCCATACTTGGCCTAACACCGTCTGAGCCTGCCTCCTGAGACATATATTTTGAATGTGTATGCTATCCATACATGTTATCCGGGGATACGGTACCCTTTCTAACCTTTGTGCAATCACGTGCAATCCATACTGGGCCTAACACCATCTGAGCCTGCCTCCTGAGACATATATTTTGAATGTGTACGCTATCCATACATGTTATCTGGGGATACGGTACCCTTTCTAACCTTTGTGCAATCACGTGCAATCCATACTGGGCCTAACACCGTCTGAGCCTGCCTCCTGAGACATATATTTTGAATGTGTACGCTATACATACATGTTATCTGGGGATACGGTACCCTTTCTAACCTTTGTGCAATCACGTGCAATCCATACTGGGCCTAACACCGTCTGAGCCTGCCTCCTGAGACATATATTTTGAATGTGTACGCTATCCATACATGTTATCCGGGGATACGGTACCCTTTCTAATCTTTGTGCAATCACGTGTAATCCATACTGGGCGTGAGAACGGCTGGCGAGCTGTTAAGCAAGCTACAGCACCTGTGGTTTGCACACGTAAGTTTTTCATTTTTTCAGGAATGACGGTTAGGCCTATTTCCGGAACTGCGGTTGACCTGCACTTACTGGGAAATCATTGTTCGCGGGTAATAATTGTAATCAGTGATCCCCATCACTAACGTTGTTCAGCGGGTTATCTGCACCTGTAAGCGACAAACGTTGGCCTTTTCAGTGTAGCGCACATGCAGCCACGGACATGTAAGGGCATGACACAAAAGTTATTGGCCAATCTCATGTGCCAGAGCCTCACGTGTCCCTCTAGTAAGCTGGACTCGGACCGCGGGGCATGACGGAGTCTCGTTCGTTAACGGAATTAAGCTTGCAATGTGTGCATCTGTTCTGTAGCTGGCATGGTTGAGGTTTCCCAGGTGGAGTCGAATTTAACCGTAGGCTCCACTCCTGGTGGTGCCCTTCTGGACATTCCTTTAAGGTTCAGCTTTGCAACCATACTTCCCACGTAAAAACGTAAAACAAACACTTTGCCTTCATGAACGCTGTTTGGAGGGTCATGACTCGTGGGAATTACGCCGCCCAATCAGTTAACCTGCTAGAGAGATCCTTCGTTGCTCCCAAGCATGACATCACACTCCCTAGAAAGAAGGTAATGCCACTGTGGCGACCGTACTCCTGGGGGCGACACAAGTGCACTGATGCCCAGCCACTGCTCGATGAATCTGCTGGTACATTGACCCAGACCACTACATTCCCCTCGCACGCTACACGACCTGAATCTGACCCTGATGAAACTCAGGTTACCCTTCCCATATACAGTTCCATCTTACACGGTGACAAAGAGGAAGCTGCAGATGAAAGTGCAGGTTCGGCCCACCCGCCATCAGACACACCCCTGTACTATCAGGGGCCCTGTGCCAGTGCCGTCGCCAACGAGTGGGCCCCCCCTGCTTGACCAGGATCACAGCACTTGCAAAGTTGAAATACTGTGCAGTGAGATGGAAGATGGGGATGACGAGGAGTCCAGACAAGTACAGGGATTCCCTAGCGAGGAGACTTATTTGATTGTTTTCAATGTTGGGACAGCAATTTTTGGGGAGCACTATACTCTGGAGAATGATAGATGGGGCCCACCATACACTGGAACATTCCAAAGGTGGACATCAGACACTGGAGCAGCATTTACAGGGCCCATTATACACTAGAGCATTAGAAATGGGGCCCATTATGTTTGGAGCATTATTTGGGCCCATAAGACAGTGGAGCTTCATCCATGGGGACCAACATATACTGTAGCATTATGTGGAGCTCATCATATACTGTTTCAAACATTATATGGGACCAATGATTCTGTATGGAGAAATAGATGGGCCTCGTCATGAGATGTAAAAAGTGAGGTATTTTTCATTGTACTATACCGCTATTTCTCTGCCGTATCGGAGCATGATGAGTTGTGGTATGTGTTAAAGGGGCGCTCTTTCGCCCAGGGCATATGAAAACCTGGAGCCAGCCCTCCCCCCCCACAGTCTGTAGCCAAATAACCCCCATTTTTCAGTGCGTAACTTGTATTATGAAGTTAATTAAGGTTGACAAGCTTAAGTAAGAAGAATTGATGCTTTTGGCATTCAAATGGGCACTGTTGGTGTGTTTCCTGTCCTCCTCTCACTGCCGACTTTTATTCCCCATTGACTTACATTGGGTTTCGTGTTTCGGGACGACCCCGACTTTTCCCTATAATCGGACGATCTTGCTCGACCCGACTTTTGGAAAAGTCGGGTTTCACGAAACGAAACGCGACCCTAAAAAACCAAAAGTCGCTCAACTCTACTCCTGACCTTTAAACTGATACAATCTAAACTGGATCTGCTTTCAATTCACCACCTGATCTGATGTGGAGATTTTAATTTTACCATAAACTCAACACTAGACAGCAGCACCCTAAGACGCTCCGATATCACTAAAACTGAGACAAAAAAGATTCTCCACTTAATGAAAGAACACCGCCTAGTAGATATATGGAGGGAATTGAATGGGAACACCAGAGGATATACTTATTTCCCCCCAGCTTATAAAAAATATTCTAGAATTGATCTCCAATTGACGTGAGCCAATTCACTCGCAACAGTTCTGTATTCACGCCATTTACACTCAGCATGGTCTGACCATGATGCCACCTTTTTGGTATTTAAATTTAACATCACTACTTCAGGGTTGTACAGGTGGAGGCTAAATGAATCTTTATTAACAGACATGGTGTCTGTAAATACAATTAAAGACAAAATAACTAAATACTTCCAAATCAATACTACAGATGAATCCTCCCCAGGAGTAGTCTGGCTAGCACATAAGAAATACTTTACCAGCTCTCTCATTAAACTAGCGGCTAACAAAAAAAAGGTCTGGACCGATCTCCAAACCAGGCTAGAAAATAAACTTGCAAAACTAGAACTGGCAAATCAAATGTCCACCTCTCTATATCTCTCCAAACAAATTCAGGAAACAAAGCTCCAATTAGATGCTACACTCACCACCAGGACAGAAAGAGCTCTAACTTGGACTAAAGCCACTTTCTATAAATATGCTAACAAACCCAGCAGAATGCTAGCGCATAAATTACATGCAAGAGAGTCATTTAATACAATTTCTTCCATAAAAGACTCCAAAGGCAAGGTATCGGCACATCCGGACACCATTTATAAAATCTTTCATGAATATACCAGAACCTATACTCTACACCACAGTCTCCCCACCTCACCTTCTGCAAGATTTTCTGCATGATCTTAGAATACCCAAAATATCAGAATCAATGGCTCAACAACTATACTCAGATGTCTCTGTAGAGGAAATAACTTTGGCTATTAAAAACTTAAAAAAAGGAAAAGCCCCAGGGCCTGACGGTCTCACGGCCGTGTATTGCAAAAAATTCAATGAGATACTTACTCCTCATGTCAAGAGATTTTGGGATGCTTTTCTACATGGTTCACAAATGCCCCAGAGTTTTTTGTCGCCCACGTTACTGTCATTCCCAAACCCAAAAATGACCATCTTGCTCCCGAAAAATTACAGACCAATCTCCCTATTAAATATAGACTTAAAAATCTTCACAGCAATTATCACCAGCCGTCTAAATAATCTACTGCCTGCTCTTATCCACCGAGACCAGGTAGGATTCATACCTACGAGACAGGCCCCCGGATAACATCCGACGTAATCTCAATGTCATCCATACGGCAAATTTACATAAAGAACAATTACTACTCCTAGCCTTGGACACTGAAAAGGCCTTCGACTCACTATCTTGGACTGTACTCTCCAAATTTTGGTTTTACTCATTTTGTGTTTTAAATTGCTTTATGATCGTCCTTCAGCGTATTTAAAACTCCCTGCAACACGCCCCACACCTATAATTATACAACTTGGCACCAGATAGGGATGTCCGCTTTCCCCGACTCATTTTGCATTAGCTATGAAGCCCTTGGCTGAGGCCATTAGGACTAATCCAAATATAACGGGAATGACAAATTTAGGTGATCAACACAAAGTTAGTCTCTTTGAGGATGATCTACTTTTGACTATCACCAATCCCCATACTATACCCTCCCTAATCTATATTCATTGCTCAAAGATTTTGAAAATATTTTGGGACTTAAAATTAATATTGACAAAGCTAAAGCTCTTTTTATAAACACCCCAAGAGACATACAAAACGATATTATCTCCCATTTTAAATTTACAAGGAAGGAACACTACTTTACGTATTTTGGTATTAACAACAAATAGGTCGACCCTCTTCAAGTGGAATTATGTGCCACTTATTCAGAGCCTCCACACTGATCTGACTAGGTGGTCATCATTGAACTTATCCTGCCTGGGCAGAATACAAACGATAAAAATGGTTTCATTGCCAAGATTCTTATACCTTTTTCGGTCCTTACCAATGGATTCACCGGCCAGGACATTTTCTAAAATTCATTCTACTATTACCAGATTCATTTGGCAGGGAAAGAAAGCCAGAATTTCACAAAAAATAATGTTTTTTCATAGAAAACTAGGGGGTATTTCCCTTCCAAATTTTGCGCTCTATTTCATGTCCGCCCAAATAGCACAACTGACGAATGTCTGCTCCCATAATAATAAACCAAGATGGGTCCACTTACAGTCTCACCTTATTAAACCATTCTCACTATCTGGGCTGCTGTGGTCAGTAGATAAAAATTCCAAAAGGTATAATACCAACGGCTCCCTTTACAGCCTATTCTCTGATCCTGTGGAGGAAAGTTAGATTCAAATGCAAACTACAATCTGAACCTTCCCCCCTGACCTCTATCATAAGCAACCCAATGTTCTCACCAGGCCTCAACCAAAATATGTTCACATGGTGGATCCTATGGGGGATCACTACATTAAAGCATTTATGCTCTCCATTTAATATTCTATTAGATAGACTGGAATTTATTTGAAAATATGAACCCCCGGTCAGAGAGACCATGCGTATAAACCAAGTCCTTCACAATAGTCTTCTCCCAAATAAACGACCTTTGCATATATCTAGTTTTGAACCAAAATGCATTAATGATTGAATGGGCAGAGGAACAATATCTTCAATATATTCAATTATTAACCCACCTCATGATGAAAAAAAATTGAAATTTATGATACAATGGGAGGAGGAGATGGGATTTGATCTATCACTGAAGGAATGGAGGTTCTGCTGTGACACCCTATCCAGGGGAAGCCACCAGTCTTCACTTGTGCAAACTTCTTTGAAGGTCATCCACAGAACTTATCTAGTCCCAACCAAACTTCATAGCATATATCCAAGTATATATCATGTTATAGGGGCTGTGGTCAACCGGGGGGATATGAGACACATCTGGTGGACATTCCCGGGGGTCTCAGACCTCTGGCGTAGAGTGGGACTCATGGTGGATCAATTGACAGGCAAAAATATCCCTCTGGATCCTTCAGTTTTCCTCCATGGGGCGAGACACCCATCCCTTTCTAGAAGCCTCCATAGATTAGTAAATTATCTTTTCATGACTACCAAAATTCATATAGCAGCAAAATGGAAATCCCCAACATTGTCACTATTGCTTGTTAAAGAAAGGATGAATAATATTATGCTTTGTGAATGCATTGAAGCTACCAGAAACGACAAGTGGGATCAGTTTTTCAAGATTTGGGGACCATGGATGGAGGTGGAATCAAATATACAACTAGACCAGATTTTGCACATATCACCATAATAACTCCGGTCTATGGGGATGGGGAGTCAAGTTCTTGAACCGTTAGTAATACAGATGTAATGGGATTGAAATAATCAGTAACATCAGGCTATCAAAAGTATATTAATGCTATTATTATGTACACTGTGGATTCAATGCTTCTTTTTCCTATTGTGTTACCCTCTTGTTGTAATTGTCTTGTCTTCCCCTCCATAACTCATGTGTGTCTTATGACAAGTTAAAATTCCCCTGCGAGGGAATATGTTTTACAATTTAATGTTCTATTGCACTATAAAAATCTCAATAAAAAACATTTTGAAATTAAGATGAGGCAAACTTTTCGATGATGGGCTAAAAATTTTTATTTGAATAAAGTTAAAATACAAATTTAATCATAAATAAATAATTTCCAGTGAACAAAAACAGGAGGAAACACATAAAAAAGCAGGAACAAGAAAGGAAAGTGGTGGGTACACCTGTATATAAATACCAATATATTGATATTATATACTGTATGTATTAATTGTATAGTCCTGGGAAATACTTGATACACTCAAAAAGAAAGAAGGATAATACAAAAGACATCCAATTACAGTAAAGTGCAAGTGCTAATAAGCAAGGTAGACCAGCAATTGGGTTTGAGAGGATACATCCATATGTTTTGAAGGGATCTAGAGTAGTAAGACAGTGTCATATAGTCCGAACCATGGCAATAGTATAGATGGTCCAGGGGACGAAGCTTTCTGAGCGAAACTCGCATCAGGCATGGTGGGCACCTGGATATCTGCACTCCATTGTAAATATGCAGCAGTTTATTTGATCTGTACATTTAGCAAATGCCTGGGATTACTGATTATATCTTTTGAATAGGGATAAGATACTGGACACTACACAAACAGTGTATGCCACCTCTTACTGTGTCCTCTCAGTCAGTGACACATCAAATGATACGCAGTAAAATTATTCAACCTCAATAGTGCAACTAATGGGGAGGGAAGAAAAATCACATAAGCCTTTCTGTCTTTTGTGAGAGTACAACAGAGTGATGCTTTATTATTTTAATCCTACATACCCTTTTTCACTCATGCGCTTGTGACCAGCTATTGAGCATTTTTGCACCATACCTGGGCCCACTTTCTCCTAGCCAAACTCCTTGTTACCTCTTTTATTCTACCTCCACAGAAGAAACTTTCAAGAGTCACTACTTTCTGGAAGGTTTCCCTAAGATTTGGTGGCACTTGCGAGATATGCCAACTCTTCACGAGTCCGGGAGGTCTACACTTTGTGAACAGCCCTGATGTTCTGGGAAATACGAATTCTAAATGATTAGGAATTTGTGATAAGCGAATCTGGCATAATTTATATTTGTCAGTTTGCTCGAATTTGGCCAGGAAATTCAATTCAAATCAAATCTGTTTTATGATGCTCTGGAGTCCAGCATTAAGCAGGTGAGCGGCAATGGGAGCATACTTTTTTTTAATTTTAACCATTTTCCTGGTCCTCTACAATCCAGCAAAATGGAAACTTGCCACTATTCTTCTGGAATTTCATGAAGGAATCAAAAAACTTTCAATTTGGGAAAATTAAATTTAAAAAAAAAGAAACAATCGAGGTAAATTTGATTTGTTCATCTCTTTTTCAGGTGTCAAATCCATTTTTCATTTTATTCATGTAGCAGACACAAATTAATGCAGATTTTTGAGTGTAGGGCTTTTTTTTTTTACTCTAGCTTTTTTTGCTCAAATTGTTTGCATTTTTAAATTCTACATTTTTTTTTTATTATGCGCTCTTCAGCTTTGCATCCCTGCTGTGCCGTAGACTCCCGACACCGCTCCATCTGATTGATAGTTTGTCATAATTGCCAGACATTTGGATGAGCCTCTGTATAACTAGTATCCACAAATTATTATCCTTCGGCAAAAATGTTACACGATCATTTATTTTCGGCTGTGTCTCGGATTGCAAATGAGCGTTTTTATTGTAAAGGTGAAAGACATACTTTATCTGTAAGGCTGCACTACTGTGCGCATTCATCATTCTGGTGTCACCACGCTGTTGAAAGGCATCTGCAGTCAAGAGAATTCAATAGGGTGTGAAAAAGAAATCTGACAATCATGAAATACTTATCTTGTGAGACAGAAGAATGTTGAGTGCGGCATATGCTCCGTAAATGTTAGCGATATTGAATTTACTGTATATTACAGATCATCATTATGTCGCGCTGACACATTGTGTCTCGTCCTCCACTGCATTTATTTACAAGGAGCTGGGAAAACAATATACATCCAGCTAAAACATTTTTTCCATTAAAGGAATAATAAAAAAATTGGTTTTATTTTCAACACTTTTTTTATATAACTAAATGCACCTTGGGATAGGTGTAGGTTCCCCATACCTGAAACACCCACTAATGGTGTTCAAATCTATTATCTTACCTGCAGGCACCATGTAGGCTGGCATCTAGCTAATATGCGGCTTTCATAGTTCTGTCAGGACTTGGTGATTTAAAAATGATAGAATTATCCTTCATTATAGAAATATATAATATGTGCCTCAAATATATAATTTGGCTCACAGTGCCCCTGCTGATCATCAGTAGAAGTGCAAACTTGGTTCAAACTTTTGCAGCAAATTTTTATTTAAGCGGATGAATGTAAGCATAATGGCCGCCATACACATTAGCTGGCCATCTTGGCTGTCTCTCGCATACAAATGGAGAGCTTATTTGGCCAAGCGATCCTGTGTTCTTCTTATTATCTCCGGGAGACAATACAATCATCAGTCTAAAATCGGCGATGCCAAATCAATATTTCCCACACAATAAATTGTTCATAGACATTAGACTGTCATCCAAACCTGTCGATATCAGCAGGTTAGGCTAACAGTGTACGAGGGGCTTTAGAGTTAGAGGCACTGTGGCTGTCACAGATATAGGGATCTTTGGAAACGGTACAAGTTTTGGGGCACTTTGGACAGCACGCTTATCAGCAGTCATGATTTAAGGCCACCTGTTCTTTCACATAAAAACTGTAGAAAAGCTTGATCTTACTTCCCTTAATCCCCTAAGTTAAAACTAATTTTGGAGCACATACTAATAAAAATATGTTTAGGAACATTCCCTTTTCCATTGTCTATAACTTATCATTCACTGTTTTTGAATGAGTGGTATCCTCTGCATCAGCATCCTGCCAGCACTATAGCTTCTAGAACTTAATTTCCCTAACTTCCCAGCTTACACTGCACCTTCCATTATCCAATGACTTGCATACCATAAACTAAAAGCCTGCCTCTCTGTTATGTTTGTGTGCAGTTTAACCGACAGGAGATCAGGGAGCCAAACTTCGCCCCCCACTTACTGTAATCCGTCTTGGTGTCTCTGGTGCTAGAGACGGTTTACACTTGAAAAGCAGATGACAGCAAATAGGTGAAATACCTAGTGGCCAGTAATTTAGAGTCAATTTTCCAGGTAGGACAACATAATTATTTATGTAAAGTGATTGACAGATCTATAAAATGAGATCAAGTTGTCAGAAAGTACAGGGACTATTTAACTATAATCTGTCATGTCCCAAAACACAATTATCCTTTAGATATGGGGTCAATTTGCAAAATAATAGCATTCCAAAGTTGTTTTTATGTAACAATGTTTGCGGGACAAACATACAGTAAGTATAGAAATAAGATAAAGTGTCATGTATCGCTAGGAATGGGGAAGTGCAGTGGAGGGCACAGTAGAAACAGGACATTAAGTATAGCTAGTTAAAGTATTCAGGAACAGCCCCAGTTTGGGTGGGGCAAGGGTACTTGTACGGGGAAGCGCGTGTTGGTTTTAGTCAGATAGAAAAGAGATTGGTGATTAGATAGAAAGACTAATTTAGTGGAGTGCGTCCAAGGCTATAAGGATGAAAAGCATAGGTAAATACTGAACTTTTAGGCAGTATGCGGTTGGCCACCGCCCACCACTAACTTTAGCGGACCTTCCCGGACCTCTGGAGCCTACAGCCCAATTTAGGTATAGAGGAGAATGCAGTATTCACTTTCCAGTAGGGAAAGCCGGATGGGGATCCGTATTACTGTAAGGGGATGGACCGGACTGCGGGTACCTGCATGCCAGGTCTGGGACTGAAGAGGCTGCATCCTCTGTTCCCAGGGGATGGCCTTGAGGAGGCAGACCTTCCCCTGCAGCCTGAGGGAAGCTGGGGGGAGACATGAAAGGGCGCGCAGCAGCCGGCAGATAAGAGGACAAAGTGCTCGAAAGAGGAGAGTTTGGCGCCAGAACATAGCAGTGTGCAGGAGCGTGGTGAGCGGCGTGCACGGCTGCCCCTTCCCTCATTGGGTACTGGCATTGCGGCAGGGTCCGACCGTTTAGGACAGCTGCCAGGAGAGAAGCCGGGTGCAGAACAGTGCAGAGCCGCTGCAGGACAGAGCAGAGCCGGTCGTGCTGCAGCCAGAGAGTGAGAAGTGCTTTGTCCGGGAGGTACCAGCGAGAGGTATGAACAGTGTCTGACGGTGACTTCCAGTAAGCGAGATGCAGGGCAATCCATGTCCGTGAGTACTACACACGTGCCCCATACTAGTGACCAAATACAGGGCGGATCCCTGTACCCTGACCGTGCCGTTAAACAACTTCTGAGCTACGTGAGTCCCGTGTCAGATCGTGACCCCTTTTTCCATCAGCCACTTTGGGTTCGCTTGACGGACACTGTGAGGAGAGTGGTGTAGGAGTCTCGTCGAGCTTAGAGCGTGCTGTGGCCTTTACTATTGCTTGGCTACTACAGAATATGGACTAGGGGCAGTGGAAGGTACCGGAGACTGACCACTGTCACCAGAAGACGGGGGTATTGTTGTCTGCTTGACCCCATTAATGAGGACACTGCGTCGGCCGTCGCCGACACCATTGAGTTCGCAGCATAAGCTGCAGTATTAGGACTTCCATATTTGTTTGCTAATATTTGAGCCATTGCATTGTACTTTGCCTTTATTACTGTTTAACTCTTTGTCTCCCTGCGTGGAATATTTCCCTATAAATAAATCTGTTAACCCTTGCTCTGTTGATTGGGTATCGTCACTGCATCCTGCGTTCCTGCTTGTTACCCTTTACATTAGAAAGGTGGGTCGGAACTCATTAAAGCTGTTGAGCCTGGACAGAGTATCTCAGGGGCCAGGGGTGTCAGACAAGAGAGGGATAATTCAGGCTGAAAAAGATGCAACTGTAACATCTTATTGTGCTGTGACTAAGATGGAGTTTGGACTGTTCAGTAAAGTTAATTTGTTTGAAAAGGATCAAGTGTCTCCTGTTCAATGTGCAGCTGATCCAGGATCCAGAGGTGTGGAATCAGGCAAACTATGACTGTAATCCAATTCACACAATGGACAAGGGAGATGGGACATTATTTACTTGTGGGTTGCCAGGGTGTGGGAACAAAGAAGCCCCTTGTCCATGACTGCCGACTTGCGCACCTTACACTTACTGCAAGTGTAGCTTTCAGAACAAAATTAACTTTATTTAGTCATAGAGGTGTCAATCAAAGTGCTGTGGAGTGATTACAGTCGCCGTACACTATGCACTGGAGTGTGACTGAAGTTGCTCTGGCATGCTTTATATGGCTGAAAGCCGGCGGCTCCCAGGAGGAATAAAGTTCATCGTTAGCTCACGGTAGTTGCACTGTAAGGTTGTAATGCTAATAACCTGCAGGTTGACCCTACATCTGTATATTGTTAGTGTTTAGAGTCATGACGTGTCCCTTTAATATATCTGTATAGGGACCATTAAGGGGTATTAGATTGGAGGGATGCTCATGATATGGTCTATATGTTAAGGGGTATGGTACATTATGAAAATCTCCAAGAGCTTTCCTTCATGTCAAATCTCAAAAATGGATACGAACATGAAAATAGGTCCCTAGAGCCATCAGCAGATCATCACAGTTAAGGGTGTTTTGGGAACCGATCGATTTAAAATTGAGTTAATTTTTAAAATAATTTACGAACAGAGAGAAATTTTTGTTATTCAATTTGAAGGAATCCAGCAAAATAACGGCCAACTCATCTGTTCTAAGCTGCTCACTATCTGTCCTGCCACCACAGCTCAACCTCTGCTGCTTTCGCCATCTGCTCTTTGGATTTTTTGGCACGTGGGGCATGATCCCCTCATTGATGTCAGTGACTGAGTGAGGTTTAGCGTGCACTTGTGAGTTCTGAAGACATGGGCTGAGAAAAAGCGACAGGAGGAGCAGTCTTTAAGCTGCAACAGCAGTACAGGTGATGGACAGACCAAGGACAGTATAATCTTTATTATTATTTTTCACCCCTACACTCTGATCCATTTATTATCCTGAGAGCATAAAATCATCTTCATGGGAATTTATGCATTTTTTATTCCGGCTGAATTGAAGGAATGTGTGTAAGGCTATGTTCACACATTGCAAACCTGATCTACTGGCAGTAAAATAAAAATCTTTGATGGGGCATTGTTTAATTTAATACCTACCACGAATTTAATTATCACTTGGAGTGGTGAGAAACAATAAAATTGCTTTAAAAAAAGGAAGTGCTAATACATTACAATAAAACAAAATACTAACATCCGTACTCATGCAACCATCGGAAGACATTATGGTTTATGTTCGGGAAAAATCATAAAAATAAATGCGCTTCATATCCTGCACTTTTTTTCATCAAAAGCGCTACAAAAACTTGTAGCTAGGGATGAGCGATATTGCCCGATATCGTATCGGAATTCTGATTTCCGATATTGAAAAAATATCGGATATCGGAATTCCGATTTCCGATGTCAATGGGAGAAAAAAAATCGGAATTACAAAATGACCACTACAGTGCTATATAATGGATAAAATGGAGGTGAAACACCTCAGGATAATGGGGAAGGAGTTTGCAGAGGCAGAGAAGCAAAAAAATCACTAGAAAAATGCACAGAGCGAAAGCTGTAGCAGGAAAACATGTTCTTAACAGCGTTGTTTTTTCTTTGGGTTAGGATTAGTTGGGGTAGGGTTTATGGTTAGTAGGGTAAGGGTTAGGGTTAGGGGTTAGGGATAGTTAGGGTTAAGGTTAGTGATTTTACATGATTAAATTAAAACTGCCGGTGCTGGTGTCAATATGCCCTTGACTGACATGTGTCCGCGTTCAGCTCACCTTGCTTTGCAGGGAGTTTCCAGGAGCACCACGAGGAGGAATGGATACACTCCCTTTAAACCATGCTTAGTCTTCTTCTGCTGATTATATTACTGTTATTCAATAATTCTGCATATTGATATTCTGCTTTTGGTTCATATACATCTACTCCTACTGCTTCCTAAACCTCTGTCTATGGTTATCCTGCTATTGACTGGTCGCAGAATGTCCCAATCCCAGAGGAAATATGCAGAAGTAACAGTAGGCACAGGAACTTGAGAGAACCAGCTGGTGAGTCTGGAACCCGTATAGGCAGCAGAAATCAGCATAAGAGCCAATGGAACTAACGGGCACCAGCTGGAATTACCGGAGGCCGATAACTAAGCAGGAGGTAACCTGTGCCAGAATGCACTACCAAGGACCAGCAGACATTGCTTGAACTCGGATACCACAAAGGAGGGACCTAAGCCATTGACTCTACTGAGAGCCAGCTGACGTTACTGGAACCCAGATAAGCAGCAGAAGGTAAAAGTGCCAGTGGCTGTACTGGGCAACAGCTGACATTACTGTAGCCCGGATACCACAATGTAGTACTGACATAAGCCAAAAGCACTGCCGAGAAGCCCCAAAAAAACAACAAAGACGCAAGTTCAAGAGCAAAAAGACAGGAGTCCGGGGACATCCCCATCTGTCTTCTTGTCTTGGGTCTTCTGCATCTGTCTTCCTGTCTTGGGTCTTCTGCATCTGTCTTACTGTCTTGGGTCTTCTGCATCTGTCTTACTGTCTTGGGTCTTCTGCATCTGTCTTCCTGTCTTGGGTTTTCTACTGGAATAATGTCTTCTCGGCAGAAGGTGCAAGAGCCACATTTGCCCCCGCAACCCGGACACAGTCTTCTTTACTCCGCAGTCGCAACAGGGGAGGAGGAGGGCCTACTGGCACTGTCGAGACCAGCCTTGAGCGCTAGGTCCCAGAGTCCACATAGGGCGCTCCTACACTGCTGACACCACGGATAACAGCAAACTGAGCCGGAATGATATATGGCGGGAGCATGGAACAGTGCGACGGACACAACCGTGTAACGGCGAGCGTCGTCGAAACACGGTTAGGAGCAGGAGGTACCCGTCCCGAGAACCAGCTGGCGATGCAGGAACTCAGTTTACCCCTCGGGGGAGGCACCTGTGTCCGCACTTCACTGCCAGGAAACAGCCGGTGTGGCTGGATCCCGCCTCTTGTGCTTCTGCCTATATGTGTTTGGCATCTGTCGTCCTTTTTTTCCACTTTGGTCTAACGAGGTACAGCTGGCGTTACTGTTGCCAAGAAACACAGCATGCTGTGAAAGTGGCAGTCACGGAAATGGACACTAGCTGGCGGAACTAGAGCCCAGAAACACGGCATGCTGTGAAATCAGCAGTCACGGAAATGGGCACTTGCTGGCGGTACTAGAGCCCAGAAACACGGCATGCTGTGAAAGTGGCAGTCAAAGAAATGGGCACTAGCTGGCGGTACTAGAGCCCAGAAACACGGCATGCTGTGAAATCAGCAGTCAGGAAATGGGCACTAGCTGGCGGTACTAGAGCCCATGGAAAACAGTATGAGGTGAAAGAGTCAGTCACAGAACCAAGAGCTAGATGTTGGTAGTAGAGGCCAGAGCACTGGCATAACAGATGACGCTGTGTGCAACATTGGCACATGACAGAGCATGCATACTACTACCAACCATGCATGTAACCTGTTTACTATGGCCCAGGGCAGCAAAAGTCACCAGAAATCCAGGCCTGGTTCATTTTTAGGAATGTAAGCCAGTCCACATTTGCAGCGGATAGTCTGGTACGTTGGTCTGTTAGTACATTGCCAGCTGCACTAAAGAAACATTCAGGAATCACACTGGCACCAGGACAAGCCAGGACCTCCAAGGCATACTGCCTAAGCTCAGGCCATGTATCCAACTTGGAGACCCAAAACTTGAAGGGGGCAGATCCATCCTGAAGCACACTGACAGGGGTGGAGCGGTATTGTGCCACCATGTCACGGTAACGTTGCCTCCTAGTGCATTGCACTGTCTGTGCTGATGGTGCCCAAACTGTTTGCGGGTTCAGAAACCGTTGGAACAGGTTGGGTATACTGAACCTGTCAGTAGCAGATGTACTGCTTCTGCTACCAGCTTCTGAACGGATTCCGCTGGGCCCAGGATGCACTGAGGTGCCTGCTAGTGCACGTGCATCACTGCTATGCGGTGGAAAAGAGTGCATGAGTGAATTAACCAGTGCATCTTGGTACTCCTCCATTTTACGCGTCCGGTTCAATGGTGTAATTAGGCTTTGAAGGCTGACCCGGTAACGTGGATCTAAGAGGGTGGTCACCCAGTAGTGGAGAATACAAGCCATGCGTGGGTCGTTTCTCAGACACTGCAGCATGAAGTCACTCATGTGCTGAAGGCTGCCAACTGGCCATGCATCGCTGTCACCAGCTGGAGGAATGTGCTCTGGCTGCTCTGCATCACCCCATCCACGCTCTATCTGGTGACTACTAGTAGAGCGCTGTGTACTTTCCTCCTCTGGCTCATCCTCATAGTCCTCCTCATCCTCCTCGCTTGCTGTGTCCTGCCTGGACCTTTGTGAGGCACCCACAGAGCTTTGTACCAACCGGGCCGTTGAAGATTGCCTGGTTGGTGCAAGTGTCTCATCATACTCCTCCTCCTCCAGAGAAACCTCCTCCCTTAGTCCTTTAAGTGATGATTCTATAAGGCATATAAGGGGAATAGTCAGGCTGAGTAGGGCAGCATCTGTGCTCACCATCAGAGTGGAGTCCTCAAAGCACTTCAAAATGGTGCATATGTCCTTCATGGATGCCCACTCTGTGGTTGTAAAGTGGGAGGGCTGAGATGTGTGTCGCCTACTTTGCACCTGCTGCAGCTGCAACTCCATAATTGCAGGTTGCTGCTCACATAACCTCCGCAGCATATGCAAAGTCGAATTCCACCTGGTGGGGAGGTCAACAATGATGCGGTGCTCGGGCAGGCCCAATCTGCGCTGCATGGCTGAAAGGCGTGATGCAGCCATGCTTGAACACCGCAAATGAGAGCACTCGTATCTGACTTTGTGCAGCAGCTCCTCAAGGTCAGGATAGTTCCTAAGGAAACTCTGCACTACTAAGTTTAGGACATGGGCAAGGCATGGAATGTGAGTCAGACCACCTAGGCCCAGAGCCGCGACCAGGTTTCGGCCGTTGTCACACACCATCATATCTGGCTGGAGGTTGAGCGGCGCAAGCCACATGTCGCTCTGCGCCTTCAGCGTGTTCCACAGCTCGGTTGCGGTGTGGCTAACATCACCCAGATAAACCAATTTCAACACGGCCTGTTGATGTTTGGCCGATGCAGTGCTGAAATCGGTTGTTGTGGTATGTCTGGGTGCAGGCGAGTCTGACGAGGAGTATGAGGAGGAGTCAATTTGTACGGAGGAGAGGCCTGCAATCTGTGGAGTTGGCAGGACCCGCGCACTTGCACTGCCTACTTCAGTTCCAGGCTCAACTACATTTACCCAATGGGCGGTGATGGAAATGTAGCGTCCCTGGCCATGCTGACTGGTCCACGCGTCGGTGGTCAGGTGGACCTTGCTACTAACTGCATTTTGTAGCGCATGCTTAATTTTACGCACCACATGCTGTTGCAGGACGGGGACGGCTTGCCTGCTGAAGTAGAAGCAGCTGGGAACGCTGTATTGTGGGATTGCAAACCCCAACATATCGATAAAGGCTGGCTTGCTCACCAGCCAGAATGGTAGCATTTCCACTGCAAGCAGTTTGGCAATGCGAGCATTCATGCCCTGTGCTCGTGGGTGGTTTGCCGAGTATGGGCGCCTTTTCTCCCACACCTGTGTGACAGATGGCTGCACACTGGATTGGGAGAGTGAGGATGCCAGCAAATGGGATGCTGATGCTGATGAAGTACAGACAGTGTGCCGCCGTACAACACTGCCTGCAGATGCACCTTGGCATTCTGGCAAGGAAGCAGGAGCAGCTGTTTGCGAGCTGGAGTAAGAGGTGACCGCTGTGGCTGAAGAGGTGGAAGGTGGGGAACCAGCTGCAGGTGGCGAATCATCTTGGGTGTGATGCTGCCACTCCATAGGGTGCCTCTTCCTGACATGCGTCAACATATTGGTGGTATTAAGGTTGCTGATGTTCTTGTCACTCCGCACAGTTTGCCGACAAAGCTTGCATCTGACTACTGTAACGTCATCTGCAACTTGGTCAAAAAAGGCCCATGCACCACAACTCTTGGGCGCACCCCTTGTATTCTTTAAAAGAGCCCTGCTCCTAACGGGTGCTGAAGTTGAGGGAGCCGACAACCAATTTTTCTCTCTTCCTCTCCCACGTGGACGGCCACGCTGCACCACACCTGCAAGCTCTTCCTCTGAGCCATCCCCACTTGCTTGCTGCCCCTCAGCATGCCATGATGGGTCAAGGACCTCGTCATCCAATACACTTTCGTCAGCAGAAACTGGCAGCTGAGTTTCATCATCATCTGCTGTCTGGGGTCTGGTCACTATGGGCACTGGCCCACCCTCCACTTCTTCCTCAGACGGACACAGTGGTTGCGCATCTGTGCACACTACCTCTTCTTCAGCTGCAGGAATGCTGTTTGGCTGGCACACAGATTCCAAGCCAACAGATTCTGTGAAGAGGATTTAGGTTGGCTCCTGGCCCTCTGAATGTCTGGGCAATTTAGTGGGCGGTGAAGAAGCAGATGGGTGCTGCTCTTCAGTGGCCTGACCCGATGTGGTGGAGAGGTCCTGGGAGGATGCTGCGCTCATTGAGGTGGATTCCTCAGCTGCCATCCAACTAACAACGGTTTCTACTTGATCCTCTCTTATAAGCCTATGGCCCTGCGCTCCTAACAAGCTGCGCATAAATGACTGCTGCCGTGTGAAAGTAGGTGCTGAGTGACTTGCGCCTGCTGCTTGCTCTGGATGTGCACCATGTCTAGCTGCTGATGCACCTCTTCCGTGGCCGCCGCTGGGACGTCCCTTACTCCCTGCCTTCTTCATCTCTATCGATGGATTCAGAACGGCAAGAAAGTAATTATTAGGAATTAGTGTGCTTATTCCTGAAGGAATACAAACAGGTATAAGAAACACTAATGGCACTGTATGATGATGGTGTGTCTGCTGCACTTTATTTGAATCTAGAGTGGCCTACACAAAGAGTAACGTGTGTTTGTGGTATTGGTGTACACGTTACGGTCGGATGTCACAGCGCAGTAAATGATACTGCTATGATACCAAAAAAAAAAGGATTCTCCGGGACTGGGCCAGGTGCTGTGTGGCACCAGCCACAGAGGTTGTTTGGGTCCCTCACAGCACAATCCCTATATAGTGTTTAACTTTTAGGAAAAAATAGGGGAAGGGGATTTAAGGGATGAAAAGAAAAGGCAGTGAGACACACAACACACAGTGCTGCAGCAAGAGGAGCTGCAGCAGCTGCAGTGAATGTGCTCTGCACTGTCTCACTAAGCACCTCACTGAGAGCCTGCACAGCACAAAAAATGAAACTGAGCGGGGTCAGTGAGGAAAAAGACTGCTTCTGTAACACACAGGGGCTGCTACTGTGGCTGAAAGCAATTTCTATCGCTATTAGATCCGAGATCTCTCCCTATCTCCAACAGCAACCTATCCCTATCTGCTTTCACAGAAGAGTGAGGCTAAAATGGCAGGCGCAGCCTTTTATACTGCCTGATGACACCATCCAGCCAGCCAATCGCAGCGCAGCCCCTAGCTAGCAGTTTGGACGCCTCCTACCAAGCTTAGGGGAGTTACACAATGTTGTCAGCAATTCTTCAGCTCCTGATTGGCTCCACAGAGCCAGATTTCCGATTTCCGATGTGAAAAAAATATCGGAATCGGAAATCGGAATTCGGGCAGATTTCCGATATTTCAATATCGGAAAGCTCATCCCTACTTGTAGCAACATTTTTTCTCTTCCTCATTGCTTTCTACAGGTGAAAAAATGCTGAAAAAATACTGCAAAACGCTGAAAGAATTGACATGCTGCAGTTTTTAAAAATTTTGCAGTTTTTCAATTCAGTCAGGAAAAAAACAAACAAGCACATGCATGAGATTTTCGAAATCCCACAGCTTTTGCTGTTACTGTAAAAAGCAGCTTTTAATTTGCATAAAGAAATGCAGCAAAAACGCAAGGTGTGAATATAGCTTAACACAAATTTTGGGATATTCTCTCATCTCTATATACAAATTAGGTCTGATTGAAAATCTGTCTTCTGTGAGCAATAATCATGATAAAGTAGATAGGCACATGGTTTTCATATACAGTATGGAGGGTAGAATCTCAGAAATAGGGCGGAGACAGACTGCTGTATAACACGTGCAAGGATCGCATCGTAAACCTCGTACTTGCTGTTCCTAATTTTTGTCAATTTTTATAATTTTTTTCTTAAGGATTGTTATATTTTTCTTTTTGTTTTATCTAATCTACAAATTAAAAAAAAAAAAAAACTACATACTATCCAACAAAATGTAATCAGAAGTTTGATGCTTTCCTTAGACTGAGGACTCATACTCACATGCGAGAAACTCGGACGAGTCTCGCATGTCAATACCTGGCACTATCGCCGGCACTCGGATCGGAGAGTTCAACTGCATAAAAATACATGTAGCTGAACACTCCGATCCGAGTGCCGGCGGCAGTGCCGGGTATTGACATGCGAGACTCGTCCGAGTTTCTCGCAGCCCTTACTCAGTGCATTTTAGCTTCTGATCATAATGGAGTCAACGCAGGAAATTATAAAAATATACCGACAAATCTTCAGAAAAACCATTGATTATGAGGGAAATCATGGGGGTTCTGGTGTTTTTGGTGGTAAGCGTAGCTCTGCAGACTGCAAGAATGCCAGAACCTATTTTGAATCTTTAGGATGCCAATAACACTAATGTGACCTGAGCCCTACTCATAAAGGATACGAACCTCCGTTTTCCCCGCTTTGTTAATTTTAATGGGCTCCTTTGCCACTGACAAATGAATTGTGATTCAGAAAATAATTAATCGTCCATTACTGGGATTATTAATTGCTGCCTGCACATTGTTTCCTGGACACACTTCTAACGCACTTGTTGTCTGTGTGCTTAATAAGGTTATCATCAAAATTTATATTGCTTGCATTGCCATGATGTGCAAATGAGTAATTTAGACTACACAAAGGTTAGCGGCTTCAAAGTAATTAAGTTATTAACGTGATTTAAGCAAAGAGTAACCTTGGGAAACTGCAGGCTGTGTTCAACAGGGTCTGGAAATTAATGATAAAATGCATTTCACAGATGGGCGATGGCAGGGCAGTGTTAACTCCGTGTGCGCCTGTTACTGAGAGTTGTCATTGTGCACATCCATAGCCATAACCACCTTCAATTGTTAATGCTGACTACAGTCAGGGTTGACAAAAGTCGACAAAAAAGCTTAATCATTTCCAAGGTCTCTATGGAAGTTTCCTTCTCCACTTTTTTAAGTGTACGCAACAATCCAATCAATGGAGCAATACCATTACTAGAGGGGAACATTGGTTCTCATTGATTTACAGCAAATATGTGAATTCTTACTCAATGGGGAAAAAATATGCAAAATAGTGGACTGATGAAGGTCAAGAACCCACAAAAAGCTGTCTGTAGACAAGTGTCTGGTTTGGCTAATATACATGGTAATGTTTAAAGTGGATGTGTCACCAGGTTTTTGCTAGCCCATATGAGAGCAGCATGAAGTATGGGTAGAGGCCATGATTACAATGATGTATCGCTTACTGGGCTGCTTTCTGCAGTTTTGATAAAATCCCTGTTTAAACTGCCGCAGATCTAGCAGTTTTCAGACTGTTGAGCTTGTATAACCCCGCCCACACTACTGATTGGCTGCTTTCTGTGTGCAATCTGCATAGGTTGAAAGCTGCCAGTTAGTGGTTGGGGCACGATTATACAGCACTCTTGAATATAGAGAATTACTTGACTGCAGGTTTACTAGTTCTCTAGTGATAATCTACTGCTGATAAAATTGTGATTTTATCAAAATTGCAATAGGCAGCCCAGTAAGTGATGTATCGCCGGAATCAGGGTCCTTGTCTGCGACTCTTAGATTAGGTGGCAAAAGTTTGGTGACAGATTCCCTCAAAGGCTCTTTTTATGGTCAGGCCTCATCTAGAATATTGTGTCCAGTTTTGGGCACCACATTTTAAAAAAGACATCAACAAACTGGAGCAAGTTCAGAAAAGAGCGACCAGAATGGTGACCGGTCTGCAAACCCTGTCTTATGAGGAAAGGTTGCAGGATTTGGGAATGTTTAGTTTGCAAAAGAGAAGACTGAGAGGAGACTTAATAGCTGTCTACAAATATCTAAAGGGCTGTCAAATTGTAGAAGGATCAACTTTATTCTCATTTGCACAAGGAAAGACTAGAAGCAATGGGATGAAACTGAATGGGAGGAGACACAGATTAGATATTAGAAAAAACTTTTTGACAGTTAGAGTGATCAATGACTGGAACAGGCTGCCACGAGAAGTGGTGAGTTCTCCTCCAATGGAAGTCTTCAAACAGAGGCTGGACAGACATCTGACTGGGATGATTTAGCGAATCCTGCTTTGAGCAGGGGGTTGGACCAGATGGCCCAGGAGGTCCCTTCCAACTCTACGATTCTATGATTCTATGATTCTATGTCAGACTGTGACATAGAGAAATTCCATCCTTCTGGAGGAAAGTGGCTTTGCATACTTTTTACCATGGAATGTTGTCTGTAAGGGCTCGCTCCCACACGCAATTACATTGCATGAATCGGATTGCATTCGTACCAATTTAATCCTATGCTTCTGTTCTCAATGGCGTTTTTTTTCCTGCTCCTATTGGATCGTGATCAGACAGGGAAAAAAAGGCAGCATGCTGCGATTGCATGCCACATTTTTATCGCACGTACATATATAAGTCTATGGGTGCATGTGAAACAACGCACTGCACTCAGATCATGTCACCAGAGTGCAGTGCGATTCCCACATACACCAGCAATGGAGGAGATGGAGAAATAAATTTCTCCGTCTCCTCCGCAGAGTGGAGAACTATCATGAGAAGTGGTTGGTAATATATTACATTCCTTCTTAAATTGTAATTGATATATTTAGGATCCGATTCTGGTGTTGTAAATGCCAATCTTAATGAAGTGATGAGGAGGAGTAAGGTGTGCCTAATTCAATAAGAGGTATAAGCCACTTAAAGAATTAGATGCCCCTTTATTACTGGTGTGTGTATCCAACTGCCTACTCCAGAAATAATTTCTAGTATAACTTTGCCGCTCAGTCCTGACCATATTCTGCCAAAAATGGCATAAGACAGCAAAAATTGCAACATTTTTGTGCAACTTTGTGTTGCACAAAATTTTCGTGAATTTTCTTTCAGAGTGTTTTACAACAGAAATTTGGTAAAAACACTTTGATAAATCGGGGCCTTAGTGTGGTATCCTAAAAGTGAAAAGTTTTCCGCAGTCCCTGAAGATTCAGCGTGTGACCCTCTCCAGTCAGTTTGTGTCAGCAACTTAAAATGTATAATGTGTCCACATTTGATTTAGCAGAAATTCATAAAAACAGCTGCACTGACAAAATAAAAAAGTATGCAGAGCGAGTCCTGAACGAACATGAATGCCAGGAGAACCTTGAAGGCTGTAGACAGATCTGATAGAAATACTGGGACTTCAAGTATCAAT
This sequence comes from Dendrobates tinctorius, assembly GCF_039654945.1. Lineage (NCBI taxonomy): Eukaryota > Metazoa > Chordata > Amphibia > Anura > Dendrobatidae > Dendrobates > Dendrobates tinctorius. The sequence continues at coordinate 16,392,779 of NW_027361733.1, forward strand.
GACAGTGTCTTAAATAGTAACTCATGTGTCGGCCGGTCTGTGCCACAGGTGCGCCGTAAAATATGACATGTTTATCAATGTTTTATGCCATTTTTGTCCTTAGCAGCTCAAATTTTCTGGTTCTCAGCTCCAAATCTTCTGTTTCGCATAGGGGAGGAAGGAGGAAAAATGATTAAGCTATTTGCACATTTGTCACAAATTTTGATGTATGCCATGTTTGTAGTATAATTTGCAAATTTTCTCAATTAATTGAGTGAAGGTAAGTGAGAAGGAAAGGGGCCCCAATGGGACCATCTGTAAAAAAGCATAGTGGCTGCTCCCAAGTAAGTATAAAATGTTCCTGCAGACATCTGTGAAACTCGATCTGAGCATGGACCGCAGTGCACAGACTGTCCATAGATCTCCCAAACCAAATTTCACGGCCTCATATGCATTAGGCCCCTTTCACATATCAGTTTTTTGGCGTCAGTCACAATCCGCCGGCTCGACCGATCGATGGATCCGTCGCAGATTGTGAAAAACTGATGCGACGGATCCGTTTTTTCGCCGGATCCGACTGCCCTACCTGGTAATAATAATTGGAGTATGCTCACTTTAAAAAAGCGGAATCTGTCGCTGGATTCCATCATTTGACGGATAGTGACGGATCCGGTGCCCATAGGATTCCATTCTAACAAACGACGGACGGCGCTGAATCGTTACTGCCCAACTTTTCAACATAGACAAAAAACGTTACTTTGTTCGTCATCTCCAGACACCGGATACAACATTTCCGAAGGATCCTGCGAACGACGAATGAAACGTGAGGCCATCCGTCGCTAATGCAAGTCTATGAGAAAAAAAAGGAATCCGGCGGTATCCTTTGCCGGATCCATTTTTTTCAAAAATTGCTGGATTGCGACTGATGTAAAAAAAACTGATAAGCAGCCTTAAGCCCCCGTCACACACAGCGAGATCGTTAGCTAGATCGCTGCTGAGTCACAAGTTTTGTGACGCAACAGCGATCTCACCAGTGACATCGCTGTGTGTGTCACATATCTGCGACCCACCCCCCCCCCCCGTCGGGTATCGCTGATCGTGCTCGAATGCCCTGGACCTTTTTTTGATCGTTGGTCTCCCACTAGCCAGCACGCATCGCTACATGTGGCAGGCGGGAGACCAGCGATCAGTGAGCTGGATGCTGGTTTCCAATGTAAACGAGGTTAACTAAGGGTGCACGTCACTTAGTTACCGGCTATGTACATTAGATACCAACGCGCTGGTGCAGGGAGCTGGTAACTTGCACCAGCGCACTGGTATCTAACGTACACAGTGGGTAACTAAGCGAAAGTGCATGCTTCTTACCCGTGTCGTCGGTGTCCTGAGTGCTGCTGAGATCTGCCTGTTTGGCAGCTCACCAGCGATCATGTAGCGACACACCAGCGATTCTGACAAGGTCATATCGTTGTTGGGATCGCTGGTGCATCGCTATGTGTGATGGGGCCCTTACTGTCCATGCTCGGACCAAGTTTCACAGAAATGAGCAAGAACCCTTTATAAGAGGTGTTGTGCGGCACTTGGGAGCAGCCACTAGACATTGAATGGAGCTGTGCTTTGGTTTGTGTTTACATCCGATGGTTGTCGAAGCAAATAACAGCTGAACAGTGCAGTGGTGGGAGTCAGATCCTCCACGAATCTGGTTTGATAACCTATTTTGTAGATAGGTGCTTAATATTTTGCCCCTGGGCAACTCTTTTGAGCAACCAGACTTGAAGGTAAGCATGGGGTCTTTGTACCCTCACACCACAATGATAAGGGGGACCATGAGCTTTACTTCTGGGGCAACAACTTCTTTGTAATAACTGCTGTAAATAGTATATACTCCATTCTAATTTTATCTGAGACACTGCTTCAGAAAGTTTCAATATTTCTGTCTTTCGTGATTGTCATGATAATTAGAAGCAATTATTTTGTTAAATACTGACTTTTTTATAGGAACAGAGAATGAGCCCATTTTTTCCACATAGAAAAAACACCCACCAACCATCAATCACAGAACACAATGAATAATGAAGGAACCCTACAAAAAAAGAATAAAAAAAAGGCGACTACGTGTGTATTCAGTCACGAGTTCTGACATTGTTAATAGCAGACGGGAGTTTATAATGATAGAATTAATAGAATATTTTTTTTCTTCATTGAAATTATAAAGCTTCCCTGGACCACAATAAGATTTGCCAGAAATCAACAGCTATATAAGAGTTCTTAATATGTATGCAAACAGCTCTCATCCAGAAGGAAAAACACTGATTATATTTGTAGTATCAACCACTAAGGGGAGCTTAGTGAATGCGGATATATTCTTCATTCTAGTGACTGCTATGTGTGTCTGTATGCAGTGAGAACCCCCTAGAGGTGGCTGAAAGTAACTAGTATTTGTCATTTTTATATTCTACTTATTTATTAAAACACAAACTAGTATGCAGTGCTTACCAAACTTAGCAAATCGTTGGACTAATTAAAAGCAAACATAGACCTAACAAGATAGCTGTTGATGGAATCTATGGAAGTTATTATTAAAACTCCACAAGACAGTAATACAAAACACAGGTTTACATAAAGTTTTAAAGGGATTCGGCAATACAAAATTACTTTTCAAGCCAAGCACAAGTGTAGAGGTGCGGGCCGAGCTGGGGGGGTGGTCCCTCATCATACCGCGCAGAGACGAACAGAGACAAGTAGAGGCCGTTTTCGGGTACAACAGGTCCAAGTTTATTCGCTCGCTGTCCGCCTGACAGCCTCACAGCACTCCTCAATTCCCTTCAAGGCTCACTGGTTACAATACTCCACAAAACACCGCACTTTCACCAGGGACGTGTATATACGTACCGTCCCTTCACTCTTGTTGACGCTTTTGACAGGTCCGTCACTGTGGCCGCCTTAGGCCCGTAAACCAACAGTAATTTCACTGGTCACAACGTCTTCCTTAAAACGGTATCCGTAACCTCTGTACCTCATCAAAATAACTTCTCTGTCTTGTCTATATTGCGGTATTCCTGTCAGGACCACCCCCCTGACGTTCTCTCTCCTCAGTCCCCCTGATTTGGTTTTCCTCACAGCGCACAAACTGTCGCAGTCCTCCTGTCACTGGAGCTCCCCCTGGTGACTGGAACTTTCTGGAACCCTCCCTCAGTATTTATATCTCTACCGTTCCCCTGTCACTGTAACTCCGCCCCCCATGACCAATGGTTTCTAAAGCCCTAAGCTGATGTTAAGTCCTTTGCTCACACTCCTCCCTGCCATCTAATGGTCAACTCAAGGTACTGCACGTCCACTACACTTTCCTAGCTGTTTCCCCACTGTAGTAACTGACACCTGTCTAAACTGTGCAAACCTATCTTTCTCTATTCTGACACGTCCTTCCGTCTGTCAGGTCACCTTCCCTACACAAGCACTCTGGCATGGTCAAATCGCTCAATTTGAATTCCAGCCTACTTGTTATGCATTTATCTCAGCCTCACTCTTTGATTGACAGCTGTGGCTTCACAGAAGCTAAAAGAGGATAAAGACTGATGGAAATAAGTAGGCTGGAAAGTGCACAGAACACCACAGCCACACCAAGGGTGCACTGAGCACTTTTGCACAGTTTGAACAGTCTTTTTTTTCCTGCCAAATTGCCTTTAAAATTGCAAGAATGGAAAGTTTTATGGCAACAATCATCCTCCTGATAGACAAGTCTGCGTTCACAGCTCCTTTTCCTAACACAATTTCTCAAAGATCAGCACTAATCAGTCATTCTACACCTGTAAGGGGAGAATTTGGCTGACATCTATTTCTACGCCTTTAAACACCTTATATACAGGTCCCTGGGTGTTTGCATGCGGTTGTGCTACTGTTCCAGACACCTTCAGGTTCAGTTCTGGTACCATTTGTGTGACACTGGACCCGCTTAACTTTCCGATGAAGAAACAGACGGCTTTACAAAAATAAACTCTTGTTTACTGAAGTTGGAAATTATATATGAAAGGTAGCAGGAACAATGCTTGGCATTTTCTTCTGCACAACACAAAGGCACATTCTTAGTGGTTTTGGACAGTGCCACATCACTTGTGAAAAACGTTTCAGATGCTCAACAGGTTACGCTGGGGACCTCCATCTACCTGGTACAGGACCACAAGAGTCAATCTGTTACACTATGCCACTGCACCCTAACTGCACTCATGTGAATGGTGTAAGGGAGCTCTTATGTACAGTAGGATGCTAGCAGGAACGCGGGATGCAGTGAAGAGCACGAGGCAGAGCAAGAGTTGACGGGTATTTTATAAGGAATAACAATAACAGTGAATACTCCACGCAGGGAGAGATAATAAAGATTTGCAAGGAATATACTACAATAGAGTAATAGTAAGGGTTAACTTATCTGTCTGTGCTTCCCGGACGGCGAAGGTGACGAGTGAAGTTCCCGAACTGGTCCTGAAAGAAAGTGAAGCACTGTCTCTTAATGGTAGTGACGTATTCCAGTCTCCTCACGCATAATCTTGTGGTCCTGGAACTAGGTGCTGCCCAAGTGGTAATCTGCGGCCCCGTGGTTGGTGAGCTCAGTCCCGAAGTGGAGGCCGCTGTCACGCTGACGCCTTCAGCGTGCACTGTCTGGTGAGTCCCGTGTCGCGGGTCCAAAATGGTCAACGGTGAAGAATGGTTTGGACTAGTCACGTCAGGGATGACAGGAGTACTAGTCTCTGGAACTACACAGTCTGTATGTGTGGGGGAATGCAAAGCAGAAAGTGGTAGCTATGCTGAGAGGGAGTCAACCTTCTCCTGTCGCACACACTGTCTTCCCGCCAAAAACCCCGTACTCCCGTGCCCCGTCCCTTTTATCTCAGACCCACCCCCTGCAGCCAGGTTCAAAGGTCTTTTCCAGTCAGAAAGTCCTTTCCCCGGCAACAATGGTGACAATCCCGCCAGTTCCGGCTCTGATACAAAATGCACACCACCAGCTTTGTACATCTCCCTACATTTACTAGCTACCACTTTACTGATGTGCCCCAGCTTGGCTAACCCAGTGTACTTTCATGCTGATCTCCAGGTCTGGCTAACACTGCAGCCTTCTTTAATGCTTCCAGATTGGGTGCCTGCTATGAGGAACCTGCCACCAAAGTAGAATTGCTTGTTAAATAACTTGCTCCCTTACCAATCTGTTGATTAGGCACACATAGTGCTGATGATTTTCCTCTGAGGGTGTCATTCCTTATCAGTAGCTCACTAGCAACTAACCATAAAACAAGGAACTCACACACCAGTCCCCATTACTAACTATGAGCCAGCCTTACAGTTAACCCTGTCACCTCTAACAGGAACTATAGCCTCCAGGAGGGTAAAACATGCCATAAAAATTTGCACACAATGCAACAACAGGGGTCTTTAGAGGGGATGCTACGTCCCCTTCTCTACCTTTACACACCTACAGATAGCTCCAACTATGACCCTGCAAAAGAAAAATGCCTGCTCCACCCTATCACATGACCCCGAGAGTAAAATATTTTCCACTTTATGTGCACATTCAAATCTCTGTCCAAATCAGTCTAAGATAGGACTGTAATGCACGGACTGGCTGCGCGTCTCCCATCCTGAGCATGACAGCCAGGGCTGCCACCAAGAATTTAAGGGCCTCATAATGGCAACAGACTCCACCCTAGCTCCGTCTCCACCCCTTGGACCCTTCACAGTCTCCCTGCCCGCTCACAATCACACATTAACACTTCCCATCGAACACCATATGACATACAGTGGGGCAAAAAAGTATTTAGTCAGTCAGCAATAGTGCAAGTTCCACCACTTAAAAAGATGAGAGGCGTCTGTAATTTACATCATAGGTAGACCTCAACTATGGGAGACAAACTGAGAAAAAAAAATCCAGAAAATCACATTGTCTGTTTTTTTTTCATTTTATTTGCATATTATGGTGGAAAATAAGTATTTGGTCAGAAACAAGCAATCGAGATTTCTGGCTCTCACAGACCTGTAACTTCTTCTTTAAGAGTCTCCTCTTTCCTCCACTCATTACCTGTAGTAATGGCACCTGTTTAAACTTGTTATCAGTATAAAAAGACACCTGTGCACACCCTCAAACAGTCTGACTCCAAACTCCACTATGGTGAAGACTAAAGAGCTGTCAAAGGACACCAGAAACAAAATTGTAGCCCTGCACCAGGCTGGGAAGACTGAATCTGCAATAGCCAACCAGCTTGGAGTGAAGAAATCAACTGTGGGAGCAATAATTAGAAAATGGAAGACATACAAGACCACTGATAATCTCCCTCGATCTGGTGCTCCACGCAAAATCCCACCCCGTGGGGTCAGAATGATCACAAGAACGGTGAGCAAAAATCCCAGAACCACGCGGGGGGACCTAGTGAATGAACTGCAGAGAGCTGGGACCAATGTAACAAGGCCTACCATAAGTAACACACTACGCCACCATGGACTCAGATCCTGCAGTGCCAGACGTGTCCTACTGCTTAAGCCTGTACATGTCCGGGCCCGTCTGAAGTTTGCTAGAGAGCATTTGGATGATCCAGAGGAGTTTTGGGAGAATGTCCTATGGTCTGATGAAACCAAACTGGAACTGTTTGGTAGAAACACAACTTGTCGTGTTTGGAGGAAAAAGAATACTGAGTTGCATCCATCAAACACCATACCTACTGTAAAGCATCGTGGTGGAAACATCATGCTTTGGGGCTGTTTCTCTGCAAAGGGGCCAGGACGACTGATCCGGGTACATGAAAGAATGAATGGGGCCATGTATCGTGAGATTTTTGAGTGCAAACCTCCTTCCATCAGCAAGGGCATTGAAGATGAAACGTGGCTGGGTCTTTCAACATGACAATGATCCAAAGCACACTGCCAGGGCAACGAAGGAGTGGCTTCGTAAGAAGCATTTCACGGTCCTGGAGTGGCCTAGCCAGTCTCCAGATCTCAACCCTATAGAAAACCTTTGGAGGGAGTTGAAAGTCTGTGTTGCCAAGCGAAAAGCCAAAAACATCACTGCTCTAGAGGAGATCTGCATGGAGGAATGGGCCAACATACCAACATTAGTGTGTGGCAACCTTGTGAAGACTTACAGAAAACGTTTGACCTCTGTCATTGCCAACAAAGGATATATCACAAAGTATTGAGATAAAATTTTCTTTCAGACCAAATACTTATTTTCCACCATAATATGCAAATAAAATGAAAAAAAAACAGACAATGTGATTTTCTGGATTTTTTTTTCTCAGTTTGTCTCCCATAGTTGAGGTCTACCTATGATGTAAATTACAGACGCCTCTCATCTTTTTAAGTGGTGGAACTTGCACTATTGCTGACTGACTAAATACTTTTTTGCCCCACTGTACATGGACATCAGCTTTTGTTTTAGGCAAAAGATTTTGATAAGCCTGCCACCACGACAAGGTGCACTCTTTTGGCAGGGCCCTTCTCTACTCTAACCTTTTAAAAAGTTCTTAAAATACCCTAAATTTTTATAGGTATATTTTTATTTATTTATCTTAAGGGAATGTGTCACGTATAGTACATTTTTAAAATGACCAATAATACTACGTAGAAGGGATAAATACCATTACACCATGGCTGGACCACAAATTATCGCCACATAGTGATTTAATAATGCCACATACATGGAGCAAATATTACCACCTCATAGTGACCGAATAATACCAAATACAAGGAACAAATACCACTACACCATGACCAGACCACATATTATTAGCACAAAGTGACCGAATAAAACCACATAGAAGGAACAAATATCAACACACCATGACTAGATTATATATTTACACCCCATAGTGACTGAATTCTACAATACTGATCATTAATAAAAAAAACACGGTACTAATATTATCACAAGTGCCAATATACACAGTGTATAGTGTAAGTGCATAGGTAATACATTGACTGACCAGTGACTTTTTACAGAGGAGCTATATACACTTATGTGTATATATTTTATATATATGTATATATACAGTGGGGCAAAAAAGTATTTAGTCAGTCAGCAATAGTGCAAGTTCCACCACTTAAAAAGATGAGAGGCGTCTGTAATTTACATCATAGGTAGACCTCAACTATGGGAGACAAACTGAGAAAAAAAAATCCAGAAAATCACATTGTCTGTTTTTTTTTCATTTTATTTGCATATTATGGTGGAAAATAAGTATTTGGTCAGAAACAAGCAATCAAGATTTCTGGCTCTCACAGACCTGTAACTTCTTCTTTAAGAGTCTCCTCTTTCCTCCACTCATTACCTGTAGTAATGGCACCTGTTTAAACTTTTTATCAGTATAAAAAGACACCTGTGCACACCCTCAAACAGTCTGACTCCAAACTCCACTATGGTGAAGACCAAAGAGCTGTCAAAGGGCACCAGAAACAAAATTGTAGCCCTGCACCAGGCTGGGAAGACTGAATCTGCAATAGCCAACCAGCTTGGAGTGAAGAAATCAACTGTGGGAGCAATAATTAGAAAATGGAAGACATACAAGACCACTGATAATCTCCCTCGATCTGGTGCTCCACGCAAAATCCCACCCCGTGGGGTCAGAATGATCACAAGAACGGTGAGCAAAAATCCCAGAACCACGCGGGGGGACCTAGTGAATGAACTGCAGAGAGCTGGGACCAATGTAACAAGGCCTACCATAAGTAACACACTACGCCACCATGGACTCAGATCCTGCAGTGCCAGACGTGTCCCACTGCTTAAGCCTGTACATGTCCGGGCCCGTCTGAAGTTTGCTAGAGAGCATTTGGATGATCCAGAGGAGTTTTGGGAGAATGTCCTATGGTCTGATGAAACCAAACTGGAACTGTTTGGTAGAAACACAACTTGTCGTGTTTGGAGGAAAAAGAATACTGAGTTGCATCCATCAAACACCATACCTACTGTAAAGCATGGTGGTGGAAACATCATGCTTTGGGGCTGTTTCTCTGCAAAGGGGCCAGGACGACTGATCCGGGTACATGAAAGAATGAATGGGGCCATGTATCGTGAGATTTTGAGTGCAAACCTCCTTCCATCAGCAAGGGCATTGAAGATGAAACGTGGCTGGGTCTTTCAACATGACAATGATCCAAAGCACACCACCAGGGCAACGAAGGAGTGGCTTCGTAAGAAGCATTTCAAGGTCCTGGAGTGGCCTAGCCAGTCTCCAGATCTCAACCCTATAGAAAACCTTTGGAGGGAGTTGAAAGTCCGTGTTGCCAAGCGAAAAGCCAAAAACATCACTGCTCTAGAGGAGATCTGCATGGAGGAATGGGCCAACATACCAACAACAGTGTGTGGCAACCTTGTGAAGACTTACAGAAAACGTTTGACCTCTGTCATTGCCAACAAAGGATATATCACAAAGTATTGAGATGAAATTTTGTTTCTGACCAAATACTTATTTTCCACCATAATATGCAAATAAAATGAAAAAAAAAACAGACAATGTGATTTTCTGGATTTTTTTTTCTCAGTTTGTCTCCCATAGTTGAGGCCTACCTATGATGTAAATTACAGACGCCTCTCATCTTTTTAAGTGGTGGAACTTGCACTATTGCTGACTGACTAAATACTTTTTTGCCCCACTGTATATATATATATATATATATATATATATATATATATAGTGTTACTGTACAGGTAATACAGTGACCACCAGTAACATTATACACAGGAGCTCTGTATATAGTTCGCCAGTGACGTCTCTGGTTGAAGATATTCATATTGGCTTTTCTGCTCCATCCAGCACAAATCAACATCACTTTTTCCAGCCAGGACTTGTTTCTGCAGAAAATAACACACAGTTACCTAGAGCACTGCTTCCAGAGTACATTGCCCAATTTTTCCTCAACTTCTACAGTACACCAGATGAAGAAAAAAAAGCGACATGGTGTTGCCCTGCACAGTAACAGGAAATCCCCCACTAAAAACAGTATTCTAAAAAAAAATACATCACAGCAGTAATAATATCCCTTAATTAGCCCCTACAGTAATAATGTCCCACATCCTGGCCCCTTCCTGTAATAACGTCCCCCATCCTGGTCCCATATGTATTCCATTCTGGACCCCACATGTCTCATTCCTTGCCCCATCGTAATCCTGGTTCCAGTCATAAGCTCTTTCAGCCTTCGAGGCAAGTGTTCCATTTCTACTGCGCACTGGTTGAACAAGACATGATGACAGGTACCAAACTTTTGTATGGACCCCCATTTTCACTACTGGTCACGCCAGCTTCATCTGTCTCTGATATTCCTACGTAGAGCAACCCAATAGTCAGGATGGACTAGCCAAGACAGAGGCTGACTCCATGTCACATATACAGTAGAAGATTAGGGATGGGCGAATCCTGAAATATTCGGAATCGCTAGACTCTAACGAGTCCGACTCGGAAACTCGCTATTCGTTGCAAGTCTAGCGAGTAGAGTTGAGCGATACCAGCCGATACTTGAAAATATCGGATCGGAATGGATCGGCCGATCTTAAAAAAAAGTATCGGTATCGCCGATTCCGATACCGGGAACCAATGCAAGTCAATGGGGCCAAAATATCGGAATTAAAAAAAACCCTTTCTTTCCTTGTAGGTTAATTCTACATGAAGAAAAACAACTAAGAATAATGTAGAATGTATTGTGGGAGGTGGAGGAGACATTAAAGCCATAGAGGTTTAGCCCAATCAAATGTAATAGCAGGAATTAAACTTTTTTTTTAAAGACGTTATGAGTTACAAAGATATTGACTATGTTAGCCTCATTTATATTTTGCCAGACATGTATGTCTTCTTCTTCTTTCTTCTTTCTTCTTCTTTCTTATTCTTCTTCCTTTTTTTACCTTCTTCTTCTTATTATTATTCCTTTTTTTACATTCTTCTTCTTCTTCCTTTTTTTACATTCTTCTACTTCCTTTTTTTACATTCTTCTTCTTATTCCTTTTTTTACATTCTTCTTCTTCTTCCTTTATTTAAATTCTTCTACTTCCTTTTTTTACATTCTTCTTCTTCTTCTTCCTTTTCTTACATTCTTCATATTCTTCTTATTCAACAATTATTATTCTACATATTCAACTTCTTCATCTTCTTTCTATTCTTCTTCATCATATTCTTATTTGTGTCAGGCATTCCTGTAGTTGTTATCTAGAAAAGTTAGAAGTTTACACCTTCTGTTCTGCCTGTCACAAAAGATTTACAACAGGATTTGTCCGCGTTCAGTTTGGCCTGCAGTAGCAGGCCTTTTCCTGGGGCACCACGAGGAGGAACGGACTCACCCCCATACACTGCTTAGTCTTCTTCTGCTTATAAATAAGATAATATCATTTGTTCAGAGTATTAGTCTTATGCTTAATGTTCTTCTGCTTTGTTTTTTTATGCTTCTTTGTCTTCTCTCTCTTGTTGTTCTGCATCTTGGTGGTTGTCTTCCTGTTCTTTGTCCTCTTGAACCAGCTGACGGTACTGGCACCCGGAGGGGCAGCAGAAGGAACAAGAGCCAATGGCACTACCGAGGACCAGCTGACGGTGCTGGAACCCGGTTACTAAGCAGGAGGTACCTGTGCTACAAAGCACTACCAAGGACCAGCAGACGTTGCCGGAACTCGGATACCGAGATGGAGGCACCTAGGCCAAAGGCTTTGCCGAGAACCAGCTGATGGTGCTGGAACCCGGATGGGTAGCATAAGCTGCAAGAGCAAATGGAAATAGCGAGGACCAGCTGACAGTGCTGGCACCCGGAGGGGCAACAGAAGGAATAAGAGCCAATGGCACAACCGAGGACCAGCTGATGGTGCTGGAACCCGGTTACTAAGCAGGAGGTACCTGTGCTACAAAGCACTACCAAGGACCAGCAGACGTTGCCGGAACTCGGATACCGAGATGGAGGCACCTAGGCCAAAGGCTCTGCCGAGAACCAGCTGACGGTGCTGGAACCCGGAGGGGTAGCATAAGCTGCAAGAGCAAATGGAAATAGCGAGGACCAGCTGACAGTGCTGGCACCCGGAGGGGCAGCAGAAGGAATAAGAGCCAATGGCACAACCGAGGACCAGCTGACGGTGCTGGAACCCGGTTACTAAGCAGGAGGTACCTGTGCTACAAAGCACTACCAAGGACCAGCAGACGTTGCCAGAACTCGGATACCGAGATGGAGGCACCTAGGCCAAAGGCTCTGCCGAGAACCAGCTGACGGTGCTGGAACCCAGAGGGGCAGCTGAAGTTACCCCTGAAAAGCATAGTTGGCATGCCGCAAGCTGGCCGCAGTTACCGAATCACACAGTCCTACAGGGGGTGCTTGTCCTACTGGCACTACGGAACAAGCCTTTCTTACCAGAACCCGCAGTCCACATAGGAAGCACCTAAACTGCTGGCACCCTAGCCTCGGCTAACCCAACCGCAACACGACATGGCAACTTGGGGTGGCAAACTGACATTGACACTTCCCGGAAACAGCAGGCAGGGCTGGAACCAAGCTGGGCAGGAGGGAGTACCCGTGCCAAAGTCAGTTATGAGCAGCAACTGGCGATGTTGGAGCCCAGGGACAAGCACTTAGCAGGCTAAGGCCTGATGTGCTGTCAATTGGGAGGCAGCAGGACAGATTGCCATCAAAACAGCAGGGGAAAAGCTGACGTTACTGAACCCCACAAACACAGGAGCTAGTGTTTTACTCTGTGAAGACGGCACTTCCGAGCAACAACTGGCTGTGTTGAAGCCCAGGGACAAGCACGGAGCAGGCTGAGGCTGCATTGAAGAAATTTTAAGATCGGTTGTAGACTTCTACTAATTTTAACCAAGCTCCACTTAGGCCTGTGGCTTCACTGATTTTCGTATTTCCCCTGTCCTCCAACCCCGCCAGTTACAGCTCCGAAGTGGCGTCTGCACAATCCACACTTGTTCCTGTGTTACAGGTGTTCAGTCCGGTCAGTTAATCCCCTGATGTGTGTCCGGCAATGTCGCCTGCTCTGTCCACATTCCCATAACTAGTTATGGGAATGTGTACAGAGCAGGCGACATTGCCGGACACACATCAGGGGATTAACTGACCGGACTGAACACCTGTAACACAGGAACAAGTGTGGATTGTGCAGACGCCACTTCGGAGCTGTAACTGGCAGGGTTGGAGGACAGGGGAAATACGAGAGACAGTGGAGCCACAGGCCTAATTGGAGCACGGTTAAAAATCAGTAGTAGTAGGACTGTGTAGGCAGCAGGAGACTTTGCCATCCACACAGCAGGGGATCAGCTAGCGTTACTGAACCCCACTGAGACACGGGAGCAAGTGTCTCTTTCCGTGTGGACGGCACTTCCGAGCTACAACTGGCTGTGTTGAAGCCCAGGAAATAGGAGGGTGTAGGCAGAGGCCTACTGTCTTTGGAATGCAGAGACAGCAGGAGAGACTGCCATCTCCACAGCAGGGGAACAGCTGGCAGTGCTGAACCCCACTAACACTTGAACGAATGTGTTTGGCTCTTTGGAGACGACACTTCTGAACACCAACTGACACTGTTGGAGCCCAGGATTAGGCGAGGAGCAGGCTGGGGCCTGTTGCTTTTGGCAGGTGAAGGCAGCAGGAGACTTGCCATCTCCACAGCAGGGGAACAGCTGGCAGTGCTGAACCCCACTAACACTTGAACGAATGTGTTTGGCTCTGTGGAGATGACACTTCTGAACACCAACTGATGCTGTTGGAGCCCAGGATCAGGCATGGAGCAGGCTGGGGCCTACTGGATTTTGGCAGGTGTAGGCAGCAGGAGACTTGCCATCTCCACAGCAGGGGAACAGCTGGCAGTGCTGAACCCCACTAACACTTGAACGAATGTATTTGGCTCTGTGGAGATGACACTTCTGAACACCAACTGACGCTGTTGGAGCCCAGGATCAGGCGTGGAGCCGGCTGGGGCCTACTGGATTTTGGCAGGTGTAGGCAGCAGGAGACATGCCATCTCCACAGCAGGGGAACAGCTGGCAGTGCTGAACCCCACTAACACTTGAACGAATGTGTTTGGCTCTGTGGAGACGACACTTCTGAACACCAACTGACGCTGTTGGAGCCCAGGATCAGGCGTGGAGCAGGCTGGGGCCTACTGGATTTTGGCAGGTGTAGGCAGCAGGAGACTTGCCATCTCCACAGCAGGGGAACAGCTGGCAGTGCTGAACCCCACTAACACTTGAACGAATGTGTTTGGCTCTGTGGAGATGACACTTCTGAACACCAACTGACGCTGTTGGAGCCCAGGATCAGGCGTGGAGCAGGCTGGGGCCTACTGGATTTTGGCAGGTGTAGGCAGCAGGAGACTTGCCATCTCCACAGCAGGGGAACAGCTGGCAGTGCTGAACCCCACTAACACTTGAACGAATGTGTTTGGCTCTGTGGAGACGACACTTCTGAACACCAACTGACGCTGTTGGAGCCCAGGATCAGGCGTGGAGCAGGCTGGGGCCTACTGGATTTTGGCAGGTGTAGGCAGCAGGAGACTTGCCATCTCCACAGCAGGGGAACAGCTGGCAGTGCTGAACCCCACTAACACTTGAACGAATGTGTTTGGTTCTGTGGAGACGACACTTCTGAACACCAACTGACGCTGTTGAAGCCCAGGATTACGCATGACGCATGCAGAGGCCAATGGGCAGCGGTTTTTATGGAGGTTGTTGACTACTACTGATTCTAACCATGCTCCACTTAGGCCTCTGGCTCCACTGTCTCTACTATTTACCCTGGCCTCCAACCCCGCCAGCTACATCTCTGAAGTGGCGTCAGCACAATCTACACTTGTTCCTGTGTTACTGGTGCTCAGTCCCGTCAGTTGATCCCCTGATGTTTGTCCGGCAAGTTCGCCAGCTCTGTCCTCATTCCCACTACTGGTTATGGGAATGTGGACAGAGCAGGAGACCTTGCCGGACACACATCAGGGGATAAACTGATGGGACTGAGCCACAGGAACACAGGAACAAGTGTAGATTGTGCTGACGCCACTTCAGAGATGTAGATGGCGGGGTTGGAGGCCAGGGGAAATAGTAGAGACAGTGGAGCCAGAGACCTAAGTTGGGCACGGTTAAAAATCAGTAGTGGTTTGAATGTTGATGGAGCTGGTGACTTTGCCGTCCACACAGCAGGGGATCAGCTGGCGTTACTGAACCCCACTAACACAGGAGCTAGTGTGTTTCTCTGTGCAGACGACACATCTGAGCGACAACTGGCTGTGTTGAAGCACAGGGATTATAGTTCAGGTGGTAGAAAAATGAACACACCAGCAGACCTGGATACAGTTGCCAACCACTAATTTAGTCTGTAAGAGGAATGGCAAAGTCTTTGGAGATCCAGGCCTTGTTCATTTTCAGAAAAGTCAGCCGGTCAACATTATCGGAAGATAGTCGCGTGCGACGGTCTGTTAGTACACCACCTGCGGCACTAAAGACGCGTTCCGATAATACACTGGCAGCAGGGCAAGCCAGCACCTCCAATGCATACTGGCTAAGCTCTGGCCATGTATCCAGCTTAGAGACCCAAAACTTGAAGGGGGAAGAGCCATCTGGGAGTACAGCGACAGGGCAAGACATGTAGTCTGACACCATCTGACGGAAGCGTTGCCTCCTGCTGACTCGAGGCGTCGCTGATGGTGTAGACAATTGTGGGGTACACACAAAACTTTGCCACATTTGGGCCATAGTGGTCTTGCCTTGTGCTGCGGCGCTGCCTCTGCTCCCTCTTTGTGCAGAGTTTCCTCCACTGCCTCGACGCACAGAGCTGCTTTGTAAAGCACTAGCAACAATGCTGTCGGGTGGAATGGAAAACATTATGGACTGCACCAGTGACTCTTCGTACTCCCGCAGTTTACGCTCCCGGTTCAACGTTGGTATGAGCCTTTGTACGCTGTCCCGGTAGCGAGGATCTAGGAGGGTGTACACCCAATAATCAGCCGAGACGAGAATGTGGGCGATGCGGCGGTCGTTTCTCAGGCACTGCAGCATGAAATCAACCATTTGCTGCAGACTCCCAACTGCCAAAGAACCGCTGTCCCCTGTTTGAGGCGTGACCTCGGCCTGCTCTGCATCACCCCACCCTCGCAGTACATACTGAGTAGAGGTTTGTGTACCTCCCTCCTCTGGAGAGATGTCTTCCTCCTCCATCGACTCCTCCTCATCCTCCTCACAAAGTGTCCCCTGCCTAGGCCTTTGTGAGGAAACACGTAGCGCAGACTGTCCAGAAGCAGATGGCATTTGGGACTCCTCATCCTCCACCTCTTCTGAAACCTCATCCCTTAGTGCTTGCAGTGTTTGTTGAAGCAGGCAGATAAGGGGGACAGTCATGCTGACTAGTGCATCATCTGCACTCGCCATCCGCGTGGATTCATCGAAGGCACGCAAAACGAGGCAGATGTCCTTCATAGAGGCCCACTCAATGGTGCTGAAGTGTGAACGGCGCACAGTGCGACTTGTTTGCGCCTGATGCAGCTGGTACTCCATGACTGCTGCCTGCTGCTCACACAACCGCTCCAACATATGTAACGTTGAATTCCACTGGGTGGGTAGGTCACATATGATGCGATGTTCCGGAAGGCCAAATCGTCGCTGCAGAGCAGCGAGGCGCGATCTTGCCGTGCTGGAACGCCGCAAGTGAGCGCACTCTATGCGGACCTTGTGCAACAGTGCATCAAGATCCGGATAGTCCCTCAGAAAGCTCTGCACGACCAATTTAAGCACATGTGCCAGACATGGGATGTGTGTGAGGTTGCCTAGGCCAAGAGCTGCCACCAGATTTCGGCCATTGTCACACACTACCAAGCCCGGCTGGAGATTCGCTGGCCCAAACCACACATCGCTCTCCTGCTTGATAGCATTCCAGAGCTCCTGCGCTGTGTGGCTTCGATTCCCCAAAGAAATTAATTTGAGTACAGCCTGTTGACGTTTGGCCACGGCTGTGCTCATATCGGTCGTAACAGGCTCCTGCTCTTCTGTTTCTGAGGAACTTGAGTAGGAGGAGGAGTCTATGTGTACAGACTGGAGTCCTGCAATCCGTGGCGTTGGAAGAACACGTACAGCGCCACTCTCCAGATCTGTACCCGGCTCCACAACATTGACCCAGTGGGCAGTGAGGGAAAGGTATCGTCCCTGTCCATGGTTACTGGTCCACGCATCGGTGGTCAGGTGGACCTTGCTACTAACGGCGTTTAGTAGCGCATGTTTTATTTTGCCCTCAACATGTTTCTGCAGGGCAGGGACGGCTCGCCTGCTGAAATAAAAGCGGCTGGGCACATTGTATTGGGGGACTGCCAATGCCATTAAGTCCCGGAAGGTGTCAGTGTCCACCAGCCTGAATGACAGCATTTCAACTGCCAGAAGTTTGGCAATGCCAGCATTCAGAGACTGTGCTCAGGGATGGTTTGCCGAGTAAGGGCGCCTTTTATCCCATGCCTGTGCTACCGATGGCTGTGATGGATGGGAACGTGCTGCTATGGGTGGAATCTGACAGGGTCTCCGGACAACAGTGGCAGAAGGTCTACCTTGGCGATCCTGTGAGGAAGCCGAACCAGCAGTGTGTGAGCTGGAGGAAGAGGCCCCAACACGAACTGAAGAGGTGGTAGGTGGTGCTGTACGTTGGCCTACGTCTTCAGGGTGTCTCTGCAACTCCAACTCGTGCTTGGTGCGCACATGTTTCCACATATTTGTGGTATTGAGGTTGCTGACATTTCTCCCTCTTTTGACTTTCTGATGACACAGCTTGCATTTGACAAAGCAAATGTCATCTGCAACTGTGTCAAAAAAGGACCACGTACTGCAAGTCTTGGGAGCGCCCGTTTTGCCTTTGGAATGAGGAATGCTCCTAACGGGTGCCGAAGTGGAGGGTACAGGCAACCAAGTCTTCCCCCTCCCTCTGCCTCCTGTTTTGGCCGGTAGGGGAATCTCTTCCTCCGAGCTGCTCCCACCACCTTCCTGTTCCTCACGCCATGATGGGTCAAGGACCTCATCATCTTCCCTCCCCTCTTCAAACAGCTGCTTCTCCAGGGTTGTCTCGCCAGCACCGTACGCACCAGAAAGTGGCAACTGAGTCTCGTCATCATCTGATGCGTACTGAGGTGTGCTGACCATAGGCACTGGCCCACTCGCCTCTTCAGATTCAGAGGGACAAAGAAGTTGCGCATCACTGAATACTCCCTCTTCTTCACATTCAGGAATGCTGCTTGGCTGGCCCCCTCTTTCCAAGCTAACAGATTCCGAGAACAGAAGTAGAGACTGTGATGGCTCCTGTCCATGTCTCTCTGACTGCCTGGGCACTTTGGCAGGTGGTGAAGAGACAGATGGTTGCTCTTCGGTGCTCTGGTCCTGAGAGGCTGTGGAAGTAATTGAAGTCGATGCGTTAGCTGCCATCCATCCGACAACGGCTTCAATTTGTTCCTCCCGCAGCAGTGGGGTACGTTGAGGTCCTACAAAGCTGCGCATAAAGGACTGTTGCCTGCTAAAACTGGGGGATGCTGATCCACTGGTGCCCGCAGCAGGCCCAGAATCCCCACATCCTCTACCTGCAGAATCCCCACCTCCTCTCCCTGCAGAATCCCCACGTCCTCTCCCTGCTGAAACTCACGCCCACGCCCACGCGCCTTACTCCCTGCCTTCTTCATCTTGCCACACTGCTTAAGATAGGCAGAAAAGTACAAAGGGGGGCCTTAGTGTGCTTATTCCTGAACAGCTGGTTACAGGTACAAGAAACACTAATTTTATGAAGTGTGTGTGTGTGTGTGGACTACATTTTAATAGGAGCTGATGTGGCCTACACAAGTTCCAAATGTAGTGTTTGGTGAACTTTTTTTGTGGTTTCTTTGTTGGAAACAAACTCAAAGTATGTGAACAAAGAATTGAAACTGATAGTATCACCAACTTTTTGGAGCTATTACAATGCAGGCAGGTAACCTACAATGCAAAAGATGAGGCTCCAAAAAAATTGGGTAATACTAATCTGGCTGCGCCGGCAGGGCACAAGCCAGAAAAAAAGGCTCCTCTATCTACTCCTATATAGTGTTTGCAACCAACCAATGTTGATGGATACGGATGGATGCACACTAATAGGAGAAGAAAAAATGAGCTGCACTCAAAGACAAATATGTGTGAGGCAGTGACGCACGTTGAGCGTCCTACAACCAGACGTAGCTGCAGGACACTCTACTCAGCGTGAGCTGCACTCACACACAGTCAGAGACCTCTCAAACAGCCGTGAACAGTGCAGCTAAGTGGGCACTGGCACTGACAGGCTGCAGAAAGGCTCCGCTGTGTACTCCGATATAGTGTTTGCAACCACCGTAGATGGAGACGGATGGATGCACACTAATAGAAGAAAAAATGAGCTGCACTCAAATACAAATATGTGTGAGGCACTGACGCACGCTGAGCGTCCTACAACCAGACGTAGCTGCAGGACACACTACTCAGCGTGAGCTGCACTCACACACAGTCAGAGACCTCTCAGACAGCCGTGAACAGTGCAGCAAAGTGGACACTAGCACTGAAAGGCTGCAGAAAGGCTCCGCTGTCTACTACTAGTGTTTGCAACCAACGTATATGGATACGGATGGAAGCACACTAGATTGAAATTATGTAAAAAATGCAGCTCAAAAATTAAAAGATGTATGAGGCAGCAGTGAGGCACGCTGGGCAGCCTACAACCTGACGTGGCTGCAGGACCCACTCCACAGCGTGAGCTGCACTCACACAGCCCTTGCAGACAGCTGTGAACACTGCTGCTAGGGCAAAGAAGGCTACAGTGGTGGTTTATGTAGCCTGGGTAAAGCACTAGATGTTTGGTGGAATCGCTATTTCTAACTGTCCCTCACAGTCTTCTACAGCAGCCTGTCCCTAACTGAATTCACAGCAGAGTGAACCAGAAATGGCGGCTGCGGTGGCTTTTATAGTGCATCATGACATCATTTCGGCAGCCAATCACAGCCATGCCAATAGTTAACATGCCTACAAGCCTAACAGGATGTGCCCACACTTCGGAGGATTCCCATTGGCTTAATCAAAGCAAGCAGGCTCATAGCATGATGGGAACTTCCGATTCAGGTATCCGATATGACAAAAGTATCGGAAGTCAGTATCGGAATTCCGATACCGCTAATATCGGCCGATACCCGATACTTGCGGTATCGGAATGCTCAACACTACTAGCGAGTCCAATGTTAATGAATGGGGATGCGAGTATTGCAGCGATTCCTGTGCTGCCATTTTTTTTACTCTTTACTCTCGCAAGTGGCCCCTAGCTTAGCGATTTAGAATTCATCCCTAAAGCACAGAAAATCGTTTCTACATCACGCTAGAAGCTAAACAGGAAGTCGCCTGTGCTAACCGATTTACTGCACAGGCTGATCTGATATTCTGCACACACAGGCAGATCTGTTCTGCACACACAGGGCGATCTGATCTGCACACACAGGGCGATCAGATCTGCACACACAGGCCCACCAAAGATGTGTTGCAGACGTGATACAGAGAGGCTGATCGGCCTGGTTGAAGAGTGGCCCCAGCTGTGGCAGCCCACCCACCCTGGCTATGGTGATGAAAGACAGCGAAATATGGCTTGGAGGCCCATCGCCAGAAATATGTTCCCGTCATTTGATCACGCTGGAGAAGATGGGCAGGCAAACATGGGTAAGAGTTATGTGATGTCATTTCTTCTATTTTCTTTACTGTACCCTTTTTTGGATTAGGAGTGAGATTTCTTGTGTCACCATTGGCGTCTGTGACGCACTGAAACCGTGGTACCCAGCACCGGGCCGGGGTCTGCTTCACTGGGGGATGTGATGTGACCCGTGCTGTAGTCTCAGGGGATGCACAGTGCAAAGGGGATAACTACAGGGGACTGTAATAGGAGGACAATCAAGGCTAGTGATGCGTATTGGCACAGCAGGAAGGTAACGTGCATGCTATTAGCTGGTAGCAGAGAAGCCCTGCACTCTCCCTGAAAAAATTGTTTAGTGCGCAAAGGCAGTCACCTAGGTGGACTGTGGTGCTGTCTGCGTCACCGCTCTGGTGCGTGCTGTAACTTAGCAGAGAAGCAACGCACTCTCCCTGAAAAAATTGTTTAGTGCACACAAGCAGGCAGCGTGCGTGCTATTCGCTGGTGGGATAGATAGCAGCAACGCACTGGTCTGCCACAGAAACAATAACGCTGCAGGGGTAAATATGACCCCAATAATATCTGGTGGAAAAAAAAAAGAAAATTTGCTCACCTATGCTTCTGATTTCAACTCTGATGGAAGCTGAGTGAGTAAGCTAAGCTCTGAGGATGGTGCTGTATGCACTGTAAGGCTGGAGTCACACACAACCAACAAAAATCGGTCAGATTTTAACGGTACGAAATCGCACAAAGGTTTCTTGGCCAGATATCCGTCTGTCATCCCATTTTCCGGCGACGAACCGATTTTATTCGCATCTAGGCATCAAATTGACATCCAATGCCAATGCCTGATGCTCTATCCTGTAGACCTGGAAAAGTCTTGCGATTTTAATCGCAAGTCACACGTGTGGTTCGTTTTCCATGCGATTTTTTATCGCATCCATAGACTTGCATTGGGGAATCCGATCCGAAAATCGGTGACAATCGCAGCCTGCTGCGATTGTCTCGGTCCGACGATCGGATGCGATAAAAAATCGCATGATGTGAGCTGCCCCATAGAATAACATGGGTTCGAATGCAATGCAATTTTTTAACGCATTGCATTCAACCGTTTTAATCGCTAGTGTGACCCCGGCCTAAGGCTGCTCCTGCCTTTCTCCCTGCCTACAGTCCTCTACAGTACTCCTCCGTCCTGGTAGTTCTGAAAAGAACTTTTGTGCTATATGTGAGGAATCTTGAGGTCCTACACTGACTAACAGTGCCTAGATCTGCTCTATGTCTCCAACTCGCCCTGCACTAGCTCAGATCGTCACAGGAATGTGCCCAAAATGGCGGGGGCAGGGTTTATATACAGCCTTGCCTGTGATACATGACATAGGCATCACGATGGACAGCAGCCAATCATAGTAGTGCTCTTCACAGTTTTCTCACCTAACAAACTAGGCTGTCTCTGAAAATTAACATATTCTGTATTCTGCGAGTCCCGAATACAGTATATAGGAGTCCTAGACTCGCTAAGACTCGCTGCTGACAGCGGGACACAAAATCGCTAAGAAACTAGGATTGCTTGTATTAAACTCTGAAAAAACTAGGATTGCCATTGATTTGCATTGGACTCATTACTGTGCGAGTAATCGCTTGGAAACTCGCAGAGTACCGACTCCTGCGAGTCCCCTACTACTCGCAGAGTAACGAGTCCTAACGAGTAGATTCGCCCATCCCTATAGAAGATATCAGTTATGGAAGATCAGGTACACAGCAAACGGCAAAGTATGAGCAATACTGACAGAACCAGTGGCACAAAAGTTCAGTTGAAACATGACTTATCCTGTTTTTTATTTCGGACTCACACAATAAATATAAAGCCCTTACACCGGGTAGAGCACAGCTGAGCACTAACTAGACATTGGCTTCCCTGACTATACAGGTGGCCTACTATCAACCACCTGAAAAAGAAATATAAAGCTCGAGTCTTACCTCAAACTATTAGCACCAACTCATTTCTTGATTTTTCACTTTCCAGTACCACATTTTCTCTGTCTACAGTTTCATAAAAAGCCAAGCCCTTATGTGGCGCCCCTGAGGCTCAGTCGCCACAGAGGTACTGCACCACCTCCTGAGGTGTGGTATCCCACCATCCAGGTAAGGTGAAGACTCCTGACCATGCTCCAACACCTGCACCCCATACCACAAAGTAGTGTAGCAAAGCACCTTCGGCGGCTCCCTGCTTGGAGTGTAGCAAAGTACCCATTGGTGGCTCCCTGCTTGGAACACGAAATGTGCTGGGAGGTGGGTGGAGTTAGATTACATTACAAAGAGCGGGAAGAGTTGAGGACAGTCAGTCAGTTGGTTAGAGAGCTGGAGAGAAGAAGATCCCTGGAGAGATGGATAGATGGATGGAAGTGCTGCAGCAGATCCCAGTGACCTGGGTCTGCTGGCACGGGAAAGGAAGAGAGAGAGCACATAGACTGAAAGCCTGATTCTTCATAAGAAAGAAAGACTAGTACGGAACGTGAGGAGTAAAAGGGAACAGAGGACGTGGGTTAGACGAGAACCCTTCCTAGAAGTTCCAAGTGCAAGGCCGGGGCCCGGTCCCCGAGGTTGTATGGATACTAATGGTCCTGCAGCAGACACCGGAGGAATAGAAGTAGTGACCACTTTATTCCCACACAAGACTTGGGGGCCCAACAGCAACTGGATAGTGAGCCGGGACTTAGTAGCAATAAGTCCCCGAAGCAGGCTACAGCTGTCTGCCGTACAAGTAGGGTTCATAAGAACATCGGACAGGAGGAACTCCAGTGTAACTCAGTACTAGGAGTGCTTCCCTCAAAGGCGCTATAAGAGGAGACATTCAGAAAAGGCATATATGTTGGCGGATTGTTGGAAGGGAGTATTTCATCTGGCCTGGAGGTTGACTGAGTCCCTGACCCGGAGGACATGGCACGGAGGCAAGCACCTGTTTGTACAATAGACTGTGAGTAAAGCTTTGGAACTACATGCCCTGGTGTCCTCCTCTTATTCCTGCACCAAGCTGCCCAGCACTGCTACATCCCTTGTGCCTGACACTACATCATCTAAGTGTCACTTCACCTACACTGCCCTGGGACTACAGCCCTGCCTGTGGAGGGCTATAACATCACTGCTGCACCACACCATCTGTCCCAGAGGATCTGTCTGTAGCGTCGGCTTACATCTTCACTGCCGAACACCACAGGTGGAGTCATGACTTACACATTGACAATGAACATTTACAATGGGCGCCCAGGGCCACGGGCTGGGTTACCCATTGATGACCATCGGGCCCGGTACCGAGTACCCCACTGCCCTGGGTGTGAGGGTGACCCACTTCAACATAACCAGGTATGGCAGATTCAATTCTAATAACCCCATATCATTATTTGCTGATGATAAAACTCACTTCAAAGTAAAATAATACATGGAGACTTTGGTTTGGACTAAATTGGCCACAGCCACCAAATTATTAACATATAAATAACACATAACCACATATAAGAAATTAACGTCAGTCGGTTCTTGAAGCTACCAGATCTCATCTGGCACCAGAGTTAGTCAAGATGTCCAACCTACCATATTACCCTCAGCCATGAACCCCAGCTCTAGAGCACCACACTACAGCCGGGGTCACACTTGCAACTGCAATGCGAGAAACTCGCGCGAGTCTCTCACATGACTACCCGACATTGCCGCTGGCACTCGGGACTGGAGCGCTCAGCTGCATAGCAATACATGCAGCCGCACACTCCAGTTACGAGTGATGACGGCAGTGCCGGGTTATTGATGCAAGAGACTCGCTCAAGTTTCTCATGTCACACTTGCAAGTCTGACCCCGGCCTACGACTGTATGTGTTAAAGTAACCAAACCACAGGCTCCTAGAGTCAACCCCTGTCTGGAGCCTAGACCAAGAGCAAGATCAACCACTGCTTCATTTTTAGACTGAAAGGGAATCACACACATAATCATACACATAATTCCTCCCACCACCAATTTTATCACCAACTCCAAGGACCCCACCACTGCCCTTGCCACCTTCACCCTAAACATGAAGGCTAGTCCACTTCAGGGACTATCCCTATCCTTATGGTTTTATTTTTAATTCAATCACTTACCTTAGGCTGGTTTCACATTTGCGTTTTTTTTGCGCTGCATTTTTGCGCATACGTGCACATGCGTTTTTTAACCTATATTTTACATGGGTGCGCATACGTGCGCATTGGCATGCGCACGTATGCGTTTTTCGTACGCTGCGTTTTTTTAAGATGTGCGTCCAGAATTTCCAGACGCTACATGTTGCATTTTTTGGTCTGCCCAACCGCTTAAAAAAACGCATGTGCACGTATGCGCACGTTTTGAGCCAAAAATTAACATTATTGTCTATGGGTGCGCATACGTGCGCATTGGCATGCGCAAGTATGCGTTTTTTTGCGCATGCGGTTTTTAGGTGTCCATTGGTTAGACAAGTTATAAAAAACCCCAACTTCAAAACGTCATGTCTGTATAAAAGTAGGTGTTTGCCAGAACTGTACCACAACTATAGAGACAGCTTGGAGAGCAGATAGACTGCAAAAGAAGACACCATTTTCAATTCCAGCTTCAGCGGCAAGAATGTGAGTATTATTACATCTAAAAATGTATTCCTGTCCTTTTAAATTGGATATGTACTAATGCTTTGTATTATTTTTACATGCAGTACATGCAGTATGTCTTCGGAATCTGAATATTCACCATCCCGGCAGGAACTGGTGCAAGCAGACCGTGAGGTGATTATTTCCGTGCGTTTGGTAAGAATACAGTATCTGCTGCTTCTCAAAATCTCTAACGTTTGCTTTTTTTCAGACATCGTCATCTTCAGCGGACGCGACTAGTGAGGGCGAACAGCATGAGCAGCCAAGCCAAGTCCCGGTTGTGATACGGAATGTAAGTATCAAATGATTTGTAATGTCCTTTATTTTTTATCTTCTATCTTTCCTCTTTTCTGGATCTTTTTTAACTTTTTATTTGCACAAAATTCAAATATTCTAATGAATGTTTTTTGTCTAGGTTCCACAACGGGAAGAAGACGTCTACCTGGATAATGAGCACCTTATCCTCCTGGTCCAGGAGCGTGCCCCATTGTGGGACAGCCGTGACCAATTGCACAAGGACAATGTTGTGACCCGTCGGCTATGGAATGAGGTGGCCGCAGCGTTGATGGATGGCTGGGACAGCGCCACTGCAACCTCCGAAAAGGCGTTTAGTAAGTATTTCCCTGCTCTGTTATGCCGCAGTGACTATTGTCATTGATGGCACTGTTGTGTTTCGTGCTAGATATATTCTAGCAGGAAACCCAACAGTGTCATCTGGCTCAACAGTGACTGCTTTGGGTATTGTATTGCTGTATTGTGCCGCATTGACTCTTGTTCGTGATGGCACTGTTGGGTTTCGAGCTAGATATATTCTAGCAGGAAACCCAACAGTGTCATCTGGCTCAACAGTGACTGCTTTTGGTATTGTATTGCTGTATTGTGCCGCATTGACTCTTGTTCATGATGGCACTGTTGGGTTTAGTGATAGCATATATTGTGCATAGGGATGGGCGAATCTACTCGTTAGTACTCGTTACTCTGCGAGTGGTAGGGGACTCGCAGGAGTCGGTACTCTGCGAGTTTCCAAGCGATTACTCGCACAGTAACGAGTCCAATGCAAATCAATGGCAATCCTAGTTTTTTCAGAGTTTAATACAAGCAATCCTAGTTTCTTAGCGATTTTGTGTCCCCCTGCTGACACAAAATCGCTAAGAAACTAGAATTGCTTGTATTAAACTCTGAAAAAAAAAAAAATAGGAGTCTTAGCGATTTTGTGTCCCCCTGCTGACTAGTGTTGAGCTTTCCGATTGGCTGCCGAAATGACATCATCATGATGCGCTGTCTGTGCGCATCATGATGCGCCGTCAGTTCGGGCCTTCGGGGGGGCTGTGCCGACTGTCCGGGGGTCTGTACCGGCCTGCCGGTGGTCTGTGCCGGCCTGCCGGTGGTCTGTGCAGGCTCCGGTGGTCTGTGCCGGCCTGCCGGGGGTCTGTGCCGGCCTGCCGGTGGTCTATGCAGGCTCCGGTGGTCTGTGCCGGCCTGCCGGGGGGCTGTGCCGGCCTGCCGGGGGGCTGTGCAGGCTCCGGGGGGCTGTGCCGGCCTGCCGGTGGTCTGTGCAGGCTCCGGTGGTCTGTGCAGGCATCGTCCGATGGGACTACAAGTCCCATCGGGCGATGCCTGCTACCATGACAGTGATTGACACATTAGCCAATGATGGGACAATAGTAGTCCCATCATCCGGCTAATGTGTTAAATGTAAAAAAAAAAAAAAAAAAAAATTACATGCTACATACATGCTACATACATACAACATGCATACTACATATATACTACATGCAACATAAATACTACATGCATACTACATACATACTACATACATACAACATATATACTACATATATACTATATATACTACATGTAACATACATACTACATATATACTACATGCTACATACATGCAACATACATGCTACATACTACATGCATACTACATACATACAACATATATACTACATATATACTATATATACTACATGTAACATACATACTACATATATACTACATGCAACATACATACTACATACATGCTACATGCATACTACATACATACACTACATGCATGCAACATGCATACTACATATATACTGCATATATACTACATGCATGCAAAATTCCCACGCAGCAATGGCATAAAGTGAGACTAGGGACTTTTTTTTTTTTTTTACAGTGGTGGAGGAATACAGTGCGGAAGGATACCTACCTTCCGTCATTGTATTCCTGGAGCTGGTAGAGAACGGTAGCATCAGCTGATGCTGCTGTTCTCCACGCAAGATGGACGTGGGACCCTCGTGGACTTCTGCGGATCGGGGTAAGTATATTGGTGTTTTTTTATTTTGATATTTAACCCTCAGGTGACAATGGCTTCGGGGATCAAAGTGACAAGTGACGGTAAGTATGTACTCTATGTTATATGTACTGTATGTCTATATGTATGTATTGTATGTAGTATATATGCATGTTGTATGCATGTAGTATATA
The DNA here is from genome assembly GCF_039654945.1 of Dendrobates tinctorius. Classification (NCBI taxonomy): domain Eukaryota; kingdom Metazoa; phylum Chordata; class Amphibia; order Anura; family Dendrobatidae; genus Dendrobates; species Dendrobates tinctorius. The sequence continues at coordinate 16,420,508 of NW_027361733.1, forward strand.
TGCAGTATATATGTAGTATGCATCTTGCATGCATGTGGTATGTATGTAGCATGTATGTAGTATGTATGTAGCATGTATGTAGTATGTATGTTACATGTAGTATATATGTTGTATGTATGTAGTATGTATGTAGTATGCATGTAGTATGTAGCATGTATGTTGCATGTATGTAGCATGTAGTATATATGTAGTATGTATGTTACATGTAGTATATATAGTATATATGTAGTATATATGTTGTATGTATGTAGTATGTATGTAGTATGCATATAGTATGTAGTATGTATGTAGTATGTATGTTGCATGTATGTAGTATGTATGTTGCATGTATGTAGTATGTATGTTGCATGTATGTAGCATGTAGTGTGTATGTATGTAGTATATATAGTATATATGTAGTATATATGTTGTATGTATGTAGCATGTATGTAGCATGTATGTAGCATGTATGTAGTATGTATGTTGCATGTATGTAGCATGTATGTAGTATGTTGCATGTATGTAGCATGTAGAGTGTATGTATGTTACATGTAGTATATGTAGTATATATGTTGTATGTAGTATGTATGTAGTATGCATGTAGTATGCAGCATGTATGTAGTATGTATGTTGCATGTATGTAGCATGTAGTATATATGTAGTATGTATGTTACATGTAGTATATATAGTATATATGTAGTATGCATGTTGCATGCATGTAGTATATATGTTGTATGTTGCATGCATGTAGTATGTATGTAGTATGTATGTACCATGTATGTAGTATGTAGCATGTATGTAGTATGTAGCATGTATGTAGTATGCATGTAGTATGTAGCATGTATGTTGTATGTATGTTGCATATAGTATATATGTAGTATGTATGTTACATGTAGTATATATGTAGTATGTATGTTGCATGTAGTATATATGTAGTATGCATGTTGTATGTATGTAGCATGTATGTAGCATGTAATTTTTTTTTTTTTTTTTACATTCAACACATTAGCCGGATGATGGGACTAGTACTGTCCCATCATTGGCTAATGTGTCAATCACTGTCATGGTAGCAGGCATAGCCCGATGGGACTTGTAGTCCCATCGGACGATGCCTGCACAGACCTCCGGAGCCTGCACAGACCACCGGCAGGCCGGCACAGCCCCCCGGCAGGCCGGCACAGCCCCCGGAGCCTGCACAGACCACCGGCAGGCCGGCACAGCCCCCCGGAGCCTGCACAGACCACCGGCAGGCCGGCACAGACCACCGGCAGGCCGGCACAGACCCCCGGCAGGCCGGCACAGACCACCAGAGCCTGCACAGACCACCGGCAGGCCGGCACAGGCCACCGGCAGGCCGGTACAGACCCCCGGACAGTCGGCACAGCCCCTCCGAAGGCCCGAACTGACGGCGCATCATGATGCGCACAGACAGCGCATCATGATGACGTCATTTCGGCAGCCAATCGGAAAGCTCAACACTAGTCAGCAGGGGGACACAAAATCGCTAAGACTCCTATTTTTTTTTTTTTCAGAGTTTAATACAAGCAATTCTAGTTTCTTAGCGATTTTGTGTCAGCAGGGGGACACAAAATCGCTAAGAAACTAGAATTGCTTGTAGTAATATCTCTCTCTCTCTCTCTCTCTCCCCAGCACAGGAATCGCTGCAATACTCGCATCCCCATTCATTAACATTGGACTCGCTAGACTTGCAACGAATAGCGAGTTTCCGACTCGGACTCGTTACAGTCTAGCGATTCCGAGTATTTCAGGATTCGCCCATCCCTAATTGTGCATCATACACAATTGTTAAATGTTGTTTGTTTTTCCAACAGTGAACAGAGTCCGAACACGTTGGCGCTCGATCAAGGACCGCTTCAACACTGATGTTTGTGCTGAGAGGCAGGTTCGCAGTGGTTCAGCGGCAAGGACCAGAACAAAATACCGGTACTATCAAGCTTTGCAGTTCCTAAGACCGGTCCTTGCCACCAGAGCGTAAGTATTATAATTTTTGGGTTTTTATTTTTATTAATCTGTGTTTTCTATTCCACAGCTGATGCTTCTTGTAAATGAATGATAGTAATGTTTTTCCTTTCTTCAACAGCACCTGGAGCAGCACCCTGCAACCTGGCCCTGAAGCGGTCCTTCATCGGTCGACCTCGGACCCGTCTCAGCCATCCGACAGCCAGGGAGCACCTTGCACGTCTGCAACATGGACAGCTGCTGGCCAGGAAGCTGGCCAATCAGGTGTTTCCCTGTCCCAGGTCTCTGCCACTGGTTATGCAGGCACTACCCGCCAGCGGCAGAGGGCCTTGGACAGGAATGTCTTGCCCGAGTTTATGCACTTGAGCGAGGCCTTTAATGCCAGCCTCAAGTCACTGTCAGACAGAGTGGAAAGCGGTTTTTCACTAATGGAACGTGGTTTTAACCACATGGAACACCGCTTCCACTCTGTCGAACAGCGCCTTGACCGTCTGGAGGCCGACCTCAACAGACCAGCGCACCATTTTTTTAGTAAAATTGAAAAGGGCATGGCAGAACACCTTAGTCCTGAGCAACAGATGAGTGTGCTGCAGGCCTGCAACAATACTTTCTTGCAGGCTATGCAGCATAATCAGTACGGGCAGCAGTCAGTGGTGTCATTTCCAATTGTGCCACCACTGACTCGCTTCACCTCACTACCGACTTGTGCTGCATACCACTGCACGGACACCTCTATTCAAAGCCAGGACACCCACCATTACACCACCACAAGTCTGAGTGCTGCTGGTCACTTCACCAACACCACCATGGCAAGCACTGCTCCTGTCTGGAGCACCACCGCCACCCCCATGCATGCTTGGAGCACAGCCTCCGTGACCACTCCTCAAACGTGGAACAGCCCTGCCACCAGCACTATAACATGTACTAGCCCTGCCACCACCACTCCGCAAACATGGACTATCACTGCCGCCACCAGTCCTCCTGCAAGGATAAGCACTGCCACCGCCACCACAGAGCATCAGCAGCAGCCACAGCAGCAGCAGCCACAGCCACAGCAGCAGGCACAGCAGCTGCAGCCACAGCAGCAGCAGCCACAGCAGCAGACGGGGGACCTACATTCCTTATTTGCCACAAGTTCCAGGCGGGGCCAACAATCAATGTGGGCATTGGGCCCAAGGAGGTCCAGGCAGGCCAGTTTAAGGAGACAAAAAACACTTAAGACCACTGTCGCTGAACCTCTCTCCTCTCCTTCTAGTGTGTCTAGTTCCATTCCCATCACTGGCCTCCCTTCACCCATAAGTTTGTTGCACCTTCCTCTAGAACACCTCCATCCACTATAAGCTGTGCATCTTCACTGCACACCCCCAACTTGCAATCATCTGCCACCAAACGCCGAAAAAAATAAAGTTTTTTATAATTTTCTTGTTTAAAAATAAATTTGAATTTCTGGTTTACCATAACAAAGTTTGATTAATATTTTTTGCGCTGCCTACACACACTTCGCCTTCAACTTTGCATGAAAACTAGCGATGCTGCAGTTTAACTCGTATGTGTAGTTACCTGCCCAGGTGTGAGAACATCATTAATTCACAGGTATACATGGGAAGTTGTTTATTTTAATGGAGTGTAAAAAGACATAGTGCACTCGGTACAGGTATAAAAACAGGTTTTTCATTAACATACACACACGAAAACATTTTTACACCATTTCATCTTGCCAGTGCACCCGTCCTACATAAGAGAAAAAGTAGGCCGCAAATTGGTCCCTCATTTGGCCAACTTCAACGGATGACCTAAGAGGGTGCTGAGTGAATTCAGGCAATGGGTTAGGAACAGCATCATTGAGTTCAAAAGTCGGGTGCTCTTTAGCCATCACAAAATTATGTACAACCACACCCCTTCACCACCTCATCTACTGTTTCAAGTTTAAGATTAATGGCTGAGCCGAGAATTCGCCATCTGGAGACAAGAATCCCAGAAGCACACTCTACAGTTCTTCTGGCCCCGGTCTGCCTGTAATTAAAGATTTTTTTGGTGTGGTCCAATTCACGACTGGAGTAGGGTTTCAGTAGGTTTGCGCACATTTGAAAAGCCTCATCCCCAACCATTACAAAGGGCAGTGGCGGAGCTTCGGTGTGGGGAAGAGGCCGTGGCATAGGGAAATTAAATTGGTTGCCATACAACCTCTGGCCCATGTCTGAGTTTTTAAAAGCCTGGGAGTCATTACTACTGCCAAATGCACCTATGTCCACTGCTACAAACATACATCCGGCATCCGCAATGGCCATGAGTACTGTTGAAAAGTACTTTTTGTAATTATAATACTCCGATCCAGTTCTTTTGGGTTTGATAATCCGTATGTGTTTCCCATCCACCGCTCCAAACAGTTGGGGAAATTGCATACTGTCCAGAATTTGTAAGCAATTTCCATCCACTTTTCAGCAGTGGGCAGGGGCATAAATTCTGGACAAAGAACATTCCAGAGAGCCTGGCAGGTGTCCGCAACAATTCCAGACAAGGTGGAGATTCCAATACGGTACTGGAAGTGTAGTGTAGAGTCTCTCCAGTGGCCAGGAATCTGCGAAACAGAGAAAGAAGTAAAATTAATATTTCTGTATATGGTTTTTTAAAACAATAAAAAAAATTAGTACATTCACGAAAAATAATTAGGCCAGGTTTAGAATAATACATGTCACAAGAAAAAAAATACAGACACCCCCCCTTGGTATTTAAATATTACGTACCGTAATGTCACCAGGAGTCGTTCCTCAGGAGGAATCGCACGACGGAGCTGTGTGTCCTGTCTCCGGATGGATTCTTGGACACGAGCAAGCAAATCCCTGAAACTTTCTTGTGACATCTGGATATAATCTGTAAATCTCTCCGGGTTTGCCTGTAGCTCGCTGTAGAGGGTGTGGTATGCCCCACGGCTCTCCCGGAGTTCAACTATCGAATGTATCCACAAACACCGCCGCTGCCGTCTATGCTGTCTCTCTCTCTTCCTTTGTTCATGGCAAGCAACTGCATATGCCCTAGCCATCGCGATGTCCAAATCCAAGTTGAAGTGAAAACTCTTCCAGCGCAGATCCATGTTGACACGAGAAAAATCAAGCAAATGTGAAGAATAAAGCTGTAGACAGGGTCTATATATTACCATACCACACCGCCACTGATGTCCCATTGGTGGTGTGTGCTGCAAGATTGTTATCTAGATTTCTTTTTGTGGGAAGACAAACATTGTCCAAAAAAACGCAAACGCATTGAAAACGTATAGAAAACGCATGCAAACGCATACAAACGCTGTGTTTTTTTTCTTCATGCGCACAAAAAATGCTGGGAAAAAAGCAGCATTTGTATGCGTTTGTATGTGTTTTTTTAATGCGTTTGTATGCGCAAAAAACGCAGCGAAAAAAACGCAAGTGTGAAAGTAGCCTTATTTTATCTATTTGAGCCATAAGGGAGAGTGATAGTGATAGTGATTTGATAGCTATCCCCAAAATGGCTACCTTTACCTAACTTTTCCTTATAAATATTTCCCACTCTCCTTCCCCTTTCCTACCCACAATAATACCATTAGCCCTAAAAATTATTACTTCCCAACGAATCCCTGTCATAGGTGTCTGCACCTACTTTGCATATGTCTGTGTTCCCCCTGGAACTCTTGTCAAACTCTACTTTACTTGAGATATCCTATCCAGCTTTACTTTATTCTTTATATCTAAACCAGCTTTTCCTATATGAGAGATATACTTCTTGCCCCTTCTATGTGTAGGAGAGGAATCTTGGAGAAATATAGCAATCCCGACAAGTTGTCCAGCCATATTACACAGTGTCCATAAAAAGTTTGCTATCTTAAAACACTAATCCATCACAACTTAGTAATGAAAAAGCCTACAGCCAGGACAGAAAACTAAAAGTAATATGCGTGGAAAATGGAAAATGCAAAAACAAATGAAAAACAAACATGCGAAACAGGAGTCAATGTCAGTGACCAAACGCTTAAGAAATCGGCCTAATGAAATGGGATTTACATGTAGAAAAGGCAAAAAAAAAAACCTGCAGAAACACCTTATAGAAGAAATTCCAAACGCTTTTTCTTAGGAAATGAAAATACTGTAAGTCTGGTGATCAGCGATGAGAAGCAGCAGCGGTGCCTCATTCCAGTACCTAGGCCTGTGCCAGATTATGTTGTAAAGGGGCTACTTTGCTTTTGTTTTGTTGATCTATGAAAATACATGGGCTGGGATCTCCATCAATCTATCATTGCAAGATTAGAACTTGTTCAGTATCCTAGAAACTCCTTCAAGCGTCAGTTAATTGTAGAAATCAAGTTCTTCGCCTGGAGCTTTCTATGGTTCTGTGTATTTATTAGTCCAACTTGGGAAGTCAAATAATTTGCTCATCTTGATCTTAGATTTGCATCATGGTTGACTTCAGCTTGGTAGTTGAGTATTTCTTTTTAATGTCCTGAGCCCATGAAGCTATCGTCAAGGTAATAAATGTCAACATTAGAGATGAGAAGATCAATTCTCATAGGATCAAGATTGAATTAAATTTCATGAAATTCCCAGTTAAACGGGAATTGAAAGATTTTGAGATTCGATTTGCGGATCATGAACAAACAAAAAACTTGCCCGACACCATTTCCCACACCACTGAAGCATTAGAGAGCAGGTTAATGTAATTTTGCATTGTTGCCATAATATCCTGCACCTATGACTTAGCGGATTATCATACCTTGTGCAGTGGTGATCAGTACCTGGGCCATCACAGACCAGCAGTTCCCAGTGGAGCATAGTTAATACGGAAGAGTAGTCTTCTGTAGAGTGTAAGCTCTAATGGTGAGAGGAGTCCTCTCTCTACTATTATAGAGTGTAATTTTTTATGATCAGTGGGATTCCCTCTCCTGTTGAGTGTAAGCTCCTGTGGTCAGCGGGGTCCTTTCACTACTGTAAAATGTAAGCTCTTATAGACAATGGGGTTCTCCCTCTCTCCTGTAGATTGGTCAGCAGTCTACTCTCTCCTGTAGAGCGTTAAGGGCTTATGATTAGCTGGGTTGTCTCTCACCTATAGAGTATAAGCTCTTATGAGCAGTGGAGTCCTCTCTCCCCTGTAGAGTGTAAGTTCTTATGGTCAGCAGGGTCCTCTCTCTCTCATAGAGTGTAAGCCCTTATAGTCAGTTGAATTTTGAGGAAAGTGAAGTATTCGAATTTGAAAAGACACACTCATCTGTAGTCAACATGGCTTCCAATGCAAATCACTAATCAAAGCATATGATTTGACATCATTATTTACATTACCAATTTGTATTGAAAACTATGTTGACATTTATTCTAGAGTCAAGTGAATCTCACAAAATTATATTCCTGCAGACTTTCTAAATTCAAGTAGGCAGAGTTGGTTTTTATTGAATAAATTGTGTCAAAATTGAATTTACATGAAAAAAAGTTTAAAAAACAACAGATTTTTATACTTCCATTTAACCCTCATAGCAGTTCTTCCCAGTCCAGCAATCTGCTCCTTTTCAGTCATCTATTCGCTTTGGGTCCCCCGATTGGTGCCACTGCTAACTCACATGGTGAGCGACATTAATTATCTATATTACCTTGTGGGGCTTAGTCAACAGAAGTCCCAAAGGGAAAAGAAAACCAAATTGGACAATTGAGTAAGGAGCAAATTAATGATTTTTCTGAATTCATCAAATCGAATCTCCCAAAGTTTGGATTAATTAAAATCTGAATTTTTGTTGCAGCTAATTCGATTTGTTTAGAATCACATTTTTTGTGGCTTCTTAAAACTTCACCAGACTTTTTGAAGATGCTGACATGTTAGGCCTGTTTCACACTTCCGTTTGTCTCCATCAGTCGAGATCCGCCGTTTTGCAAAAAAAACGGATCCGCCATTTTTTTTGGCGGATCCGTTTTTTTCCCCATTGACTTGCATTACCAGCGGATCTTGACGGATGGGCATCAGTTGGATCCGTTTTTTTGCGGATCCACCAAGATTTTGGCGTCTGCTGACAAGACTGCAACGTTTTTCTGGCTGGCCGGATCCGCACTTTACACTGCGCATGCTCAGCAGAATCGCGTTTGCAGTAAATTTAACCCTAAATCCCGATCTGGCGGCTGAGAAAAAATTCTCTCTCTCTCTCCCCAGACAGTGGATCCTTTAAATTTCTTCCTTCGCCGGATCCATCAAAAAAACGGTCCGGTGGCACACGTTGATGTCCGTACGCAGGCGGATCCGTTTTCCGCCATTTTGGAGGATTACAACTGACAGAAAAAGCTGATGTGTGAAATAGGCCTTAGGCTACTTTCACACATCAGTTTTTTGCCGTCAGGCAGGATCCGGCTATTTTTAGAAAAAACGGATCCGGCATAAATTTTGGAGAACTGTAGAAACGGATCCGTTTTTTTGCTGGATCCGTCTAGCAGGTTATATCTGTTCCTGGGGGCTGGCCAATTGGATCTGAGCATGCACAGACTTAAAAAACCGGATCCGGTGGCTGGATCTGTCTTTTTCTGGATCCGGCGCATTCCGGCGCCCATAGACTTTCATTGTAGCAAAAAGCTGGAAGCGCCGGATACGGCGCTTCCGGCTTTTTCGCCGGAGACAAAAAACGTTACAGTAGCCGTTTTTTCCAGACGCCGGAATGAGACAAGTTGCCGGATCCGGCAAAAAACGGATGAAACGCAATGCCATCCGGCACGATCCGGCGCTAATGCAAGTCAATGGGGAAAAACTGGATCCGGCATTGCATTTTGCCGGATCCGGTTTTACAAAAAAAAGCCGGATCGCGCCTGAAGGAAAAAACTGATGTGTGAAAGAGGCCTTAGTGGTTTGTTTGTCACTAAGAACTTTCCACCATTTTCACGGATGTGTCCTCCCTTACCGTTCTGTAGATTTCATTAATGACCTATACAAATGCCATATAGTGTTATGACATGCTAGGAAATACCTCAACAGCTTTGAAATAAATATCAAAAGCACTGGGTGAACACATATATAGACACACATAGTCTAAACATCCCCCAACAGAATATCACAAGATCGCACTTTTTTTTAAGCTATTCATCTCGCACCTCTTATTTTGGAACATGTCAAGTGAAAACATAGGGAAAGGCACATCTGTAGTTCTGCATTCATTGTGCACAGTGTGTATCACAATGCAGAGTTTCTTCTGGGAGCCCATGGCCATTGTGTCTAGTGTTTACCAGCACGTACATAGGACTCGCTGCTAATCATCTACACTTGGAGCTCTGAGGCATTCCCTCTTTTATATTTCTTGAAACGCTTTCTTTCTTCCCTATCTTTGCCATAATAAACTCTTTCTCAAGAGTGGATCATTAGCGTCCATTCTCTCCAGCTGTACGTGTATTTTAGCAGGTAATTGATGTAAGGATTCTTGGATCTGGAAGCCTGTAGTCTCATTATCTACAATCCCTATCACCGGGTACCATCTGTTTTGAATTGTTTAAACTCTCTCCATTTTTAGAGAAAATTATTCTCCGCGCACCTTTATGGCTATGGTTGATGTACAGTATGAGCTATTCACATGGGCAAATAGTTTAGAACATCTAGTTTTGGATAATCAGAAAAAATTGCTCAGGACAAGTGGTTAGTGCTAAAATATAGATTCGGTTAGTGCAAATTACATATAAAAAGATCTATATAAAGGGATGCTATAAAAAGGGATGGTTTATTGCTTGGTGTGACTCCTGTAGAATAGTGGACACAATTATCTCTAGGAAAGGATCTTTAAAGGACTAATTAGATGTCAAAAGAAGAAGTGCTCTTATTTTTTTTTTTTATAGAAAAGTGGCATAAAACCCTTATTAACCCAGCCCAGTGGCTTAGGGTTCTTTCAAATAGGAAGGGCATATATAACAAGCTATCCTCCTACTTACTTTCAGGAAAAATATGTGATGTTTGTATCTTGGCAGGGGTAGACGTCCATACCAAAATCAAACTTTCCTATACTTCACTATACTAAAGCCAGGGTACTAACTAGCAGTGTCCAGTAGTAGACAACCTCTTTAAGTAGACAGCATTGTTTGGAGTCTCATAGCAATGCTCTATGGGTAAATTATGCAAGTTAGCACTCTCTCATCTACCGGGACAGTTTTCTTTCTTTTAGGGCAGTTTCACACGTCCAGATAATTCCGGTACCGGAAAAACAGGTACCAGAGCTATCCGTGTCCGTGTGTCCGTGTGCATACGGAGGTCATCCGTGTGACATCCGTGTGCTATCCGTGTCCGTGTGTCTGAAAAATTATTTTCAATGTTAACCCTTTGACTTTTAAAAACGCTCACGGATCGCACATGGACAGCATCCGTGTGCGGTACGTGTTTACACGGACCCATTGACTTGTATGGGTCCATGTGATCTGTGCTGTTGCACAAAAACGGACATGTCAGCGTGTTTTGCACACGGACACACGGTCCGTGAAAACACGCTGACATCTGCATTGACACATTCATTCGAATGTGTCTATGTGTGTCAGTGTCTCCGGTACGTGAGAAAACTGTCACCACACATACCGGAGACACTGACGTGTGAAACTGCCCTAAGAGAAAGAGATAATTTGCAATAAAATTGCTTGTCACCCAATTTTCCTAGAAACAGAAATAATTAAAGGGAATCAGTCACTAAGATCACCTCTCTCTCCTCACCCAAATCGCATATATGCGCCCGCAGATCTTTGAAATGTAAATCTATTGACACATTTATATTTTTAATTGTTGCTGCAATGCCGAGTAATAAGAATTGTAATTCATGTGGAAATAAGGTGTTAAGGACTTTTGATGTGACCCAGCACTTTGTGAGCCTCTGCCTTCTGAGGTTGTTTTCCTGACCAGCACCAGCTTCTTCAGCTTGATTGATAGCTCATTGTCTGTGTGACATCAGGTGTAAGAAGGCGCAAGCGTGCCCCTCGTGCTTCCAGGTATCACTCTCTTATTGCAATGGGTGGGGTGCTGCCTTCGAGGTCAGGGCGAGTGCAGAGTCCCGCTGTTCCAGAGTACTCCATTCCAGGGGAGCTGCTTCAGGGAATGGTGCGGTTCGATGGCAGGATGCTGTTGCAACCACCACTTAGGCTACTCAGGTGTCCCAGGACAATGGGATCCCCAGCGTCAACTGTGGCCAGGAGACATGGGACACTATATTTCCTGGTTCAGGTATGTGGTGGGAGGTTACATTATCTCCGCCCTCTTTACCCCTTTCTCTGGGCAGAGGCTGGAGATTGGACATTAAGGCTACTTTCACACATCAGTTTTTTGCCGTCAGGCAGGATCCGGCTATTTTTAGAAAAAACGGATCCGGCATAAATTTTGGAGAACTGTAGAAACGGATCCGTTTTTCTGCTGGATCCGTCTAGCAGGTTATATCTGTTTCCTGGGGGCTGGCCAATTGGATCGGAGCATGCGCAGACTTAAAAAAACGGATCCGGTGGCTGGATCCGTCTTTTTCTGGATCCGGCGCATTCCGGCGCCCATAGACTTTCATTGTAGCAAAAAGCCGGAAACGTCGGATCCGGCGCTTCCGGCTTTTTCGCCGGAGACAAAAAACGTTACAGTAGCCATTTTTTCCAGACGCCGGAATGAGACAAGTAGCTGGATCCGGCAAAAAACGGATGAAACGCAATGCCATCCGGCGCGATCCGGCGCTAATGCAAGTCAAGGGGGAAAAACTGGATCCGGCATTGCATTTTGCCGGATCCGGTTTTACAAAAAAAAGCCGGATTGCGCCTGACGGCAAAAAACTGATGTGTGAAAGAGGCCTAAGGCTACTTTCACACATCCGGTGTGTGGGGTCCGACGGCGTGCGGCGAAAAGCCGGGCCGCCGGATCCGGCCTGCAGCCGTGACACCGGATGTGTGTGCGGCGTCTGATATGGCTCAGACGTGATTTAAAGGAGCCGCAGCAGGAGGTGGACAGAGACAGCCGCTGAGAGAGACAGCTGCTGAAAGGGAGGTGAGGGGAGGGTAGGAGAGGAGAGGGGAGGGGAGAGGAGAGGGGGTTGGAGAGAGAGAGAGACATGTGGGGTTAACACTCAGTGTCCGGGCGAGAGAATCTCTCTCTCTTGCCGGGCACTTGTGGGGTTAACCCCACAGAGAGATCTCTCTCTCTCACCCAGACACTGTGAGTGTTAACCCCACAAGTGCCCGGCGAGAGAGATCTCTCACAAGTGTCTGGGTGACAGAGAGAGATCTCTCTCTCTCTCACCGGGCACTTGTGGGGTTAACATTCACAGAGTCCGGGCATGCGCTGTGGAAAAAGCCGGTCCGGTGCTGAGAAAAAACGTTGCAGAGAACGTTTTTTCCAGACGCCGGACCGGCTGTTTTTGCCGGATCTGGCAAAAACCGGATACGCCGCATAGGCATCAGGCGCGATGCGGCGATAATGAAACTCTATGGGGAAAAAAACGGATCCGGTGGCAACAGGCGCCGGATCCGGTTTTTACACTTTTCGCCGCATCGCTCCTGATGCACAAAAACTGATGTGTGAAAGTAGCCTAACTCAGCAGTGTCAGTTGATCCATGAGATGAATATTTAAACCCTTCGTATCCTACTGCACTGCTGATTATTTAGTTTCACTTTAGGAGAACGGTTGGTAACTCTTTTGGTAAGTGCTTCTTAGTTTATCTCTGGCTTTTTTGTTTGGTGTCCTCTGGTTTCTTCATTCCTGCTTATTCTCCCTTACCTTCCCAGTTTATCAGGTTAGTCTTTGCCTTCCCAGTATAGTTTATTGGTGTGTTTGACCCAACTGTTGCCAGTGGGACCAGCCACCAGGTGTCATGTCCCAAGTCTGCAGCCAATGTATCCACTGAGACTAAAATTCCCCTAAGGCTGTGTGCCCACGTAGCGATTTTTAAGCATTTTTGCCACGATTTTCGGTGCGAAAACGCTGCAAAAACGTTTAAAAATCATGTACAGAATGCCCCCTATGCATTCCTATGGCATTCCGCACATGATGTGCTAATGCAGCGCTTTTTTCCGCAGCGGAATCGCATCGCAGAAAAAATCGCAGCATGCTCATTCTTTTGTGCGGAATCGCAAAGAATTGCCGTGATTCCGCACCCATAGGAATGCATGAGAATTGCTTACTTCCCGCATGTGGCTATGCCCACGATGCGCGAAGTTAAGCGTCTCATGTGCGGTTGATACCCACGGTGTGGAGGAGAGGAGACTGTCCTCCAGGCCCTGTGTACCATACCCCTGCAAAAAGAGAATAAAAAATTAAAAATCAGGGTATATTTACCTTCCGACGTCCCACGCTGCATTCCCGGCCTCAGCGTTCCCAGTAATGCCTTGCGGCAAGGTCTTGTGATGACGTAGTCTCGCGTGACTCTAGCGGTCTCGTGAGATCGCTATAGCAACGCGAGACCAACGTCATCACTGGTCTCGCAAGGCATCGCTGGGAACGGGAGCGCCGCTGAGACTGCGCGGGACGTCGGAAGGTAAATATACCCAGATTTTTTATTTTTTTATCATTTTTAACATTTTATCTTTTACTATTGAGGCCGCATAGGCGGCCTCAATAGTAAAAATCCGGTCACACTTGTCAAACACTATGTTTGACGAGTGTTACCAACCTGTCAATCACTTTCCAAGCGATGCTTCAAATCGCTTGGAAAGTCCTTGAATATCGCTCGCAAAAATCGCGGCAAAATCGCAAACATAATCGTGGTAAAATTGAGGTGAAATCGCACGGAAAAAAACTAGCGATTTCTGGGAAGGAGTCCGGTTTTTACCGTCCGGAAAAACGCTACGTGGGCACATAGCCTAATTGAATATTTTTCTGGGGATCTAATTCTTGTGAGATCTGCAAACTATATTTCCAGCTCAGACCCATTTTGTTGGGGTATGAGAAGACTAGGGTGGGTCTAGTCATCTTCTTGCTTAGGAGGGATCCCCAGACATGGGCCTTTACCTTAACTGATAATTCCCCTGCCCATAAATCTATGGAGGAATTTTGTAGGGACCTGGGGCTTATTTATGATGAACCAGATCATGCCCTTATTGTAGAGTCTAACATCAGAGCACTCATCAGTGCAACCTTTCTGCTGAGGAATATTGTTAATTTTTTAGGCGGTGGTCAACTGAAATGGAGTGGAACAATGATGCTTTACAAAGTATGTGTTTGGATGACTTGGTGGACCCCCATAAGGACATGCTCACCACTCCCCACTGCAAAGTCTAATGGCCACTATGACTCTTACTGTGCTACTTGACAGGAGGTGATGAGAACGTCAAAGTAACAAAACCCCCAGTAGAGGAATGTTGCCTGCTCTGTAGTTGCCGATTTCTACAAGGGAAGGTTCCTATGCAGTTGGGGAGAGTTGCCCCTTCGGATGACCAAAGATGATTCCATTAGGAATGGAACCTGTGCCTGCTCTGCGGGTCAGCTACACGTGGTGCGGAGTTGCCCTTGTCTGGAGCATTCAGTTTTTTTTCCTATTGTTTTGACTTTTCAGGGAATTGTGGCTTTGTTGACTGTGGGACAGAGGTGAACTTTTTGGATATTTCAATGGCCAATGCACTGGGGATATCTTGTCTGGAACGAGTCATTATTTGGATAACATGCCACAATCATGCCTATCCTTAAAAAGCCAACCCTCAACCCAACCGCTATGTCCAGCTATCATCCAATATCGCTGCTCCCATTCGCTTCCAAACTCCTGGAGCTCCACTTCCATGCTGAACTTTCCTCCCACCTCTCATCTAAGTTGCTCTTTGACAATCTACCATCTGGTTTCTGCCCCATCACTCCACTGAGACAGCCCTTACCAAAATTACTAAAGACCTACTTACAGCCAATACACTATACTCCTGCTTCCAGACCTGTGTTCTGCTTTTGACACAGTTGACCACTGCCTCTTACTACATAGCCTCTCCTCCTTTGGCATCAAAGACCTCGCCCTGTCCTGGATCTCCTCATACCTTTCCAACCACACATTCAGCATCTCCCACTCCCACACTACCTCCTCATCCCACCCTCTCTCTGTTGGAGTCCCCAAATGCTCTTTTCTAGGACCCCCACTCTTCTCAATCTATACACTTGGTCTGGGTCAACTCTTAAAGTCCCATGGATTCCAGTACCACCTTTAGGCTGATGACACTCAGATCTACCTCTCTGGCCCAGACGTCACCTCTCTGCTGTCCAGAATCCCGGAGTGTCTATCAGCCTCCTTCTTCTCCTCTTATTATTAATATGCATTTATATAGCGCTATTTATTCCATGGCGCTTTACATGTGAAAAGGGGAAATATATACAAGTATAGTAAACATGTGTAAGACAAGGGACACACAAGTACATAAGGAGAGGGGACCCTGCCCGCGAGGGCTCACAGTCTACAGGGATGGGTGAGGATACAGTAGGAGAGGGTAGAGCAGGTCATGCTGTGGTTCAGTAGATAGAGGATCATTGCAGGCTGTAGGCTTGTCAGAACAGGTGGGTCTTCAGGTTCTTCTTGAAGGTTCCTGTTGATGGTGAGAGTTTGATGTGTTGCGGCAGGGAGTTCCAGAGTATGGGGGAAGCACGGGAGAAGTCTTGTATGTGGTTGTGGGAAGAAGAGATAAGGGGGGAGTAGAGAAGGAGATCTTGAGATGATCGAAGGTACCTAGAGGCCATGTCACAGATGTATGGAGGAAATAGGTTGTGGATGGCTTTGTATGTCATGGTTAGGGTTTTGAATTGGAGCCTCTGGGCGATAGGTAGCCAGTGAAGGGCCTGGCATAGGGGGGAGGCTGGGGAATAGCGGGGAGACAGGTGGATTAGTCAGGCAGCAGAGTGTAGGATGGATTGGAGCGGAGCCAGAGTGCTAGAGGGGAGGCCAGAGAGTAGGAGGTTGCAGTAGTCGAGGCGGGAGATGATAAGAGCATGCACTAGTGTTTTTGAGGTTTCATGGTTGAGGAATGAGATTCCTCAAACTCAATGTGGACAATTCTGAACTCATCATCTTTCCCCCATCTCACAGATCTTCCTTACCTGACCTATCTATCACAATTAACGA
This sequence comes from Dendrobates tinctorius, assembly GCF_039654945.1. Classification (NCBI taxonomy): domain Eukaryota; kingdom Metazoa; phylum Chordata; class Amphibia; order Anura; family Dendrobatidae; genus Dendrobates; species Dendrobates tinctorius. The sequence goes on from NW_027361733.1 coordinate 16,436,482, forward strand.
CATCATGCTTAGTCTTGACACTGCCCTGTCCTTCAAACCGCACATCCAAGCTCTTGCCACCACCTGTCACCTCCAGCTCAAAAATATCTCCAGAATCCATCTTTTCCTCAACCCTCAATCTGCTCAAATGCTTGTGCATGCCCTCATTATCTCCCACCTTGACTACTGCAACATCCTTTTCTGTGGCCTCCCTGCTAACATCCTTGCACCTCTCCAGTCCATTCTTAACTCTGCTGCTCAACTAATTCATCTCTCTCCTCGCTTCTCCTCCACTTCTCCCCGCTGCAAATCTCTTCACTGGCCCCCATTCCCTCAGTGTATCCAGTTCAAATTACTAACACTGACCTACAAGGCCATCTATAATCTGTCTCCCCATATGTCTTTGAACTAATCTCCCGATACCTTCCTTCACGTAATCTCCAGTTCTCCCAAGACCTCCTCTCCTCCACACTTATTCGCTCTGCACCCAACCGCCTCCAAGACTTCTCCCGAATATCCCCCATCCTCTGGAATTCTTTGCCCCAACATGTCCGACTATCAACCACATTTGGATCCTTCAGATGGGACCTGAAAACCCACCTCTTCAGGAAAGCCTACAGTCTGGAATGACCCCGCTACCTCTTCACCACTACGGGAGATATTGCCTCAAACAACACCAGAACTGCTGCAACCCCACAACCTACTGTCTCCTTTCCCACCATCCTGTAGAATGTAAGCCCGAAAGGTCAGGGTTCTCTCCCCTCTGTATCAGTCTGACAATGTTAGTTTGTTTACTGTAAGTGATATCTTTAATTTGTATGTAATCTCTTCTCAAGTACAGCACCATGGAATCAATGGTGCTATATAAATAAATAATAAAATAATAATAATAATTCCTTCCTCACCCAGAGCGTTAAGACTATTACTGATAATCCAGTAGTAACCCTTCAGGTTGGGTGTCTACACAAGGACAAAATTACTTTTCTGGTTCTAGGATCTCTCAGCCCCAGTGGCTTAGACAACATAATCCCCATGTTGATTGGGTTTGTGAGGATATCATTGGATGGAGTGATGAGTGTCAGGGTAAATGCTTCCAGAAATCAATTGAGTCGGGTCTTCCACTACTCAGGTTTCCTGGTACATTGAAGAGTTCCCTGAGAGAAACTTGGTATTACTACTACACTGGCCTTATGATTGTCATATACAGACGATTGCAGGGGACCCTCTGCCTAAGGGTAGAATTTTTGAGCTTTCAAAATCTGAGAGGGTTGCTGTGAGGGATTATGTTAAAGAGAGCATCTCCAAAGGTTTAATTTGTCCCTCAAAATCTCCTGTGGGAGCTGGTTTCATTTTTGTGGCTAAAAAGGATGAAGGTTTAAGTCCTTGTAATGACTATCAGAACTTAAATAAGATCATTGTGAGGAAAAAGTTTCCCCTTCTTATCACCCCCGACTTGTTTAACCAACTTAACATACTGGAGCCAAGATCTTTTCAAAAATAGATCTTAAAGGGACCTACAATCTTGTCCTTATTAAGGCTGGGGAGAAGTGGAAGACAGTCTTTAATACACTCAAAGGGCATTATGAGTATAATGTCATGGCTGGTCATTGATGGCATGGATTGCAGCATGAGACAGTATGATGGTTGTTTTTTATTTTTGTTTATTACAGGAGACAAGGGCTTCAATGGAAAGGGCATTAGGTGAGTATAAGTGTGTCTGTTATTTTTAAATAAAAAAGGAAAAGTGTGTTTTTATTTCAAATAAAGGACTTGCTGTGTGTTTATTTACAAAACAACTATAGGATTAGTAACAGATAGAGGTCTTATATCAACAAACTGTACCCAAGAACATGCAATACCCTATGGATGAGCAAAATAATACGAATACATTTTGAACAAGTTTTTTGAGGGTTATATACCAACAAAATGTACTCCAGGCCACATAATAATCTATAGGTGAGCAATATAATACTGATAAAAAGGTCTTTAGCGACCGAAACATCTTTTTTTTTCTGGATTTTGCCACTGTCAATAAATGCTTCTGTTGAATACACCAAGGAGAGTGTCAAGTTTCTTACAATATTGATGACGGATTGGTATCCCGCTTGTGCACCACCTCTATCCCAGAAGTGCCTTGTCTCTTTTTATAAACACATAATACTCTATTTAACTCAGCAAAATTTGTTAACACTTTTTTGAGTGTTATATGTGACATAAATGTACCCCAGACCACAGAATAGTGTATGAGTAAGAAATGTAACACAGCCAAATATTTATTTGCTTTTTTGAAGTGTTATGTATCCAAGAAATGTAACCTAGATCACAGAATAGTGCATGGGTAGGAGATGTAATCAAGCCAAATTTTAAAGGATTTTTTGTACAGTTATATGCCACCAAAATGTGACAGGAAGCACAAAATAATTTTTGGATGAGTAATCTAATCCAAAAATATTTTTCAATGCATTTTATAAGTTTTATCTACCAACTTAATGCAACAATAACTGTGTTAAAGTATGCAGATGGGTCATTGAATCCATAAAACAAATTCGAACATAAACATTTTTCAAAGTGTACTATATGTACTTATACACTCATAAAGGATTAGCAGAAAGTGCAAAGCCAGTACATCATTATAAGAAGGGTCATCCATAGGCCCCTGAAAGGCAACAATTTTCATGCCTCATTGAAATTCTTTTAAAGTGTGGTTGCTTTACTACTACACAAAGTACAAAGCCAGAAGAAAAATTATAAGCAGAGTAATTCAGTAATCATCTTTGAGTGTCCACTTCTTCTCCTCCTTCCCCTGAAGGATGAAGGGACTGCCTCCACCTGCTTCCTGGATCCCGATTCCCAGGTGCCTGGGCTGTAAGTGACCCGGCTTCAGGTAGTGCCGGAGCTTATGACATATGGAAATGGGCAACAGCCCTCTGTGTCACCTGCACCATCAGATGCTCATGTGTAGGAGATGGAGAACCCCAAGGACAATATGATCTCTAGGGGGTGCTAGTAGCTCTGTCTTGAGCCACCTCAAGAAGCCTCTCCCAAGACCGTACATTCCTCAAGGAGGGTTCATCATGGTCCCTTCCTTCTGGGATTACACCCTCTGCATACCAGCAATGTTGCCCTATTATTTTGAGGAACGAGACCCTAGTTCCAGCCATCTGCTCTCGCAGCCTTTGAGGCAAGTTTTCCATCTCTTCTGCCTGATGGTTGGACGAAATGTGCTGACAGGTCATAAACTTTTCATTGGACCACTTCTCCTCTGACGGTCACAAATAACTATGACCCCCTGGAATGCCAACTCTTGGTACCACTTCCTGAATCCTAGCTCTCCCATCTGCAGTCCACAAGAACCCCAGCAGTAAAGGATACAGCCTGGGTTTGGACCTTGTTGGGTCCAGAATATCAGCCAGATCAAAACCACAGGTCGCTTCTGCTGTTGTGCCAACTTCTTCTGGCTCCATTATTCCATTGGGCACTCTCTCGGGAGTCTCACGTGCGTCTGCCTTCTTTTTCACTCACTAGGCACGCTACACTGTATGGAAGACTAATTGAATAAGTAAAAAATGTTAACACTTTTGGAGTGTTATAAATCACATAAATGTACCCTGACCACATAACACTGTATTGCTGAGAAATGAAACCCTACAAAATTTTTACAAGATTTTTCTCAGTTTTAAAGATCACTGAAATGTACCCAGACCACGTAATACTGTATGGCTGAGAAATGTAAGCTTGCAATAAAAATGTATGCTTTTTTCAGTTTTATACAGTAGATCATAGGAAATGTCCTTCAGTCCAAGGAATAGTGCATGGATGAAAATTGTAATCCAATCAATGTTTTTTTAACTATTTTTATTAGTGTTAGATAATATCACAGAAATTTACCCCAGAACATGGAATAGAGTGTGGGTGAGAAATGTAATCCAGTTAATCTTTTTTACCACATTCTTGGAGTGTTAGATATCACAGAAATGTACCACAGAACACTGAAAACTGTATGGCTGAGAAATTTAAGACTGCTAAATTTTAATGCTTTTTTCAGTTTTATAGATGACAAGAAATGTACCTCAGTCCACATAATACTGTATGGGTGACAAATTTCAGCCTACAAAATGTTTTAACTCTTCTGTGGAGTGTTACATGTAAAAAAGAAATAATCCAGAACACAGAATAGTGTATGGGTAAGAAATTTAACAGAAGAAAATTTTGTACCAAGTTTTTGGAGTGTTGTAAAATACAAAAAAGTAACACAAATCACGTAATACTCAATGGATCAAAATATATTCAAAAAGAGCTGCAGCTTTATATTTGCCAACGAACTGCACAGTGTCATGATCTCAGTGCGGGTTTGACTCGCACACGTGGGGTTAATGTCTGGAACCAGTGCTGATGACTAGCATTTCTGGGGTTAAAGGTTGTGATCCCAGTGCAGGCTTGCCTGCACACCTGGGGCTATGATTGTAGCCTCTCCCTTGTTCTGGGAGAGGCTTCTTATAGCCTCAGGACGCTCCCATCCCCTTCAGTTATACTTTCGCCCTTGGCATTGTGTGGTGACCCCTGAGTGTGTTTGTGCTGTGTTCTGGTTGCTTGATTTCTCTGTGTACGACGTGGTCTGTTCTCTGGATATTGCTTTGGATTCTGCTTGGTACCTTCTATGTCTGTTTGGTTTTGACTTCTGCTTGGCCCTGACTATCCGTTCTGTCTCATCCCTGGTACTTTACTGATATCTCTGTGTATGACCCCCGTTTTGCCTAACTCTGAGTATTTCTGTATAGTGTCCTGCCATCTCTGAAAGCAGGACGCTAAGCCCCGCCCCCTTGCAGTCACATGACCGTAGGTCCTGTGACTGCTTGCTAAACTTCAGCGTCCACAGGTCCTGTGAATCTGTACTTTCCGGCTCTACCTGACCCCGGGCCCCCTACAGTGCGGGTGAGTCCCTGCTCAGCGGAGGCTGCACACTGCTGCTGACAGGATCCTGACACACAGGTCGAATGCCTGGCTAGAGACTGGATTCTGTCACTCTCCCTGCTTCTGCGACTGTCTCTCCCTAAGCTAAATGCACATTATATGAGATACAAACAGGTAAGTAAATGATTAGCCCTTAGAAGGGTTGTTAGTATAATGGCTCAGCTTCAGCACCAGTATACACACTACAGGACTCTGATGCATTATACTGTGCACACACAAGCATAGACAAGCACTCTCTCTCTCCACAGAGCTGTGCAATGGCATTAGTGTACCGAGCTGGGCGGCCCCTGTTCTTTTAAAACCCCTGATGATGTCACAAGGCCAGCCAATCACAATACTGCCCCAACCAAAATGGCTACGGCATTACAGTGACACACACGCAATCCCCACATACTTATTGGCTTTGTAACTGGCGCCAAAGATGCAGGGCGGGGATTCAAGTTTTACACAGATCACCGTCCATTGCTCACCAAGTAATGAGTACATATGAGCACCGTGATACTCGAGTGATAACCGAGTATCACCGAACACATTCCCTCATCCCTAGAGTTGATCTTACTGACAGATTCACTTTAAAAATATGACAGAATTAATATTTGATTTATGTGCTTTGGTTATTTTGCAATTTGGGGGCGATTGCCATTGAAGGCGGTAATATTGAGATGGTATATAAATTCAGTCTGTGAGATGCCTGAATCTGCTGTCCAGTGTTTATTTCCTCCTTAGGACATGATTGAATAGACGAAAATATATCATTATTTTTTTCATTGCAACTTATATAAATTTTCTCAGATGAAAATAACCTTTAAGCGGCGTTTGTCAGCATGTAATTATGTGCAGACATTATTTATCTCTCGCTGCTGAATACGTTTCTAATTACCGGTCTGAGGTCTGTGTACTTATGAAAGCATTCACACGGATCAGCAGCACCGGCACGGCACATTATCACTGGTTGGCATTGACACAATTATATTTTTGTAAGGACTTTTTGTCTTCTCTGATTCGCGTCCATTCTCTTACACCCACAATGATAATGAACACCGCTGATCAGCACCCGGACAGCCAACATCTAGTTATTGTTAATCTGCTCTCAGACAATATCTGAAAGGCAAAATGTTGTATTATTGCATTTTTTCCTTCTGAGTGACAGGAGCTAATGACAATGAATGGATTATTATAAAGTCTGTCACAGAATTCTTTGCAATCGTTTTGCAGGGGTGTTGTTGATACCTGCCCTAATAAATTTAGAAAACACAAGGACACTTTGGGAGAAGGTACAGGCTGCACTCAGATGTCATCCATTTTTTTTCATGGGCACATTGACTTGCATGGCCAAGTGCAATCTGACTTGCAGATGCAAATCATGCAAGCCACAATTTTTTATTTTTAATTTTCCTTGGCCAGAGTGGAACCGAGGCAGAGGTGTATCTAGGCTTTCTGGCACCCGGGGCAACAATTTGGTTAGGCGCCCCCCCCAAGTACATATGCAACTTGCACAGTTAGCCATGTACCCACGAGCTGCTCTCCCTAATCCTCTCAATGTTCAGTAAAAAACTGAAAGCAGGAAGAACATGAGAGAATCCTAACAGCGTTCAGTGAGCACTGTGAGAATTCAGAAGTCTGCAGTCACATCGAATGACTGCAGACTCAGCACAAACCTGACACCTCCTTTAATGTTCCTAAGACAAATAAAAACAAGAGAATTAGGCTATGGGCCCACGTAGCGTTTTAAAATGCACACTAAAAACCGGACTCCTTCCCAGAAATCGCGCGTTTTTTTCAACGCGATTTCACCACGATTTTACCGCGATTCTGTTCGCGATTTTGCCGCGATTTTCTCAAGCACTTTCCAAGCGATTTGAAGCATCGCTTGGAAAGTGGTTGACAGGCAAACATAGTGTTTGACAAGTGTGAGCAGATTTTTACAATTGAGGCCACCTATGCGGCATCAATAGTAAAAGATAGAATGTTAAAATGATAAAAAAATAAAAAATCGGGGTATATTTACCTTCCGGCGTCCCGCGCTGCCATCCTGGGCCACAGCGTTCCCAGTAATGCCTTGCGGGACCTGTGATGACGTTGGTCTCGCGTTACTATAGCAATCTCGCGAGACCACGTCATCACAGGACCTTGCCGCAAGGCATTACTGGGAACGCTTAGGCCGGGAAAGCAGCGCGGGACGTCGGAAGGTAAATATACCCCGATTTTTTTATTTTTCAGTCTTTTTTTTACAGGGGTATGGTACCCAGGGCCTGGAGGACAGTCTCCTCTCCTCCACACCGTGGGTACCAACCGCACATGAGACGCTTAACTTCCCACATAGCCACATGCGGGAAGTAAGCGATTCTCATGCATTCCTATGGGTGCGGAATCACGGCAATTCTTTGCGATTCCGCACAAAAGAATGATCATGCTGCGATTTTTTCCGCGATGTGTTTCCGCCGCGGAAAAGAGCGCAGCATTAGCATTAGCCATAGGAATGCATGGGGGGCGTTCTGTACACGATTTTTAAACGTTTTCGCTGCATTTTCGCGCCGAAAATCGCAGAAAAAACGCTTAAAAATCGCATCATGGGCACATAGCCTTAGTCAGTATCACAAATAATATTTACATCCAGGTACCTTATAGATGATGTTGTCTCTGCAGTCGTTCTCCTTTTCTTCTTCTTGTCCAGACCCATGATGAGTTTTCTCATTCACTTTCATCTCTGCAGACTTCCATCTTCTCCAGTCTTCTGCAGCAAATCTCCACACGATGCCCTTAAAGATAAAAGTGTCATTATAACGCTCCTAAATAAAAATATCTGCAATATACTGTCGCCTCACAATATTCCCCTCCCTCATACTGTCTCCTATAAAATCCCACCTGTTCACCATACTGTCTCCTCATATATTTACCCCCGCACTCTCTATACTGTCTGCTCACACATACCCCTGACTCCCCATACTGTGTCTGCACACATCTCATCACCCTCACTCCTCATACTGTGTCCACATACATTCACCCGTTCACTCCTCATACTGTCTGCACCCATCCCCCATACTGTTTCCTCATAATGCCCTCATACATACATACTCTTCATTTTGTGTCCTCAAATCTCCCCACACACATTAAATCCCCCCATCCCCACTCCAAATCCCCCATCCCCAATCCCCCACTCACATTAGGTACCCCCCATCCCCACTCCAAATCCCTCCACACATTAAATCCCCCGTCCACACTCCAAATCCCTCATACACATTAAATAACCCCCCATCCCCACTCCAAATCCCCCGCACATTAAGTATCCCCATCTCCACTCAATAACCCCCCATCCCTACTCCCAAATCACCCACACATTATGTACCCCCACTCCAAATCCCCCACACATTAACCCCCATCCCCACTCATTAACACCCATGCCCACTCATTAACCCTAATCCCCACTCATTAACCCTCATCCCCACTCCAAATCCCCCACACATTAAATTTCCCCCATCCACACTCAATAACCCCCATTCCTACTCCCAAATCCCCAACACATTATGTACCCCCACTCCAAATCCCCCACACACATTATGTACCCCCCACTCCAAATCCCCCCCACACATTATGTACCCCCCACTCCAAATCCTCCCACATATTAACCCCCATCCCCACTCATTAACCCCCCACTCATTAACCCCATCCCACTCATTAATCCCCCACTCATTAACCCCCATCCCCATTTCAAATCCCACCACTCATTAACCCCCATCCCCACTCATTACCCCCCACACATTAACCCCCATCCCCAGTCATTAACCCCCCACACATTAACCCCCCCACTCATTAACCCCCAGCCCCATTCATTATTCAACATCTCCACTCATTAACTCCCCCACTCATTAACCCCCATCCCCATTCCAAATCCCACCACTCATTAACCCCCATCCTCGCTCATTACCCCCCCACACATTAACCCCCATCCCCACTCATTAACCCCCCACTCATTAACACCCCCACACATTAACCCCCATCTCCACTCATTAACCCCCCACCCATTAACCGCCATCCCCTCACATTAACCCGCATCCCCACTCATTAAACCCCATCCCCACTCATTAACCCCCTTCCCCACATTAACCCCCATCCCCACTCATTAACACCCCCCATCTCCCATCTTCGGTGGTGTCTTCAGCTCCACAGTGGAGCACACTTACTACCAGTGTTTGCTCTGGGCACCAGGGAGTGACGTCAGCAGTGTGATCACATGACCTGATGACATTGCTGATGTCGCTCTGACCCTGCGGTCAGAGCATCAGATGTACTGGCGTCTGTATAGACGCCAGTGCAATTGCTTCCTGGGAGCTGGCGCACGCACCTTCTCTGCGCTGGCTGTCAGCTTGACAGCTGACACAGAGAACCACCGACTCTCAGGCCAGGGGGGCGGCAGAATGCAGCTGCCAGGGGAGACACTGTGGACCACACTGCACCACCTGCCAGCTGCGCCCGGGGTGAATGCCACGGCTGCCCCCCCTAGATACGCCTCTGGCCTGAGGGAAGAAATTGGAAATATGTGTGACACCCCAGAGTCCAGTTGTCACAGTGACATTGCCTCCCTCTAAGAGGTGAAGTCATGCTTGGAGGCAGAAAGGTGACCCCCATGCCCGGTAACATAGATTAAATCATAATTCCTGCTGTAGGTCAGAAAAGGGAGCTGCCTTATAAATTCTGGCCAGCAGAGGGGGTTGGTGAGTCAGCTAGAAGCGAGCTGAGGGGGTTCTCATGAAACGAGAGCAGCTATGAGCTGTGAGGAAATGACAAGACAGGGAGGTAAAAATATCTTTATGGAAGATCCAGTCAGTTCAAGACAGGGAGCTGATCTGTGAGGAGCTGGTGTGGGAGAGCTGATCTGTGAAGAGGGAAAGGACACGAGCAGAGATGGAGAGGCTCTGAGGAAGCTAAAAAACTGCATATAGCAGCCCCAAGTGCGAAGCGCTAATAGAGAGAAATGGGACGTCAGAGTCCTTGGTGGTCAGGAGCTTTATGTGCTGATCGCCGAATCTGAAAGTACATGGGATTGCAAATTCCTGTGCGACATTGAACACCTGACGGCACGGCAGCAGATAAGGAGCCCGGGGCTGATGGTGAAAAGGATGGTACCCATGGAATAGGCTCATGCTGACAGCCATACAGGTTAGTGAAATCATCACGCAATTGAGGGTCGCAGCATAGTTATAAACAGCAGAGACCCACACACAAAGCGCAGAAGGAAGGTCCAAAATCCCCACCTGGCAAGGTGGATCCCCTGAATGCCTCCAGGCTAGCCAGACTCATTCCATCACCTGTATGTGGTACTCCGGATTGCAACCAATTACCAGTAAAAGGTAAAGAAACTGCACCTCTCTGTGTCCTCCTCTCATTTCTCTGCACCCCAACGTTCACAGCCATTTTGACTATCAATCTAAGATTGTTGCCCTGGGACTATTGCTCTACCTGTTGAGAGCTATTTTCACCTCAGCTGCGCCACATCAACAGTCTCAGGGGAACAACACCGCAGCGCTGGTCACCTCTGACCAGAATATCACAGGTGGCGTCACGTATTTAACCATCTATAAACTTTATCTTCATTTTTACCACATCAACAACTTATCCCCTTCCCCTTTGATCATTTTATTTAATGGATGCCCCAAGGCCACGGACCGGGTCACCACTGCTGTGACATCCCCCATTGAATTCGACGGGCCCGGTACCAAATACCCCATGGCCCTGCACTGCGCGCGCACCCTCTCGCACGCCCTCACGCCGCCATGTGCGTGCCCCGGGCGCTCCATATGTACAGCTCCATAGAATAACATTTGTCTGAGACTGATCCAATGTTTTGTCAGACTGCACTCAAACTGAAAAAGCCCTTAAACTTTTCTTTTCTTGACTCTTACCATACTTCTCCTGCTGCCACTTGTCCCCGATTGGGGGTTTCAGTAGTTACTGGAGTGTATCTGTTGTGTACAGAATGTATCCACCAGTTATGGAGTGGGTTCCATACAAATCTTTCTTAGGATTTGTGAGAAGAGTGCCAATGCCAGGGAAAAAGACAGAGCCATTAGGCATTGGGCTCACCGAACCCCATAGCAGTCATGCAGCCTTCCACCATTGGATACAATGATCGTAGTGATTGACTTTTCCAAAAACCACTATGACGATCTCCTGGCTACAATTCATAACCAATTTTTTGTTCTACTCTAGTGTCTTACAAAATAAGTGTCTTGTCTTGTGTACTAATAGTTATTGCTTTTAGTCTCTCTATAACAGTAATGTCCCACTTTGTGTCCACTACAACAATGCTGTAGTCTATAAGTTGATGTAGTGGTACCTGCTAAGTTTCCCTCATAGTAATAGTGCCCATATACAAAGTAAAAGTGCTTTTTCACAGGACTAGTGCCAACTTAGACAGTAATTGTGCCCCCATTCACTAGTGCAGCTTTATTTAGACCCTCAGTTGGTAATAGTGCCCCTCAATCAGTAATGGCGCCCCTACACATTAATAGTGGCACTTAGAGACCTCATTTAGTAGTAGTGCCTTGGTCAGCCTATTGAAATGATATCACAGCACCCTCGTGCACCAAAGTGACAGCGGTGTAGGCAGGAGTGATACCACTGTGTCGCAATTCTCCTGCTAAAGGGTCATGCTCCCGCAACTCATAGGCTACAGAACTAAAGAGGTCCATAATGTTCACTGCCCATGTGATTCCACTGAGCTGATCAGTCCACAGCTTGATTTGTGAGTCTGCTATGTGGCTGCCACATTAGCTGATTTCCTAACTGGTACCCACCTACTGTCAGCAATGAATGCACCCAGGAAAGATAGTGTATAGGACACACTTCTAAACCACAAGTCAGACATTGCAGATGGTGAACAAGCAGGAGTACCTAGCAGCCTAGTAGCTGGAGAAGGCTGGTCCAACATTTAAGCTGCTTTGTCCACTGCAGGAGATATGTGATTTCACTCTGTCCATTCAAAATAATGAATGACCATGTAATACAAGCAGGAATGTCCATATGCTCTAATAGGACACATTGACAGGGGATGGTGTAATGGGATCATTTTTTAAGAGAAAATAATGACATTTCAGGTCTTAATAGATGAATTTGTTTACGTGGAATAACAGCCGGTATGAAAATGTCTGAAGTTATCGCTTCTCTAATCCCAATTAAGGTCATTTTCCTCAAAAAGGTTCTTAGAAGAAAAGATCTATTGTTTTGAAGCAGGATCCTAAAGACGCCTCTGAAATCTTTTGCTTATCTGGTCGTTTTTTTCAGAGATGTTAATTCTGATATCAAAACACAATTAATTTTCAAAGGGAAAAACGAATTTAATATCAATGGATTTACATAAATCATCCGACATGACACGGGTTTCATTCTCTTTTCTACTTTTTCATGCATTATTTTGAAACATTTCCACCCAGAACTTTCCCTTAACAGTGCAAGACATCAATAATTTATGGCACAATATATTACATTGTGATTTATCACTGGACGCATAGCTAGTGGAGACTTTTGGAAAGTGCTGTATTCACATTGAAGTTATTGTGTGGACAGAAGACACATGTATCATCAATGATATGACTGGAATGGGGCCAAACTGAGATTTGGACTTGGTACACATGGCAATTTAGGCCACGAAACAGGTCTCACGTCCAAAGATTGCTATGTGCCGCTGCTATATTGCACGATAATGCAGGTGAATGGTATGGCATTGTGACCCCGAAGGTACGACAACAAGCAAGTTGACAAAAATTCAACTGGGTTCAACTTTTTGTGACTTGCATGGCAAGTCATGGCACCGTGGAGATGTTATCCTGCTTTATGCTGCAATATTTGGCTGTGGAATGGTCTCATGGCCAAGACCGCCGTGTATCTTTTATTTAGCTCTGGGGTCTGGAGAAGGACATCAGCGTGTAGCACGTAGAGTTGGTGCACATAGATCCACATTTCCCATTCCACTAGCATTGACAATGGTTTTTGGCTGCTGCACGGGAGAGGGAGCACTGCCTGTTAACTGCTGGCATCAGTGACCCTTCTTTGATTAGCTGGCCTGTGACATCACACCAGGCTAGCTAATCAAAAGAGCCACAGATGATGACAGGTAAGGAGTGGTGCTCCTGCTCTCATGCTGCAGCCTTAGACTGCTGTTGTGGCCAGTAGAATGGGACATATCATTCATTTGGAATCAACTCTAATAATAAGACACTTTTGGCTAATATCAAATACATTTTGTGCAAATTTCCTGGCCAAATTGGAGTGACCTGAAGTCAGAACATCTCTGCATATGTCTAAATCTATTCCAGGGATTTGTAGCTCTAGGCCACATGTCTACAGATACAGCTCTGGCAAAAATTAAGAGACCACTTCAAAATTTTTTATAGGTATATTTTTGAGTAAAATGTAAATTGCTCTTTTATTCTATAAACTACTGACAACATGTCTTTGAATTTCCAAGCACTAAATTTTGCATTTAATTTCAGAAAATGAGAAATGGTCAAAATAACAAAAAAATGCAGTGCTTGCAGGCCTCAAATAATGCTAAGAAAACAAGTTGATAATCATTTAGAAACAACAATACTAATGTTTTAACTCAGGAAGAGTTCAGAAATCAATATTTTGTGGAATAACCATGATTTTTAATCACAACTTTCATGCATCTTGGCATGCTTTCCACCAGTCTTTCACACTGATTTTGCGTGACCTTATGCCACTCCTGGTACAAAAATTTAAGCAGTTCTTTGTTTCATGGCTTGTGACTATCCATCTTCCTCTGGAATACATTTGAGAGGTTTTAAAAGGGGGTTCAGGTCTGGAGATTGGTCTGGCTATGACAGAGATTTGATGTGGTGATCCTTCATCCACACGTTGATTGATCTAGCTGTGTGGCATGGCACATTGTCCTGATGGAAAAACCAGTCCTCAGAGTTGGGGAACATTATCTGAGCAAAAGGAAGCAACTGTTTTTTCCATCATAACCTTGTATGCAGCTTGATTCATATGTCCTTTGCAAAGATTAACCTGCCCAATTTCAGCCTTGCTGAAGCATCCACAGATCATCACCGATCCTCCACCAAATTTCACAGTGGGTTCAAGACACTGTGGCTTGTACGCCTCCCCAGATCTCCGTTTAACCATTAGACGACTAGGTGTTGGGCAAAGTTGAAAATTAGACTCATCAGAGAAGATTACCTTACTCCAATCCTCTATGGTCCAATCCTTATGGTCTTTGGCAAACTTCAGCCTGGCTCTCCTTTGCTTCTCATTGATGAAATACTTTTTTCTAGCGCTACTTGACTTGAGCCCTGCCTCTAGGAGCCTGTTACAAACTGTTCTTGCCGTGCACTTCACCCCAGCTGCCTTTTGCCATTCATTTTGTAGGTCACTTGATACCATCTTGTGGTTGCTGAGTGACATTCGAATAAGATTACGGTCATCCCGGTCAGTGGAGAGTCATTTTCGCCCTCTGCTGTTCGGTAGCTTTGCTGTCCCCAATGTCTGCTGCTTGACCTTGTTGTAATGATCTGCTGTAGAGATGACCCCTTTTTTTGGGTCGAGTCGGGTTTCATGACTTTCTCAAAAGTCGGGTCGAACGAAATCAGCCGATTATCGTGAAAAGTCGAAGGCCGACTGAAACACGAAACCCAATACAAGTCAATGGGGAAGAAAAGTCGGCAGTGAGTGGAGGACAGGAAACACACCTACAGTGTCCATTTTAATGCCAAAAACATCAATTCTTATTACTTAAACTTGTTAACCTTAATTTACTTTATAATAATAGTTAGGCATTGAAAACTGGGGGTTATTTGGCTAAAGTTGAGGGGGGTAGGGCTGGCTCCAGATTTTCGTGGGCACTGGGCCAAAGAGTGTCACTGGGCTCTTATAACAGATGCCACAATTCATGATCCTCTGATACGGCAGAGAAATAGTAGTATAGTACAATGAAAAATACTTCACTTCTTACATCTCATGACTGATATCCATTTTAAATTCTCCAATAGCTGCAAAAACGGACAGTATATTTCTCTGTACTGTATTATGGCAACCGCATAGTGCGCTATACAGAGAATGAGGCCCATATATATCTCCATACAGAATCATTGGTCCCATTTAATGTTTGAAACAGTATATGATGAGCTCCACATAATGCTACAGTATATGATGGGCCCCATGGATGAAGCGCCACTGTGTTATGGGCCCAAATAATGCTCTATATATAATTGGCCCCATTTCTAATTCTCCAGTGCATAATGGGCCCTGTAAATGCTGCTCCAGTGTCTGATGTCCACCTTTGGAATACTCCAGTGTATGGTGGGCCTCATATATCATTCTCCAGAGTAGAATGCTCCCCAAAAATAGCTGTCCCAACATTGAAAACAATTAAATAAGTCTCCTCGCTAGGGAATCCCTGTACTAGTCTGGACTCCTCGTCATCCCCATCTTCCATCTCACTGCACTTGGACAGATTAGGCAGAGGGCGTACAGTCGTGATGTCATCGCACTCTCTGACCAGAATATCACTGTCAGGAAATGCAGAAGACGTCACGGCGGTGTAGCAGGGAGAGGTAAGTAATTCTACTTTGCAAGTGCTGTGATCCTGAGCAAGCAGGGGGGCCCACTCGTTGGCGACGGCTCTGGCACAGGGCCCCTCATAGTACGGCAGTGTGTCTGACGGCAGGTGGCCCTCCCACCGGCAGAGACACTTTTGCGTACTATGAGGGGCCCTGTGCCAGTGCCGTCGCCCATGAGTATGCCCCCCCAGCTGCTCAAGGAACCTGCACTTTCATCTGCACCTTCCTCTTTGTCACCGTGTAAGGTGGTATAATATGCGGGAAGGGGAACCTGAGTTTCATCAGGGTCAGATTCTGGCTGTGTAGAGTGCGAGGGGAATGTAGTGGTCTCGGTCAATGTACCAGCAGAATCATCTAGCAGTGGCTGGGCATCAGTGCACTTGTGGCGCCCCCAGGAGTACGGTCGCCACAGTGGCATTACCTTCCTCCTAGGGAGTGTGATGTCATGCTTGGGAGCAAGGAAGGATCTCTCTAGCAGTTAAACTAACACACAACACAGTTACCATTCCAGGCCAGCAGGGAGACCTCTGAACCTGACTGCTGAGGAGCTGCTCTCTGTGGTCGGGAGGAGGTAAGTTAGGGTAGTCTGTGAAGGGAAGGGGAAGTGTGTGGACGTGAGAAGGGGAGCTGGAGGATGAGCAGAGTTAAGGCTCACTCCTAGCTGGAGCATATGGTTGGGATTCCGGTCTCCGAGTTTGTAGTGACACTGACGGTCCTGCAGCAGAAACCGGAGGAAGTAGCAGCTGTAAATGCTCTGTTCCCAACTAAGGCTCGGAGGCCCCAGCAGCGATGTGTGTGAGCCAGAAGCAAAAGGCTATGGCTGCCTGCCATACGAGAAAGTTCCAAAATAGAGTCAACAGGGGAAACTTCAGTGAACTCAGTACTGCGAGTACCTCAGATAAGCGCTAGAACGGAGGCCACACTAGCTATCTGCAGAGTGAGAATTCCTAATTTGCTTCCAGGCTGACCAACTCCTTCTC
Organism: Dendrobates tinctorius; assembly: GCF_039654945.1. NCBI lineage: Eukaryota > Metazoa > Chordata > Amphibia > Anura > Dendrobatidae > Dendrobates > Dendrobates tinctorius. The sequence continues at coordinate 16,452,989 of NW_027361733.1, forward strand.
CATCTGTACTCTGGGTCCTGGATGGCACTTACCAAGTACAGGTAAAGGAACTGCACGACTGTGTCTGTCATCTTTCTCCTGCGCCAGGCGCATGGCTCTGCTACATCCTGCACTGCACACCATCTACCAACTCTTTCATTTGCCCTGCGACTATGGCCCTACCTGTGCAGGGCTTCTACATCTTAGCTGCACCACAACATCTGTCCCAGAGAAGAAACACTGCAGCGTGGGTCAATCTGATCAGAAACCACAGGTGGTGTCACGTATCATTCACCTATAAACGTTAATCACCCCTTTGCATGGACGCCCAGGGCCACGGAACGGGTCATCACCACCAACGAGAAACATCCCTCTGAGACACCGGCCCGGTACCGATTAACCCCACTGCCCTGGCTGGTCACCCAAACTCCATGTCAGATTCATCTTGGACTGGGGAATTCACGTTTTGACTTGATAACTCAGGCATGGTATGATAGAAAGAGCTACATGTGAAGTGTGGCCTGCTGCATCATTCAGTTTTGGTGGGGGTGAAGGACACAAGGAAAGGGGTTCTTCCAGACCAGGAGCCAGCACTTGACGACTCAGTGCTTGCATTTTTTGAAACTTCAGAAGAGGAGGGCATATTTGCTGGAGTCTGTTTCGGCAATGTAAGCCAAAACCAGTTCCTGATGCTCCGGCTTTAAAAGCGGTTAACCTACTCCCAGAAAAGGTAGCCTTCCAGGCGTTCCGGAGCCAGACCATGACGCAGGCTCAACACCTCCTGCCTTAGCTGCTATTGTGCTTTTGCCACTAACAGCAAATGCACCACCACCATCAGCACCACCTGGCCCCCACACACCCACGTCCACGGCCTCTTCCACCAAACTTCAAAATGTTGCAGAAAATGAACCCAAAATAACATCAGATGTGTGGTACTGTATCAGAAGCGTACAGCTCTATACAGTCAAAGGATGATTGTCAATCTCCCTATATATACCATCAGTCACACAGACGCTCACAGGCTCAGTATGGATTAGACAAGAATAGAAAAAGTGTACAGTATCACCAGATAGCAGGTTTATATAGTATAGCTAAAACATTCTAAATCTCCGTAGATATTTCAGGAGGCAGACACAGATGCTCTCAGGCTCAGTATGGATTACAACACAATGTAAAAAGCCATAAAATGGTAATGGATCTGAAGAGTACAGCTGTACACAGTGTAGGGGTCATTGTTGTCAATCTCAGTATTTCTTTCCACAGTCAGAAAATAACTCTCACTTGGTCAGTTTGGATTAGACCAGAATCTAAAAAGCAGTATATGGGTAAAGTATCACAAGCCTAGAGCTGTATACACTAGTGTTGGGGTAATTTTTAAATGTACATCTAAATTGCAGGAGTAACCCACAGACTGTCACACGCATAGTTTAAACATTAAAAATGTATGTCTATATATTCAGGAGTAGTGTTGAGCCACCCCGCTAGTTTTCCAGTTCGTTTTGGTTCGTCGAACACGAGGCAAGTTCATCGAATGTCTGTCGAACGTTCGACGAACAACGTCGAACACCATTGAAAACAATGGCAGGCAAACACAAACACATTCAAACACACAGAAAACAATTACAAAACACCTTAAAATGTGTCCCAAAGCAGGCAAAATGCTCAGAATACAAAAATAACATATGGAAAACGGCAACTACATATAGAAAAGAGGTGGAGGAGTAAAAGGAGGAGACACAGATATAGGCATGTCATGCCCTTATGAAGTCAAGAAAGGCTGGAATAAAAATGTAAAATACAAAAAAACAGTAAAAATCTGAAATCGAAGACGATCATATACCGTCGGACTTCCCACCATAAATTAGGCCAACTGCCGATAGGGCGGCGTTATTCCCACGAACCTCCGAACAGCGTCCATGAAGGCAAAGTGTTTGGTTTCCGAGGGCAGTATGGTTGCAAAGCTGAACCTTAAAGGACTGTCCAGTAGGGCACCACCAGGAGTGGAGCCTGCGGCTTAATTCGACTCCACCCGGGAAACCTCAACCATGCCAGCTACAGAAAAGATTGACAGATTGCAAGCTTTGTTGATTCTGTGGGTGGTGGTGGATGTCAGTTTTTAGTTGTGCTAGCGATTTGTCAGCTTAATTCCGTTAACCAACGAGACTCCGGCATGCCCCTGCGGTACGCGTCAAGCTTAGTAGAGGGACACGCGAGGCTCTGGCATGCGATATCGATCAATAACAGGTCTGTCACACCCTTACATGTTTGGGGCTGCATGCACGCTACACTGAAAGGTCTAGCGTGTGTCACTTACAGGTGCAGATAACCCGCTGAACCCCGTTAGTGATGGGGATCTGGGATAACAATTCTTCCCTTCGAACAAGGATTTCCCAGTAAGTGCAGGTCAACCGGAATTCCGGAATTAGGCCTAACCGGTATTCCAGAAAAAATTAAGTGTCCAAACCACAGGTGCTGTGGCTTGCTTAACAGCTGGGCTCCTATGCTGAGTAACACGCAGTTCTTACATAAACAAGCGGCATAGCTTGATTCACTGGTGGGCTCCTCTGCTGAGCAGCAGACAGTGCTACAAGGCCCAAAAGGATTTTCTGGACAAGATGCGGTAAAAAATAATTAGAAACACACACGGTGTAGCTCCTTGACAGGTGTACTACACCGCTTGCTACCACACACCGCTACTATGCCATGAAACAGTCTATTAAAGGGAATCTGTCACCCTTTTTTTGGCCTTTCACCTGCCGGCATAGACATCGGGGGCTTATCTACAGCATTCTGTAATGCTGTAGATAAGCCTCCGATGTAACCTGAAAGAGAAGAAAAACACGTTATTTTATACTCACCGGGGTGGGCGGTCCGGTCCGATGGGTGTTGCGGTCCGGTCTGGCACCTCCCTTCTTCATGCAATGACGTCCTCTTCTCCTGTCCTGAAATGGCTCTGTTGAGGGCAGAGCAGAATTCTGCAGTGCACAGGCGCCAGACCTCTCCCGACACCTGCACACTGCAGGACTCTGCTCTGCCCTCAACAAGGCAGAGCAGTGCGCCTGCCCTGGAGCCATTACAGGACGGGAGAAGAGGACGTCATCACATGAAGAAGGGAGGCGCCGGACGGGACGGCGACACCCATCGGACTGGACCGCCCACCCCGGTGAGTATAATATAACGAGTTTTTCTTCTCTTTCAGGTTACATCAGAGGCTTATCTACAGCATTACAGAATGCTGTAGATAAGCCCCCCATGTCTATGCCGGCAGGTGAAAGGCCAAAAAAAGGGAGACAGATTCCCTTTAACATTGAAAACCATTATTAATGTGAAAATGAAGTTACGCTTTTGGTGAATGAACCGTTCTCGAACTGAACCTCGAACAGCCGAATTTTAAGCAAAGTTTTCGAGTTCGACGAACGGCTCGAACACTGCCCAAAACAGCTGGAATTTTAACTTGGCGAACAGGTCGACTCGAACACCGCTCATCTCTAATCAGGAGGCAGACTCAGACATTCTCAGGCCCAGTATGGATTCGACAAGATTGTAGAAAGTTGAGAAACGGTACAGTATCACCGGATAACAGGTACTGTATATATGCAGCATAGTGTACACCTGAAAAACCTATGTCTATATATCAGGAGACAGACTCAGAGGGTCTCAGGCCCAGTATGGATCTGACGTGATTGTACAAAGTTGAGAAAGGGTACAGTATCACCGGATAACAGGTATAAGCATAGTTTAACATTAAAAACCTATGTCTATATATCAGGAGGCAGACTCAGAGGGTCTCAGGCCCAGTATGGATTTGACGTGATTGTACGAAGATGAGAAAGGGTACAATATCACCGGTAGTGTTAAGCGATACCATCCGATATTGAAAAATATCGGATCGGATTGGATCGGCCGATATCCAAAACGTATCGGGTATCGTGGATTCCGATCCCGGAAGTCCCATTCAAGTCAATGGGACAGAAATATCGGAATTAAAAAAAACCCTTTCTTTTCTAGTAGGTTAATTCTACATGATGAAAAACAACTAATAATAATGTAGAATGTATTGGGGGAGGTGGAGGAAACATTTAAGCCATAGAGGTTTAGCCCAATCAAATGGAATAGCAGGAATTATTTTTTTATTTTAAAGACGTTCGGAGTTACAAAGATACTGACTATGTTAACCTCTTTTATATTTTGTCAGATATGTATATTTCACTACTTCCATGCTCTTCACCTTCTTTTTAATTCTCCCACACTTTCTTCTTCATCATCCTCAGCAGCAGCATCTTTTTCATCAACTTCTTCTTCACCTTATTCATCTTTTTCTTCTTCACCTTCTTCCAATTATTCTTTTTTTTTACTTTCTTCATATTCTTCTTATTCAACTATTATTCTTCTTCATATTCTATTTCTTCATCTTCTTCCTATCCTTCTTCTTCTTCATCATATTCTTATTTGTGACAGGCATTCCTGTAGTTGTTATCTATAAAAGATTGAAGATTACACCTTCCGTTCTGCCTGTCACAAAAGATTTACAACAGGATTTGTCCGCGTTCAGTTTGGCCTGCAGCAGGCATTTTCCAGGGGCACCACGAGGAGGAACGGACTCACCCCCATACACTGCTTAGTGTTCTTCTGCTTATAATTTAGATAATATCATTTGCTCCGATTTTTAGTCTTATGCTTATTGTTCTTCTGCTTTTGGTTTTTCTGCTTCTTGGTCTTCTGTCTCTTATTGTTCTGCATCTTGGTGGTTGTCTTCATGTTCTTTGTCCTCTTGGTCATCTTCTTCAGGGTCATCTTTTTGGTCTTCTTCGGTGTGGTCTTCAGGGTCGTCGTCTTCAGGGTCGTAGTCAGGGAGTTCCAGAGTGAGAACCAAAAACCATTTCAACAAGCTCGAACTTGGAAAAGTAGCAGAAGGTGCAAGAAGGCTGAGGAACTGCTGAGAACCAGCTGACGGTACTGGAACCCGGATGGTTAGCAGAAGGAACAAGAGCAAATGGAACTAGCGAGGACCAGCTGATGATGCAGGAACCCGGAGGGGCAGCATAAGGAACAAGAGCCAATGGCACAACCGTGGACCAGCTGATGGTGCTGGAACACGGTTACTAAGCAGGAGGTACCTGTGCTACAAAGCACTACCAAGGACCAGCAGACGTTGCTGGAACTCGGATACCGAGAAGGAGGCACCTCGGCCAAAGGCACTGCCGAGAACCAGCTGACGGTGCTGGAATCTGGATGGGTAGCAGAAGGTACCCATGATAAACAAAGTTGCAAGGCCGCGAGCAAGCCGCAGTTACCGAAACACACAGTCCTACAGGGGGTGCTTGTCTTATTGGCACTACGGAACCAGCCTTTATTACCAGAACCCGTAACCCACATAGGAAGCACCTAAACTGCAGGCATCAGAGACTCGGCTAACCCGACCGCAGCACGACCGGACAACGAGTCGGTGGCAAAGTGACGTTGACACTACCCGGAAACAGCAGGTGTGTTGGAACCAGGCTGGGCAGGAGGGAGTACCCGTGCCAAAGACACTGCCGAGAACCAGCTGACGGTGCTGGAACCCAGAGTGGCAGCAGAAGGAACAAGAGCTAATGGCACAACCGTGGACCAGCTGACGTGCTGGAACACGGTTTCTAAGCAGGAGGTACCTGTGCTACAAAACACTACCAAGGACCAGCAGACGTTGCTGGAACTCAGATATCGAGAAGGAGGCACCTCGGCCAAAGGCACTGCCGAGAACCAGCTGATGGTGCTGGAACCCAGATGGGTAGCAGAAGGTACCCATGATAAACAAAGTTGCAAGGATGCGAGCAGGCCGCAGTTACCGAAACCCACAGTCCTACAGGGGGTGCTTGTCCTATTGGCACTACGGAACCAGCCTTTATTACCAGAACCCGCAGCCCACATAGGAAGCACCTAAACTGCAGGCACCATAGACTTGGCTAACCCGACCGCAGCACGACCGGACAATGAGTTGGTGGCAAAGTGACGTTGACACTACCAGGAAACAGCAGGCGTGCTGGAACCAGGCTGGGCAGGAGGGAGTACGCGTGCCAAAGGCACTGCCGAGAACCAGCTGATGGTGCTGGAACCCGGATGGGTAGCAGAAGCTGCAAGAGCCAATGGAACTAGCGAGGACCAGCTGATGATGCTGGAAACCAGAGGGGCAGCAGAAGGAACAAGAGCCAATGGCACAACCGTGGACCAGCTGGCGGTGCTGGAACACGGTTACTAAGCAGGAGGTACCTGTGCTACAAAGCACTACCAAGGACCAGCAGACGTTGCTGGAACTCGGATACCGAGAAGGAGGCACCTCGGCCAAAGGCACTGCCGAGAACCAGCTGACGGTACTGGAACCCGTATGGGTACCAGAAGGTACCCATGAAAAAGACAAAGTTGCAAGGCCGCGAGCCGGCCGCAGTTACCAAAACCCACAGTCCTACAGGGGGTGCTTGTCCTATTGGCACTATGGAACCAGCCTTTATTACCAGATCCCACAGCCCACATAGGAAGCACCTAAACTGCAGGCACCATAGACTCGGCTAACCCGACCGCAGCACGACCGGACGAGTCGGTGGCAAAGTGACGTTGACACTACCCGGAAATAGCAGGCGTGCTGGAACCAGGATGGGCAGGAGGGAGTACCCGTGCCAAAGACACCTCTGAGCAGCAACTGGCGATGTTGGAGCCCAGGGTCAATCAGGGTGTAGGCTGAGGCCTAACTTCATCAAGTTTAATATCTGTTGTAGACTACTACTGATTTTAAACGTGCTCCAACTAGGCCACTGGCTCCACTCTGTCTCTAGTATTTCCCCTGGCCTCCAACCCCGCCAGTTGCTGCTCAGAAATGGCATCTGCACAATCAACACTTGTTCCTGTGTTACTGGGGTTCAGTTACGTCAGCTGTTCCCCTGTTGTGTGTCCGGGAATGTGAACAGAGCAGGAGACATTGCCGGACACACATCTGGGGTTCAGCTGACGTTACTGAACCCCAGTAACACAGGAACAAGTGTTGATTGTGCAGAGGCCACAATTGAGCAGCAACTGGCGGGGTGGAGGCCAGGGGAAATACTAGAGACAGAGTGGAGCCAGAGGCCTAGTTGGAGCACGTTTAAAATCAGTAGTAGTGTGAATGTGGAGGCTGCAGGAGATATTGCCGTCCACACAGCAGGGGAGCAGCTGGCATTACTGAACCCCACTAACACTGGAGCATGTGTTTCTCTCTGTGCAGACGGCACTTCCAAGCAACAAAGGGCTGTGTTGAAGCCCAGGATCAGTCATGGAGCAGGCTGAGGCCTACTTGGAGCAAGTTGAAAATATGATCTAGCTTGAATGTGGAGGCAGCAGGAGATATTGCCATCCACACAGCAGAGGAGCAACTGACGTTACTGAACCCCACTAATACAGGAGCTAGTGTTTTTCTCTGTGCGGACGGCACTTCCGAGCGACAACTGGCTGTGTTGAAGCCCAGGATCAATCATGCAGCAGGATGAGGCCTACTTGGAGCAAGTTGAAAATATGATCTAGCTTGAATGTGGAGGCAGCAGGAGATATTGCCGTCCACACAGCAGAGGAGCAGCTGACGTTACTGAACCCCACTAATACAGGAGCTAGTGTTTTTCTCTGTGCGGACGGCACTTCCGAGCAACAACTGGCTATGATGAAGCCCAGGATCAATCATGCAGCAGGCTGAGGCCTACTTGAAACAAGTAGAAAATCGGATGTTGTGTCAATGTGGAGGGAGCAGGAGACTTTGCCGTCCACACAGCAGGGGAGCAGCTGGCATTACTGAACCCCACTAACACAGGAGCTAGTGTTAGTTACAAAGTTACAAAAAAAAGGTGACATCAAAGTGGCAGAACTAGCTCTATTATTTAAAGCAAATTCGGCCAAGGGCAAAAATGAAACCCAATCATCCTGATCGGCAGAAATAAAACATCTCAAATACGACTCCAAAGTCTGGTTTGTTCTCTCCGTCTGCCCATTGGTCTGAGGGTGAAACGCAGAGGAGAAGGACAACTGAATTCCCAGCTTGGAACAGAAAGTCCTCCAAAATCTAGACCCAAACTGAACTCCTCTGTCAGATACAATGTTCTCAGGAATCCCGTGCAAGCGAACCACCTGTTGCAAAAACAAGGGCACCAACTCAGAGGAAGATGGCAACTTAGGGAGTGTTACAAGATGGACCATCTTAGAGAATCTATCACAAATCACCCAAATGACAGTCATTCTCTGAGAGACAGGCATATCAGAGATAAAATCCATTGAAATATGGGTCCATGGCCTCCTGGGCACCGGCAAAGGCATCAACAAGCCACTAGAGCGAGAACAAGGTTGAGACCGGGAGCAAGTCCCACAGGACTGCACAAAATTCCTGACATCACGAGACAAGGCAGGCCACCAAAAAGACCAACTCACCAGATCTCTAGTACCAAAAATACCTGGATGACCAGCCAATGCAGAGCAATGAACTTCAGACATCACTCTCTTCCTCCACTGGTCAGGAACATACAACTTTCCACTAGGACAACGCTGAGGTTTGTCCTCCTGAAACTCTTCCAGAGCATGTCTCAAATCGGGCGAGATGGCAGAAAGAACTACCCCCGCGCCTAAGATGGTAGCAGGCTTAGTCACAACAGGAGAATCTGCAAGGAAACTCCTAGAGAGGGTGTCTGCCTTGACATTCTTAGTGCCCGGAAGAAAAGAGACCACAAAATCAAAATGTGTGAAAAACAAGGCCCACCTAGCCTGTCTAGGATTCAAGCGCTTGGCCGACTCCAGGTAAATCAAATTCTTGTGGTCAGTAAGGACCACGACTTGGTGTTTGGCTCCCTCCAACCAATGTCTCCACTCCTCAAATGCCCATTTCATGGCCAACAGTTCCGATTCCCCACATCATAGTTACGTTCGGATGGGGAGAACTTTCGGGAAAAGAAAGCACAAGGATTCATTTTAGATGTCACAGGATCTTTTTGGAACAACACCGCTCCTGCACCAATCTCAGAAGCGTCCACCTCCACCTGAAACGGGAGTGAGACATCAGGATGCCGCAAAACCGGAGCAGAAGTGAATCTTCGCTTCAGCCCCTGAAAGGAAGAAACAGCCTCCGGAGACCAATTCAGCACATCAGCACCCTTCCTAGTCAAATCCGTCAATGGCTTGGCAATACCAGAAAAATTAGCTATAAATTTCCGATAAAAATTAGCAAAACCCAAAAACTTCTGGAGGGCCTTCAAAGAAGTGGGCTGAACCCAATCATAAATGGCCTGTACCTTGGCCGGGTCCATTTCAATAGTTGACGGAGACAAAATAAATCCCAAAAATGAAATCCTCTGTACCCCAAAAAGGCATTTCAATCCCTTGACATACAGGGAATTCTCCCTCAAAATCCGGAACACAGTCCGAACATGTTCCACATGAGAGTGCCAATTCTTGGAGAAGATCAAAATATCATCCAGATAGATAATCAAAAATGTATCCACAAAGTCACGGAATATATCGTTCATGAAGCATTGGAAGACAGAAGGGGCATTAGTGAGCCCAAAAGGCATCACTAGGTACTCAAAATGTCCCTCCGAAGTATTAAACGCCGTCTTCCATTCATCCTCATGCTTAATGCGAAAAAGATTATAAGCCCCCCTGAGGTCAAGCTTGGTAAACCAGCAAGCACCTTTAACTCTGGAGAATAGATCAGAAATCAGGGGTAACGGATACTGATATTTAACAGTAATTTTGTTGAGGGCACGATAGTCAATACAAGGCCTTAATGAACCATCCTTTTTAGCCACAAAAAAAAACCCAGCACCTAAGGGTGAAGAGGATGGTCTAATATGACCCTTCTCCAATGCCTCCTTAATATAGGATCGCATAGCATCGTGCTCGGGTACAGGTAAATTGAAAAGCCGACCCTTGGGGAATTTACACCCCGAGTTCAGCTCAATTGCACAGTCATAACTCCTATGAGGAGGCAAAGACGCAGACTCATTCTCACTAAATACATCATAAAAGTCAGCCAAATAGTCAGGAACATCATGTCACTGGGGAGAGGTGGAGAAAACAGGAGCATCACTAAGGGCACACCGACAACCCCAACTCACCACAGACAAAGATTTCCAATCCAGAACTGGATTATGGATTTGCAACCAGGGAAACCCCAGAACAATGGTATCATGCAAATAATGCAACACCAAAAATCTGCAATTTTCTTGATGGTCTGGGGCGACCCGCATTCCACCTGGGTGCAAAACTGAGGTTTATTCTTCACCAAAGGAGTAGCATCAATACCCCTCAAAGGGATAGGCGTCCGTAGAGGTGTCATAGGAAATCCACAACGTTTAGCAAAATCCAAGTCCACCAGGTTCAGAGCTGCTCCTGAATCCACAAAAGCCTTGGCGGAAAATGTGGACAGGGAGCAGATCAGAGTAATTGCCAGAAGAAACTTAGGTTGAACACCACCCACAGAAAACGTGTGTGCACAACGTTTCTCTCGTTTAGGGCAGACAGAGATAATATGCGAGGTATCTCCACAAAAAAAACACAGCTTATTAAGCCTTCTGAACTCCTGACGTTGCGCCCTAGACAAAACTCTATCACATTGCATAGGTTCAGACATTTGTTCAACAGGTGGCAACATCTCTCGTGTAGTTTTGCGTTCACGTAAACGCCGATCCACCTGAATGGCTAATGACTAGAGTTGAGCGAAACGGGTTGAAAAAATTCAAAAGTCGCCGACTTTTGGCAAAGTCGGGTTTCATGAAACGAAACCCGACCCTAGGATGAGGTCGGCCACGAGGTCGGCGACTTACGCGCCAAAGTCGCGTTTCAAAAGTTTGTTTTGCGCTCTTTTTCAGCCAATCAGGATCCACGGACACTGTGGGCAACGTGATGACATAGGCAGGGGTCACCACCATCTTTCAGAAGGGAAAGCAAGTGATTGGCTTGCTTTGGTGGGCGTCACAGGGGGTATAAAAGGGCGTGCACGCCGACCGCCATTTACTTCTGCCGATCTCAGTATAGGGAGAGGTTGCTGATTCTGTAGGGAGAGCGTTAGGCAGGGAAGAAGACAAAAAAACTGCTTCTGCTGCTAGCGATTTGGCCTGCACAACACACCAGTCACTGTGTGTGCAGTGCAAGGGGAGGCTATATAGTGGTGTATCAGTGGTGTTGGTTGTTGGGCTGCCTTCTAAGGCTTCCTGACAATCCTGCATTGCTGTTTACCCACTGCTCCGCAAACTGCTTTTTTAAAAGCAATCCCAATTTTTTTTTTTGTCCTGCTGAGAAGAAAAAAAAACTGCTTCTGCTGCTAGCAATTTGGCCTACACAACACACCAGTCACTGTGTGTGCAGTGCAAGGGGAGGCTATATAGTGGTGTATCAGTGGTGTTGGTTGTTGGGCTGCCTTCTAAGGCTTCCTGACATTCCTGCATTGCTGTTTACCCACTGCTCCGCAAACTGCTTTTTTAAAAGCAATCCAATCTCCCTTATCCTCTAGTCACTTTTGTCACAGCTGTGCCATCGAGCCTGTGACATAGCGCTCAGATATCAGTGGGCTTCACACAATCCAAAAGTGTCCAGTGTCCAAAAGTGTGTGCAGAGATTCAAAATCTCCCTTATCCTCTAGTCACTTTGGTCACAGCTGTGCCATCGAGCCTGTCACATAGCGCTCAGATATCAGTGGGCCTCACACAATCCAAAAGTGTCCAGTGTCCAAAAGTGTGTGCAGAGATTCAAAATCTCCCTTATCCTCTAGTCACTTTGGTCACAGCTGTGCCATCGAGCCTGTCACATAGCGCTCAGATATTCAGTGGGCCTCACACAATCCAAAAGTGTCCAGTGTCCAAAAGTGTGTGCAGAGATTCAAAATCTCCCTTATCCTCTAGTCACTTTGGTCACAGCTGTGCCATCAAGCCTGTCACATAGCGCTCAGATATTCATTGGGCCTCACACAATCCAAAAGTGTCCAGTGTCCAAAAGTGTGTGCAGAGATTCAAAATCTCCCTTATCCTCTAGTCACTTTGGTCACAGCTGTGCCATCGAGCCTGTCACATAGCGCTCAGATATTCAGTGGGCCTCACACAATCCAAAAGTGTCCAGTGTCCAAAAGTGTGTGCAGAGATTCAAAATCTCCCTTATCCTCTAGTCACTTTGGTCACAGCCGTGCCATCGAGCCTGTCACATAGCGCTCAGATATTCAGTGGGCCTCACACAATCCAAAAGTGTCCAGTGTCCAAAAGTGTGTGCAGAGATTCAAAATCTCCCTTATCCTCTAGTCACTTTGGTCACAGCTGTGCCATCGAGCCTGTCACATAGCGCTCAGATATTCATTGGGCCTCACACAATCCAAAAGTGTCCAGTGTCCAAAAGTGTGTGCAGAGATTCAAAATCTCCCTTATCCTCTAGTCACTTTGGTCACAGCTGTGCCATCGAGCCTCTCCCATAGCGCTCAGATATTGATTGGGCCTCACACAATCCAAAAGTGTCCAGTGTCCAAAAGTGTGTGCAGAGATTCAAAATCTCCCTTATCCTCTAGTCACTTTGGTCACAGCTGTGCCATCGAGCCTGTCACATAGCGCTCAGATATTCATTGGGCCTCACACAATCCAAAAGTGTCCAGTGTCCAAAAGTGTGTGCAGAGATTCAAAATCTCCCTTATCCTCTAGTCACTTTGGTCACAGCTGTGCCATCGAGCCTGTCACATAGCGCTCAGATATCAGTGGGCCTCACACAATCCAAAAGTGTCCAGTGTCCAAAAGTGTGTGCAGAGATTCAAAATCTCCCTTATCCTCTAGTCACTTTGGTCACAGCTGTGCCATCGAGCCTGTCACATAGCGCTCAGATATTCATTGGGCCTCACACAATCCAAAAGTGTCCAGTGTCCAAAAGTGTGTGCAGAGATTGAAAATCTCCCTTATCCTCTAGTCACTTTGGTCACAGCTGTGCCATCGAGCCTGTCACATAGCGCTCAGATATTCATTGGGCCTCACACAATCCAAAAGTGTCCAGTGTCCAAAAGTGTGTGCAGAGATTCAAAATCTCCCTTATCCTCTAGTCACTTTGGTCACAGCTGTGCCATCGAGCCTGTCACATAGTGCTCAGATATTCATTGGGCCTCACACAATCCAAAAGTGTCCAGTGTCCAAAAGTGTGTGCAGAGATTCAAAATCTCCCTTATCCTCTTGTCACTTTGGTCACAGCTGTGCCATCGAGCCTGTCACATAGCGCTCAGATATCAGTGGGCCTCACACAATCCAAAAGTGTCCAGTGTCCAAAAGTGTGTGCAGAGATTCAAAATCTCCCTTATCCTCTAGTCACTTTGGTCACAGCTGTGCCATCGAGCCTGTCACATAGCGCTCAGATATTCATTGGGCCTCACACAATCCAAAAGTGTCCAGTGTCCAAAAGTGTGTGCAGAGATTGAAAATCTCCCTTATCCTCTAGTCACTTTGGTCACAGCTGTGCCATCGAGCCTGTCACATAGCGCTCAGTTATTCATTGGGCCTCACCCAATCCAAAAGTGTCCAGTGTCCAAAAGTGTGTGCAGAGATTCAAAATCTCCCTTATCCTCTAGTCACTTTGGTCACAGCTGTGCCATCAAGCCTGTCACATAGCGCTCAGATATTCATTGGGCCTCACACAATCCAAAAGTGTCCAGTGTCCAAAAGTGTGTGCAGAGATTCAAAATCTCCCTTATCCTCTAGTCACTTTGGTCACAGCTGTGCCATCGAGACTGTCACATAGCGCTCAGATATTCATTGGGCCTCACAAAATCCAAAAGTGTCCAGTGTCCAAAAGTGTGTGCAGAGATTCAAAATCTCCCTTATCCTCTAGTCACTTTGGTCACAGCTGTGCCATCGAGCCTGTCACATAGCGCTCAGATATCAGTGGGCCTCACACAATCCAAAAGTGTCCAGTGTCCAAAAGTGTGTGCAGAGATTCAAAATCTCCCTTATCCTCTAGTCATTTTGGTCACAGCTGTGCCATCGAGCCTGTCACATAGCGCTCAGATATCAGTGGGCCTCACACAATCCAAAAGTGTCCAGTGTCCAAAAGTGTGTGCAGAGATTCAAAATCTCCCGTATCCTCTAGTCACTTTGGTCACAGCTGTGCCATCGAGCATGTCACATAGCGCTCAGATATTCATTGGGCCTCACACAATCCAAAAGTGTCCAGTGTCCAAAAGTGTTCGCAGAGATTGAAAATCTCCCTTATCCTCTAGTCACTTTGGTCACAGCTGTGCCATCGAGCCTGTTACATAGCGCTCAGATATTCATTGGACCTCACACAATCCAAAAGTGTCCAGTGTCCAAAAGTGTGTGCAGAGATTCAAAATCTCCCTTATCCTCTAGTCACTTTGGTCACAGCTGTGCCATCGAGCCTGTCACATAGCGCTCAGATATTCATTGGGCCTCACACAATCCAAAAGTGTCCAGTGTCCAAAAGTGTGTGCAGAGATTCAAAATCTCCCTTATCCTCTAGTCACTTTGGTCACAGCTGTGCCATCGAGCCTGTTACATAGCGCTCAGTTATTCATTGGGCCTCACACACTCCAAAAGTGTCCGGTGTCTAAAAGTGTGTGCAGAGATTCAAAATCTCCCTTATCCTCTAGTCACTTTGGTCACAGCTGTGTCATCGAGCCTGTCACATAGCGCTCAGATATCAGTGGGCCTCACACAATCCAAAAGTGTCCAGTGTCCAAAAGTGTGTGCAGAGATTCAAAATCTCCCTTATCCTCTAGTCACTTTGGTCACAGCTGTGCCATCGAGCCTGTCACATAGCGCTCAGATATTCATTGGGCCTCACACAATCCAAAAGTGTCCAGTGTCCAAAAGTGTGTGCAGAGATTCAAAATCTCCCTTATCCTCTAGTCACTTTGGTCACAGCTGTGCCATCGAGCCTGTCACATAGCGCTCAGATATCAGTGGGCCTCACACAATCCAAAAGTGTCCAGTGTCCAAAAGTGTGTGCAGAGATTCAAAATCTCCCTTATCCTCTAGTCACTTTGGTCACAGCTGTGCCATCGAGCCTGTCACATAGCGCTCAGATATTCATTGGGCCTCACACAATCCAAAAGTGTCCAGTGTCCAAAAGTGTGTGCAGAGATTCATTATCTCTCTTATCCTCTAGTCACTTTGGTCATAGCTGTGCCATCGAGACTGTCACATAGCGCTCAGATATTCATTGGGCCTCACACAATCCAAAAGTGTCCAGTGTCCAAAAGTGTGTGCAGAGATTCAAAATCTCCCTTATCCTCTTGTCACTTTGGTCACAGCTGTGCCATCGAGACTGTCACATAGCGCTCAGATATTCATTGGGCCTCACACAATCCAAAAGTGTCCAGTGTCCAAATGTGTGTGCAGAGATTCAAAATCTCCCTTATCCTCTAGTCACTTTGGTCACAGCTGTGCCATCGAGCCTGTCACATAGCGCTCAGATATCAGTGGGCCTCACACAATCCAAAAGTGTCCAGTGTCCAAAAGTGTGTGCAGAGATTCAAAATCTCCCTTATCCTCTAGTCACTTTGGTCACAGCTGTGCCATCGAGCCTGTCACATAGCGCTCAGATATTCATTGGGCCTCACACAATCCAAAAGTGTCCAGTGTCCAAAAGTGTGTGCAGAGATTCAAAATCTCCCTTATCCTCTAGTCACTTTGGTCACAGCTGTGCCATCGAGCCTGTCACATAGCGCTCAGATATTCATTGGGCCTCACACAATCCAAAAGTGTCCAGTGTCCAAAAGTGTGTGCAGAGATTCAAAATCTCCCTTATCCTCTAGTCACTTTGGTCACAGCTGTGCCATCGAGCCTGTCACATAGCGCTCAGATATTCATTGGGCCTCACACAATCCAAAAGTGTCCAGTGTCCAAAAGTGTGTGCAGAGATTCAAAATCTCCATTATCCTCTAGTCACTTTGGTCACAGCTGTGCCATCGAGCCTGTCACATAGCACTCAGATATTCATTGGGCCTAACACAATCCAAAAGTGTCCAGTGTCCAAAAGTGTGTGCAGAGATTCAAAATCTCCCTTATCCTCTAGTCACTTTGGTCACAGCTGTGCCATCGAGCCTGTCACATAGCGCTCAGATATTCATTGGGCCTCACACAATCCAAAAGTGTCCAGTGTCCAAAAGTGTGTGCAGAGATTCAAAATCTCCCTTATCCTCTAGTCACTTTGGTCACAGCTGTGCCATCGAGCCTGTCACATAGCGCTCAGATATCAGTGGGCCTCACACAATCCAAAAGTGTCCAGTGTCCAAAAGTGTGTGCAGAGATTCAAAATCTCCCTTATCCTCTTGTCACTTTGGTCACAGCTGTGCCATCGAGCCTGTCACATAGCGCTCAGATATTCATTGGGCCTCACACAATCCAAAAGTGTCCAGTGTCCAAAAGTGTGTGCAGAGATTCAAAATCTCCCTTATCCTCTAGTCACTTTGGTCACAGCTGTGCCATCGAGCCTGTCACATAGCGCTCAGATATCAGTGGGCCTCACACAATCCAAAAGTGTCCAGTGTCCAAAAGTGTGTGCAGAGATTCAAAATCTCCCTTATCCTCTAGTCACTTTGGTCACAGCTGTGCCATCGAGCCTGTCACATAGCGCTCAGATATTCATTGGGCCTCACACAATCCAAAAGTGTCCAGTGTCCAAAAGTGTGTGCAGAGATTCAAAATCTCCCTTATCCTCTAGTCACTTTGGTCACAGCTGTGCCATCGAGCCTGTCACATAGCGCTCAGATATTCATTGGGCCTCACACAATCCAAAAGTGTCCAGTGTCCAAAAGTGTGTGCAGAGATTCAAAATCTCCCTTATCCTCTAGTCACTTTGGTCACAGCTGTGCCATCGAGTCTGTCACATAGCGCTCAGATATCAGTGGGCCTCACACAATCCAAAAGTGTCCAGTGTCCAAAAGTGTGTGCAGAGATTCAAAATCTCCCTTATCCTCTAGTCACTTTGGTCACAGCTGTGCCATTGAGCCTTTCACATAGCGCTCAGATATTCATTGGGCCTCACACAATCCAAAAGTGTCCAGTGTCCAAAAGTGTGTGCAGAGATTCAAAATCTCCCTTATCCTCTAGTCACTTTGGTCACAGCTGTGCCATCGAGCCTGTCACATAGCGCTCAGATATCAGTAGGCCTCACACAATCCAAAAGTGTCCAGTGTCCAAAAGTGTGTGCAGAGATTCAAAATCTCCCTTATCCTCTAGTCACTTTGGTCACAGCTGTGCCATCGAGCCTGTCACATAGCGCTCAGATATTCATTGGGCCTCACACAATCCAAAAGTGTCCAGTGTCCAAAAGTGTGTGCAGAGATTCAAAATCTCCCTTATCCTCTAGTCACTTTGGTCACAGCTGTGCCATCGAGCCTGTCACGTAGCGCTCAGATATCAGTGGGCCTCACACAATCCAAAAGTGTCCAGTGTCCAAAAGTGTGTGCAGAGATTCAAAATCTCCCTTATCCTCTAGTCACTTTGGTCACAGCTGTGCCATCGAGCCTGTCACATAGCGCTCAGATATTCATTGGGCCTCACACAATCCAAAAGTGTCCAGTGTCCAAAAGTGTGTGCAGAGATTCAAAATCTCCCTTATCCTCTAGTCACTTTGGTCACAGCTGTGCCATCGAGCCTGTCACATAGCGCTCAGATATTCATTGGGCCTCACACAATCCAAAAGTGTCCAGTGTCCAAAAGTGTGTGCAGAGATTCAAAATCTCCCTTATCCACTAGTCACTTTGGTCACAGCTGTGCCATCGAGCCTGTCACATAGCGCTCAGATATCAGTGGGCCTCACACAATCCAAAAGTGTCCAGTGTCCAAAAGTGTGTGCAGAGATTCAAAATCTCCCTTATCCTCTAGTCACTTTGGTCACAGCTGTGCCATCGAGCCTGTCACATAGTGCTCAGATATTCATTGGGCCTCACACAATCCAAAAGTGTCCAGTGTCCAAAAGTGTGTGCAGAGATTCAAAATCTCCCTTATCCTCTAGTCACTTTGGTCACAGCTGTGCCATTGAGCCTGTCACATAGCGCTCAGATATTCATTGGGCCTCACACAATCCAAAAGTGTCCAGTGTCTAAAAGTGTGTGCAGAGATTCAAAATCTCCCTTATCCTCTAGTCACTTTGGTCACAGCTGTGCCATCGAGCCTGTGACATAGCGCTCAGATATCAGTGGGCCTCACACAATCCAAAAGTGTCCAGTGTCCAAAAGTGTGTGCAGAGATTGAAAATCTCCCTTATCCTCTAGTCACTTTGGTCACAGCTGTGCCATCGAGCCTGTCACATAGCGCTCAGATATTCATTGGGCCTCACACAATCCAAAAGTGTCCAGTGTCCAAAAGTGTGTGCAGAGATTCAAAATCTCCCTTATCCTCTAGTCACTTTGGTCACAGCTGTGCCATCGAGCCTGTCAAATAGCGCTCAGATATTCATTGGGCCTCACACAATCCAAAAGTGTCCAGTGTCCAAAAGTGTGTGCAGAGATTCAAAATCTCCCTTATCCTCTAGTCACTTTGGTCACAGCTGTGCCATCGAGACTGTCACATAGCGCTCAGATATCAGTGGGCCTCACACAATCCAAAAGTGTCCAGTGTCCAAAAGTGTGTGCAGAGATTGAAAATCTCCCTTATCCTCTAGTCACTTTGGTCACAGCTGTGCCATCGAGCCTGTCACATAGTGCTCAGATATTCATTGGGCCTCACACAATCCAAAAGTGTCCAGTGTCCCAAAGTGTGTGCAGAGATTCAAAATCTCCCTTATCCTCTAGTCACTTTGGTCACAGTTGTGCCATCGAGCCTGTCACATAGCGCTCAGATATCAGTGGGCCTCACACAATCCAAAAGTGTCCAGTGTCCAAAAGTGTGTGCAGAGATTCAAAATCTCCCTTATCCTCTAGTCACTTTGGTCACTGCTGTGCCATCGAGCCTGTCACATAGCGCTCAGATATTCATTGGGCCTCACACAATCCAAAAGTGTCCAGTGTCCAAAAGTGTGTGCAGAGATTGAAAATCTCCCTTATCCTCTAGTCACTTTGGTCACAGCTGTGCCATCGAGCCTGTCACATAGCGCTCAGATATCAGTGGGCCTCACACAATCCAAAAGTGTCCAGTGTCCAAAAGTGTGTGCAGAGATTCAAAATCTCCCTTATCCTCTAGTCACTTTGGTCACAGCTGTGCCATCGAGCCTGTCACATAGCGCTCAGATATTCATTGGGCCTCACACAATCCAAAAGTGTCCAGTGTCCAAAAGTGTGTGCAGAGATTCAAAATCTCCCTTATCCTCTAGTCACTTTGGTCACAGCTGTGCCATTGAGCCTGTCACATAGCGCTCAGATATTCATTGGGCCTCACACAATCCAAAAGTGTCCAGTGTCCAAAAGTGTGTGCAGAGATTCAAAATCTCCCTTATCCTCTAGTCACTTTGGTCACAGCTGTGCCATCGAGCCTGTCACATAGTGCTCAGATATTCATTGGGCCTCACACAATCCAAAAGTGTCCAGTGTCCAAAAGTGTGTGCAGAGATTCAAAATCTCCCTTATCCTCTTGTCACTTTGGTCACAGCTGTGCCATCGAGCCTGTCACATAGCGCTCAGATATCAGTGGGCCTCACACAATCCAAAAGTGTCCAGTGTCCAAAAGTGTGTGCAGAGATTCAAAATCTCCCTTATCCTCTAGTCACTTTGGTCACAGCTGTGCCATCGAGCCTGTCACATAGCGCTCAGATATTCATTGGGCCTCACACAATTCAAAAGTGTCCAGTGTCCAAAAGTGTGTGCAGAGATTGAAAATCTCCCTTATCTTCTAGTCACTTTGGTCACAGCTGTGCCATCGAGCCTGTCACATAGCGCTCAGATATTCATTGGGCCTCACACAATCCAAAAGTGTCCAGTGTCCAAAAGTGTGTGCAGAGATTCAAAATCTCCCTTATCCTCTAGTCACTTTGGTCACAGCTGTGCCATCGAGCCTGTCACATAGCGCTAAGATATTCATTGGGCCTCACACAATCCAAAAGTGTCCAGTGTCCAAAAGTGTGTGCAGAGATTCAAAATCTCCCTTATCCTCTAGTCACTTTGGTCACAGCTGTGCCATCGGGCCTGTCACATAGCGCTCAGATATTCATTGGGCCTCACACAATCCAAAAGTGTCCAGTGTCCAAAAGTGTGTGCAGAGATTCAAAATCTCCCTTATTCTCTAGTCACTTTGGTCACAGCTGTGCCATCGAGCCTGTCACATAGCGCTCAGATATCAGTGGGCCTCACACAATCCAAAAGTGTCCAGTGTCCAAAAGTGTGTGCAGAGATTCAAAATCTCCCTTATCATCTAGTCACTTTGGTCACAGCTGTGCCATCGAGCCTGTCACATAGCGCTCAGATATTCATTGGGCCTCACACAATCCAAAAGTGTCCAGTGTCCAAAAGTGTGCGCAGAGATTGAAAATCTCCCTTATCCTCTAGTAACTTTGGTCACAGCTGTGCCATCGAGCCTGTCACATAGCGCTCAGATATTCATTGGACCTCACACAATCCAAAAGTGTCCAGTGTCCAAAAGTGTGTGCAGAGATTCAAAATCTCCCTTATCCTCTAGTCACTTTGGTCACAGCTGTGCCATCGAGCCTGTCACATAGCGCTCAGATATTCATTGGGCCTCACACAATCCAAAAGTGTCCAGTGTCCAAAAGTGTGTGCAGAGATACAAAATCTCCCTTATCCTCTAGTCACTTTGGTCACAGCTGTGCCATCGAGCCTGTCACATAGCGCTCAGTTATTCATTGGGCCTCACACAATCCAAAAGTGTCCAGTGTCCAAAAGTGTGTGCAGAGATTCAAAATCTCCCTTATCCTCTAGTCACTTTGGTCACAGCTGTGCCATCGAGCCTGTCACATAGTGCTCAGATATCAGTGGGCCTCACACAATCCAAAAGTGTCCAGTGTCCAAAAGTGTGTGCAGAGATTCAAAATCTCCCTTATCCTCTAGTCACTTTGGTCACAGCTGTGCCATCGAGCCTGTCACATAGCGCTCAGATATTCATTGGGCCTCACACAATCCAAAAGTGTCCAGTGTCCAAAAGTGTGTGCAGAGATTCATTATCTCCCTTATCCTCTAGTCACTTTGGTCATAGCTGTGCCATCGAGCCTGTCACATAGCGCTCAGATATTCATTGGGCCTCACACAATCCAAAAGTGTCCAGTGTCCAAAAGTGTGTGCAGAGATTCAAAATCTCCCTTATCCTCTTGTCACTTTGGTCACAGCTGTGCCATCGAGACTGTCACATAGCGCTCAGATATTCATTGGGCCTCACACAATCCAAAAGTGTCCAGTGTCCAAAAGTGTGTGCAGAGATTCAAAATCTCCCTTATCCTCTAGTCACTTTGGTCACAGCTGTGCCATCGAGCCTGTCACATAGCGCTCAGATATCAGTGGGCCTCACACAATCCAAAAGTGTCCAGTGTCCAAAAGTGTGTGCAGAGATTCAAAATCTCCCTTATCCTCTAGTCACTTTGGTCACAGCTGTGCCATCGAGCCTGTCACATAGCGCTCAGATATTCATTGGGCCTCACACAATCCAAAAGTGTCCAGTGTCCAAAAGTGTGTGCAGAGATTCAAAATCTCCCTTATCCTCTAGTCACTTTGGTCACAGCTGTGCCATCGAGCCTGTCACATAGCGCTCAGTTATTCATTGGGCCTCACACAATCCAAAAGTGTCCAGTGTCCAAAAGTGTGTGCAGAGATTCAAAATCTCCCTTATCCTCTAGTCACTTTGGTCACAGCTGTGCCATCGAGCCTGTCACATAGCACTCAGATATTCATTGGGCCTCACACAATCCAAAAGTGTCCAGTGTCCAAAAGTGTGTGCAGAGATTCAAAATCTCCCTTATCCTCTAGTCACTTTGGTCACAGCTGTGCCATCGAGCCTGTCACATAGCGCTCAGATATCAGTGGGCCTCACACAATACAAAAGTGTCCAGTGTCCAAAAGTGTGTGCAGAGATTCAAAATCTCCCTTATCCTCTAGTCACTTTGGTCACAGCTGTGCCATCGAGCCTGTCACATAGCACTCAGATATTCATTGGGCCTCACACAATCCAAAAGTGTCCAGTGTCCAAAAGTGTGTGCAGAGATTCAAAATCTCCCTTATCCTCTAGTCACTTTGGTCACAGCTGTGCCATCGAGCCTGTCACATAGCGCTCAGATATTCATTGGGCCTCACACAATCCAAAAGTGTCCAGTGTCCAAAAGTGTGTGCAGAGATTGAAAATCTCCCTTATCCTCTAGTCACTTTGGTCACAGCTGTGCCATCGAGCCTGTCACATAGCGCTCAGATATTCATTGGGCCTCTCACAATCCAAAAGTGTCCAGTGTCCAAAAGTGTGTGCAGAGATTCAAAATCTCCCTTATCCTCTAGTCACTTTGGTCACAGCTGTGCCATCGAGCCTGTCACATAGCGCTCAGATATTCATTGGGCCTCACACAATCCAAAAGTGTCCAGTGTCCAAAAGTGTGTGCAGAGATTCAAAATCTCCCTTATCCTCTAGTCACTTTGGTCACAGCTGTGCCATCGAGCCTGTCACATAGCGCTCAGATATCAGTGGGCCTCACACAATCCAAAAGTGTCCAGTGTCCAAAAGTGTGTGCAGAGATTGAAAATCTCCCTTATCCTCTAGTCACTTTGGTCACAGCTGTGCCATCGAGCCTGTCACATAGCGCTCAGATATTCATTGGGCCTCACACAATCCAAAAGTGTCCAGTGTCCAAAAGTGTGTGCAGAGATTCAAAATCTCCCTTATCCTCTTGTCACTTTGGTCACAGCTGTGCCATCGAGCCTGTCACATAGCGCTCAGATATTCATTGGGCCTCACACAATCCAAAAGTGTCCAGTGTCCAAAAGTGTGTGCAGAGATTCAAAATCTCCCTTATCCTCTAGTCACTTTGGTCACAGCTGTGCCATCGAGCCTGTCACATAGCACTCAGATATTCATTGGGCCTCACACAATCCAAAAGTGTCCAGTGTCCAAAAGTGTGTGCAGAGATTCAAAATCTCCCTTATCCTCTAGTCACTTTGGTCACAGCTGTGCCATCGAGCCTGTCACATAGCGCTCAGATATTCATTGGGCCTCACACAATCCAAAAGTGTCCAGTGTCCAAAAGTGTGTGCAGAGATTCAAAATCTCCCTTATCCTCTAGTCACTTTGGTCACAGCGGTGCCATCGAGTCTGTCACATAGCGCTCAGATATCAGTGGGCCTCACACAATCCAAAAGTGTCCAGTGTCCAAAAGTGTGTGCAGAGATTCAAAATCTCCCTTATCCTCTAGTCACTTTGGTCACAGCTGTGCCATCGAGCCTGTCACATAGCGCTCAGATATTCATTGGGCCTCACACAATCCAAAAGTGTCCAGTGTCCAAAAGTGTGTGCAGAGATTCAAAATCTCCCTTATCCTCTAGTCACTTTGGTCACAGCTGTGCCATCGAGCCTGTCACATAGTGCTCAGATATCAGTAGGCCTCACACAATCCAAAAGTGTCCAGTGTCCAAAAGTGTGTGCAGAGATTCAAAATCTCCCTTATCCTCTAGTCACTTTGGTCACAGCTGTGCCATCGAGCCTGTCACATAGCGCTCAGATATTCATTGGGCCTCACACAATCCAAAAGTGTCCAGTGTCCAAAAGTGTGTGCAGAGATTCAAAATCTCCCTTATCCTCCAGTCACTTTGGTCACAGCTGTGCCATCGAGCCTGTCACGTAGCGCTCAGATATCAGTGGGCCTCACACAATCCAAAAGTGTCCAGTGTCCAAAAGTGTGTGCAGAGATTCAAAATCTCCCTTATCCTCTAGTTACTTTGGTCACAGCTGTGCCATCGAGCCTGTCACATAGCGCTCAGATATTCATTGGGCCTCACACAATCCAAAAGTGTCCAGTGTCCAAAAGTGTGTGCAGAGATTCAAAATCTCCCTTATCCTCTAGTCACTTTGGTCACAGCTGTGCCATCGAGCCTGTCACATAGCGCTCAGATATTCATTGGGCCTCACACAATCCAAAAGTGTCCAGTGTCCAAAAGTGTGTGCAGAGATTCAAAATCTCCCTTATCCTCTAGTCACTTTGGTCACAGCTGTGCCATCGAGCCTGTCACATAGCGCTCAGATATCAGTGGGCCTCACACAATCCAAAAGTGTCCAGTGTCCAAAAGTGTGTGCAGAGATTCAAAATCTCCCTTATCCTCTAGTCACTTTGGTCACAGCTGTGCCATCGAGCCTGTCACATAGTGCTCAGATATTCATTGGGCCTCACACAATCCAAAAGTGTCCAGTGTCCAAAAGTGTGTGCAGAGATTCAAAATCTCCCTTATCCTCTAGTCACTTTGGTCACAGCTGTGCCATTGAGCCTGTCACATAGCGCTCAGATATTCATTGGGCCTCACACAATCCAAAAGTGTCCAGTGTCTAAAAGTGTGTGCAGAGATTCAAAATCTCCCTTATCCTCTAGTCACTTTGGTCACAGCTGTGCCATCGAGCCTGTGACATAGCGCTCAGATATCAGTGGGCCTCACACAATCCAAAAGTGTCCAGTGTCCAAAAGTGTGTGCAGAGATTGAAAATCTCCCTTATCCTCTAGTCACTTTGGTCACAGCTGTGCCATCGAGCCTGTCACATAGCGCTCAGATATTCATTGGGCCTCACACAATCCAAAAGTGTCCAGTGTCCAAAAGTGTGTGCAGAGATTCAAAATCTCCCTTATCCTCTAGTCACTTTGGTCACAGCTGTGCCATTGAGCCTGTCACATAGCGCTCAGATATTCATTGGGCCTCACACAATCCAAAAGTGTCCAGTGTCCAAAAGTGTGTGCAGAGATTCAAAATCTCCCTTATCCTCTAGTCACTTTGGTCACAGCTGTGCCATCGAGACTGTCACATAGCGCTCAGATATCAGTGGGCCTCACACAATCCAAAAGTGTCCAGTGTCCAAAAGTGTGTGCAGAGATTGAAAATCTCCCTTATCCTCTAGTCACTTTGGTCACAGCTGTGCCATCGAGCCTGTCACATAGTGCTCAGATATTCATTGGGCCTCACACAATCCAAAAGTGTCCAGTGTCCAAAAGTGTGTGCAGAGATTCAAAATCTCCCTTATCCTCTAGTCACTTTGGTCACAGTTGTGCCATCGAGCCTGTCACATAGCGCTCAGATATCAGTGGGCCTCACACAATCCAAAAGTGTCCAGTGTCCAAAAGTGTGTGCAGAGATTCAAAACCTCCCTTATCCTCTAGTCACTTTGGTCACTGCTGTGCCATCGAGCCTGTCACATAGCGCTCAGATATTCATTGGGCCTCACACAATCCAAAAGTGTCCAGTGTCCAAAAGTGTGTGCAGAGATTGAAAATCTCCCTTATCCTCTAGTCACTTTGGTCACAGCTGTGCCATCGAGCCTGTCACATAGCGCTCAGATATCAGTGGGCCTCACACAATCCAAAAGTGTCCAGTGTCCAAAAGTGTGTGCAGAGATTCAAAATCTCCCTTATCCTCTAGTCACTTTGGTCACAGCTGTGCCATCGAGCCTGTCACATAGCGCTCAGATATTCATTGGGCCTCACACAATCCAAAAGTGTCCAGTGTCCAAAAGTGTGTGCAGAGATTCAAAATCTCCCTTATCCTCTAGTCACTTTGGTCACAGCTGTGCCATTGAGCCTGTCACATAGCGCTCAGATATTCATTGGGCCTCACACAATCCAAAAGTGTCCAGTGTCCAAAAGTGTGTGCAGAGATTCAAAATCTCCTTTATCCTCTAGTCACTTTGGTCACAGCTGTGCCATCGAGCCTGTCACATAGTGCTCAGATATTCATTGGGCCTCACACAATCCAAAAGTGTCCAGTGTCCAAAAGTGTGTGCAGAGATTCAAAATCTCCCTTATCCTCTTGTCACTTTGGTCACAGCTGTGCCATCGAGCCTGTCACATAGCGCTCAGATATCAGTGGGCCTCACACAATCCAAAAGTGTCCAGTGTCCAAAAGTGTGTGCAGAGATTCAAAATCTCCCTTATCCTCTAGTCACTTTGGTCACAGCTGTGCCATCGAGCCTGTCACATAGCGCTCAGATATTCATTGGGCCTCACACAATCCAAAAGTGTCCAGTGTCCAAAAGTGTGTGCAGAGATTGAAAATCTCCCTTATCCTCTAGTCACTTTGGTCACAGCTGTGCCATCGAGCCTGTCACATAGCGCTCAGATATTCATTGGGCCTCACACAATCCAAAAGTGTCCAGTGTCCAAAAGTGTGTGCAGAGATTCAAAATCTCCCTTATCCTCTAGTCACTTTGGTCACAGCTGTGCCATCGAGCCTGTCACATAGCGCTAAGATATTCATTGGGCCTCACACAATCCAAAAGTGTCCAGTGTCCAAAAGTGTGTGCAGAGATTCAAAATCTCCCTTATCCTCTAGTCACTTTGGTCACAGCTGTGCCATCGAGCCTGTCACATAGCGCTCAGATATTCATTGGGCCTCACACAATCCAAAAGTGTCCAGTGTCCAAAAGTGTGTGCAGAGATTCAAAATCTCCCTTATCCTCTAGTCACTTTGGTCACAGCTGTGCCATCGAGCCTGTCACATAGCGCTCAGATATCAGTGGGCCTCACACAATCCAAAAGTGTCCAGTGTCCAAAAGTGTGTGCAGAGATTCAAAATCTCCCTTATCATCTAGTCACTTTGGTCACAGCTGTGCCATCGAGCCTGTCACATAGCGCTCAGATATTCATTGGGCCTCACACAATCCAAAAGTGTCTAGTGTCCAAAAGTGTGTGCAGAGATTCAAAATCTCCCTTATCCTCTAGTCACTTTGGTCACAGCTGTGCCATCGAGCCTGTCACATAGCGCTCAGATATCAGTGGGCCTCACACAATCCAAAAGTGTCCAGTGTCCAAAAGTGTGTGCAGAGATTCAAAATCTCCCTTATCCTCTAGTCACTTTTGTCACAGCTGTGCCATCGAGCCTGTCACATAGCGCTCAGATATTCATTGGGCCTCACACAATCCAAAAGTGTCCAGTGTCCAAAAGTGTGTGCAGAGATTGAAAATCTCCCTTATCCTCTAGTCACTTTGGTCACAGCTGTGCCATCGAGCCTGTCACATAGCGCTCAGATATTCATTGGGCCTCACACAATCCAAAAGTGTCCAGTGTCCAAAAGTGTGTGCAGAGATTCAAAATCTCCCTTATCCTCTAGTCACTTTGGTCACAGCTGTGCCATCGAGCCTGTCACATAGTGCTCAGATATTCATTGGGCCTCACACAATCCAAAATTGTCCAGTGTCCAAAAGTGTGTGCAGAGATTCAAAATCTCCCTTATCCTCTTGTCACTTTGGTCACAGCTGTGCCATCGAGCCTGTCACATAGCGCTCAGATATCAGTGGGCCTCACACAATCCAAAAGTGTCCAGTGTCCAAAAGTGTGTGCAGAGATTCAAAATCTCCCTTATCCTCTAGTCACTTTGGTCACAGCTGTGCCATCGAGCCTGTCACATAGCGCTCAGATATTCATTGGGCCTCACACAATCCAAAAGTGTCCAGTGTCCAAAAGTGTGTGCAGAGATTGAAAATCTCCCTTATCCTCTAGTCACTTTGGTCACAGCTGTGCCATCGAGCCTGTCACATAGCGCTCAGATATTCATTGGGCCTCACACAATCCAAAAGTGTCCAGTGTCCAAAAGTGTGTGCAGAGATTCAAAATCTCCCTTATCCTCTAGTCACTTTGGTCACAGCTGTGCCATCGAGCCTGTCACATAGCGCTCAGATATTCATTGGGCCTCACACAATCCAAAAGTGTCCAGTGTCCAAAAGTGTGTGCAGAGATTCAAAATCTCCCTTATCCTCTAGTCACTTTGGTCACAGCTGTGCCATCGAGACTGTCACATAGCGCTCAGATATTCATTGGGCCTCACACAATCCAAAAGTGTCCAGTGTCCAAAAGTGTGTGCAGAGATTCAAAATCTCCCTTATCCTCTAGTCACTTTGGTCATAGCTGTGCCATCGAGCCTGTCACATAGCGCTCAGATATTCATTGGGCCTCACACAATCCAAAAGTGTCCAGTGTCCAAAAGTGTGTGCAGAGATTCAAAATCTCCCTTATCCTCTTGTCACTTTGGTCACAGCTGTGCCATCGAGACTGTCACATAGCGCTCAGATATTCATTGGGCCTCACACAATCCAAAAGTGTCCAGTGTCCAAAAGTGTGTGCAGAGATTCAAAATCTCCCTTATCCTCTAGTCACTTTGGTCACAGCTGTGCCATCGAGCCTGTCACATAGCGCTCAGATATCAGTGGGCCTCACACAATCCAAAAGTGTCCAGTGTCCAAAAGTGTGTGCAGAGATTCAAAATCTCCCTTATCCTCTAGTCACTTTGGTCACAGCTGTGCCATCGAGCCTGTCACATAGCGCTCAGATATTCATTGGGCCTCACACAATCCAAAAGTGTCCAGTGTCCAAAAGTGTGTGCAGAGATTCAAAATCTCCCTTATCCTCTAGTCACTTTGGTCACAGCTGTGCCATCGAGCCTGTCACATAGCGCTCAGATATTCATTGGGCCTCACACAATCCAAAAGTGTCCAGTGTCCAAAAGTGTGTGCAGAGATTCAAAATCTCCCTTATCCTCTAGTCACTTTGGTCACAGCTGTGCCATCGAGCCTGTCACATAGCACTCAGATATTCATTGGGCCTCACACAATCCAAAAGTGTCCAGTGTCCAAAAGTGTGTGCAGAGATTCAAAATCTCCCTTATCCTCTAGTCACTTTGGTCACAGCTGTGCCATCGAGCCTGTCACATAGCGCTCAGATATCAGTGGGCCTCACACAATACAAAAGTGTCCAGTGTCCAAAAGTGTGTGCAGAGATTCAAAATCTCCCTTATCCTCTAGTCACTTTGGTCACAGCTGTGCCATCGAGCCTGTCACATAGCACTCAGATATTCATTGGGCCTCACACAATCCAAAAGTGTCCAGTGTCCAAAAGTGTGTGCAGAGATTCAAAATCTCCCTTATCCTCTAGTCACTTTGGTCACAGCTGTGCCATCGAGCCTGTCACATAGCGCTCAGATATTCATTGGGCCTCACACAATCCAAAAGTGTCCAGTGTCCAAAAGTGTGTGCAGAGATTGAAAATCTCCCTTATCCTCTAGTCACTTTGGTCACAGCTGTGCCATCGAGCCTGTCACATAGCGCTCAGATATTCATTGGGCCTCACACAATCCAAAAGTGTCCAGTGTCCAAAAGTGTGTGCAGAGATTCAAAATCTCCCTTATCCTCTAGTCACTTTGGTCACAGCTGTGCCATCGAGCCTGTCACATAGCGCTCAGATATTCATTGGGCCTCACACAATCCAAAAGTGTCCAGTGTCCAAAAGTGTGTGCAGAGATTCAAAATCTCCCTTATCCTCTAGTCACTTTGGTCACAGCTGTGCCATCGAGCCTGTCACATAGCGCTCAGATATCAGTGGGCCTCACACAATCCAAAAGTGTCCAGTGTCCAAAAGTGTGTGCAGAGATTGAAAATCTCCCTTATCCTCTAGTCACTTTGGTCACAGCTGTGCCATCGAGCCTGTCACATAGCGCTCAGATATTCATTGGGCCTCACACAATCCAAAAGTGTCCAGTGTCCAAAAGTGTGTGCAGAGATTCAAAATCTCCCTTATCCTCTAGTCACTTTGGTCACAGTTGTGCCATCGAGCCTGTCACATAGCGCTCAGATATTCATTGGGCCTCACACAATCCAAAAGTGTCCAGTGTCCAAAAGTGTGTGCAGAGATTCAAAATCTCTCTTATCCTCTATTCACTTTGGTCACAGCTGTGTCATCGAGCCTGTGACATAGCGCTCAGATATCAGTGGGCCTCACACAATCCAAAAGTGTCCAGTGTCCACAAGTGTCTGCAGAAATTCAAAATCTCCCCTGTCCTATAGACACCTTGTACCTTGTTTTACATTACTATATAGTTTGTTGGATTTTGTCTACATTTCTACCAAAAATGAGGAAGGCTGGTGGAAGAGGCCGTGGAATTGGGCGGGGGTTGGCAGCTGGTAATGATGGTGTTGGTGGTGGATCTGATGGTAGTGG
Source organism: Dendrobates tinctorius (assembly GCF_039654945.1). NCBI lineage: Eukaryota > Metazoa > Chordata > Amphibia > Anura > Dendrobatidae > Dendrobates > Dendrobates tinctorius. The sequence continues at coordinate 16,483,032 of NW_027361733.1, forward strand.
CAAGAGCAAAATAGGACCGAATGCAGGAGGTGTTGAGCCTGCGTCATCGTCTGGCTACATAAGGCCTCGAACGCTTAGTTTTCTAGGAGTTGGCTAACCGCTTTTAAAGCCAGAGCATCAGGAAAAAGTTTTGTCTTACATTGCTGACTCAGTCTCCAGCTCTATCGCCTCCTCTTCTTCAGTTGTAAAAAGTAAAAGCACTGAGTCGTCATTGGAGGCTCATGTTCATGAACCACACCTTTCCTTGTGTCCTTCACCCCAACCAAGATTGAAGGATGACGCAGGCCATACTACTGATTACTCCATGGAGCTGTTTTCACATACCATGCCTGGATTATCAAGTGAAATGGTGAATTACCCAGGCCAAGATCAATCTGACATGGAGTGCACTGATGCACAGCCGCTGATGGATGATTCTGCTGGTACATTCACTCAGAGCACTACATTGTCCTCGCAGTGTACAGAGCCAGATTCTGACCCTGATGAGACTCAGGTGCCCCTTCCCGCACACTATACCACCATACACGGTGACACAGAGGAAGGTGCACATGACATAGAAGAGAAGGTGATGGATGACCCAGTTGTTGACCCAGATTGGCATCCATTGGGGGAAGAGGGTGCTGCTTCCAATAGCTCAGATGAGGAGCATCCACAGCAGACATCGACATCGCAACAGCTGTTATCTGGCAGGCCCGGAGCACTCCAAAGACAGGTTCCAAACATCAAAAGAGTTGCTGGACAGCTTGTCCAGAGGGTCAAAAGATCACAGCGTGCTAGGCCGCAAAATGTCTGCCAAAGTAGGAAGAGTGCAGTGTGGCACTTTTTTGAACAAAATCCTCATGATCAGGCCAAGGTTATCTGTAAGAAGTGCGCAAAGACCTTTAGCCGAGGGAAAAATCTGAAAAATTTGAATACCAGTTGCATGCTTAGACATTTAACCAGCATGCACTTGCAAGCGTGGACACAACACCAAACCTCAAGTGCCACATGTGCAACTGATCACAACGAAGGTAGTCAGCAACGCTACATTGTTTCCCCCACTGTAAGCCCACCGGTTAGCACAGCAGCAAATGTTGAGGTGTCTTTGCAAGGCCACAGCAGTCAGGGAATCCCACTGTTATATCAACGAAAGACTGATTCTAGGCCATCAGAAAGAACACCAACTCCATCACCATCATCAACCCTCTCTCAGTCCGCCCTGTCCACCGCTACTTCCACCATATGCAGCTCTCAAGTCCAGCTCACCCTCCCAGACACTATGAGTAGGTCAAGAAAGTACTCAGTCTCTCATCCGCGTACACTGGGTTTGAACGCCCACATTGCCAAACTAATCTCGTTTGAGATGATGCCCTTTCGGTTGGTGGAAAGCACAGCTTTCCGCGAACTCATGGCCTATGCAGTACCACGCTATGACCTACCCAGTCGCCACTTCTTCTCTCGCAAAGCCATCCCAGCCCTCCACCATCATGTGAAAGACCGCATTGTCCATGCACTCAAGCAGTCAGTGAGCGGAAAGGTGCACCTCACAACTGATGCATGGTCCAGTCGGCATGGCCAGGGCCGTTACGTGTCCATCACTGCGCACTGGGTTAATGTGGTGGATGCAGGGTCCACAGGGGACAGCGGTGGTGGGACAGTGCTGCCTAGCCCACGGTATAGGAAACAGTTGGCTGTAGGCGTTCGACCCTCCTCCTCCTCCTCCTCCTCCTCCTCCAGAAGCGAAAGCTCGTCCACAGAGCGCAGTCGTACGAGCACTCCATCTGCAGCTGCCACTGTTGCACACGATGTGTCCCCCTATCGAGCAGCTAGTGGAAAGCGTCAGCAGGCTGTGTTGCAGATGATGTGTTTGGGCAACAGACACACCGCCGAGGTGCTGGCCGAGTACTTTCAGCGACAAACTGAGTCATGGCTGGGCAGTGTACATCTTGAGGCAGGCAAGGTAGTTAGTGATAACGGCCGTAATTTTGTGGCAGCCATAGCCCTTTCAAAACTCAGCCACATACCTTGCTTGGCTCACACCTTGAACCTGGTGGTGCAGTGCTTCCTCAAAAATTATCCGGAGTTAACAGCCCTGCTCCAGAAGGTGCGAAGACTGTGCGCGCACATCCGCCGGTCGCCTGTACACTCCGTTCGTATGCAGAAGCTGCAGCGATTGCTCCACCTTCCCAACCACCACCTCATTATCGACATTGCAACAAGGTGGAACTCCATCCTGCACATGGTGGAGCGGCTGTGCGAGCAGAGGCAGGCCATAATGCATTTGTGGGAGGATACACGGCCAGGCACTTTGAGAGCAGACATGGAGTTTACAGGTGTGCAGTGGTCGAAGCAGAAAGACCTCTGTAAAGTCCTTCAGTGTTTTGAGGAATGCACACGGCTGGTAAGCGCAGACGACGCCATCCTAAGCATGAGCATCCCACTTATGCGTCTGCTCATGCAAACTTTGACGCACCTTAAGGAGCAGGCGTCTGCAGCCAATGTTGATGAGGAGGAAGAGGAGGAGGGAATCCTTGATGACATTCAGCCATTGTCTGCTCAGGGACCTCTCCTGGATGAGGTGGAGGAAGAAGAGGAGGAGGAGGATGATGATGGGGATGATTACTTAGGGGAGGAGGATGCATCTCGTGGGGCAAGTGAAAATGTTGGCATGGCAAGGTCTGGTACAGGGTTTGTGCGTGACTGGAGGGATGTGGATTTGCCAGAAAGTGCTCCTCCACCCAGCACTCGCAGTGCATCATTGACACCGGGAACATTGGCCCACATGTCAGATTATGCCTTGCAGATCCTAAAAAGGGACCCCCGCATTGCCAAAATGATGAACGATGACGACTACTGGCTGGCCAGCATCCTGGATCCACGCTATAAAGGCAAATTACAAAACATCATGCCACAGGAGAACCTTGACGTAATATTGGCTAATAAACAAGCAACTCTGGTAAATCGGTTGCTTGAGGCATTCCCAGCACACAGCAGCGGTGATGGTTCTCACACGAGCCGTACGGGCCGGGGGCAGCTTGGCAGAGGTGTTCATGGTGCACACAGCAGAAGTGGCGTTGGAGACAGGGGTTTCATGACAATGTTGTGGACTGATTTTTCAAATACCGCTCACACAACTGGTAATACTGCATCGATGGAAAGTGACAGGAGACAGCAGTTGTCAACTATGGTTACAAACTACTTTTCCTCCCATATCGATGTTCTCCCACACAGGTCATTTGACTATTGGGCCGCTAAACTGGACACCTGGCCTGAATTGGCCCAATATGCCTTACAGGAGCTCGCTTGCCCAGCTGCAAGTGTGCTATCGGAAAGAGTCTTCAGTGCAGCTGGATCAATCCTGACAGAAAAAAGGACCCGTCTGTCAACCCAAAATGTGGATGATCTAACCTTCATTAAAATGAACCATGCATGGGTTTCCAAGGATTTTGTCCCACCTTCCCCTGATGACACATAGGGTGACAGAAAAATGTCTTGCTTTGGTCCACCTCTTCCTGGGACTTCACCTATTTAGTCTTTTGCATCAGCTGAATGTCCAACATCAACATATGCCACTTTCTAAAACTCCCTAACTGTGCTGCCTCCCCCCACATGGCCGGGGTCACCACCTAGCGCACGACACCGTGCGAGTGCCGTTGCCCTGGACAGGTGGGTAGGCCGACTCTTGGGCGCGGGCACTGGCACAGGGTCCCTCATAGTGCAATCAAGTGTCACCCGCCGTCAGACACACCGCTGTATTATGAGGGGCCCAGTGCCAGTACCGACGCCCATGAGTGGGCCCCCCTTGCTTGGGCAGGGCTCCAGCATTTGCAATCTTTACCTCTCCCTGCTCCTCCGCTGTGTAATCTGGGCTGTCAAATCCATACTGTGCCTGACACCGTCTGAGCCTTCCTCCTGCTGTATAGACATATATTTTGAATGTGTACGCTATCCATACATGTTATCTGGGGATACGGTTCCCTTTCTAACCTTTGTGCAATCACGAGCAATCCATACTGGGCCTAACACCGTCTGAGCCTGCCTCCTGATGTATAGACATATATTTTGAATGTGTACTCTATCCATACATGTTATCCGGGGAAACGGTACCCTTTCTAACCTTTGTGCAATCACGTGCAATCCATACTGGGCCTAACACCGTCTGAGCCTGCCTCCTGAGACATATATTTTGAAAGTGTACGCTATCCATACATGTTATCCAGGAATACGGTACCCTTTCTAACCTTTGTGCAATCACGTGCAATCCATACTGGGCCTAACACCGTCTGAGCCTGCCTCCTGAGACATATATTTTGAATGTGTACGCTATCCATACATGTTATCTGGGGAAACGGTACCCTTTCTAACCTTTGTGCAATCACGTGCAATCCATACTGGGCCTAACACCGTCTGAGCCTGCCTCCTGCTGTATAGACATATATTTTGAATGTGTACGCTATCCATACATGTTATCCGGGGATACGGTACCCTTTCTAACCTTTGTGCAATCACGTGCAATCCATACTGGGCCTAACACCGTCTGAGCCTGCCTCCTGATGTATAGACATATATTTTGAATGTGTACGCTATCCATACATGTTATCCGGGGAAACGGTACCCTTTCTAACCTTTGTGCAATCACGTGCAATCCATACTGGGCCTAACACCGTCTGAGCCTGCCTCCTGAGACATATATTTTGAATGTGTACGCTATCCATACATGTTATCCGGGGATACGGTACCCTTTCTAACCTTTGTGCAATCACGTGCAATCCATACTGGGCCTGACACCGTCTGAGCCTGCCTCCTGATGTATAGACATATATTTTGAATGTGTACGCTATCCATACATGTTATCCGGGGAAACGGTACCCTTTCTAACCTTTGTGCAATCACGTGCAATCCATACTGGGCCTAACACTGTCTGAGCCTGCCTCCTGCTGTATAGACATATATTTTGAATGTGTACGCTATCCATACATGTTATCCGGGGATACGGTACCCTTTCAAACCTTTGTGCAATCACGTGCAATCCATACTGGGCCTAACACCGTCTGAGCCTGCCTCCTGATGTATAGACATATATTTTGAATGTGTACACTATCCATACATGTTATCTGGGGATACGGTACCCTTTCTAACCTTTGTGCAATCACGTGCAATCCATACTGGGCCTAACACCGTCTGAGCCTGCCTCCTGATGTATAGACATATATTTTGAATGTGTACGCTATCCATACATGTTATCTGGGGATACGGTACCCTTTCTCACCTTTGTGCAATCACGTGTAATCCATACTGGGCGTGAGAACGGCTGGCGAGCTGTTAAGCACGCTACAGCACCTGTGGTTTGCACACGTAAGTTTTTCATTTTTTCAGGAATGACGGTTAGGCCTAATTCCGGAACTGCGGTTGACCTGAACTTACTGGGAAATCATTGTTCGCGGGTAATAATTGTAATCAGTGATCCCCATCACTAACGTTGTTCAGCAGGTTATCTGCACCTGTAAGCGACAAACGCTGGCCTTTTCAGTGTAGCGCACATGCAGTCACGGACATGTAAGGGCATGACACACCAGTTATTGGCCAATCTTATGTGCCAGAGCCTCACGTGTCCCTCTAGTAAGCCGGACTCGGACCGCGGGGCATGACGGAGTCTCGTTCGTTAACGGAATTAAGCTTGCAATGTGTGCATCTGTTCTGTAGCTGGCATGTTTGAGGTTTCCCAGGTGGAGTCGAATTAAACCGTAGGTTCCACTCCTGGTGGTGCCCTTCTGGACATTCCTTTAAGGTTCAGCTTTGCAACCATACTGCCCACGTAAAACAAACACTTTGCCTTCATGAACGCTGTTTGGAGGGTCATGACTCGTGGGAATAACGCCGCCCAATCAGTTAACCTGCTAGAGAGATCCTTCGTTGCTCCCAAGCATGACATCACACTCCCTAGGAAGAAGGTAATGCCACTGTGGCGACCGTACTCCTGGGGGCGACACAAGTGCACTGATGCCCAGCCACTGCTCGATGAATCTGCTGGTACATTGACCCAGACCACTACATTCCCCTCGCACGCTACCCGGCCTGAATCTGACCCTGATGAAACTCAGGTTACCCTTCCCATATACAGTTCCATCTTACACGGTGACAAAGAGGAAGCTGCAGATGAAAGTGCAGGTTTGGCCCACCCGCCATCAGACACACCATCGTACTATCAGGGGCCCTGTGCCAGTGCCGTCGCCAACGAGTGGGCCCCCCCTGCTTGCCCAGGATCACAGCACTTGCAAAGTTGAAATACTGTACAGTGAGATGGAAGATGGGGACGACGAGGAGTCTAGACTAGTACAGGGATTCCCTAGTGAGGAGACTTATTTGATTGTTTTCAATGTTGGGACAGCAATTTTTGGGGAGCACTATACTCTGGAGAATGATAGATGGGGCCCACCATACACTGGAACATTCCAAAGGTGGACATCAGACACTGGAGCAGCATTTACAGGGCCCATTATACACTAGAGCATTAGAAATGGGGCCCATTATGTTTGGAGCATTATTTGGGCCCATAAGACAGTGGAGCTTCATCCATGTGGACCAACATATACTGTAGCATTATGTGGAGCTCATCATATACTGTTTCAAACATTATATGGGACCAATGATTCTGTATGGAGAAATAGATGGGCCTCGTCATGAGATGTAAAAAGTGAGGTATTTTTCATTGTACTATACCGCTATTTCTCTGCCGTATCGGAGCATGATGAGTTGTGGTATGTGTTAAAGGGGCGCTCTTTCGCCCAGGGCACATGAAAACCTGCAGCCAGCCCTCCCCCCCCACAACTTTAGCCAAATAACCCCCATTTTTCAGTGTGTAACTTGTATTATGAAGTTAATTAAGGTTGACAAGCTTAAGTAAGAAGAATTGATGCTTTTGGCATTCAAATGGGCACTGTAGGTGTGTTTCCTGTCCTCCTCTCACTGCCGACTTTTATTCCCCATTGACTTACATTGGGTTTCGCGTTTCGGGACGACCCCGACTTTTCCCTATAATCGGACGATCTTGCTCGACCCGACTTTTGGAAAAGTCGGGTTTCACGAAACGAAACGCAACCCTAAAAAACCAAAAGTCGCTCAACTCTACTAATGACATAGAATCGTCAAGACCAGAGGGAACAGGAAATCCCACCATAGTATCTTTTACAGTTTCTGACAAACCCTTCCGAAAGAGGGCTGCCAAGGCACCATCATTCCAGGTAATAAGGACCGCCCACTTTTGGAATTTTTGACAGTACAACTCTGCCGAATCCCGACCCTGGCTTAATGCCAACAGGGTCTTTTCAGCCTGATCAATAGCATTAGGTTCATCATACAACAACCCCAAGGCTTGAAAAAATGCGTTCACATTATTCAGAATAGGATCATCAGGTTTCAAAGAAAACGCCCAATCCTGGGGATCGCCGCGCAGCAAAGAGATGACAATTTTAAACTGCTGCGCGGAGTTCCCTGACGAGTTAGGCTTCAAGGCAAAAAATAATTTACAATTATTTTTGAAATTCAAGAATTTAGACAGATCCCCAAAAAACACATCAGGAGTAGGAATCTTTGGTTCAGCAGCATGTGAATGAGCAAGATAGGCGGAAATTCCCCGCACTTCAGCAGCGAGCTGCTCCACACGATCAGACAATTGCTTCATCTCCATTGAGAGAAAAATTCCTCCTACGGCCTCAGAGATATAGAGGAAAAAATATGCACACAAAAAAAAAAAATTCTGACACTTTTTTCCTTTTTTTTTTTTTTTTATACAATTCTCTCCTGCTATCGAGTAACCTAGGATCTGCGGTATGGCTGGTGATTCTGTTATGATGAGTCACCGAAGGAGGAAAAAACAAAATACCAGCTAAGTCCAGAAAAACCAGAGAGGTTGGCAGCTATCGGATTGCAGACCCCTGAACCTATCCACAACAACTAGCAGTAGCCGTGGGGGGTTCCTATGGTGCCCTAGACCCCTCGATCACAGCCGGAGAACTACATAGCCTAAAGACAGAAAGAGGAAAAACTAAACTGCCCCAGAGCAGACCCCAAAGCAATAGGCAGCCCCCAACATATAATAACGGTGAAGCAAGATGAAAACACTAACACAGATAGAAAGATAATTTGAGCAAATGATGGGGCCCAAGCTAACTACATAAGACAGGATAGGAAAGCTGCTGTCTGCCATCCGCAAAAACCCTATCAAAATGAGCCAACCGACTGATAGGAAAAACAGGCCCTGAAGTCGCTAGGCTTCAAAAGACTATATCAGCACTCAGGTATATTCTGAAGACAGAGCAAAAGAACAACAGATCAGAGACAAAAATGGAATTCAGCTCACCCCCGGCCGGGGATAGCACAACTCCCAAAAAACAAGGCAAAACAAAAACAAAACTGAAGAGTACAAAGCAGAGCAGAAAAACTTAGCTTTGAGATGCAGGAATCAGACTGGTCTCCAAGAATCCAGCAGGAAAATCACCAGCCAGGAAGAAGGGCGTCGGCAGCCTTATATCCAGTCCTCAATTCCAGCCACCTAGTCATCATCTAGCTGCCCAGGTGTTTGGTAATCAGTCTCACTACCTTCCTTCACTAAAGGAGGGAGTTCATCAGACCTCAATGGTGAAGGGAAAAATGAACTCACAACACCTGCCCGTGTATCCTCCCACAAATGAATTACAGCCTGCCTCTTCGCACAGCCTCTGAACTATGTGCAGGATGGAGTTCCACCTTGTTGCAATGTCGATAATTAGGAGGTGCTTGGGATGGTGGATCAATCGCTGCAGCTTCTGCATACGACTGGAGTGTACGGGCGACCGGCGGATGTGCGAGCACAGTCTTCGCATATTATGGAGGAGGGGTGTTAACTCCGGATAATTATTGAGGAAGCACTGCACCACCAGGTTCAAGGTGTGAGCCAGGCAAGGTATGTGTCTGAGTTTTGAAAGGGCTATGGCTGCCACAAAATTCCGGCCGTTATCACTAACTACCTTGCCTGCCTCAAGATGTAGACTGCCCAGCCATGACTCAGTTTGTCGCTGCAAGTAGTCTGCCAGTACCTCCACAGTGTGTCTGTTGTCACCCAAACACATCATCTTCAACACAGCCTGATGACGCTTACCACTAGCTGTTCGATAGTGGGACACCTCGTGTGCAACACTGGCAGCTGTGGATGGAGTGCTCGTGCAACTGCGTTCTGTGGACGAGCTTTCGCTTCTGGAGGAGGAGGGTTGAATGCCTGCAGCCAACTGTTTCCTATACCGTGGGCTAGGCAGCACTCTCCCACCGCCGCTGTCCCCTGTGGACCCTGCATCCACCAAATTAATCCAGTGCGCAGTGATGGACACGTAATGGCCCTGGCCATGCCTACTGGATCATGCAACTGTAGTGAGGTGCACTTTTCCACTCACTGATTGCTTGAGTGCATGGACAATGCGGTCTTTCACATGCACGTGGAGGGTTGGGATGGCTTTTCGCGAAAAGAATTGCCGACTGTGTAGGTCATAGCGAGGTACTGCTTAGGCCATGAGCCCGCGGAAAGCTTTGCTTTCAACCAACCGGTAGGGCATCATCTCTAACGAAATTAGTTTGGCAATGTGGGCGTTAAAAGCCAGTGTACGCCGATGAGAGGATGAGTACTTTCTTGTCCTACTCTGGTAGGGTGAGTTGGACTTGAGAGCTGCATATGGTAGAACTAGCGGTGGACATGGCGGACTGAGACAGGGTTGGTGATGGTGATGGTGGTGGTGGTGGTGTTGCTGATGGCCTAGATTCAGACATTCATAGCAATAACATTGTGATTCCATGACTGCTTTGCCCTTGCGACGACACTTCGACATTTGCTGCTGGTGGTGTGCTAACCGGTGGGCTTACAGTGGGCGAAGCGATGTAGCGTTGCTGACTACCTTCATTCGGAGCAGGTGCACATGTGGTACATGAGGTTTGGTAGTCCGTCCACGCTTGCAAGTGCATGGTGGTTAAATGTCTAAGCATGCAACTGGTATTCAAATTTCTCAGATTTTTCCCTCGGCTAAAGGTCTTTGCGCACTTCTTACAGATATCTTTTGCCTGATCATTAGGATTTTGTTCAAAAAAGTGCCACACTGCACTCTTCCTACTATGGAAGACATTTTGAGACCTTGCACGCTGTGCTAATTTGACCGTCTGGCCAAGTTGTCCTGCAACTCTTTTGGTTTTTGTAACACGTTTTTGGACTGCTACGGTCCTGCCAGATAACAGCTGTTGCGATGTCGTTGCCTGCTGCGGATCCTCCTCCTCCTCTTCTGAGCTATTGGCAGCGGCACCCTCTTCCCCCAATGGATGCCAATCTGGGTCAACAACTGGGACATCCATTATCTCCTCTTCAATTTCATGTGCACCTTCCTCTGTGTCACCGTGTAAGGTGGCAACTTCCATATTAAATTAGAAAATGGTAGCACACCAAATATGAAATATGTGAAATACGAATAGCAAAATGGCTTTAGTAATACATTTCATAATGGCTTTTGTAAGGCATATCAAATACATTTCATAATGGCTTTTGTAAGGCATATCAAATATGAAATAAGTGACATATGAATAGCATAATGGCTTTTGTAATCTTGAAAGACATATAAGATACTTAGCACAAAATTTGGCCAAAAGATGTGAGCCCATTCACCAACGACAAGGTGATCTCAGATTGAATGGGTCCCTATACTGACTGCCTGGTGTGAACTGACCTCTGGCTAGTAACATGATAACTAGCCAGAGGTCAGTTCACACCAGGCAGTCAGTATAGGGACCCAGTCAATCTGAGATCACCTTGTCGTTGGTGAATGGGCTCACATCTTTTGGCCAAATTTTGTGCTAAGTATCTCATATGTCTTTCAAGATTACAAAAGCCATTATGCTATTCATATGTCACTTATTTCATATTTGATATGCCTTACAAAAGCCATTATGAAATGTATTACTAAACCAATTTTGCTATTCGTATTTCACATATTTCATATTTGGTGTGCTACCATTTTCTAATTTAATACCTCAATGTAACAGGCTGAAATTGGATGGTGTATGACAAGGTGGAGGGTGTCTATAGGATTGGTGAGAATTTGAATCTCGCTATAGAATTGAGGACGCAGAACTATTGTCTCAGGACCAGGAGAGATTACACCTCAATGTAACAGGCTGAATTTGGATGGTGTATGACAAGGTGGAGGATGTCTATAGGATTGGTGAGAATTTGAATCTCACTAGAGATTGAGGACGCAGAACTATTGTCTCAGGACCATGAGAGATTACACCTCAATGTAACAGGCTGAAATTGGATGGTGTATGACAAGGTGGAGTGTTATGAATGAGTAACCGAGGAGGAAAAACAAAAACAAGCTAAGCCCCAGAAAACCAGAGAGGTTGGTAACTAAGTGGATTGCAGACCCCTGATCCTATCCACACAACTAGCAGTAGCAGTGGAGCGTACCTACGATGATCCTAGATGCCTCGTCACAGCCGGAGAACTAAATAAGACTAAACCAAGAAAAGGGGAAATCTAAACTGCCCCAGAGCAGACCCCAAAGCAATAGACAGCCCCCAAACATGTATTGTCGGTGACACAAGATGAAAACACAAACACAGATAGAAATATAGGCTGAATAAATGATGGGGCCCACACTAACTAGAAAGGACAGGAAAGGAAAGATGCTGTCTGCAATCATGCACAAAACCCTGCCAAAAAATGTCCAACACTTTCTGATAGCAAAAACCCTGAAGTCGCTAGACTTCAATTCCCTATATCAGCTCTCTGGTATATTCTGAAGACAATACCAAAAGAGACCAATCTGATCAGGAACAAAAAGCAAACTGGCATAAACTGAGAAAAAAGAAAGGAAATTCAGCACAGCCCCAGCAGGGGCTGGCTGAACACAAAAACTGAGTAAACCAGACCAAATCTCATGTGAAAAAATAGCAGAGCACACTTTGCTTGAGAAGGCAGGAACAGAACTGGAAACCAGAACCTCAGGGCAGGAAAAAATCACCAGCACAAAATTAGGGAGTCGGCTGTCTTAAATCCAGTCAGAGACTCCTGATGTCCAATCACAGTCCTCCTCCTCAGGTGCAGGTCTCTGCCATTTAGATCAGCTTCATTACCTGCTGTCACCACCAGAGGGAGCCCAGATGTACAATTCACGACTCCTCTGTCAACACAGCCAGCTCCACCACCCTCACCAAAAGCCTGAGGTAAACCAGAAAATGAGTTCACAACAGTGTAGGGTGTCTATAGGATTGGTGAGAATTTGGATCTCACTAGAGATTTGAGGATGCAGAACTATTGTCTCAGGCACAGGAGAGATTACACCTCAATGTAACAGGCTGAAATTGGATGGTGTATGACAAGGTGGAGGGTGTCTATAGGATTGGTGACAATTTGAATCTCACTATAGATTTGAGAATGCAGAACTATTGTCTCAGGACCAGGAGAGATTACACCTCAATGTAACAGGCTGAAATTGGATGGTGTATGACAAGGTGGAGGGTGTCTATAGAATTGGTGAGAATTTGGATCTCACTAGAGATTTGAGGACGCTGACAATGATGCTCTCAGTCCAAGTATGGACGCAGGCAGCCTAATAAGCATAACTGCTGCACAGTGCACACACAAAAGGGTGGAAAAATGAATGCTTGGTAACTGTGCAGAAAAGAGGAAGAAAAGTATTTTTGCTTTTAAAAAAGCAGTTTGCACAGCAGTGTGCAAACAGCAATGCAGCTATCAGGGAGCCTTATAAGGCAGCCTAATAACCAATAGAGCTGATGCACAAAAATAGAGCCTCCCCTGTCACTGCACACAAAGTGTTGTGTTGTAAGTGGAAATCGCTAACAGCAGAAGCAGTTTTTTTGTTCTTCTTCCCTGCCTAACGCTTTCCCTACAGAATCAGCAGCAGCAGCTCTCCCTATGCTAAGATCGGCATAAGTAAGATGGTGGTCGGCGTTTGCACCCTTTTATAGCCCCTGTGACGCCACACAAAGCCAGCCAATCACTTGTATGCCCTTCTCAAAGATGGTGGTGACCGATGCCTATGTCATCGCGTTGCCCACAGTGTGCGTCCTCCATCATTGGCTGAAAAAGGGCGCTGGAAACATCTTTTACGCTATGGTCGGGTTTCGTTTCATGAAACGCGACTTCAGCGAAAGTTGCCGACTTTTTAATATGACCGACCCGTTTTGCTCAACTCTAGTCTGCCGTCTTAGAAATTTTAAGGATGGAGGCAACATGACACTCACCATATCCCTCTGCTAATAAAGCCAGAATTAAGCCCTTCTTTTCCTCACTCAAGACTTTTCTTTTCAATTCATTTGGCATGGTTAAAAGTTATTTTTTTATTCCTATTACTTTTGGGCTATTACTAGCACTTGTTTTGCCATCCAGCTGTAGCAATTTATGGGTACTACAGAATCTTATTGCGTGGGATAATACAAAACTGAGACCAAAGTTGATGCAAATGAGTATACTAACAAGAGAAACAAAACTAACAGAGCACTTCCTACAATAGTAACGAAAACACAGCAAAATATAGAATAGTGCAAGTAAAGCAAAACTAACAGAGCACTTCCTGCAACCGTAACGAATGCACAGCACAATATGGAAATGTCCAGTGTAACTGAAGAGCGAGGCACAACCGCTAATATGAACCAGTACAACAGTAATATGATGCAGGTATGCACAAGGCACTAAACATGGGAGTCCAGCAGCAAGTATGAGAGTAAGCACACTGCATTTAATAAAGAAGTCCAGCTTTATTATGAATGAGCATACACACAGCACTAAAGTGTAGAAGTACTGCAATCATATGGGTGTAAATGCACACGGCACTTAAATGTAGAAGACCAGCACTATGTGGGAGTGGCATTAACATGAAGGTCACTATATGTACCTTTTTGGGCTGAATGTCCCGCACAAGTCCAGCACCGCAGCCCAACAAACATAGGCCTAGAGAAGATGGTAATGTCAGGATTCTGTACAGGCCACAGCAGATCCAGGTGCGAATAGTTCCACACTAGAAGTCCAGACAGTAGTTTAGCACAGACAGCATCAGGGAGACGCACAGAGGACTGTAGGTAGCATAATGTGGAGAGAAAGAGCACCGAGTATTGATCAGCAGCAGGGAGTTCACCAGAAGACAGGCAGGAGCTCAGGAGCCAACAGCAACAAAATACTCAGGCAAAGAGGAACACACGACCCAGACTTAAATAATCAGAACAGACAGGAAGTTCCATGACAAGGTGAGATATAAGTCTCCACCTTGGATAAGGGCAAACAGGCACAAAGAAAAGCCCAGAATCCTTACACCAGCTTGTCCTATTTCAAGAGGATTGTGAACACCACAGCAGGGTTTTTTTATACTTTCCTTCATTAAAAAAGATTTGGTTCAGGTGATCACCTAATCAAAAGCACATTACGTAGAATGAGGTGTTTTTGCCACTGCACTTGGGGGCACTTTCAAAGTTTTCCCAATTTTTAGGACTAACTGACCTTCATTTCTTAAAGTAATGATGGCCACTCGTTTTTCTTTACTTAGTTGCTTTTTTCTTGCCATAATACAAATTCTAACTGTCTATTCAGTAGGACTATCACCTGTGTATCCACCAGTCTTCTGCACAACACAACTGCTGGTCCCAACCTCATTTAGAAGGCAAGAAATCCCACTTATTAAACCTGACAGGGCACACCTGTAAAGTGAAAACTATTTCCGGTGACTACCTCTTGAAGCTCATCAAGAGAATGCCAAGTGTGTGCAAAGCAGTAATCAAAGCAAAAGTGGCTACTTTGAAGAACCTAGAATATAAGACATATTTTCAGTTGTTTCACACTTTTTTGTTACTTATATAATTCCACATGTGTTAATTCATAGTTTTGATGCCTTAAGAGTGAATCTACAATTTTCATAGTCATGAAAATAAAGAAAACTCTTTGAATGAGAAGGTGTAGAAGGTGTGTCCAAACTTTTGGTCCGTACTGTATATATAAAAATGTACAGTTGTGGCTAAAAGTATTGACACCCCTGCAGTTCTGTCAGATAATACTCAGTTTCTTCCTGAAAATGATTGCAAACACAAATTCTTTGGTATTATTATCTTCATTTAATTTGTCTTAAATGAAAAAACACAAAAAGAATTGTCCTAAAGCCAAATTGGATATAATTCCACACCAAACATAAAAAAGAAGGTGGACAAAAGTATTGACACTGTTCGAAAAATCATGTGATGCTTCTCTAATTTGTGTAATTAACACCACCTGTAACTTACCTGTGGCACCTAACAGGTGTTGGCAATAACTAAATCACACTTGCAGCCAGTTGACATGGATTAAAGTTGACTCAACCTCTGTCCTGTGTCCTTGTGTGTACCACATTGAGCATGGAGAAAAGAAAGAAGACCAAAGAACTGTCTGAGGACTTGAGAAACCAAATTGTGAGGAAGCATGAGCAATCTCAAGGCTACAAGTCCATCTCCAAAGACCTGAATGTTCCTGTGTCTACCGTGCGCAGTGTCATCAAGAAGTTTAAAGCCCATGGCACTGTGGCTAACCTCCCTAGATGTGGACGGAAAAGAAAAATTGACAAGAGATTTCAACACAAGATTGTGCAGATGTTGGATAAAGAACCTCGACTAATATCCAAACAAGTTCAAGCTGCCCTGCAGTCCGAGGGTACAACAGTGTCAACCCGTACTATCCGTCGGCGTCTGAAAAAAAAGGGACTGTATGGTAGGAGTCCCAGGAAGACCCCACTTCTTACCCCGAGACATAAAAAAGCCAGGCTTGAGTTTGCCAAAACTTACCTGAAAAAGCCTAAAACGTTTTGAAAGAATGTTCTCTGGTCAGATGAGACAAAAGTAGAGCTTTTTGGGCAAAGGCATCAACATAGAGTTTACAGGAGAAAAAAAGAGGCATTCAAAGAAAAGAACACGGTCCCTACAGTCAAACATGGCGGAGGTTCCCTGATGTTTTGGGGTTGCTTTGCTGCCTCTGGCACTGGACTGCTTGACTGTGTGCATGGCATTATGAAGTCTGAAGACTACCAACAAATTTTGCAGCATAATGTAGGGCCCAGTGTGAGAAAGCTGGGTCTCCCTCAGAGGTCATGGGTCTTCTAGCAGGACAATGACCCAAAACACACTTCAAAAGGCACTAGAAAATGGTTTGAGAGAAAGCACTGGAGACTTCTAAGGTGGCCAGCAATGAGTCCAGACCTGAATCCCATAGAACACCAGTGGAGAGATCTAAAAATGGCAGTTTGGAGAAGGCACCCTTCAAATATCAGGGACCTGGAGCAGTTTGACAAACAAGAATGGTCTAAAATTCCAGCAGAGGATTGCAAGAAACTCATTGATGGTTACCGGAAGCAGTTGGTCGCTGTTATTTTGGCTAAAGGTTGTGCAACCAAGTATTAGGCTGAGGGTGCCAATACTTTTGTCTGGCCCATTTTTGGAGTTTTGTGTGAAACGATCAATGTTTTGCTTTTTGCTTCATTCTCTTTTGTGTTTTTTCATTTAAGACAAATTAAATGGAGATAATAATACCAAAGAATTTGTGTTTGCAATCATTTTCAGGAAGAAACTGAGTATTATCTGACAGAATTGCAGGGGTGTCAATACTTTTGGCAACAACTGTATAACAATGGATTTTTTTTTATATACAATACTTATGTAATATGTAATATACTTTTATACATACTTTTATTTTTTTGGTTCTCCTTGATCCATCAGACATGATTTATGTTGGAAGTTTATATTCCATTCCAAAATGAAGCCAATTATTGACGACAGATGGTTTTGTAAATGAGTAAATGAACACCTGTTTAGAGGATGTCCGCTCAGAAGCCCACGCAGTGACCCGCGCCTCCAAACACTTTGTGTTTCTCATAAGGATACAAAGAAATCAAGTCAGACAGGTTCAGGCTTAATGAATTATATACTAGAAGGGGGAATGAGCAGAGCAAATGTAGGTCAACAATGTCAATTAGCGTGATTGGGAATATAATTATTAGTCATTTTATATTTAACATAGTATTTTATGTATTATGGTCATTTTCAGGTCCGCAATTCTGCATTAACTAATTGCATAATGTTGTTTATAATGGTCAGAGCTCAGTTTTCCTGATTGATCCAAATTCTTTGCAAATCAAAGGCATTACATAATAAGAATTCTGTCTGCCTTCAGCCACCACTAGAGGAAGCTTAGGAGACTTTTACTGTATATTACGCCATTATTGAGTTAATTGTACAAACAGCCTGCAGTAACCTCTGAGCTCCACCTAGTGGTGACTATATGTAGTGTGAGAATCATGTGGGAATAGTGGAAGAGGGCAGGTATATCTCGCCCAGATTCCTTTCCTATGTGGCCTAGTCTGGTCAGTATCGCACCTGCTTGCTAATGAATAATGGGAGGTGGATATAAAAGGATGCCAGGTGGTTGTGTGAGTGTCTCAGCCTGGGAACACAGAGAGCCTGTCTGTGTGAGAGACACACGTGAGTGAGAGCAGCGCCCACTGCAACTGTGGTTTGGCTCGACGGGAGAAGCCCGCCAGTTGGTAGTTAGGTTGTACTTTGTTTAGTTAGTGCCAGACAGGCAAGGATTTGTTTTATGTTTTATTTCTTTATGCATTGCTTTCACCATTAATAAACCTGACCCAGTGTCAGTTATACCCGAATCCCAGCTCTGCGCTTGAGTTCCATGCTGAACGCACGTGACCTTTGACCCCAGCAAAGGCGATCCCGGAGTGTTTTATCACATTGTGGTGGAGAACGCGGGCATCACGTTGCAAGCATGAGCATGGAGGACGTGGTGAAAGCGCTGGTACAGTCCACCGCCGTCCAGCAAGAAGCTAATCGGGTGATGATGGCCCAGCTGAAGGAGTTGGTGGACATGACAGCTACCGATCGTTCGCTTCTCCAGCAGGTGGCGCAGCGCCTGGCAAGCCTACATGAGGTTAACCTGGAAGCCGGGTCGAGAGTGATTCACGTGAGTCGGTACTGGCAGAAGATGACGACCGAAGATGACATCGAGGCATACCTGACCACGTTTGAACGGACGGCGGTACGAGAAAAATGGCCGAAGGCACGGTGGGCCGGCCTGATTGCCCCGTTTCTTTCTGGTTAGGCCCAAAAGGCTTATTATGACTTAGAGCCTGAAGCTGCGCAGGACTTTGACAAACTGAAAGCCGAGATCTTGGCCCGGCTGGGAGTGACGACCGCTGTCCGTGCACAGAGAGTGCATCAATGGACTTAGCCGGATAAACCACCGCGGTCACATATGTTCGACCTGATCCACGTGACGAAGAAGTGGCTACAACCCGAGGTGCTGACAGCGCCAGAGATAATCCAGAGAGTCGTCATGGACAAGTACCTGAGAGCTCTACCGCCAGCCCTGAGGAAGTGGGTAAGCCATGGAAATCCTACGACGGCAGATCAACTGGTGGATCTGGTTGAATGTTACTCCGTGGCGGAAGGACTCCGAGACGACGTTACCCCACCTCGTTCTTCATCATCTCCACGTGGAACCGGTAAGACTGTTCCAGGGAGTAGGGGAGATGGAAAAATCCCTAAGACAGTGGGGGAGGAAAATGGGACTACACGCACTGCGAGGCCGAGAGTACCGAACTACGGTCTAAGCAAGGGGCCCGTTAGGTGTTTCCGCTGCCAAGAGATGGGACATATTGCTGCGAACTGTCCGGTCACTACTGAACCCATGCAGTGCGACATCACAGACTCTAAAAAACGCATGTCTATGGTTGCACGGGTAGTGAGTGTGAATGCCGGTCAAAAGGATGCGGAAAAACACTTGTGTGATTTAACTGTTGATGGCAAAAATGTGGTGGCATTGTTAGACTCGGGAAGTGTGGTGACTCTGGTGAAGGCCAGTCTGGTGTCAGCCCCGACTGGACCATCAGACAAATTTTCTGTAACGTGTGTGTATGGAGACACCTGTTCGTACCTCACCACGGTCATATGCATTACTACTTCCTATGGGTCGGTGCAACATAAAGTGGGACTCGTCCCGGCGTTATTGCATGATGTTATCCTGGGCCGGGATTTTCCCCACTGATGGCAATTGTGGGAGAATCAGTTGATGCCCTTGGGTAATCGTGTACATGATTCTTCTCCCAGGGTGCATGGGGGTCCCGAACCCCTGGAAGAGGTCTCCCCGGAAGACTCGGGGGAAGAGTCTGCGGGAAATGACCTGCAGTTCCCGTTTTCAGTCATGGCGGGTGATACGGAGGAGACCGGGGAAGAGGAGGAGGCCGACAGCCGTCCACCTCCCCGTTTGCCGGATTTAGAAGTTCAGAAAGATGACTTCCAAAGTGAGCAAATAAAGGATCCTACCCTTTCTCAGGCTAGGACAAATGTAAAAGTGATAAACGGGGTACCCATAGAACCTGGCTCTAGGCTGGCATATCCTTACATGGTTCTGGAGAATGATTTACTCTATCAGATAGAGAAAAAGGGGGAAGGTACGGTGCAACTATTAGTCGTGCCAAAACCCTACCGGCGGCAGGTGCTGGACCTGACCCACGGACATGTGATGGGAGGTCACCTGGGAGTCCAGAAAACCACCGAAAGGATATTACACTGTTTTGTTTGGCCAGGCATGCATCACGATATTCGTGTATATTGTGAGTCTTGTCTTGACTGCCAAGCCTCTGCACCTAAGCCCCGGTTCTGTAGCCCTTTGGTACCCCTACCTATTATTGAAGTCCCGTTTGAGAGGATTGGGATGGATTTAGTTGGACCCCTTCCACGGTCTGCACGTGGACACCAACATATCCTGGTCATCTTGGATTATGCCACTCGTTACCCGGAGGCCATCCCTTTGCGTAACACGGCCACCAAGACGATTGCCAAGGAACTGGTGCATGTGTTTAGTCGGGTCGGTATACCAAAACAGATACTCACCGACCAGGGGACCCCCTCTATGTCCAGGGTAATGAAGGAGCTCTGCTGATTGTTACAAATCGAACCGTTACGCACATCCGTGTATCATCCTCAAACAGACGGGTTGGTCGAACGGTTCAATAAAACTCTGAAGCAGATGCTGAGAAAGGTGATAGACAAGGATGGGAAGAACTGGGACTATTTACTTCCGTATTTGCTTTTTGCCATCAGGGAAGTACCCCAGTCTTCCACGGGATTCTCGCCTTTCGAGTTATTGTGTGAGAGACACACGTGAGTGAGAGCAGTGCCCACTGCAACTGTGGTTTGGCTGGACGGGAGAAGCCCGCCAGTTGGTAGTTAGGTTGTACTTTGTTTAGTTAGTGCCGGACAGGCAAGGATTTGTTTTATGTTTTATTTCTTTATGCATTGCTTTCACCATTAATAAACCTGACCCAGTGTCAGTTATACCCGAATCCCAGCTCTGCGCCTGAGTTCCATGCTGAACGCACGTGACCTTTGACCCCAGCAAAGGCGATCCCGGAGTGTTTTATCACAGTAGCCAGAAAGTTATGTCATTTTATGTCTTTTAGAGCTATGCATTAGAACAATCGGAGCAATAATTATTCCCAAACAAACTTTCTGATCACTGGTGTCTGAGCGATCTTGAGATCAGGCCTCTGAAATGCCAAGGAGGACAATCTGCAGTCCCATTCTGAAAGGGCAAAGGTGAGTGTGCTCAACCAACACTCCATTCATGTGGGACTGCGGAGGTTGAACACACTCACTCCTGATCACAGTGCTCAGCTATTTTTGGCAGTCTCATAGACAAATATTGTAATGGGGCTCTAGCATATGCACATCTGCTCCATTCCAGACAGATATTCAGAGTTCTGATCCGTCAAAGTGATCAGCAAACTACCCTCTATCCAATCAATAGGGGATATCTATTTTTTTTTTGGGGGGGATTATTCCTTTAATTGACATCAGTGAATAAGCAATTCTTACTATAGTAAATTTGTTGGATCCTCTGATCTAGAGATATCTTCACAAATCAGGACTTAGTCTTCTTTCCCATTCATCTCCATTCCATTTCTGGACCCCACATTAAGGTCACTTGCTACTCTATATGTTCCTTCATCAATCATTTTTGATTTCCACATCCTTTAAATTATCACATCCTCTCCAGTACATTATAAGAAGAGGCCAGAGGTAGAAGAAGCTTTACCATGTGGTAGTATGGTTAGCGGCAAAGCCTGGTGGGGGGCATATCTTATTATTGGATTTTATAGAAAATATAAAGTGTGGATTTTCTTTCTCAGATGGATCCCAAAATGTCCCGTGTATCTTAGTTTTCCTTTTAAATAGTTGTACAATTTTATCTTTTAATTTTCATTGTATTAATGTTTTTTTTATTCATTTCTGTATTATTTTCTTATTAATTTCATGAATATTTCTTTATTGTTATTTTATTTATTTACTTATGATTTTTTATTGTGTTATTTTATTTACTAATCATTTTTGTATTTTATCGCTCTATGATTGCTTTCTTCATTTTATTTTATTTATTTTTTTACTTTATGAATGCTTGTATTTTTGCATTTCTTGTATGCTTTTCTTCTAAATAGTAAAAGGAAACTGAACTTCTTCAGATTCTTCAGACTCATCTTATTACTGTATGCAGAGCAAGGACCCAGACAAAGTTTTCCCTTGCGCCTTATTAGATGCGAGCACGCACTTCTGAAGAGTTCCTTGCTTCTACAAGAAAGTGCTTGTTTCTGACAGTTTGGAATAGGTTTCATGATAATTGGGTACACATCAGCCGCCGAGATTGCAATTTATATTGCACTTACACTACAATGTAATTGCCATCAGTAATAAAAATTATCATGATGCACAAAGGAAAGACGAGGAAAATGAGAATTAAACAAGACAGCGTTTATATGGTAGACAGCAAAATGCAAGCAATAACGATATAGAGATGAGCCCTGGAAAATTGTCCCATCATCGTTTCACTATTGAGTGAATTCCCTATAACGGAGCCATATTTGCCATCATTAAGTCAATAAAGAATGATATAATAAACGAAATTTCCCTCATGTGAGCTTCCACTTATAAAATATGGATCCATAATTGAAAATGTAAAGTTATGACTAAGGACACCTTTCTGTGCCAGAATCACGGTAGCTTTCTTTTAGGTTTTTTTAGCTGAATCAATAAACGTTACCATTTTATCAGGATGGAAGTGCCGAGGTAAATCCTTCCCTTCTTCCTATAAGTAAAGTTAGTTTTCACTGGTTCATCTGTCTATAATTGACCAATTATATCCACAGTAGAGAAAAGTGAATAGGTACATAGCAAATTTTTTACAAATTTTTCATAATTTGATCAAGTTCCAGTCAGTCTGGTGCCATTTTGCTGGATTCTGAGGGTCTGGAAAAAATTAAAAAATGTTATACTTACCTTTTCTTGGTCTATCATATTCTTCTGCTGGTTGCTACCGGTTCCTTGATCATCTGACTTGGCTCTTCTGTATTCTATCTAATTCTTTGCTGTTTTCCATTGCTGCTGTTCTCAATAAGGCACCACATAAGCGTTGACGTTAATGGTGTGTATTATGGCCCATACGAAGGCATGGAGCCTTCATAGAACAGCAGTACAGGAGGTCCAGAATACAAAAGAGATGAAAGAAAATAAAACAAGAGCCGACTGTAGGACAGACAGTGGTTGAAACACTATGGATCAAGTCTCCTAACCTGTTTTGAGCGAATCTGCCAAATTCAAATTTTGTTGGAAAAAGTTGAGTAAAAAGTGCAGTAGGGTCTTATATGATAAAAAAGGACAATAAGGGGTAGGGAATTACTCACCTAGTAAAGTGTATCACACAGCAAGAATCAAATTTAAATTTGTCAGCTTCTGCAGTCTCACGGGTTAAAAAACTCTTTAAAATGTCGGAAGAAAAACAATAGGTGGGTCGCTGCTCTGCTGATGGAAATCCAAAAGAATGATCCAGGATACAGTATGCATATCCCCCATCCTGGTATGTGCATGTATATACAGTGGGGCAAAAAAGTATTTAGTCAGTCAGCAATAGTGCAAGTTCCACCACTTAAAAAGATGAGAGGCGTCTGTAATTTACATCATAGGTAGACCTCAACTATGGGAGACAAACTGAGAAAAAAAAATCCAGAAAATCACATTGGCTGTTTTTTTTTCATTTTATTTGCATATTATGGTGGAAAATAAGTATTTGGTCAGAAACAAAATTTCATCTCAATACTTTGTGATATATCCTTTGTTGGCAATGACAGAGGTCAAACGTTTTCTGTAAGTCTTCACAAGGTTGCCACACACTGTTGTTGGTATGTTGGCCCATTCCTCCATGCAGATCTCCTCTAGAGCAGTGATGTTTTTGGCTTTTCGCTTGGCAACACAGACTTTCAACTCCCTCCAAAGGTTTTCTATAGGGTTGAGATCTGGAGACTGGCTAGGCCACTCCAGGACCTTGAAATGCTTCTTACGAAGCCACTCCTTCGTTGCCCTGGCGGTGTGCTTTGGATCATTGTCATGTTGAAAGACCCAGCCACATTTCATCTTCAATGCCCTTGCTGATGGAAGGAGGTTTACACTCAAAATCTCACGATACATGGCCCCATTCATTCTTTCATGTACCCGGATCAGTTGTCCTGGACCCTTTGCAGAGAAACAGCCCCAAAGCATGATGTTTCCACCGCCATGCTTTACAGTAGGTATGGTGTTTGATGGATGCAACTTAGTATTCTTTTTCCTCCAAACACGACAAGTTGTGTTTCTACCAAACAGTTCCAGTTTGGTTTCATCAGACCATAGGACATTCTCCCAAAACTCCTCTGGATCATCCAAATGCTCTCTAGCAAACTTCAGACGGGCCCGGACATGTACAGGCTTAAGCAGTGGGACACGTCTGGCACTGCAGGATCTGAGTCCATGGTGGCGTAGTGTGTTACTTATGGTAGGCCTTGTTACATTGGTCCCAGCTCTCTGCAGTTCACTCACTAGGTCCCCCCGCGTGGTTCTGGGATTTTTGCTCACCGTTCTTGTGATCATTCTGACCCCACGGGGTGGGATTTTGCCTGGAGCACCAGATCGAGGGAGATTATCAGTGGTCTTGTATGTCTTCCATTTTCTAATTATTGCTCCCACAGTTGATTTCTTCACTCCAAGCTGGTTGGCTATTGCAGATTCAGTCTTCCCAGCCTGGTGCAGGGCTACAATTTTGTTTTGTTTCTGGTGTCCTTTGATAGCTCTTTGGTCTTCACCATAGTGGAGTTTGGAGTCAGACTGTTTGAGGGTGTGCACAGGTGTCTTTTTATACTGATAACAAGTTTAAACAGGTGCCATTACTACAGGTAATGAGTGGAGGAAAGAGGAGACTCTTAAAGAAGAAGTTACAGGTCTGTGAGAGCCAGAAATCTTGATTGCTTGTTTCTGACCAAATACTTATTTTCCACCATAATATGCAAATAAAATGAAAAAAAAACAGACAATGTGATTTTCTGGATTTTTTTTTCTCAGTTTGTCTCCCATAGTTGAGGTCTACCTATGATGTAAATTACAGACGCCTCTCATCTTTTTAAGTGGTGGAACTTGCACTATTGCTGACTGACTAAATACTTTTTTGCCCCACTGTATATAGAAAAGCTCAGTTGAGAAGAAACGTTGCCTTGATATGTGGGCTGAATAAACTCACTACCACTTGAAAGACTAACTATGGAGTGCTGCCTTTATTTGGAATGAATATTGGATATTGCGGCTCAAAACAAGACTTTCTGCCAGGGGCCGGGCACCCGATGCTAAGTACTGTGCTGTTTCCTTTTTTCAATATATGTATATATATATATATATATATATATATATATACACTGTACGTCCCTCAATCTAATATACATATATGCCCCCCATCCTGGTATTTACTTCCCTCATTTTAGCCCCATCCTGGTATAAACAGTCAAGTTGGCACCCTTGAAATTGTACAATAACACATTTTGTTATACACATGCTTATTTCATTTGTGTATATCGGCACAACACAAAAAAAGCAGAGAATAAAAGGCAAATTGGACAAAATTTCACACAAAACCCCAAAAATTATTGACACCTTTTCAAAATTGTGGGTAATCAACTTTGTTTCAAGCATGTGATGCTAGTTCAGACTCACCTGCGGCAAGTACAGGTAAGGGCAGTAAGAAAATCATACCTAAAACCAGATAAAAATTTTGCCCACCCCAGCCTAAAAATAGCAGCCTGCAGCTGCCCCAGAAAAGGCGCCTCTAATCAGATATGCCAATTCGGGCGCTTTGCTTGGCTCTTCCTATTTGCCCTGGTGTAGTGAAAAGTGGGTTAATATTTGAGGGGTTGATGTAAGCTTTGAAATGTCAGTTGACATCAAGCCCAGGGGTTAAGGTACTGTCACACTTAGCGATGTACCAGCGATCCCGACCAGCGATATGACGCGGTCAGGATCGCTGGTACATCGCTAAGTGGTCGCTAGTGAGCTGCCACATAGGCAGATCTCACTAGCGACATCGCTGGGGACGGGGGTCGCTACTTACCTGTCAGACGCGGCGATCCTGACGTCCTCCCTCCCGGCTCCACACGTCGCTCGTATCTCCACAGGAAGCCCAGCAGGAAGCTGACGACGAGAAACGGCTCAGGATGTTCTCGCGCGATCAGCGATAGCCAGCGTTGGAGCGGTCGGAGGTAAGTATCAGACACAGCGATATCGCTAGCAATATCGCTATAACGTCACTAGTTATAGCGATATTGCTAGCGATATCTCTTAGTGTGACATGCCCTTTAGTAATGGAAAACCTTCTATAAGATGCCCCCATTACTAACCTCATAGTGAAAATTAAATAAAGGCATACACAGATAAAAGCCTTTAATTGAAACAAATACACAGGGTTAGTAATGGGGGCATCTTAAGAAGCTTGTCTGTTTTATCTTGGCTGGTTATAAAAAATGGAGGGACCCCCCTCTTTTTTATTATTTAAAAAATGACATGGAGACGCCCCTCTATTTTGATAACCAGCCAAGATAACACTGACAGCTGAGGTCTGCAGCCCGCAGCTGTTGGTTTTGCATGCGCTGGTTATCAAGAATAGAGGGGATCCCACACCATTTCTTTATTTGATTTATTTATTGCACAGGCATCGGATGATCAAAACTCTCATCATCATATACCTTCTATCAGCGAGATCATGCGTACACACTGTCATACAGTATGTATGATAGCGTGGAAACCGCAGCACTCTGAGTGGTGGTAACGAACGAACGATCAGAGCCAGTGTCACACAGATACAGCGTAGGAAATGCCGAATGATCGGGCTGCCGAACCCAAACAGTAACACAGATTTCAGGGAGAAGTCCGTGTTCCAAGTCCGGAAACACTTGGTGTTTAGTATGGTCGGACCCTGAACTTTGACATTCTGGTTCGCCCATCCCTAATAATGAGATCTTCCTAAAATAATCCAAAGGGTTAAAAGGTAGGTTCCTCCATAGAGAGTACTCTTACCATTTATTGGATGCAGCTTTTCCACGGTCGAATTCCTGTACACAGGCTGACTTATTGAAGGGCCAATGTAAAAATAGGTGGAAAAAGAAAAACGTTTTCATTTTAATAATAATTTACCTCTGCACCACCTAGTTTGGCACATGTGCCAGGCAAGAGATGTGCATCAAACCACCTAGGCACAGATCTGCTACAAGATTTCACTCATTATCAACTACACCAGGCCGGGCTTGAGGTTAACCGGTACCAACCACTCATCTGTCTGCTGTTTGATCCCCGTGCACAGCTCCTGCGCAGTGTGGGATATGTCCCCCAAACAGAGGAGTCTTAGAACAGCCTGCTGTCACTTCCCCCTGGCAGTGCTGAAGTAGGTGGAGCAGGTCTTAATGTGAATGGATGAGGGGGTGGTGGAGAAAGAGGAGTAGGTGCAGTAGGCACCCTGGACAGAGAATCGTACATCAATCCTTGGTGGTGGTAGGACATGGGCTAGAAGACATTCTGCCTTTTCCCAGCCATGACTACATTTACCCAGTGGGCAGTTAGGGAGATTTAACTTCCCTGACCATGCTTACTGATTGCTGGGAACAATGTACTGAAAGACAGCCATCACCATCATTTTTTTAAACTATCTGTCTCTACTGGACATAATGGCAGCATTTCAAATGTCAGTAATTTAGAAATGCTGTTGTTGGGGGTGGCTAAAGGGGTATCTCCTCTTTCACTTGAGGGTTTGGGTAATAGAAAGCTGAACTCTTTCATGGGAAGGTGTGGAGTTGCTCGGTGACACTGGTGATGGTGGTGTCAAATTCTCTTTCTGTGGGGAGGAGGTGGCCCTGTTGATCATGAGCAGAAGAGGGAGGACTAAGCTCAGATCTGTCATCATTTGTAAAGTTTGTACTCCACTGCACCTCATGCTTGGAATTCAGATGCCTCTTCATGCAGGTGGTGCTCAGGTTCAGAAGATTTATGAATCTCTTCAGGCTCTGATGGCACAGCATGGAAACCATCCATCGTCTGTGGTCATTTTGTCAACACATTCCCTGACGAAATGCCACTCCAGGGAACTCTTTTGTGCTGGATTTGGTGTGCTGATTTCAGTGGCTCGATAGGTAGTAGCATGAGACGTATTGGCTAGGGGCCGCCTGCTGTTAATTTACACCCTGCTCCCTTTTTTGCTGTGCTGCTGGGGCATTGTGGCCACCTCCTCTTCCACCGAACTGTATACATCACTAGGATAACTTCTGCTCCATGTGGGGTCTAAAACCTCATCATCCCCTGCATCATCTTCCACCCACTCCTCACCCCTGCTGTCCTTGCCAGTCTGCACACTGTAGAAAGATGCTTCAGTTGGCAACTGTGTTTTGTCATCTTCTGATATGCGCTGCAGTGGTCCACTGATCATATGCATTATCGCTCCCACATATTCATCCTCCAACCTATGAAGTCTGTGCATCAGTCAACTCAGTCTCTTCCACTTCAGGTGCAAGGGCAGGTGGATGGACCACAAAATCCCAGTGGAGTCAGTCATTAAAAGCAGAAGAGACTGCTGCATGACTTGGGGATCAGACTGCTTGGCTAATTTGTAAGGGGATGAAGTGGAAGCCGGACAACCATTTCTGCAGAGGAAAGGGTGTAAGATAATGCGGAGGAACTGGAGACACTCTCAGCAATCCAATTTAACACCTTTTCAACATCTTGTGGCTTCACCATTTGTGCCACACTATTCGACCTTACGAAAGGACGCATAACATCCTGAGAAAGGTGTTGTATTTGGGCACACAGCAGGCACAGAACAACCACATCCCCTCCCTGCAGTAGCTACACCACCACTATCAACAGCCACATCATCATTTCCATGGGCACGTCCATGTCCCCTATTTGATGATCTCCTCATTTGTGGAAGTGATTTATCTAGAGACAACTCGCATAACATATGGTGCAAGAGTAGATTCATTTTTTTAAAAACAATCTTCATATAGAGACAGCGGTACAGTAAAATTATTGTTTGGCCTACAAATGGCAAAAAGATGGCTGCTGAGATTTATTTATTTGCCACACTACTCGTATAGACACAGCGGTACTGTCAAATTTGTTTGAACTACAAATGGCAAAGAGACAGTGGCTCAGTTTTATTTATTTGTCACACTACTAATACAGACAGAATGGAACAGTGAAATTATTTGTTTGGTCTACAAATGACAAAGAGACAGCTGTTGAGATTTATTTATTTGCCACACTACTAGTGTAGACAGAGCGGAACAGTAAAATAATTTTTTGGCCTACAATTGGCAAAGAGGCAGCTGCTGAGATTTATTTATTTGCCACACTACTCATATAGACACAGCGGAACAATCAAACTATTTGGTTGGCCTACAAATGGCAAAGAGACGACTGCAGAGTATAATTATTTTTAATGCACACTACTCGTACACACACGTCTGCAGAGTTCACACTTGGCACAGTACTACCACAGATGGGGTTGCAGAGTACACACAGCGGCTTTTTTGCACAGTACTCCCAAAGAAGGAGGTTGTAGAGTGCACACAGTGGCTTAAAGACACAAAACTCCCTCAGGCAGGATTGCAGAGTACACACAACAGATTTTTGGCACAGTAAGCCCACAGATATGGGTGCAGAGTACACACAGCGGCAGGACCTGGCAACTCAGCAGCAAAGTACAGACTGACAGAGTTTGTTGCTCAGGCATCTCCCTATAGGTGGAGATGTCTTAAGTACGCGATACCTCTTGGCAATAGTCTGGGGCCAAATTAGGGGCGTGCACACTGTCTGTCACGATCCATTTTTGGATTTGTGGCAGCTCAGGTTCCGCTCAGTTAAAACTTTTTTCCTTTTGGGCCATCGGGGGTTAATGTCAGTTTTTCCCCACTTGCAACCTGGTGTTACTGCAGTGTTGCTGGGTCAGCTGATGTGGGTGGTGACCACTACCATCATCCTTTATAGAGTCACCTGATGCATCAGCTGACTGTTGGCTATACAGGTCCTTTCTGGAGACCAGCCTAGCAGAAGCAGCTCTCTGGTGCCTGCCACATTTGGTGTTAAGAGTCCTGTTGCTGTTGATATCTGCGGTGTGGAGCTTTGCAGCAGCTAAGCTAAGTGTGATGTTTTTTCTCCTAGTCCCTTTTGGTGTTTGTCACTTTCCCATGTGTGTAATATCTGTAGTGGCAAAGGTTAGTGCTCCTTGCCGGCCAGTGCATTAGCCAGCATTAGCCAGGGCAGAGACAGGTGACATTAGGGATTAGGTTCCTGACAGCGGCAGGGATAAGGACCTGCATAGGGAGTTAGGAGAGTGAAGGGACAGGCTCAGGCTGAGCTCAGGTGGTGACCACCCCTCATTCCCTACCGCTAGGGCCTTCATTTCGCCTTTTCCATCCCGTTGTGTGTGAGTTTCGCCGTCCATTGACCGACCACTAGAGTTGAGCGAAATGGGTCGGTCATATTCAAAAGTCGCCGACTTTCGCTGAAGTCGGGTTTCATGAAACAAAACCCGGCCATAGCGTGAGGTCGGCGACCAGAGCGCCAAAGTCGCGTTTCAAAAGATGCTTTCAGCGCCCTTTTTCAGCCAATGATGGAGGACGCACACTGTGGGCAACGGTATGAGATAGGCATCGGTCACCACCATCTTGGAGAAGGGCATGCAAGTGATTGGCTGGCTTTGTGTTGCGTCACAGGGGCTATAAAAGGGTGTGAACGCCGACTGCCATCTTACTTATGCCGATCTTAGCATAGGGAGAGCTGCTGCTGATGATGATTCTGTAGGGAGAGCGTTAGGCAGGGAAGAAGAACTAAAAAACTGCTTCTGCTGTTAGCGATTTCCACTTACAACTACAGTCATGGCCAAAAGTTTAGAGAATGACACAAATATTATATTTTCACATGATCTGCTGGCCTCTGGTTTTTATGTGTGTTTGTCAGATGTTTTTATCACATACAGAAATATAATTGCAATCATATTATGAGTAGCAAAAGGTTATATTGACAGTTAGAATGAGTTAATGCAGCAAGTCAATATTTGCAGTGTTGACCCTTCTTCTTCATGACCTCAGCAATTCTCCCTGGCATGCTCTCAATCAACTTCTGGATCAAATCCTGACTGATAGCAGTCCATTCTTGCAAAATCAATGCTTTTATTTTGTCTGAATTTGAAGGTTTTTGTTTGTCCACCCGATCCCACAGCTGAAACACTTTTAAGAGACGGTCCTGGTGCTTGCTGGTCTTTCTTGGGCACCCTGCAGCCTTTTTGGCAACAAGGGAACCTCTCTCCTTGAAGTTCTTGATGATGCGATAGATTGTTGACTGAGGTGCAATCTTTCTAGCTGCGATACTCTTCCCTGTTAGGCCATTTTTGTGCAGTGCAATGATGACTGCACGTGTTTCTTTAGAGATAACCATGGTTAACAGAAGAGAAACAATGATGCCAAGCACCAGCCTCCTTTAAAAGTGTCCAGTGGTGTCATTCTTACTTAATCATGACAGATTGATCTCCAGCCCTGTCCTCATCAACACCCACACCTGTGTTAATGGAGCAATCACTGAAACGATGTTAGCTGGTCCTTTTAAGGCAGGGCTGCAATAATGTTGAAATGTGTTTTGGGGGATAAAGTTAATTTTCTAGGCAAATATTGACTTTGCAAGTAATTGCTGTTAAGCTGATCACTCTTTATAACATTCTGGAGTATATGCAAATTGCCATTAGAAAAAATGAAGCAGTAGACTTTGTAAAAATTAATATTTGTGTCATTCTCTAAACTTTTGGCCATGACTGTAGTGTTGAGCATTCCGATACTGCAAAATATCGGGTATCGGCCGATATTCGCTGTATCGGAGTTCCCATACCGAGTACTGATAGTTTTACAATATCGAATACCGGAATCGGAAGTTCCCATAATGCAATGAGCCAGTTGTGTTAGCCATGTTAACTAATGGCATGGCTGTGATTGGCTGCTAAAACGATGTCATCATGATGCGCGGTCTGTGCGGGCTGCCGGGGGTCTGTGCGGTGCTGCCGGGGGTCTGTGCGGGCCTGCCGGGGGTCTGTGTGCGCCTGCCGGGGGTCTGTGCAGGCCTGCCGGGGGTCTGTGCGGGCCTGCCGGGGAGTCTGTGCGGGCCTGCCGGGGAGTCTGTGCGGGCCTGCCGGGGAGTCTGTGCGGGCCTGCCGGGGAGTCTGTGCGGGCCTGCCGGGGGGTCTGTACGGGCCTGCCGGGGGGTCTGTACGGGCCTGCCGGGGGGTCTGTACGGGCCTGCCGGGGGGTCTGTACGGGCCTGCCGAGGGGTCTGTACGGGCCTGCCGGGGGTCTGTACGGGCCTGCCGGGGGGTCTGTACGGGCCTGCCGGGGGGTCTGTGCGGGCCTGCCGGGGGTTGTGCAAAGTGCGCTGTATTGTTGACCGATGCACAGTGACACCATCTGCAGCAAGATGATGCTGCAGGTCTTTCGAGGTGGTCTGTGGATTGTCCTTGACTGTTCTCACCATTCTTCTTCTCTGCCTTTCTGATTTTTTTCTTGGCCTGCCACTTCTGGGCTTAACAAGAACTGTACCTGTGTTCTTCCATTTCCTTGCTATGTTCCTCACAGTGGAAACTGACAGGTTAAATCTCTGAGACAACTTTTTGTGTCCTTCCCCTGAAAAGCTATGTTGAATAATCTTTGTTTTCAGATCATTTGAGAGTTGTTTTGAGGAGCCCATGATGCCACTCTTCATAGGAGAATCAAATAGGAGAACTACTTGCAAGTGGCCACCTTAAATACCTTTTCTCATGATTTGATACACCTGGGTATGAAGTTCAAAGCTCAATGAGGTTACAAAACCAATTTAGTGCTTCAGGAAGTCAGTAAAAAGTAGTTAGGAGTGTTCAAATCAAGAAAATGATAAGGGTGCCCATACTTTTGCACCAGTCAAATTTTGTTAAAATGCAGATTGCACATTTTCTGTTAGTACAATAAACCTCATTTGAATCCAGAAATATAACTGAGTCCATCAGTTATTAGATATATGAAACTGAAATAGCTGTTGCAAAAAACAAAATTGTTATAAAGAAAAAAGGTTAACATTAATAGGGGTGCTCAAACTTTAACATATGACTGTACATACATACTATACATACTACATTCATACTACATATATATTACATTCATACAACATACGTACATACTACATAATACATACATAGAAAACAAAAAACAAAAAACACAAATATCCTGAACTAAAAAGTAAAAAATATACTGCAAATAATGCATAAAGGTAATAATAATAATAATAAGGGTATTTAGTGAACATAATTTTGATCAAAATAATGTACAAGCCATCCCGCCACGTCACGGCAACCCTTGTGGGACAGTCCCTACTCTAGTATTTAAAACCTTTTCACTTGCCAAGTGGCGTGAATGTGAATAAGGATCGAGCGGCTGAACCACTAGTAACAGCTTAGGCCAGACTGGATGGCTTTCCCAGCTCAGAAAAAGGGCGGTCACACCCCTATATGCACTGAATGCACAATGAAATGAGTAAAAAACAAATCTGAACTGAGAAAAGTAAGTTAATGTGTATGCACAATGTAAGTGCATATTAACACATGACCATTAACCAGAGAAAACAAACAAAAAAAAAAACATTGTGCATACACATTAACTTACTTTTCTCTGTTCAGATTTGTTTTCTATTCATTTCATTGTGTATTCAGTGCATATATGGGTGTGACCGCCCTCTTTCTGAGCTGGGAAAGCCATCCACAAGGGTTGCCGTGACGTGGCGGGATGGCTTGTACATTATTTTGATCAAAATTATGTTCACTAAATACCCTTATTATTATTATTACCTTTATGCATTATTTGCAGTATATTTTTTACTTTTTAGTTCAGGATATTTGTGTTTTTTGTTTTCTCTGGTTAATGGTCATGTGTTAATATGCACTTACATTGTGCATACACATTAACTTACTTTTCTCAGTTCAGATTTGTTCTTTATAATACATACATACTACATTTATACTACATTCATACAACATGCATACATACTACATACATACTACATTCAAACATACATACATACTACATACTACATTCATACAACATACATACATACTACATACTTACTACATACAACATGCTACATGCATACAACATACATACAACATACATACTACATACAATACATTCATACATATAGACATACAGTACATATAACATAGAGTACATACTCACCATCACTTGTCACTTTGATCCCCGAAGCCAGTGTTATCTCACTGTAAAAAATATTAAAATAGCAAACAACCAATATACTCCCTGATCCGCAGAAATCCACGAATGTCCCACGACGATCTCCTGCAGTGCATCACTGAGAGGTTACTATAGTTCACTGGTCTCACTTTATGGCAAAAGCTGCGTGGGAACTTTCTCACACAGCAATGCTAAAAGTGAGACTAGGGACTATTTTTTTACAGTGGCGGAGGAGCACAGTGCGGAAGGATACCTACCTCCCATCATTGTATTCCTGGTGCGCCTAGAGAGCAGTCGCATCAGCTGATGCTGCTGTTCTCCATGGGAGATCGTCGTGGGACACTCGTGGATTTCTGCGGATCAGGGAGTATATTGCTTGTTTGCTATTTTACAGATGACACTGGCTTCGGGGATCAAAGTGACAAGTGATGGTGAGTATGTACTCTATATTGTTTGTACTGTATGTCTATATGTATGTATTAACCTTTTTTATATTTTGTCAGATATGTATGTTTCACTACTTCCATGCTCTTCACCTTCTTTTTTACTTCTCCCACACTTTCTCCTTCATGATCCTCAGCAGCATCATCAGCAGCATCTTTTTCATCAACTTCTTCACCTTATTCGTCTTCTTCACCTTCTTCCTATTATTCTTTTTTTTTACATTATTCATATTCTTCTTATTCAACTATTATTCTTCTTCATTTTCTACTTCTTCATCTTCTTCCTATTCTTCTTCTTCCTCATCAAATTCTTATTTGTGACAGGCATTCCTGTAGTTGTTATCTATAAAAGTTTGAAGATTACACCTTCCGTTCTGCCTGTCACAAAAGATTTACAACAGGATTTGTCCGCATTCAGTTTGGCCTGCAGCAGCAGGCATTTTCCAAGGGCACCATGAGGAGGAACGGACTCACCCCCATACACTGCTTAGTCTTCTTCTGCTTATACTTTAGATAATATTTTCTGCTCTGATTTTTAGTCTTATGCTTAATGTTGTTCTGCTTTTTGTTCTGCAGCTTCTTGGTCTTCTGCTCCTTGGTCTTCTGCTTCTTGGAACTTGGATACCGAGAAGGAGGCACCTCAGCCAAAGGCACTGCCGAGAACCAGCTGGACGGTGCTGGAACCCGGATGGGTAGCAGAAGCTGCAAGAGCAAATGGAACTAGCGAGGACCAGCTGATGGTGCTGGAACCCGGAGGGGCAGCAGAAGGAACAAGAGTCAATGGCACTACCGAGGACCAGCTGACGGTGCTGGAACACGGTTACTAAGCAGGAGGTACTTGTGCTAGAAAGCACTACAAGGACCAGCAGACGTTGCTGGAACTCGGATACCGAGAAGGAGGCACCTCAGCCAAAGGCACTGCCGAGAACCAGCTGACGGTACTGGAACCAGGATGGGTAGCAGAAGGTACCCATGAAAAACAAAGTTGCAAGGCCGCGAACCAGATGCAGTTACCGAAACCCACAGTCCTTACTGAGGGTGCTTGTCCTATTTTCACTACGGAACCTGCCTTTATTACCAGATCCCGCAGCCCACATAGGAAGCACCTAAACTGCAGGCACCATCGACTCGGCTAACCCGACCGGAACACGACAGGACAACGTATTGGTGACAAAGTGATGTTGACACTTCCCAGAAACAGCTGGCGTGCTGGAACCAGGCTGGGCAGGAGGGAGTACCCGTGCCAAAGACACTGCCAAGAACCAGCTGACGGTGCTGGAACCCGGAGGGGCTGCAGAAGGAACAAGAGCCAATGGCACAACCGTGGACCAGCTGACGGTGCTGGAACCTGGTTACTAAGCAGGAGGTACCTGTGCTAGAAAGCACTACCAAGGACCAGCAGACGTTGCTGGAACTTGGATACCGAAAAGGAGGCACCTAAGCCAAAGGCATTGCGGAGAACCAGCTGACGGTGCAGGAACCCGGATGGTTAGAAGAAGCTGCAAGAGCTAATGGAACTAGCGAGGACCAGCTGACAGTGCTGGAACCCGGAGGGGCAGCAGAAGGAACAAGAGCCAATGGCACAACCGTGGACCAGCTGACGGTGCTGGAACATGGTTACTAAGCAGGAGGTACCTGTGTTAGAAAGCACTACCAAGGACCAGCAGACATTGCTGGAACTCAGATACTGAGAAGGAGGCACCTAAGCCAAAGGCACTGCCGAGAACCAGCTGACGGTGCTGGAACCCGGATGGGTAGCAGAAGCTGCAAGAGCTAATGGAGCTAGCGAGGACCAGCT
This sequence comes from Dendrobates tinctorius, assembly GCF_039654945.1. Lineage (NCBI taxonomy): Eukaryota > Metazoa > Chordata > Amphibia > Anura > Dendrobatidae > Dendrobates > Dendrobates tinctorius. The sequence continues at coordinate 16,518,953 of NW_027361733.1, forward strand.
GACGGTGCTGGAACCCGGAGGGGCAGCAGAAGGAACAAGAGCCAATGGCACAACCGTGAACCATCTGACTAGAAGTGGAAATGTGGAGAGAGCAGGAGACATTGCCGGACACACATCACGTTACTGAACCCCAGTAACACAGGAACAAGTGTTGATTGTGCAGATGGCACTTCTGAGCAGCAACTGGCGGTGTTGGAGGCCAGGGGAAATACTGGAGACAGAGTGGAGCCAGAGGCCTAATTAGAGCAAGTTTGAAATCAGTAGTAGTGTGAATGTGGAGGCAGCAGTAGATATTGCCGGACACACAGCAGGGGATCAGCTAGAGTTACTGAACCCCACTAACACTAGAGCATGTGTTTTTCTCTGTGCAGGCGGCACTTCTGAGCAACAACTGGTGGTGTTGGAGCCCAGGGATTACAGTTCAGGTGGTAGAAACATGAACACAACAGGAGACCTGGATACTATTGACAACCAATTATTTATTCTGGAAGAGGACTGGCAGGTTCTGGTGAGATCCAGGCCTTGTTCATTTTCAGAAAAGTAAGCCGGTCAACGTTATCGGAGGATAGTCACGTGCGACGGTCTGTTAGTACACCACCTGCGGCACTAAAGACGCGTTCCGATAATACACTAGCAGCAGGGCAAGCCAGCACCTCCAATGCATACTGGCTAAGCTCTGGCCATGTATCCAGCTTAGAGACCCAAAACTTGAAGGGGAAAGAGCCGTCTGGGAGTACACTGACAGGGCAAGACATGTAGTCTGTCTCCAGCTGATGGAAACGTTGCCTCCTGCTGACTGGAGCTGTCTGTGATGGTGTAGACATTTGTGGCAGGCACACAAAACTTTGCCACATTTGGGCCATACTGGTCTTGCCTTGTGCTGAGGCGCTGCCTCTGCTCCCTCTTTGGGCAGAGCTTCCTCCACTGCCTTGATGCACTGAGCTGCTTTGTAAAGCACTAGCAGCACTGCTCTCGGGTGGAATGGAGAACATGATGTAATGCACCAGTGTCTCTTGGTACTCCCGCATTTTACGCTCCCGGTTCAACTGTGTTATGAGGCTTTGTAAGCTGTCCCGGTAGCGAGGATCTAGGAGGGTGTACACCCAATAATCAGCCGTGTTGAGAATGTGGGCGATGCGGCGGTCGTTTCTCAGGCACTGCAGCATGAAATCAACCATGTGCTGCAGACTCCCAACTGCCAAAGAAACGCTGTCCCCTGCTTGAGGCGTCATCTCTGCCTGCTCTGCATCACCCCACACTCGCTGTACATACTAACTATAGCATTGTGTACCTCCCTCCACTGGAGAGATGTCTTCATCCTCCATTGACTCCTCCTCATACTCCTCATAAAGTGTCCCATGCCTAGGCCTCTGTGTAACGTTGAATTCCACGTGGTAGGTAGGTCACATATCATGCGATATTCCAGAAGGCGTAATCGGCACTGCAGAGCTGCAATGTGCGATCTTGCCATGCTGGAACATCGCAAGTGAGCGCACTCTATGCGGACCATGTGCAGCAGTGCATCAAGATCCGGATAGTCCCTCAGAAAGCTGTGCACGACCAAGTTGAGCACATGTGCCAGACATGGGATGTGAGGGAGGTTGCCTAGGCCCAGAGCTGCCACCAGATTTCGGCCATTGTCACACACTACCAAGCCTGGCTGAAGATTCGCTGGCACAAACCACACGTCGCTCTCCTGCTTGATGGCATTCCAGAGCTCCTGCGCTGTGTGGCTTCGATCTCCCAAAGAAATTAATTTCAGTACGGCCTGTTGACGTTTGGCCACGGCTGTGCTCATATCGGTTGTAACAGGATCCTGCAACGCTGATTCTGAGGAACTGGAGTATGAGGAGGAGTCAATGTGTACAGACTGGATTCCTGCAATCCTTGGAGTTGGCAGAACACGTACAGCGCCACTCTCAAGATCTGTACCCGGCTCCACAACATTGACCCAATGGGCAGTGAGGCAAAGGTATTGTCCCTGTTCATGGTTACTGGTCCACGCATCGGTGGTCAGGTGGACCTTGCTACTGACGACGTTTAGTAGCGCATGTTTAATTTTTCCCTCCACATGCTTTTGCAGGGCAGGGACGGCTTGCCTGCTGAAATAAAAGCGGCTGGGCACGGTGTATTGTGGGACTGCCAATGCCATGAAGTTCCGGAAGGTGTCTGTCTCCACCAGCCTGAATGAGAGCATTTCAAGGGCCAGTAGTTTGGCAATGCCAGCATTCAGAGCCTGTGCTCGGGGATGGTTTGCCGAGTATGCCTGCCTTTTCTCCCATGCCTGTGCTACCGATGGCTGTAGAGTGGCCTGGGAGTGTGAGGATGAACGGGAACATGGTGCTGTGGGTGGAATGTCACTGGGTCTCTGGACAACAGTGCCAGAGGTTCTTCCATGGCGATCCTGTGAGGAAGCCGAACCAGCTGTGCGTGAGCTGGAGGAAGAGGCCACAACACGAGCTGAAGAGGTAGTAGGTGGTGCTGTAGGTTGGCCTACGTCTTCAGTGTGTCTTTGTAACTTCACCACGTGCTTGGTCCGCACATGTTTCCACATATTTGTGGTATTGAGGTTGCTGACACTTTTCCCTCTTTTGACTTTCTGGTGACACAGCTTGCATTTGACAAAGCAAATGTCACGCACTGCAAGTCTTGGGAGCGCCCGTTTTGGCTTTTGGAAGAGGAATGCTCCTAACGGGTGCCGAAGTGGAGGCTACAGGCAACCAAGTCTGCCCCCTCCCTCTCCCTCCTGTTTTGGCAGTTCGGGGAATCTCTTCCTCAGAGCTGCTCCCACCACCTTCCTGTTCCTCATGCCATGATAGGTCAAGGACCTCGTCATCTACACTCCTCTCTTCAAACACCTGCTTCTCCTGGGTAGTCTCGCCAGCACCGTATGCACCAGAAAGTGGCACCTGAGTCTCATCATCTGATGCGTACTGAGGTGTGCTGACCATAGACACTGGCCCACCCGCCTCTTCAGATTCAGAGGGACAAAGCAGTTGCGCATCACTGCATTCTCCCTCTTCTTCACATTTTTGAATGCTGCTTGGCTGGCCCCCTCTTCCAAGCCAACAGATTCAGAGAACAGAAGTAGAGACTGAGATGGCTCCTGTCCAGGGCTGTCTGATTGCCTGGGCAATTTGGCAGGTGGTGAAGAGACAGATGGTTGCTCTTCAGTGCTCTGGCCCTGAGAGGATGTGGAAGTCATTGAAGTCGATGCGCTAGCCGCCATCCATCAGACAACGGCTTCAATTTGTTCGTCCCGCAGCAGTGGGGTACGGCGAGGTCCTACAAAGCTGCGCATAAAGAACTGTTGCCTGGTAAAACTGGGGGATGCTGACTCACTGGTGCCCGCAGCAGCCACAGAATCACCACGTCCACTCCCTGCTGAATCCCCACGTCCTCTCCCTGCTGCAACTCCACGCCCACGAGCCTTACTCCCTGCCTTCTTCATCTTGGTAGACTGATAAAGATAGGCAGAAAAGTACAAAAGGGGGGGCTTAGTGTGTTTATTCCTGAACAGCTGCTAACAGGTATAAGAAACACTAATTTAATAAAGTGTGTGGACTACACTTTAATATGAGCTAATGTGGCCTACACAACTGTCAAGTGGAGTGTTTGGTGAACTTTGTTTTGTTTTGTTTTTTTTTCAAAAAAACAGAAAGGATGTTACCAAAGATGTGAAAGCAATAGTATCACAAACTTTTTGGAGCTATTCCAATGCAGGAAGGTAACCTACAATGCAATAGATGAGGCTCCAAAAAATAGAGTAATACTAATCTGGCTGCGGCTGCAGGGCACAAGCCAGAAAAAAAGCTCCTCTATCTAATCCTATATAGTGTTTGCAACCAACCAATGTATATGGATATGGATGGATGCACACTAATAGGAGAATTAATGAAAAATGAGCTGCAATAAAAGAAAAATATGTGTGAGGCAGTGACACACGCTGAGCAGCCTACAACCAGACGTGGCTGTAGGACACACTACAGCGTGAGCTGCACTCACACACAGAGACCTCTCAGACAGCCATGAACAGTGCAGATAACTGGGCACTAGCACTGAAAGGCTGCAGAAAGGCTCCGCTGTCTACTCCTATAGTGTTTGCAACCAATGTATATGGATACGGATGGATGCACACTAATAGAATTAATGAAAAATTTGCAGCAATAAAAGAAAAATGTTAATGAGACCGTGACGCACGCTGAGCGGCCTACAACCAGATGCGGCTGCAGGACTCACTACACAGCGTGAGCTGCACTCACACAGACCTTGCAGACAGCTGTGAACAGCGCTACAAGGCAAAAGAAAGCTACACTGATTGATAATGTAGCCTGGGTAAAGCACAATATTATTTGGAAAATCGCTATCTCTAACTGTCCCTCAGAGTCTTGAACAGCAGCCTGTCCCTAAATGAATTCACAGCAGAGTGAACCCAAAATGGCGGCAGCAGCTTTTATAGTGCATCATGACATCATTTCAGCAGCCAATTACAGCCATGCCATTAGTTAACATGCCTACATGCCTAACAGGATGTGCCCACACTTCTGAGGATTGTCATTGGCCGAATCATATCAAACTGTGTAATAGCATTATGGGAACTTCCAATTCCGGTATTCGATATGTAAAAAAGTATCGGAACTCAGTATCGGAATTCCGAAACCGCGAATATCGGCCAATACCCAATATTTGCGGTATCGGAATGCTCAACACTACTACTGGCTAATGTGTCAATCACTGTCATTGTAGCAGGCATAGCCCGATGGGACTTGTCGTCCCATCGGACGATGCCTGCACACACAAACCCCCGGCAGGCCCGCACAGACCCCCGGCAGGCCCGCACAGACCCCCGGCAGCCCGCACAGACCCCCGGCAGCCCGCACAGACCCCCGGCAGGTCTGCACAGACCCCCGGCAGACCGCACAGACCCCCGGCAGGCCCGAACAGATCCACGGAAGGCCTGCACAGACCCCCGAGAGGCCCATACAGACCCCGCACACACAGACACGCACAGTGTCCACCCACGCGCCGCCCACACTCTTCCCACCCTCCCGAACTGGATGTGAAAGTAAAGAAAGGGTTTATTTTCATTCCGATATTTGTGCCCCATTGACTTGCATGGGTTTCCGGTATAGGTCCGATCCAATCCAATCCAATATTTCACGATATCGGATGGTATCGCTCAACACTACTTACAACACAACACTTTGTGTGCTGTGACAGGGGAGACTCTAATTTTGTGCATCAGCTCTGTTGGTTATTAGGCTGCCTTATAAGGCTCCCTGATAGCTGCATTGCTCTTTGCACACTGCTGTGCAAACTGCTTTTTTAAAAGCAAAAATACTTTTCTTCCTCTTTTCTGCACAGTTACCAAGGGTTAATTTTTCCACCCTTTTGTGTGTGCACTGTGCAGCAGTCCTGGTTTTTAGGCTGCCTGCGTCCAAACTTGGACTGAGAGCATCATTGTCAGTGTCCTCAAATCTCTTGTGAGATCCAAAATCTCACAAATCCTATAGACACCCTCCACCTTGTCATACACCATCCAATTACAGCCTGTTACATTGAGGTGTAATCTCTCCTGTGCGTGAGACAATAGTTCTGCATCCTCAAATCTATAGTGAGATTCAAAATCTCACCAATCCTATAGACACCCTACACCTTGTCATACACCATCCAATTTCAGCCTATTACATTGAGGTGTAATCTCTACTGGGCCTGAGACAATAGTTCACGTCCTCAAATCTCTAGTGAGATTAAAATTCTCACCAATAGTAGATACACTGTCCACCTTGTTTAGAATCATAGAACCATAGAATCATAGAATCGTAGAGTTGGAAGGGACCTCCTGGGCCATCTGGTCCAACCCCCTGCTCAAAGCAGGATTCGCTAAATCATCCCAGTCAGATGTCTGTCCAGCCTCTGTTTGAAGACTTCCATTGAAGGAGAATTCACCACTTCTCGTGGCAGCCTGTTCCACTCATTGATCACTCTAACTGTCAAAAAGTTTTTTCTAATATCTAATCTGTGTCTCCTCCCATTCAGTTTCATCCCATTGCTTCTAGTCTTTCCTTGTGCAAATGAGAATAAAGTTGATCCTTCTACAATGTGACAGCCCTTTAGATATTTGTAGACAGCTATTAAGTCTCCTCTCAGTCTTCTCTTTTGCAAACTAAACATTCCCAAATCCTGCAACCTTTCCTCATAAGACAGGGTTTGCAGCCGGTCACCATTCTGGTCGCTCTTTTCTGAACTTGCTCCAGTTTGTTGATGTCTTTTTTAAAATGTGGTGCCCAAAACTGGACACAATATTCCAGATGAGGTCTGACCAAAGAGGAGTAGAGGGAAATAATGACTTCACGTGATCTAGACTGTATGCTTCTGTTAATACATCCTAGAATTGCATTTGCCTTTTTTGCTGCTGCATCACACTGTTGACTCATATTCAGTCTGTGATCTATTAGTATACCCAAGTCTTTTTCACATGTGCTGTCACTTAGCCCTATTCCTCCCATTCTATATATGCTTTTTCCATTTTTATTGCCCAGATGTAGTACTTTGCATTTCTCCCTGTTAAAAACCATTCTGTTAGTTGCTGCCCACTTCTCCAGTTTATTTAAATCTTTTTGAATCCTCTCTCTCTCTTCTCTAGTATTAGCTATCCCTCCTAGCTTTGTGTCATCAGCAAATTTAATCAGTTTACCCTCAATTCCTTCATCTAAATCGTTGATAAAGATGTTGAACAATACAGGGCCCAGGACAGAGCCCTGTGGTACCCCACTTGAGACATTCTTCCAACTGGATGTGCAGCCATTTACGACCACTCTTTGGGTCCGATCACTAAGCCAGTTATGAATCCACCTAACAGTTGCCTTGTCCATTCCATACTTAATCATTTTTTCAATAAGGATTGTATGAGAGACTTTGTCAAATGCTTTGCTGAAGTCAAGATATACTATATCTACAGCATTTCCTTGATCCACCCAATCAGTGATACCGTCATAGAAGGAAATTAAGTTAGTCTGACATGACTTATTAGTTACAAACCCATGCTGACTCTGTTTAATCACTTCATTCTTATCCAGGTATTGACATACATGTTGTTTAATAATTTGTTCAAAGATCTTTCCTGGTATAGAAGTCAGACTCACCGGCCTATAGTTACCTGGGTCCACCTTCTTCCCCTTTTTGAAGATAGGAACAACATTTGCTCTTCTCCAGTCTTCTGGCACTTCTCCTGTTCTCCAAGAATTTTCAAAGATTATAGAGAGGGGTTCAAAAATTTCTTCTGCTATCTCCTTCAGTACTCTGGGGTGTAATTCATCTGGACCTGGAGACTTGAATTCATTTAGGCTAGCTAAGTGTTTCCTCACTATCTTTCTGTTTATAGATATCCTGGATTCTTCTATTCCCTTAATAGGACAGTGAATAACAGTTGATGTTACATTTCCTTTCTGAGAGAAAACAGATGCAAAATAGGAATTTAAAAGTTCAGCCTTCTCAACATCCTGTCTTACCATTTCATCATTTTCATCCTGTAAAAATCCTATAGCATCTTTGACTTTTCTTTTACTTTTGACATATCCCCAAAATCCTTTATTATTGCAAGCCTCAATTCATTTTCAGCTTTAGCTAATCTGATTTGTGCCCTGCAGGTTCTGCAGACAGCATTATATTCTTCTTTAGATATGCCTCCCTCTTTCCATTTTATAAACATTTTTTTCTTCCTTTTTAGCATGTGCTTAAGTTCTGTGTTCATCCATCCTGGTTTCCTTAACTGCTTCCTATTCTTCCCTCTTTTCGGAATTGTTAACAACTGTGCTTTGAGAATTTCATTTTTCAAGATTTCCCATCCTTCCTGGACATTTTTGTCTTTAAGGATATCCAGCCATTGGATCCCTCCAATTCTCTTTCTGAATCCCTTAAAATCTGCCTTTCTGAAATCTAACCTTGACGTCTGAGTCTTCACAGGTCTTCCGCCTCTAGTTATCCAAAATTCTAAAATAGCATGGTCGCTACCTCCTAGGGTCCCAGCCACTTTTACCTCCTCAACCATTTCCTCCCTGTTTATAAGGATTAGATCCAAGGTAGCAGTTCCCCTTGTTTTCTCCCTTACCTTTTGGAAGATAAAGTTGTCAGCAAGAGAGGATAAGAATTTCCTTGACCTGTTAGTTTTGCCTGAGAGAGATTCCCAACAAATGTCTGGATAGTTGAAATCTCCCATGACAACTATGTCATATTTTTTGGAGAACTTGGCCATTTGATGCATAAAGAGTTCATCCATAGCTTCAGCTTGCACAGGCGGCCTGTAGTAAATGCCTACAATGGTGTCCTTTCCATTGTTCTGTCCTTGTATTCTTACCCAAACAGTTTCCACAGAACTCCCAGTCTCTGAAGCTTCAATCTCTGTGCAGATATACGCGTTTCTAACATACAATGCGACACCCCCTCCTCGTTTATCAAGTCTGTTTCTTGCAAATAAGTTGTATCCTTCTAGTCTTGTATTCCAATCATGTGTATTGTCCCACCAAGTTTCAGTGATTCCAATGACATCATATTTCTTTTCCTGTGTTAGTAGTTCCAATTCTCCTTGTTTGTTGCCCATGCTTTGTGCATTAGTATAGAAACATTTTAGTTTGTGATTGGTTTCTCTTTCTCCAATATTTTTATTAATTAGATTCTTTCGTCTTTGTTCTTCCTTTCCACTTCTAATAGCAGAGTTCTCAATAGCATTTGTCAGGTGTATGGCTTTTTCTGGTCTTTTGCTTCCCTTCCCATGTTGTTCTAGTTTAAAGCTCTCCTTACAAGTGTAGCAAGGCGACTTCCAAATACATGCTTACCAGTCTTCGTAAGGTGCACCCCATCTCTAGCAAGTAGTCCATCGTATAAGTAGTTCACTCCGTGATCCAGAAATCCAAATCGTTGCTGACGGCACCATCGACGTAGCCAGTTGTTCACCTGCAGAATCTTATTCCACCACCTTGTTCCATGGCCATCCACTGGGAGGATGGAAGAGAAGACCACCTGCGCTCCCAGTTCTTTCACTTTCTTGCCTAAGTCTTCAAAGTCTCTGCAGATGGTTTCCAGGTCGTTTCTTGCAGTGTCATTTGTCCCCACATGTAGTTTTACAGTACCAGATAGCTGGTGGCATTTTGGGTACATTTTCACAAAAATGAGCAAGTATGGTGGAAGACGCAATGGAAGTGGGCAGGGGTTGCCAGCTGGTCCCGATGGTGGTGGTGTTGGTGTTGCATCTGTTGGTAGTGGCAAAAGCACAATAGCACCTAAGGCAGAAGGTGTTGAGCCTGTGTCATCGTCTGGCTCCACAAGGCCTCGAAGGCTCTCTTTTCTGGGAGTAGGTAAACTACTTTTAAAGCCGGAGCTTCAGGAACAAGTTTTGGCTTACATTGCTGACACAGCCTCCAGCTCTCTCACCTCCTCTTCTGAAGTTTCAAAAAATAAAAGCACTGAGTCATCATTGGAGGCTCCTGGTCCGGAAAAACACCTTTCCTTGTGTCCTTCACCCCTACCAAAAGTGAAGGATGTGGCAGGCCACACTACCGATTACTCCATGGAGCTCTTTTCACATACCATGCCTGGGTTAGCAAGTCAAATAGTGAATTTCCCAGTCTAAGATGAATCTGACATGGAGTGCACGGATGCACAGCCACTGCTAGATTTTTCTGCTGGTACATTCACTCAGAGCACTACATTGTCCTCGCAGTGTACTGAGGCAGAATCAGACCCTGATGAAACTCAGGTGCTCCGTCCCGCATACTATACCACCTTACACGGTGACACAGAGGAAGGTGCACAGGAAATTGATGAGGAGGTGATGGATGACCCAGTTGTTGACCCAGATTGGCATTCATTGGAGGAAGAGGGTGCCGCTGCCAATAGCTCAGAAGAGGAGGATCCGCAGCAGGCAACGACATCGCAACAGCTGTTATCGGGCAGGACCGAAGCAGTCCAAAAACGTGTTACAAAAACCAAAAGAGTTGCAGGACAGGTTAGCCAGACAGTCATATTAGCACAGCGTGCAAGGTCTCAAAATGTCTTCCATAGTAGGAAGAGTGCAGTGTGGCACTTTTTTGAACAAAATCCTAATGATCAGGCAAAAGTTATCTGTAAGAAGTGACCTTTAGCCGAGGGAAAAATCTGAGAAATTTGAATACCAGTTGCATGCTTAGATATTTAACCACCATGCACTTGCAAGCGTGGATGGACTACCAAACCTCATGTACCACATGTGCACCTGCTCCGAATGAAGGTAGTCAGCAAAGCTACATCGCTTCCCCCACTGTAAGCCCACCGGTTAGCACACCACCAGCAGCAAATGTTGATGAGTCATTGCAAGGGCAAAGCAGTCATGGAATCAGAATGTTATTGCTATGAAAGACTGAATCTAGGCCATCAGCAACACCACCAACACCATCACCATCACCAACCCTCTCTCAGTCCACCATGTCCACCGCTAGTTCCAACATGTGCAGCTCTCAAGCCCAGCTCACCCTACCAGAAACTCTGAGTAGGACAAGAAAGTACTCATCCTCTCTTCCGCTTACACTAGCTTTGAACGCCCACATTGCCAAACTAATCTCGTTAGAGATGATGCCTTACCGGTTGGTTGAAAGAAAGGCTTTCCGCGAGCTCATGGCCTACGCAGCACCACGCTATGACCTACCCAGTCGGCACTTCTTTTGGCGAAAAGCCATCCCAGGCCTCCACGTGCATGTGAAAGACTGCATTGTCCATGCACTCAAGCAATCAGTGAGTGGAAAGGTGCATCTCACAACAGATGTATGGTCCAGTAGGCATGGCCAGGGCCGTTACATGTCCATCACTGCGCAATGGATTAATGTGGTGGATGCAGGGTCCACATGGGACAGCGGCGTTGGGACAGTGCTGCCTAGCCCTCGGTATAGGAAACAGTTGGCTGTAGGCGTTCGACCCTCCTCCTCCAGAAGCAAAAGCTCGTCCACAGAGTGCAGTCGCACGAGCACTCCATCCGCAGCTGCCAGTGTTGCACACGAGGTGTCCCACTATCGAACAGCTAGTGGTAAGCGTCAGCAGGCTGTGTTGAAGATTATGTGTTTGGCAGACAACAGACACACCGTGGAGGTACTGGCCGACTACTTGCAGCGACAAACTGAGTCATGGCTGGGCAGTCTACATTTTGAGGCAGGCAAGGTAGTTAGTGATAACGGCCTGAATTTTGTGGCAGCCATAGCCCTTTCCAAACTCAGACACATACCTTGCCTGGCTCACACCTTGAACTTGGTGGTGCATTGCTTCCTCAATAATTATCCAGAGTTAACACCCCTGTTCCATAAGTTGCGAAGACTGTGCTTGCACATCTGCTGGTCGCCCGTACACTCCAGTCGTATGCAGAAGCTGCAGCGATTGCTCCACCTTCCCAAGCACCGCCTAATTATCGACGTTGCAACAAGGTGGAACTCCACCCTGCACATGGTTCAGAGGCTGTGCGAACAGAGGCAAGCTGTAATTCATTTGTGGGAGGATACAGGGGCAGGCAGTTTGCAGGCAGACATGGAGTTGTCTGGTGTGCAGTGGTCGAAGCTGAAACACCTCTGTAAAGTCCTTCAGTATTTTGAGGAATGCACACGGCTGGTAAGCGCAGACGACGCCATCATAAGCATGAACATCCCACTTATGCGTCTGCTCATGCAAACTTTGACGCACATTAAGAAGCAGGCATCTGCTGCCGAGGAGGAAGAGGAGGAGGGAAGCCTTGATGACAGTCAGCCATTTTCTGGTCAGGGAAGTCTCGTGGACGAGGTGGAGGAAGAGGAAGAGGAGGAGGATGATGGGGATGATTATTTTGGGGAGGAGGATGCTTCTCAGGGGGGCAAGAAAAATGTTGGCGTGGCAAGGTCAGGTACAGGGTTTGTGCATGACTGAAGGGATGTGGATTTGCCAGAAAGTGCTCCTCCACCCAGCACTCGCAGTGCATTATTGACACCTGGAACATTGGCCCACATGTCTGATTATGCCTTGCAGATCCTAAAAAGTGACCCCCGCATTGCCAAAATGATGAACGATGATGACTACTGGTTGGCCAGCATCCTGGATCCACGCTATAAAGGCAAATTCCAAAACATCATGCCACAGGAGAACCTAGAGCTAATAATGGCTAACAAACAAGCAACTCTGGTAAACCTTTTGTTTGAGGCATTCCCAGCACACAGCGGCGGTGATGTTTTTCCTACAAGCCGTAGGTGGCAACATGAAAGAGGTGTTCGTGGTGCATACAGCCGAAGTGGCGTTGGACACAAGGTTTTTATGACCATGTTGTGGACTGATTTTTCAAGTACCGCTCACACGACTGGTAATACTGAATCGATCGAAAGTGACAGGAGACAGCAGTTGTCAACTATGGTAACAAACTACTTCTCCTCCCATATCGATGTTCTCCCTCACCGGTTATTCCCCTTTGACTATTGGGCCTGTAAACTTGACACCTGGCCTGAATTGGCACAATATGCCTTACAGGAGCTCGCTTGCCCAGCTGCAAGTGTGCTATCGGAAAGAGTCTTCAGTGCAGCTGGATCAATCCTGACAGAAAAAAGGACCCGTCTGTCAACCCAAAATGTTGATGATCTAACCTTCATTAAAATGAACCATGCATGGGTTTCAAAGGATTTTGTTTCCTGTCCTCCACTCACTGCCAACTTTTCTTCACCATTGACTTGCATTGGGTTTCGTGTTTCAGTCGGCCTTCGACTTTTCATGATAATTGGCCGATTTCGTTCGACCCGACTTTTCAGAAAGTCGGGTTTCATGAAACCCGACTCGACCCGAAAAAAGGCAAAGTCGCTCATCTCTACCGACCACCCATTGGGGTTTAGTCACTCCATGACACTTTCTCTATAAGACTTTAGAATTGCCACTGCCCTAAGCATACAGCCAGGAAGTATGCAGCAAGCAAGGACATGAGGCCCACAACATGGAGCAGGCAGAGGGCAGAACTCACAGCATGGCCTGTAGTGGTGAGTAAGATGGGAGATAGGAAGCCATGCAGTGATGCCGGCAGGGATGTACAGGTGCAGACAACACACAGCGGCTTAAAGGCACACTACTTTCACAGATATGGGTGCAGAGTACACACAGCGGCCTAAAGGCACAGTTCTCTCACCTAGACGCGTACAGAGTACACACATCGGCTTCTTGGAAGAATGTGCTATTACACTGTCTCTCACTCCATCTGCATCCTGTCCCTGCACTAATCAAAGCAGAATGATGATGGCACTCATGATCCGTCCATTATAAAGGCCGTGTCACGTGGTGTGCCAGCCAGTTACAGTCCTGCCAACAAGTGCTCACCGTATAAAAGCTTGTTGATTCGCTGCACTTCCAACAAACTTTATTAGTCTTCAAACCCAAATAGGAAACCGGGTATTCAGTAAGTAGCCCGTGTTTGAGGTCCGGTGCCAGACACTAGATGTACGATATGAACCCCGAACTTTCCAATTTACGTTCATTCATCCATACTCCTGAATCCACAGCAATTATGTGCGCTATGGGACCAGGGCAATTCTCTTTCAGTCAGAGGACACACATCCAGTTGAACTTTTTGCTGGCATCAGTAGGCCCTCACCTGCACTGGTTGGGTCGCAGTTGCGACATCTGCAGCAGCGGTCATTACTCCCCTGATTCCATATAACATCTAAGGAATTTATGGTTGCACATGCTCACTACACCCTTCATATACACACGAGGCTTTGGGGATGGGAAATGGTCCCATCAACAGCCAGATCCAGTGTGATTATATATCTATCACAATAAATGAGGGAATCTTTTGAAATTGGAATTCACTAACTTTACCAAATGTTCTCAAAAATTTAAATCACCACAAATTGCAATATTGCAAAGACTTCTAAAAACTGCCTAAAAAGACATATGTAACACTCTGAGATTTCCTAAGACTGTATGAATCCCTTTTTTGAGCTCTTTAATGCAAAAACAGCCTTAGTAATATCCAAGTGATCTTAACATATATAGCTATCGGTATACAGAGGTAATTAAATTTGTCAAAATTTAAATAACGTGGATTTTACAGAGAAAATCAGTGTTCCCTATTATAATTGGGGGTTTCACCAGACCCTAGAACAAATGTAAAAAAAAAAGTAACAAGAAATGTGAGGTAGGTGGTTATTCTGCTTATGCTAAAGGCTGCCTGTTATGCATGGGCACCGAGGAGGATAAAAGGCCCAAGCTAAGCCACAGAAAACCAGAGAGGTTGGTAACTAAGCAGATGCAGACCCCTGATCCTGTCCACACAACTAGCAGTAGCCGTGGAGTGTGCCTACAATGATCCTAGACGCCTCAGCACAGCCGGAGAGCTAACTAAGCCTAAAGCAAGAAATAGGAAATCTAAACTGCCCCGGAGCAGACCCCCAAAAAATAGATAGCCCCTAACATATATTGTCGGTGAGACAAGATGAAAACACAAACGCAGGTAGAAAAATAGACTGCGCAAACGATGGGGCCCACACTGACTAGACAGGACAGGAAAGGAAAAACACTGTCTGCAATCACGCAAAAAACCCTGCAAAAGGTCCAACACGTCTGATGCACAAAAAACACTGAAGTTGCACGACTTCACCCCCACTATATCAGCACTCTGGTATATTCTGAAAGCAAAGCAAAAAGAGACCAATATAACAGGGGGCAAAACAAACTGGCACATGCAGTAACCTATGGGCGGTGATTCAGCACAGCCTCAGCCGGAGCTGGCTGACCCGCACAAAGCAGAGATAAACAAAAAACAGATCAAATGCAAACAGAATAACAAATGAACCACTTAGCTGAACCATGCAGGGAAAGATCAGGAGACATCAGACCTAGCAGGCACAGGAAGAAAATCACCAGCAGGGATAGAGGGAGTCAGCTGTCTTAAATCCCAATCAGAAACCCCAGATCTCCAATCGTCTTCCTCATTATCAGGTGGCAAGCCTCTGTCAATCAGATCAGCTCCACTACCTCCAGTAACCACCAGAGGGAGTCCAGAAAGAGAACTCGCAACCCCTCTGTCAATCTGACCAGCTCCACTACCTTCAGTAATCACCAGAGGGAAGCCAGAGAAAGAATTCACAACAGCTGCCATATTGGTATGGAGTGTAAGGGTGTAAAATTTAATTGATAAGTCAATAAATCAGGTGTGCAAAAAATAAAAATACTATTTCTGGACACACATTTTGGGAGGTACACTGTCGCAGCTAAACGTATGATTTTTCTTAATTTTTTAACTGTATTATTAAAATCCAAATTACTCCTCATATAGCATAAAAGTTGCAAGAAATGCAAAATCAGACCATCTCTGACTGAAATAGAGTTCAGATTTTTTTTTAAAAACCTTATTGTACTGGCTTGCTGCTTTCTAATGCATGAAAAAGGCAAGAAAAGAAGAAAAAAAATGTGTTCTTCCAATACAACAGGCTGAGCTAGCACTGATCAATCACACTGAGTCTGGCACTAATGCTGGCACCTCTCTTAACTCTCTCCAACTATCAAATTAATTTCTGTATTATACACAGACAACTACACTCTTCTTCTTAACTGCTACAGTTGTACAACAAGTTACTGTTTGGCGAATGTGTCCAATGTTTTAGAGCTTTCTCTCCCTATCCCTATTACAGAGCTGTATGCTCTGATGACCTATCACTATTGTAAATAGTAGAATTAATGGGGTGCTCACTATGTACAGTTGCTGCTCTGGAGTAAAAAATAGCCAATCAAAAACTATCATTATTGTAAATCACCCTAAAATGTCTTCTGTGTTCCCTGACTCAGCTATTTTTTCTTTTAAAGGGAATCTGTCACCCCATTTTTGGCCTAAAAGATGCAGAAACAGCCATCAGGGGCTTATCTACAGCAACGGTGATGGGTGTAAAGTACTGCAGTGCGCAGGCGCCGGACCTCTCTGACCTCTCCTGGCACCTGCGCACTGCAGTACTTTACTCTGCCCTCAATAGGGCAGATAAAGTACTCCTGCGCAGGGGCCACAGCAGAATTAAGAAGGAGGACGTCATCAAGATGGGAGGCGCTGGACCCGACTGCAACATCCACCGCACCTGACTCCGCCCCCCGGTGAGTATAATCTAACTTGTTTCTCTTCTCTTTCAGGTTACATCAAGGGCTTATCTACAGCATTACAGAATACTGTAAATAAGCCCCTGATGGCGGTGGACGCAGCTCATAGGCCGAAAATGGGGTGACAGATTCCCTTTAAGCTGCTTACCTTATGGGTTAAATAATTATTATTCAATTATAATTTACTATTTTTTTAGTTTGGACTTTTGATACCAAATATGTTTTTTTTTATTTCATTATCTTTTAAAGGAGAAAAAGAGGTGGGAATAATTTTAATTTTTTTTTTCAAAATTTTTTTTACTTTGTATTTTAGTCCCTTTTAGCTCCAATTATTCAATTACTAAAGTTATATATATAATTATAAAATTACTATAGTTAAACTGATGCACTCAGCCACTTGCAGAGCTTAATAGGATCTTTGGTCACAGATTGGGTCCAGGGTTTGATAGGTGCACAAAACAGAGGATCAAATGCTGTCAAAGGCAGGTGCTAACTATATAACACAACCAGACTCCACTGTGTGGGCTCAGGGCCAAAGCCTGCTCCATACACTGGCACCTGATCGAGCACCTACACGTACATATTTATTAAGAAATCTTCTGACTGGAAGCTTCTATTCTGTTTATTTTTTGCTGCACTTAGCTTTTTCATGAGCTATTTTGGATTTTTCACAGCTGTTGATGCCCATTTTTTAGACCTATACTTTTGATCACATAATATATGACTTAAGAATTATTTTTATGTCTTTATTTTTCAACATAAGAACCTGTTCAATAATATGAGGTCATGACCAGCTTCTTCCTAATTCATATTTTATAAGAAATCATCGAGCTGCAAGCTTCTATTCTGTTTATTTCTTGCTGCACTTCGTTTTTTTAATGAGTTATTTTGGTTATTTTCGCAGCTGTTGATGCCGCTTCTATAGTCTGTTTTTTTCCACTGGTAGATTGTTAGTTTGTTGCCAGACGGTTGTCAGAGGTTTCATCAATGAACGTTCTGATCCATGAGGCTAACCTTTTCACTCTGGTGCAGGAATGCATCTTCTTCTGACACTTTGGTAAAGATCTGTATTACAGATATTATTGACATGTTACATGAGCAGATGGTAGGAAGATTGTTCTCTGCCACAGTTCCTAAACTTTACATAACTTTATTCCAAAAACTTCCAATAATACTATTAATAATGAAAACTGCTACTACTGATCTGTCGATACCCTACAGCAAAAACATTAATCAGTAATGGCGTTAAGGGTGAACATGTAAGGGGGTTCCCTTCCCTCAGTTGCGCCCTCTCCTTCCGTGTCACCCTTGTGCATCTTATGTGTTTCATCCAGTGTGCCATCATGGAATTATAACATCCCTGGCCACAAGCGCTTGTCCACGTGTCGGTCATTAAGCGTACAATTCCAGTAACTGCATTGGTATGGGCACTGGTGAAGTTCCTCAACATGTGCTGATAGAAGGTGGGGACACCACACAGGGATAAATAGTGGCGTCTGGGGACCGAGTACCAAGGGATTAGAGATAGGCGAAACCAAACAGTAAAGTTCGGCATCCGTGCCAAACACTTACTGTTTGGGCATGGACACCAAACTCGGACTTCACCAGGAAGTCCATGTTACTGATCGGGTTCGGCCCCCCAAGCACTGGGTGTTTGTCGCCATGTCATGTGCATGACAGCGCAGCAAACACTGCTTCTAATCGGAGGTAAAATCATTACCACCGGTCAGACAGCCACAGTTCCCATGTTGTCAAATGCGTGAGCGCGCAGCTATGATCGAAGGTAAAAAGTTAACCTCCGGTCACTGGCTTCAGCTGAAGGGACTACTGCTCCCTTCAGACTACGCCTGCTGCCACTAATAACAGCGAGAGCAGGCAGCGGCTGATGGGAGTATTCAGCAGCCGGTGCCTGCGCTCTAAGTAAATAATTAAATATAAAAATGACATGGGGTTCCATGAATTTTTGATAACCAGCTAGACAAAAACTGACAGCTGGGGGCTGCACACCTCACCTGTCAGCATAAGCAAGGCTGTTTATGAAGAATACAGAGTCCCCACACTATTCTTTAAATTATTTAAATAAATCATTTAAAAAAATGGATTCTGGCAACCAACCAAGCTAAAGCAGACAAATGGGGATGAGTTTTCTCAGGCAGGAAAGGGGCCATGGACATTGGCATCCCCAGCTTAAAATAGCAGCCTGCAGCCACCAAGAAAAGGGCTCATGCTGGGAACCGCGGCTATCTGACCAGCGGTAATGATTTTGCCGCCGATTAGAAGCAGTGTTTGCCGAACTGTGATGCACATGAAAGTGTGGCCAACACTGGATGTTCTGACCCCCATTCAAGTGAACTTTTTTGACTGTTCAGCCAAACCCGCCGGATCCGAACATCCAGGGTTCTGCCCATCTCTACGAGGGATGGCTGTCACCATGAGTCGGCGGAAATCCTCCGAGTCCACAAGCCTAAAAGCAGCAATATTTTCACTGAAAGCAGCCTTGGATATGTGCCCATTTAGGCAAGTGGGTGGGTGGCTGGAAACTTTTTTTTTCGTTCCAAGGCCTGGGGTAGGGTGAGCTGAAGGTGTTGCTGGGACAAGTTTTTGGAAGTGCATGATGATGGTACCTCAGAATATGCAAGGACTTTTGCAGAGGCATCTGCAGCAGTGTCATGGACAGGGCATTGGGAAGCACCTAACACAGGGGAAGAGGCAATGGTGTCACACGCTGGCACCAATCATGGAACCAAGGTGTTCAGCTCACTGAGTCAGGTGCTTAGATGACATGTGCTTGATAATGATGGTTGTGGTCAGGTCCTTGCTGACCTTGGAATGGTACAGGTTGCAAATGACCATTTATTTTTGTCTCAGAACTCATTAAAAACTCCCACACTGGGGAACACCTAACCCTTTGACAGGGAAATTCATGAGTGCAGTGATCTTCAGAACAATTATATATATACACTGTAGTGCAGTGCTCACTGAATGTGTTGGGGGACACTCACTTGGCAGTGGAATTTAAGGCACACAGGAACGAATTTTCCACTTAAACAGTCTATGCGGTTTATTATGCACATCATAAACCACTAGGCCATGTTACACATCACAGACCTAACATACCATCCACTCTCTACTGCGGTTATGTCCACACAGTTCATTAACTGACCCTCGTCAGTGCACACAGTCCCCTGTGCTCTGAGTTATCTGCTTATCAGCATTGCAGGCTTCATTGGCTGGCATCACATGGATCCTGACTTCCAGGGAAGCTGCCTTACTGGGATCACTGACTCATACTATGACTTGCTTAACAAGCTCACATCCATCAGGTCCAGTCCCAGAGAAGGACGGTAGCTTCCCCCAATGCAGTTAGCCGTCACGGACTCTGCAGGCACATGCCTCTTCCATGTGCATTCCAGGAAACCTGTAAACTTTCAGGACCTTCCAACATAGAGACCATGTGACCAAACCAGAGTCTCATTATATAGTATGAGACACACCCATTGATGGGTGGTGTGATTAGCCAGACCCGCCCACCTCTCTGACTAACCCTGCAAGCCCAGCCCAACACTAAGCAAGGCTCATGGAACTGCAGATCCCAAAGCAACATTTCAGGCTAATGGCGCAGAGGACCTCTCCCTCAGCGACACATACCAGCCATTCACTGGTCACTGTCTCATAAGACACGTGGTCAAAATTGTTGGTACCCCTCGTTTAATGACAGAAAAACCCACAATGGTGACAGAAATAACTTGAATCTGACAAAAGTAATAATATATCAAAAATCTATGAAAATGAACAAATGAAAGTCAGACATTGCTTTTCAACCATGCTTCCACAGAATTAAAAAAAAAAATAAACTCATGAAATATTGTTGGACAGAAATTATGGTGCCCCTGAAAATAATGTGACAAAAGGGACATGTTAAATCAAGGTATGTCCACTCATTAGCATCACAGGAGTCTACAATCTTGGAATCAGTGAATGGGACTGTATCGAGAGCTACAGATACTCACTGTGCTGTTTGGTGACATGGTGTGTACCACACTCAACAAGGACCAGAGGAAGCAAAGGAAAGAGTTGTCTCAGGAAATTAGAAAGAAAATTATAGACAATTATAGGCAAGCATGTTAAAAGTAAATGCAGCTTGGGGCCCCTGTGCAAGAAATGTGTCTGGACCCCCTTCCTTTTATGGCGACAAAGCTACATCTATATAAATACAGTGGGGAAAAAAAGTATTTAGTCAGTCAGCAATAGTGCAAGTTCCACCACTTAAAAAGATGAGAGGCGTCTGTAATTTACATCATAGGTAGACCTCAACTATGGGAGACAAACTGAGAAAAAAAATCCAGAAAATCACATTGTCTGTTTTTTTTTCATTTTATTTGCATATTATGGTGGAAAATAAGTATTTGGTCAGAAACAAAATTTCATCTCAATACTTTGTGATATATCCTTTGTTGGCAATGACAGAGGTCAAACGTTTTCTGTAAGTCTTCACAAGGTTGCCACACACTGTTGTTGGTATGTTGGCCCATTCCTCCATGCAGATCTCCTCTAGAGCAGTGATGTTTATGGCTTTTCGCTTGGCAACACGGACTTTCAACTCCCTCCAAAGGTTTTCTATAGGGTTGAGATCTGGAGACTGGCTAGGCCACTCCAGGACCTTGAAATGCTTCTTACGAAGCCACTCCTTCGTTGCTCTGGCGGTGTGCTTTGGATCATTGTCATGTTGAAAGACCCAGCCACGTTTCATCTTCAATGCCCTTGCTGATGGAAGGAGGTTTGCACTCAAAATCTCACGATACATGGCCCCATTCATTCTTTCATGTACCCGGATCAGTCGTCCTGGCCCCTTTGCAGAGAAACAGCCCCAAAGCATGATGTTTCCACCCCCATGCTTTACAGTAGGTATGGTGTTTGATGGATGCAACTCAGTATTCTTTTTCCTCCAAACACGACAAGTTGTGTTTCTACCAAACAGTTCCAGTTTGGTTTCATCAGACCATAGGACATTCTCCCAAAACTCCTCTGGATCATCCAAATGCTCTCTAGCAAACTTCAGACTGGCCCGGACATGTACAGGCTTAAGCAGTGGGACACGTCTGGCACTGCAGGAACTGAGTCCATGGTGGCGTAGTGTGTTACTTATGGTAGGCCTTGTTACATTGGTCCCAGCTCTCTGCAGTTCATTCACTAGGTCCCCCCGCGTGGTTCTGGGATTTTTGCTCACCGTTCTTGTGATCATTCTGACCCCACGGGGTGGGATTTTGCGTGGAGCACCAGATCGAGGGAGATTATCAGTGGTCTTGTATGTCTTCCATTTTCTAATTATTGCTCCCACAGTTGATTTCTTCACTCCAAGCTGGTTGGCTATTGCAGATTCAGTCTTCCCAGCCTGGTGCAGGGCTACAATTTTGTTTCTGGTGTCCTTTGACAGCTCTTTGGTCTTCACCATAGTGGAGTTTGGAGTCAGACTGTTTGAGGGTGTGCACAGGTGTCTTTTTATACTGATAACAAGTTTAAACAGGTGCCATTACTACAGGTAATGAGTGGAGGAAAGAGGAGACTCTTAAAGAAGAAGTTACAGGTCTGTGAGAGCCAGAAATCTTGATTGCTTGTTTCTGACCAAATACTTATTTTCCACCATAATATGCAAATAAAATGAAAAAAAAACAGACAATGTGATTTTCTGGATTTTTTTTTCTCAGTTTGTCTCCCATAGTTGAGGTCTACCTATGATGTAAATTACAGACGCCTCTCATCTTTTTAAGTGGTGGAACTTGCACTATTGCTGACTGACTAAATACTTTTTTTCCCCACTGTATATATATTGTATATATAGCCACACACATATATGTATATATATTACAACTATCTCCTTTATTATGTATATTGCCGTACCTTAAGCAGTGCCCTCTCTTGCTATGTACAGTACCGTCCCTTACATATTGGATTATATAGAGCCCTGTTTTTTTACATACCATCCTGTCTTGTTAGCTGTATAATGCAATGATGGCTGATGGAGCATAGGAAAGCTTCCTTTCTAATGGAGGAGCTGATGGACTGGTAGTATGGTCACCGGCTGCTCCATCAGCAGCCATTTTATATCTAAAAAGAGAGGGGACTATGTAATAAAAGAGGGCATTGTGAATAACAAAATTAACAAGAATACACTATGTAAGAGACAGCACTATACATAACAGCAGAGGAAGCTATATAATAAGGGACGGCACCATACATAAGTAGAGAGGATGGTATGTAATAAGAGACGGTGTTATACATAATAAAAGAGGAAACTATGTAACTAAGGATGTTGTTATACAGAATTAGGGAGTACACTACAGTTTATGCTAAGGGACTGTGTTATACATAATAAGTATGCACACTATATACTAAGTGACTGTGTTAGACATAGTGAGTACACTATATACTAAGGGACTGTGTTAGACATAATAAGTGAGTACACTATATACTAAGGACTGTTAGACATAATAAGCGATAATGTCTTCCTCCACCTCCCCCTGTTCCTAAGGCCATTAAAAGTCCCCCTTCCTCCCATCCCAATCCCCCACCCCTCATTGTCCTCCTCCCCCCACATCCCATTATTGTCCTCTCCTCACCCCATCATTGCCCTCTTCACCACTTCCATCATTGCCTTCTCCCCCACCACTATCTTTGCTTTCTCCCTCACCACTCCCATCATTGCCCATTCCACTACCTCCATCATTTCCTCCTCCTCCACCACCCTCATTATTGCCCTTTCCACCACCTCCATCATTGCCTTCTCCCCTACCACCCCATCATGGCCTTCTCCCCATCACCCCATCATGGCCTTCTCCCCATCTCCCCATCATGGCCTTCTCCCCATCACCCCATCATGGCCTTTTCCCCATCACTCCATTGTGGCCTTCTCCCCATCACCCCATCATGGCCTTCTCTCCATCACCTCCATCACTGCCTTCTCCTCCACCTACACACACACACACATGCATACATACACATATACACACACACAGCACCTCTCATCTGTCCACAGCATCACTGGTGCCTGCGATTTCTCGGTCTGGCAGAGTGGCTAGCTGGCCGCTGAATGATGACATCATCCTGCGGCGCTGCTCTCTGTATCAGAGACAGGAAGCACTGGTGCTGCCATGCCCCAACCACACCCATTTTACAACTAGTCACACCCATGTCCACACCCCAACCACACCCATTTAGCAATGCTGATCACACTGACTGGTACTGAGGGCACAGTGGCTGGCATTATGGGCACAGTGGCTGGTATTGAGGAAAAGTAAGAAAGAACAGAGAGAGAGAAAAAAGAAAACAGAGAGAAAGAAAGGAGAGAGAGAGAGAAAGAAAGGAAGAACAGAGAGAGAAAGAGCGAGAAAGAGGGGAAAGAGAGAAAGAACATAGAGAAAGAAACAGAGAAAGAAAGAACAGAGAGAGAAAGAAAGAGGGGAAGAAAGGGAACAGAGAGGGAGAGAGAAAGAAAGAGGGGAAAGAAAGAACAGAGAGAGAGAAAGAAACAGAGAAAGAAAGATTCTATAAAGATTCTATAGCAGCCCGGCTCCCATTGTAATGCCCACCTGAGCCTCCCGGTGCAGGACATATCATGATCCGCTCACATGGTCGACATCCCCGATTCCAAGGCGATCCCGCTGTCCAAGCTGTTGGAGAACAAGTTGATGGATCTGAAGCATTTCCTGAAGTGCCTCCATGGTTCTGTCATAATCTCTTCCCAAAATTACCTAATTTCCGGTCAGCTTCTAGCACGTCACTTCCGGTGGAACGTCACGTGTGAATTTTAAAGTGCTCCTCGGGGCTCTGCCATGTACTCCAGTGTCCACAGATAAAGTAAGCTCCCGGCGAGGGCAGTGGGGCAGACTCTCTCTCAAATTCGGAACTGTCCCACTGGACCTGGGATGGTTGGGAGGTATGACTCCTCCCCACCATACACCTTGTACACGCATGGCTCCGCACACCTCATACACACATGGTTCCACTTTGTATGCCTCACAAACACATGACTCCACTCAGTACACACATGGCTCCACTCCGTACACCTCGCCCCCACACACGCGGCTCCGCTCCATACACCTCACCGCTCTGTACACACACAGCTCCATTTCGTACACCTCATACACACGTGGCTCCGCTCTGTACACCTCATACACATGTGGCTCCGCTCCATACACATGCGGCTCCGCTCTGTACACCTCATACACACGCGGCTTCGCTCTGTACACCTCATACACATGTGGCTCCGCTCCGTACACCTCATACACACGCGGGTCCGCTCCGTACACCTCATACACATGTGGCTCCGCTCTGTACACCTTGTACATATGGCTCCGCTCCGCACACCCCATACACACGCGGCTCTGCTCTGTACACCATGTACACTCGTAGCTCCGCTCCATACACCTCATACACACGTGGCTCCGCTCCGTACACCTTGTACACATGGCTTCACTTCGCACACCCCATAGACATGCGGCTCCACTCTGTACACCTCGTACACGCTCAGCTCCGCTCCATACACCTAGTATATGCGTGGCTCTGCTCCACTCCGTGCACACACGGCTATGCGCCATACACCTCGTACACATGCAGCTCCGCTCTGTACACCGTGTACATGTGCAGCTCTGCTCCGTACACCTCGTACACATGCAGCTCTGCTCCGTACACCTCATACACACACAGCTCCGCTCCGTACACCTCGCACACACACGGCTTCGCTCTGTACACCTCGCACACGTGTGGCTCTGCTCCTTCCACCTTCTACACACATGGCTCTGCTTCGTCCACCATGTAAACCCCTCCTGACCCCACACATACACTTCCCTCATCCAGCACCATGACAACCAGCACAGCAGAGTCCTGCATACACCGAGGGCTGTGTGCACAGGACCTGTGATGAGGTCACAGGTGGGGAGGAGTCAGGTGTCACATGATCAGGGGCCTTGGACACTATGATTAAAAGTCAGAGGAACTGTTCAAATTTAAGCCCAGACAGAGACGTCAAGCTGAAGAATAATTAGCCAGAAGGGTATGCAAGGAGTTACAATCAAGTATATATGGAGCACTAGACAGAATACAAAAGGTCAATAAGCACATCAAATCTGTATTACAAAGCAACAACTTGTGAGAGACAGGTGGATCACAGAAGTTTAAAAGGGGCTTACGGGCCCTTTTTGAATCAAACTGCTCTTTAACCAAAAATAGCCACCTCAATTGCCTTGGAAATAACCCAAATCAACTAGCTACTGATTGTAGGTTCTGAAAACTGTCCAATCCTTACATGTATGGGTCATTGAGGGTCTACCCTCTACCACACAGACTTTCTCCAGGAAAGAACCAGTCACTTTATAGGGACAAGCTCAGCGCTTTCATGGGTTCCTGTGACCACTACGCTACGACTTGGGTCTTGACAACACAGGGCAGTGTGATTGCCTTAATGCGCCACGCTGTTAATTATGGGCTCCCGCTCTTCCATGAAAACGTAAGCACTTTCATGGGTCCTCATGACCACTACGACACGACCTTTCATAGGTTTTGACATCACAAGGTAGTGTGATTGCCTTAATGTACCATACTGCTAATTATGGACTCCCGCTTGCCCAAGAAAAAGTAAAAAAATGAGCGATTGTGAGACACAGACTGGCTGAGTCAGTCAAAAGTGGAGCGACTCTTACTGTTGTGGCTGTTGGTTTGGGTTCCTGGGAGGGGGAATCCCAAGGACAATAAGCGAGAAGGACGATATGTGACATTCATAAGAACTAATAATAATAACACATTTTGTGAGGGTCAGTATTGACTAGAAAACTTCTGTTACTATTAAAAAATCGCAGATTTTTCTGCTGCGTCTTGTTATCTTGATTGTAAAGCGGAATGATATGCAAATGAATATAACCTTGTAACACCATACTCTGTATATTCCTTAATTTGTAACTTATTACATTAAAAACCAGGTTGTACATATTGACAGTTTTCTAAAAAAGTAAACTTTGTGACCCCTCTCAAGGCGAATGAGGCTACTTTTGTGATCTCGAGTTAGTCCTATGCATCTTCCTGTTTGCTTCTGAAAGAACATAACGTTAATGAGCGCAGCAATGAAGAGCGTATGAAGAGATTGAAGATGAAAGTCATTCTGATTTCACGGCATGGCGAGGAGGAACCCAATGAGGCAGCGAGCAGCTCAATACTGGAAATGTCAGCACACTCACTTGGTGAGCAATAAATTAGCAGCAACTCCTTCAGGAAGCAGCAAGCCATATATTTAACAGCAAAACTGAAAAGCAGAACTCCTCAGACTTTTCATGCTAGTGTTAAACTGGAAATTATGCCTGTTGTATTATGAGAGCTGCTGTTATATTCTGTATCTCTTTTATTATAAAAATATCAAAACACAATACATAATACATAAGACAGACAAAAACAACATTCCAGAAATAAAAAACCACGATACATGAACTAAAATAAACCACACCGACATACAAAAACTTGTGCAAATATGCTAGCTTACGACAGTCCGTCTCTGAAGAACATAGTGCAGCGTCTCCAGGCTTTGCAGCCTGAGGGACCCCCAGCAGGAACCTCCTAAAAAAAAGAAAACAAACAAAAATCCATTCCTTCACATTCAACCCCATTCACGCCTTCACTCATGCTCCCATTCATTCCTATATACATGATTTAAAGCAGGAAAGTAAACACCTTTTTTTTCCTGGCCCACTGCCTTAAACAAAAAAACAGCCATCTTGGCAGACCCTCAACTACTTCCCTCAACACAGTAAGAAACCCCCCCTTTTTTTTTTTTTTTTTTTTTATCTTTTTATATTTTTTTTTTTTTCTTTTCTCCTCCCTTTCCACCACCCACACCACAGGTCCACAAGTTCATAGCCTTTCCCACACCTAGGTCCATGAAAGTTTATGGCCTCAGAAAAAAAAATACAGCACTTCAGGGTCCAAGAATGTTTATGGCCCGTCTCTACGTTTCCTATTTCACATGGTCCTTGGTGTAGTTCCCAGGCCATCTTCCTTCTCATCTTCGGCCCTTGATTTCTCAGGGTCCTTTCCAAGGTCCAAACTTCCCCCCTCCCCCCCGCAAGAAACCCCCACCCAACCTGACTGTACCCCTTCCCCCTTTCCTAACTATAATATATACATTTTAAAAGCACCATCCTAACAACATACATACAATACTACATATGCACATACACAAAAAGAACATACTGCACTTGTAATGCACCTAAGATACGACCTGCTTATATAACCAGTGATAATATTACCCAAACAATCAGTATTAACCACATTTCCAAAAACCTTGCCACAGGCCCAAGTTTGGTGCCTGCAAGCCCAATATCCATTAAATTTCATGCTTCCAAAACAAAAAGCTAAAGTGACATGCACCAGCCCAATACCAGGAAAGGAATTCTGGAGGCCCCATCCCTCACTAACACATTCACCCTGTCCCTCAACAACTAAGACTGTCCCTACTTCTGTCCCTAAAGAAACTGTCCCTATCTGTCCCTACCTGCCCCTACTCTACCTAACTTATCATAACTAACTCTCTATCTGTCCCTCAGTGCCTGTCCCTCCCTGTCCCATTCTGCCCCTACTTCTGTCCCTAACACACCCAGTGAAACTTATGCTATCCCTACCCTCATTCACACGGAGCTAGCTCTCCCTTGAGTGCGTTTTTAAAAGGAGAGGCCTCTCCAAAGCCAAGAGGCCTTCCTCACACCCAACCTTTCGAACTCCAAAGAGCGGACCTTCACCAGGTCACCCAAGATGTTTCCTACCACCTCATCCCTTGGGAGGGTTTTTTTCCGCGTCGAAACTAGGCACCGTGCATTCCAAGTGTAGAACCTAACCACTACACTGACTAGGAATAAAGTGCACGGGTCCCGGCCACCGAGGGATCTGAACGCTCCATAGGCCCACTCAGCGTAGGAGAGGGACGCCAGCCGCGGCCAACGTATGGAAGCACCCACCCTGTTGTAAACCTCTGCATTAAAGGGACAATGAAGCAGGAAGTGCTCCATGCTTTCCAGCACGTCGCCACATTCCTCACGGGGACAACCCCGATCATCGGATTTCCTGCACTTCAAGTTATCCTTTACATACAGCCTCCCGTGGAAGCAATGCCAGGTCAAGTCCCAAAACTTCATGGGGATCCGCTTAGAATTTAAAAGCCCCAGCCCGACCTTCAGATCCCGGCCTGGGCAATCCTTAAGGGCCAGGGGCTTCTGGAAATGGGTCAACAGGACCCTCCTGTCAAGGCATTGCCTCGACATGGTCCTGATTTCCCACATTCCCAGACCCCACCGGCGGATCACCTTCAGAACCGGGGTAGCGTAAGCCGGGAGATGCCCATGAGGTGTGCGTAGGTCCTTCACCTGCCCTCCTGTCTCCCATTCCTGGAAGAAAGGCCAAAGCCAACCCTTGCAGGAGACTACCCACGGAGGAGCCCTCTCTAGCCAGAGGTTGGAGATGTTAGTCTTAAGAAAGGTGTTTACTAGAAACACCACCGGGTTGACCATACCCAACCCGCCTAGTCTCCTCGTATGGTATGTAACCTCCCTCTTGATTAGGTTAAGCCTATTCCCCCATAACAATTGGAAGAACAGGCTATAGACCCGTGTCCAGAGAGGTTCCGGCAAGATGCACACACTGCCCAGGTATATCAATAAAGGTAGCAGAAAGCCTTTAGCCAGGGCAACCCTTTCCCTCAAGGTTAAAGACCAACCCTTCCATTGGTCCACCTTTTGGGCGGCGATCTTAAGTCTGCCCTCCCAATTTTGCTGGGGGTAATCCCCGGGGCCAAATTCCATGCCTAGAATTTTGGCGGTGGCCTGGGGCCCTGGAAGGGTGTCCGGGAGATCAAACCTGGGATCTCCCCCTCCCAGCCAGAGACTTTCACACTTATCCCGGTTGATCATGGACCCGGATGCCTCCGAGTAGCGCACTACCTCCGACATGACCCAAACCGCCTCCCCTCTTGAGGACACGAAAAGGGAAACATCATCGGCGTACGCCACCACCCTCAGAGAGGACCCAGAGCCCGCCTGGTCCATCCCGACTCCCGCCAACGGTCCATGATCTACCCTCCTTAGGAAGGGATCGATCGCGAACGCGTATAAAAGCGGGCTCAGCGGACAGCCCTGACGGACCCCAGAACCCACCTCAAAAGGGCGACCTGACCAACCGTTCACCAGCGGAAAAGTCTCAGCCCCTTGGTACAAGATCTCTAACCATTTTACAAACCTCCCAGGCAGACCATACCTCAAAAGGACAGACCAGAGGTACTCGTGGTTGACCCGGTCAAAGGCCTTCGCTTGATCTAATGACAGCAAGTACCCCTTCCAGTGACCTGCCCTACCCTGCTCCACTGCCTCTCGGACACCGAGCACAGCACTAAAAGTACTGCGGCCTGGAACAGAGCAATGCTGGGCCCCTGAAAGGAGCCGGGGTGCAAACTTCACCAGCCGATTAAACAGCACCTTGGCCAGAACCTTCCGGTCCGTATCGAGAAGCGCTATGGGACGCCAATTCTCGATACGGGACGGATCCTTACCCTTTGACAGAATAATGAGGGCTGACTTCCTCATTGAGTCGGGAAGAGTGCCCGAGGAGAGACACTCATTAAATACCCCTGTCAAGAGGGGGACCAAGGAGTCCCTAAAAGTCTTATAGAACTCGGATGTTAAGCCATCCGGACCTGGCGATTTCTTGGGCCGAAGCCCATCAATGGACAGTCTCACTTCCTCTTGCCTGATTTCTTCTGCCAAAACACCCCCTGGCTCAGGGACGGTTTCAGCCAGGAAAGCCGACATCCCGTCCCGATCCAGATCTTTCTTCTCCAAGAGGTGTGAGTAGAAGGATCTGACCACCTCCAGGATCCCTGATTTGGATCTGTTCAGGGACCCCGTCCTGTCGATCAGTCCTGTTACCATCTTACAATTCACTGACATCTTACAGTTTCTGTAAGGGTCGGGCGAGCGGTACTTCCCGAAGTCCCTCTCAAAAACCAAACATGTGTGCCTATCATACTGACACCTCTTGAGTAAAGATTTCACTCTGGAGATTTCCTCACGGTCACCTCCAGTCGAGACAAGCTGTTCGAGTTTCCTCCCCAGAGCCTGATACAAGCGGTGCCTGTTCAGACTTCTGAGGTTCGAGAGCTGACGGAAGAACCCCGCCACCCGCGGATTCTTTACTGTAAGAGCAGTGAGACTATGGAACTCTCTGCCATATGATGTTGTAATGAGTGATTCACTACTAAAATTTAAGAGGGGACTGGATGCTTTCTTGAAAAGTATAATATTACAGGGTATATACACTAGTCTCCTTAATATTGCGTTGATCCAGGGAGCTAGTCTGAGTGCCGTATGTGGAGTCGGGAAGGAATTTTTTTCCCCAATGTGAAGCTTACTGTTGCCACATGGGTTTTTTTTGCCTTCCTCTGGATCAACATGTTAGGGCAAGTTAGGATAGGATATGGGTTGAACTAGATGGACTTAAAGTCTCCCTTCAACCTTAATAACTATGTTACTATGTTACCCGCTTTTTGAAGATCTCCCACCACTCTGACTTACTACTACAGAGATCCAACAGCGGTACTTGGCTCTGAAGAAAATCTTCGAAGGATTGTCTCACCTCCGCTTCTTCCAGCAGGGACGAATTGAGCTTCCACAGCCCTCTTCCCATCCGAGGAGTCTCTGCAACATTCAGAGAAAACAAAATTAAACAGTGGTCGGAGAACTCCACCTCAACGGCGGACACAGCAGAAAAGATGGCGTCCTCCTTCAAAAAAACCTGTCTATTCTAGACCTACTGCTACCCCTATGGTAGGTGAAACCCCCGTGACCTGGGGTGTGCCGGATGTGGACATCCACCAGGCGAGCTTCACTGGCTATGCTATTCAACGCGACGCTATCATAAGCCAGGAGATCTCCGGGACCCCCCCGGTCACGGGACCTCATAATGGTGTTGAAGTCCCCACCGAAAACCACCTGCCGGCTCGTAAAAAGAAAAGGCTTGATCCTCAGGAAGAGACATTTGCGGTCCCACTTGGATTGTGGGCCGTAGATGTTGATGAGCCGGAGCTCTTGTCCCCTCATGAAGACATCTAGGATCAGGCACCTCCCCATTTCCAACTCAGTAACCCGTCGGCATTCAACAGCAGCAGTCTTAAAAAGGACTGCCACCCTGCTATACGGCTCGGCCGCAAGAGACCAGTATGAGGGCCCGCACCTCCACTCCCTCCGTGCTTTATAGATGGCCCCCATGTCTGTTAGTCTGGTCTCTTGCAAGAATAAAATTTCTGCCTCAATCCGGGAGAAAAAATCAAAGGCCGTGAAGCGAGCCGCATCTGACTTTATGCTGGCAACATTAATAGATCCCAGCGTCAACGGGGCGAGTTCCGCCATCATGGGTGATCAAGTTGGATGGCCAACTTCTTACCACTGCTATCACCTCCACCTGGGGAGGGGTCAGACACCTTCCTTTTCAGGGAAGCTCCCGTTGTGTCCATCCCACCCCCCCTGTGTCCTCGCCCCCGGGTTCCAGGTCTGTCCCCCCCCAGGAGGAACACTGCCCCCTGAGGGACGGACCCCACCATCCCCCGAAAGACCCTCCGGTGGTACCCTCGGCCCAGCATCCTCGTCTTGCGGCCCATCATCCGAGCCTCCGAGTACGCTGAACCGGTTGGAGAGATCAATCAGAGGGGGGTCAGCGGGCCCTTCCCTGTGCACCCTGGTGGTCGGGGGCGGGGGAGATTTTGAAGGCTTGCCAGCCTTCTTCCCCCCCGATTTGTTACGATTGGTACGTTTACTTTTGCCACCCGCTGCTGTAGGCTGCTCCTGGACCTCCTCATCAACACTTTCATACTGTGAGGACCCGTCCGAGTCAGACGCTTTATCCTCCCTCTCCATCCTCCTGATCTCCTCTCTCATGACACTCTCCCTCAGGACCTCAGAGGCTTTTGCCACGGGCCTGGAGGGAGGAGCAGGCATCGACCCGGTTGCCCGAGACTTCACCTGCCCCCCACCCCCATGGCGTTTTTCTTGCCTCCGCACATACGCGGGGCCCCTCACCTTGGCATTGCCCTTCCTCACCGGTCCCTCAGCCCCTTCCCCTCCGCCACCACCTGCCACAGCTGCAGGAGCGCCGCCAGAGGTTTCTCCCTCACGGACTCCTCCCGCCGGGCCTGCAGCGGCATTAGAAAAGGAGCGAGGGCAGCGGCTGAGAGGGTGACCTAGGTCACCACACAAGTGACACCGAATGTCTTTACACGAGGCGGCCAGATGACCTACCCCACCACACAAGGCACATTTCTGTACCTTGCAGCTAGTGCTGAAGTGAGTGGGGTCGCCGCACTTGTGGCAGACCTTCGGTTGCCCCTGGTAGAAGACCAGGATCCTGTCCCTTCCCAGGAACGCCGAGGAAGGGATGTGGGTGACCGTGCCGCCGGAAACCTTCAGTTTAACCATGAAGGTCCAGCCCCCGGACCAGATGCCGAATTCGTCCCTGTTCTTTTTGGGGACATCGGTGACTTCCCCGTAACGGGAAAGCCACGTCATAATGTCCACGCCGGCAAGTGACTCATTACAAGTGACCACGGTCACTCGCTTGACGGAATTTTGGCGAGACACCGCTTGCGCAACGAAGTCTCGCCATCCGGGCTCTTCCCGCACCAGCTCATAGTTAGACCAGAAGAGCTCAAGCCCCTCTGGCTGCACAAAGCTGACGTCGAAGAAGCGGGACGCCGAAGGATGTATCAGGGCAAAGACGTCATTCGCCCCGAACCCATCTTAAGGAGGAGCTCCACCACCTTGCTCCTAGGTGGACAGGCTTCACTGCCCCCCCACCTAAGACGGACCACATTCCTCCTTTGCGGCCCCTGCCCGGCTGTGGGGAGAGACCAAACAGTCCCTCCCTCCCTTTGGTTTTGGAAGGCAGCAAGGCCGTGTCTCTCTATCCAGAAAGACAAGTCCACTGTCCTCCCCTCTACCACTATCGACCTTTCTCCTTTTTTGAGGGCCTCCAGGAAACGGTGGTGCAAAGCGCCGTCCCTGGAGCCCGGAGGCGAGGAGACCCCCCCAGGACCACCCCGAGGACCAGCCCAACCCCCAGCCGCGGCCCCCGCATAACTATGTTGGGGTCTTGCGGCCAGGGGGGCAGACGGGTCAGCCCTCCCACCACTACCACCACTTGTGCCAGCACCCTCATTCGTCCTCCCACTCACTCTCCCATTCACTCTTTTATTATTTGCATTCACCCCAGCATTCACTCCAGCACACTCACCCACATTCACAGTAGCACTCACTCCCTCTTCCATGTCACTCATATCACCATTCACTTCAGCAAACATCTCCTCAAATATGTCCACTTCACTTTCGTACTCACTCTCACTCGCACAATTGGTGAACATAGCAACATTATTTACATTTTTCACATTTCCCGAACCAGTGCAGTTCCTCTCTTTGCCTGCTGGGGGCCCTGAGCTCTCTTGCTGGGAGCTACTCCAGCTCCTGTCCAGGAGCGCTGCTGCCCCTTTAAATGCCTCAGTGCAGATGACATCCTGCACTCTGCCCTGGCTGAGCCTAGGAGCAACAGCAGCTCCTGGTTTCAGCTCCATTTTTTTTTCTTTTTCTAAGTTTTCCTTGCTCTGGGCAGGGACGGCCACTGGCACCGCTCCCTGCACTGCACTTTTCTTCACCCCCGCCGCCGGCTTGCCAGGGAGCGCCAGAGTCCCCGTACCCTCAGATGAAGGTAGGTGGGCCGGGGACCCCGACAACTCCCCGCCAGCTTTTGGGGGCAGCACAGCATTACTTGGAAGGGTGGGTGGGACAGAGGGCAGCAGGCCCGCAGTGGCCACGCCCCCCCGCCAGTCACAGCCACCACAGGCAGAGCAGCGACCCCTTGCGAGGCCACGCCCCCCCGGGCGACACAGACGCAGCGGGTGGGACGATGGCCGAGGAGGACATGCCCCCCCTGCACGCCACAGCCTTTGCAGGCCGGGCAACACTCGGGGAGGCCACGCCCCCCTCACGGACCACCGCCGCCACCCTATGCCCACCACTTGAGACAGGCAAGGCCGGCCACTCCCCCCCGTCGCCCAGCGGCGGCGGAGCCCCCTGCACGGACCCTTTTTGAGTCGACGTGCCGGAGACCCCGCTCTCACCACAGGCGCCGACATGGGAGCGACCAGCACTTTGCACCGCCTCAGCTGCTGCTTGATGTTCTGTTCGCCCTTCCTAGGCTTCTGGACCCCCACTAGTGATCCAGACTTAGCGGATCCGTACATGGGGGGTCCAGAAGCCCCAGCACTCGCCGCCGGAGGTGCGGCCCTGGCTGTACCAACTTTACCTGGTGCCAGGCCAGCCCCTCTGCCACTGAGGGCTGAGCCTGGACACCACCACCAACACCACAACCAGCACCGACCTCCATGTCGCTGCCCTGGTCTGAACTGTCACCAGATGCGACAGTCAGGTCACAACAGTCATCTCTCTCCCCGCTCCCTCGCTGCGGACCCACCACAGGGCCCGAGCCGGGGTGGGCAGCGGGTTCCACACAGCGGGACAGAGGGGCCCCGGGAAGAGGAGCAAAAACCAGTTGTTCCTCCACGCCTTCAGAGGCCTTACGCCTGCGCCTCCTGTTTCTCCTCCTCCCGGTTGCCTCATCCTCCTGGCAGACCTCATACCCAAACAACAGCGTGCCAAACCGTGCTGGGGATTCAGTCTGCCGTACTTGTTTAAGGATGAGGCAGCCCCCCTCAGAACTACTCCCGCTCCCTCCATCCTCCCCCTCGCTCCCGCTTTCCTCCGCGTTACTGGAGTCCAGCGGGAGGGCCACCTGCTCGGGGGTTATCCCGCTGCATGTTACCTGACTCACGCTGGTGTCCGCCAGGTCTTCAGGTTGAGGTGGCCCGGATGTGGTGTGGGTGCCATCTTGCTCTTCCTCCTCCTCGCTTTCCTCCACCTGGATGGGGACTCCTGACCCCCCAGAAGACCCACCGGCCATGGCCCTGAACCGGTCCTCGTTCTGCAGCTTCTCCTGGAAAGGGCCACTGCCGGCCATGATGGTACTTCGCCGATCCTCCAGGGCCCGAATCTCCCCTTTCAGCCGCTTGACTGTGGCGGTGACCTCCGCTCTCTTTGAGGCAGGGAGCCTGTTTTTACTGATGACCCGGGCTCCCTCCAACTTAGCAAAACCCCAGCCTGCAGAGCTCAGCCCAGACGCTCCTCCTCTTCCAGGGTGTGTCCAGAGCTGCACTCACTATTCTGCTGGTGGAGTCACTGTGTACATACACATTACATTACTTATCCTGTACTGATCCTGAGTTACATCCTGTATTATAGTCCAAAGCTGCATTTGCTATTCTGCTGGTGGAGTCACTGTGTACATACTGTAGTTGTTGTACTCACTTTGGTGCGATGGGAGGAATATAGGAGACTTGTTCCTTTAAAAGTTCTTGTGGGTTTATTGCTTCATAAACCCAGAAGCAAAAAACAGATAGTAAACAGCCTTTAGATCAGACAAAACAAAGTACAAATGTCCATAGCAGGGCTCTGCTCCACCAGGCCTGTGGGCACACACGCTGGAGTAATGTCCAGTACTCAGGCTTTGTCTAGAGCCACACAGACATAAGGCCGTCTCCCTCCCAACACACAGACTATGTGCCAAACAACATATATTACAACCATTATATAGGTTGTAACCACACCCAGAAGTGAGGTATGTGGGTAGCCAGACCCGCCTATCTCTCATTGCCACCCGCAACCCGGACACAGGTGCAACAAATGAAACTCTGAGTGCTTTCATGCACTAGAGAAAATACTCCAGGTTACCTCCCATCGACTATGCAACCATTAGCCACACTGCAATACATTACATTACTTATCCTGTACTGATCCTGAGTTACATCCAGTATTATACTCTAGAGCTGCACTCACTATTCTGCTGGTGGAGTTACTATGAACATACATTACATTACTTTTCCTGTACTGATCTTGAGTTATATCCTGTATTATACTGCAGAGCTGCACTCACTATTCTGCTGGTGGAGTCACTGTGTATATACATTACATTACGTATCCTGTACTGATCCTGAGTTACATCCTGTATTATACTCCAGAGCTGCACTCACTGTTCTGCTGGTGAAGTCACTGTGTACATACATTACATTACTTATCCTGTACTGATCCTGAGTTACATCCTGTATTATACTGCAGAGCTGCACTCACTATTCTGCTGGTGGAGTCACTATGTACATACATTACATTGCTTATCCTGTACAGATTCTGAGTTATATCCTGTATTATACCCCAGAGCTGCACTCACTATGCTGCTGGTGCATTCACTGTGTACATGCAGTACATTACATTACTTATCCTGTACTGATCCTGAGTTACATCCTGTATTATATTCCAGAGCTGCGCTCACTATTCTACTGGTGGAGTCACTGTGTATATACATTACATTACTAATCCTGTACTGATCCTGAGTTACATCCTGTATTATACTCCAGAGCTGCACCCACTATTCTGCTGGTGCAGTTACTGTGTACATACATTACATTACTTATCCTGTACTGATCCTGAGTTACATCCTGTATTATAATCCAGAGCTGCATTCACTATTCTGCTGGTGGAGTCACTGTGTACATACATTACATTACTTATCCCGTACTGATCCTGAGTTATATCCAAATTCAAATTCAAAGAAGCTTTATTGGCAGGACTAAATACACATTAGTTTTGCCAAAGCAAGTGTACAAAGGGGAATAGGGATAGGGACTGTAGGGAAGTTGAGTAGGGGCTGTAGGAAAGGTGGACGGGGCAGATCCAGGATGGGGCTATAGAAGTCCATGGCATAGGGAAGGTGAATTGGGGGCATGGGGCAGATCCAGGGTGGGGGCCATAGAAGTCCACGGCATATCATAATTCTCTTTCTCGCAGTCTATGACATTCGCTTACATATTGCGCTGCTATCTCCACTGCTCTCTCTTCTTCCCCCAGCAGGATATATGTTTTCTCTTCCTCTTTCATCGTGATGAAATCCGGGAAGAGATGTGAGGGTCTCCTGAAGTGAGTGTCCCTCACTGCTGAGTATTTGGGGAAGTGTAGCAGGAAGTGGGTCTCATCCTCCAGGGCCTCCAGGTCACAGTGTTGGCTTAGTCTTTCCTCCCTGGGCTTGTAGCTCTGCCTTGTCTTTTGTCAGGTTGTTGTGATTGGTGTTCTGGTCAGGTTGGGTTTGGATGAGCTGTTCCAAGGGTCCTGGTTTTTCTCTTTCAACTACAAGTGTCAGGGCTTTATGGTGATGGGAGCTTGGATTGCTCCTACGTAGATGAGCCCGGAATGACAGTGCCCTCTTTAGAACCGTTAGGTGTAGAGGGAATCTTCCCAGCTAGGCCTGGCAAGCACTGTTGGAGGTGCTCCGATGGACTTGGAGAAGGTGCTTGCAGAATTCCAGGTGGAATATTTCTGTTGGACTTGAATCCCACCTTGACCCATCTGGGTAGGTGTGAGGACCCCAAACTTCGCTGCCATACAGGAGGATTGGGGCGATGATAGAGTCGAAGATGTTTAACCAGACCATCACTGGTGGCTTCAGATGGTAGAGTTTCCTTCGGATGGCACAGGTTTTGCAGGCCTTGTCTTTCAGGGTCTCTATGGCTTGTTTGAAGCTCCCTGACCGGTGAATCTCTAGGCCAGGTAGGTATATTTGTCCGTTCCTGTAAGGGCGCAGTAGTTGAGGACAAATGAAGGGTGCTGGTCTGATTTTCTCTTTCTCTTCTGGAACACCATGATGTTTGTTTTCTTTAGGTTGACCGGTAGTGCCCAGGTGGAGCTGAATTTCTCTAAGATTTTCAGGTTGTCTTGGAGGCCTTTCTTGGTTGGTGACAGAAGCAGCAGGTCATCTGCATACAGCAGGAATTTCACCTGCACATATAACCTGTATTATACTCCAGAGCTGCACTCACTATGCTGCTGGTGCAGTCACTGTATGCATACATAATATTGCTTATTCTATGCTGATACTGTATCTCCAGTTGTTTGATGCTTGCATAGAACTTTCTCTGGTGATTTATAGTCTAACATTTTGTCTAAACACTAGGGGTGTGATGCAGACACTATGTGTGATGCAGATGCTTCACCCTTAGGCTAGAGATTATTTTATTAGAAATCAGGAGAATAATAAGAATGTTAGATATTGAAAGTGGAACATGATTGCAGTTTTTTTTTCTAACCTGCATAACTTTAAAAAAAAAATCACAAACACGGTACTTGAACCTACAGAAAGCTTCACTCTAGAGACAACAGCCAGCAACCTTACCATTGTGCTGCAAGGTCAAGTGATGCCAAGTGTAAATTTTCTTTGGTAATGAAATATAAACTCTGTACTATAACCTGAAGAAGAGGTGCGGTTTGTCACCTTGAAACGCGTAGTTTCTGTAGTACATATAATAAAGAACTTGAAAGATTTATATGGATTTCTGAAGAATTCTTATCACTAAAGCAGCGCGGATGCTCAGAAGTGCTTTTCTTGGATCCTCAACTTATGATACCTAGTGGACGCTGTCCACCTGCACGAGCTCTGCAGCATCTATATGACTGCAACAAACGTTGAGAGTGGTTGTGTCTGAACACAACCCATAAAGGGTGAGTACTCCAGAGTGCTTTTATATTTTAATTGATTTATACCAGGTGAAGCCCTATGTCTGCGCCCCCGCCCTTGTTTTCTCCTAACTCTGTGGCTTGAACTCATGTTTTCTATTCTATAAGCCAGGGATTTAACCACTCAGCTATTAACTCAACCGGCAGTGAACAAATCTCTTTTCTTCACTTATAAGATAAACCACTCAAATACTGCATTGAAGGTATCTGAAAGACCTTCTGATTCTGATATTTGATCAGGTATCAGAAGTCAGGTATCAGGTATCCGAAGTCAGGTATCAGAGGTCAGGTATCAGAAGTCAGGTATCAGGTATCAGAAGTCAGGTATCAGGTATCAGAAGTCAGGTATCAGAGGTCAGGTATCAGAGGTCAGGTATCAGAGGTCAGGTATCAGAAGTCAGGTATCAGGTATCAGAAGTCAGGTTTCAGAGGTCAGGTATCAGAGGTCAGGTATCAGAGGTCAGGTATCAGAGGTCAGGTATCAGAGGTCAGGTATCAGAGGTCAGGTATCAGAAGTCAGGTATCAGAAGTCAGGTATCAGATGTCAGGTATCAGAAGTCAGGTATCAGAAGTCAGGTATTAGAAGTCAGGTATCAGAAGTCAGGTATCAGACAAAGTATTTCTGATTTTTGACTTTGATATATGATCAGAGGTCAGGTATCAGAAGTTATGTATCAGAAGTCATGTATCAGAAGTCAGGTATCAGACAGAGAATTTCTGATGTTTGACTTTGATATGAGATCATGTCCTAAAATGGACACTGTAGGGGTGAGTGTTATGAATGGGTCACCGAGGAGGAAAAAAGCAACACACGCTAAGTCTCAGAAAACCAGAGAGGTTGGTAACTATGCAGACTGCAGAGCCCTGATCTTAACACACAACTAGAAGCAGTTGTGGAGCGTGCCTACAGTGGGCCTGGACGCCTCATCACAACCAGAGAGTTAAATAAGCCTAAAGTAAGAAAAGAGGAAAACTAACTCCCCAGAGCAGACCCCAAAGGAAAGACAGCCCCCCACATGTATTGACGGTGAAGCAAGATGAAAACACAAACAAAGGCAGAAAAATAGGCTGAGCAAATGATGGGGCCAAACTAACTTGAAAGGACAGGAAAGGAAAGATACAGTCTGCAATCTGCCAAAAAACCCTACCAAAAATAATGTCCAATGCTTCTGATAACCAAACTAACCCTGAAGGCACTAGACTTCTCCCACTATATCAGCACTCTGGAATATTCTGAGACAGAGCAAAAAGAGGCCAATCTAATAAAGGACAAAA
The DNA here is from genome assembly GCF_039654945.1 of Dendrobates tinctorius. Classification (NCBI taxonomy): domain Eukaryota; kingdom Metazoa; phylum Chordata; class Amphibia; order Anura; family Dendrobatidae; genus Dendrobates; species Dendrobates tinctorius. The sequence goes on from NW_027361733.1 coordinate 16,559,017, forward strand.
AGCCAAATTGGCAAATACAGATAAATAAGAGTGGAAATTCAGCACAGCCCAGCTGGGCTGGCTGACCACACAAAAACTGAGTTAACCAACAAGAGCAAGTGTGAACATTAGCAAAAAACAAACTTAACTTGAGATGACTGGAGCAGAGCTGAAGTCCAAGACCTGAGAAACAGACTGAATCACCAGCAACAGGATAGGGCGTTGGCTGTCTTATATCCAGTCTGATACTCCAGAGATCCAATCACTATCCTCCTCGTCAGGTGGCAGATCATTACCAATTAAACTAACCTCACTACCTCCTGTCACTACCAGAGGGAGAACGGAAGGAGAACTCCCAGCTGGTGGAGCAGAAAATGAGCTCATAACAGTACCCCCCCTTGAGGAGGGGTCACCGAACCCTCATCCACGCCACCAGGCAGATCAGGATGGGCCCGGTGAAAAGCATGAACCAATCTATCGGCATGAATATTCGAGGCAGAGACCCAAGAATTATCCTCCTGGCCATAACCCTTCCATTTGACCAAATACTGGAGTCCCCGTCTGACCAAGCAAGAATCCAATATTTTCTCTACCTCATATTCCACATTGCCTTTAACCAAAACAGGGTCAGGAGGAGCCGCCACAGGAACTACTGGCTCAACAAACAGTGATTTGTGAAACACGTTATGGATTTTGAACGTAACTGGAAGAGCCAACCGAAAAGAAACAGGATTAAGAATCTCCAAAATCTTATAAGGTCCATTAAATCTTGGCTTAAATTTTGGAGATGCAACTTTCATAGGAATATTCTTAGACGACAACCAAACCAAATCACCCACTTTAAACCGGGGACCAATGGTCCTATGCCGGTTGGAAAAATGCTGGGCCTTTTCCTGAGAGAGTGAAAACTTATCCACCACTTGGTCCCATATCTGCTGCATTCTCACAACCACAGTGTCCACACCTGGGCAGGACGAAGATTCCACTTGTCCTGAAGAGAATCGAGGATGAAACCCAAAATTACAGAAAAAGGGTAACATCAAAGTGGCAGAACTAGCTCTATTGTTCAGCGCAAATTCGGCCAAGGGTAAAAATGAGACCCAATCATCTTGATTAGCAGGTATAAAACATCTTAAATAAGACTCCAAGGTCTGGTTTGTTCTCACAGTCTGCCCATTGGTCTGGGGATGAAACACGGAGGAGAAGGATAACTGAATTCCCAGATTGGAACAAAAGGCTTTCCAAAATCTGGAAACAATCTGGACCCCTCTATCGAACACAATGTTCTCATGAATCCCGTGTAACCGAACCACCTGTTGTAAAAACAAGGGTACCAACTCAGCGGAAGATGGCAACTTTGGGAGTGGTACAAGATGGACCATCTTCGAAAATCTATCACAAATCACCCAGATAACAGTCATTCTCTGAGAGACAGGAAGATCAGAAATAAAATCCATTGAGATATGGGTCCATGGCCTCCTGGGCACCGGGAGGGGCATCAGCAACCCACTAGAACGAGAACAGGGTTTAGACCGAGAACGAGTCCCACAGGACTGTACAAAATTCCTGACATCACGAGACGAGGCAGGCCACCAAAACGACCGACTCACCAAATCTCTGGTACCAATAATACCTGGATGACCAGCCAATGCGGAGCAATGGACTTCAGACATCACTCTCTTTCTCTACTGGTCAGGAACATACAATCTTCCCTTAGGGCAACGCTCAGGTTTATCCTCCTGAAATTCCTCCAGGGCGCGTCTCAAATCGGGCAGAATGGCAGAAAGAACTACCCCCTCACCTTGGATAGTAGTAGGCTCAGTCACATTAAGAGAATCAGCAAAGAAACTCCTAGAAAGGGCGTCTGCCTTAGCATTCTTAGTGCCCGGAAGAAAAGAGACCACAAAATTAAAACGCAAGAAAAACAAGGCCCATCTAGCCTGTCTAGGATTCAAGCGTTTAGCCGACTCCAGAAAAATCAGATTCTTGTGATCGGTGAGGACCACAAATGATGTCTAGCTCCCTCCAACCAATGTCTCCACTCATCAAATGCCCATTTCATGGCCAACAATTCCCAATTCCCCACGTTATAGTTGCGTTCAGATGGGGAGAACTTTCGAGAAAAGAAGGCACAGGGATTCATCTTAGAAGTCACAGGATCTTTTGGGGACAAAATAGCTCCTGCACCAATCTCAGAAGCGCCTACCTCCACTTGAAATGGAAGTGAGACATCAGGTTGCCGTAGACCTGGAGCTAAAGTAAATCTCGGCTTAAGCTCCTGAAATGCTGAGACAGCCTCAGGAGACCAATACAGCACATCAGCTCCCTTCTTGGTCAGATCAGTCAGTGGTTTGACAATACTAGAAAAATTACCTATAAATTTACGATAGAAATTAGCAAAACCCAAAAACTTCTGGAGAGCCTTCAAAGAAGTAGGCTGAACCCAATCATAAATGGCCTGTACCTTGGCCGGGTCCATTTCAGTAGTCGATGGAGACAAGATAAATCCCAAAAATGAAATCCTCTGTACACCAAAGAGGCATTTTGATCCCTTAACAAACAGGGAATTCTCCCTCAAAATCCGGAACACAGTCCGGGTATGTTCCACATGGGAATTCCAATCACTAGAAAAGATCAAAATATCATCCAGATAGATGATCAAAAACTTATCTACAAAGTCTCGAAAAATATCATTCATAAAGGACTTGAAGACAGAAGGGGCATTGGAGAGCCCAAAAGGCATCACCAGATACTCAAAATGTCCCTCTGGAGTAATAAACGCCATCTTCCATTCATCCCCGTGCTTGATGCAAATAAGATTATGCGCCCCCCTGAGGTCAAGCTTAGTAAACCAGCAGGCACTCAACTCTGGAGAATAAATCAGACATCAGAGGTAACGGGTACTGATATTTAACCATCATCTTGTTAAGGGAACGATAATCAATACACGGTCTTAATGAACCATCTTTCTTGGCAACAAAAAAAAAACAGCGCCCAAAGGCGACGAGGATGGTCTAATATGACCCTTCTCCAGCGACTCCTTAATATAGGATTGCATAGCATCATGTTCGGGTACAGATAAGTTGAAAAGCCGACCCTTGGGAAATTTACACCCAGGCATCAACTCAATTGCACAGTCATAACTTCTATGAGGAGGCAAAGACGCAGACTCACTGTCACTAAATACATCAGAGAAATCAGCCAGATAATCAGGAATATCATGAGACTAAGGAGAGGTGGAAAAAAGAGGAGCATCCCTAAGAACACACTGACAACCCCAACTCACCACAGACACAGATTTCCAATCCAAAACTGGGTTATGAGTTTGCAACCAGGGGTAACCCAGAACAATAGTATCATGCAAATTATGCAGCACCAAAAATGTACAATTTTCTTGGTGGTCTGGGGCAACTCGCATTATCACCTGGGTCCAAAACTGAGGTTTATTCTCTGCCAAAGGAGTGGCATCAATACCCCTCAAAGGAATAGGTGTCTGCAGAGGTGTCATGGACAAGCCACAATGTTTAGCAAAGTCCAAATCCATCAGATTCAGAGCCGCTCCTGAATCCACAAAAGCCTTTGTGGAAAATGTGGACAAGGAGCAGATCAAAGTAATTGCCAAAAGGAACTTAGGTTGTACACTGCCCACAGCAAATGTGTGCAAAACGTTTCTCTCATTTAGGACAGACAGAAATAGTATGAGAGGCGTCTCCACAGAAGAAACACAGCTTATTACGCCTTCTAAACTCGTGACGTTGCACCCTAGACAACACCCCATCACATTGCATAGGTTCAGACATTTGTTCAGAAAGTGGCAGCGCCTCCCATGTAGTCTTACGTTCACGTAAACGCCGATCAACTTGAATGGCTAATGACATAGAGCCATCCAGACCAGAGGGAACAGGAAATCCCACCATAACATCCTTTACGGTCTCTGATAAACCCTTCCAAAAGAGGGCTGCTAAGGCACCGTCATTCCATGGAGTAAGGACCGCCCACTTTCGGAATCTTTGACAGTATAACTCTGCAGGATCCTGACCCTGGCTTAATGCCAACAGGGTTCTCTCAGCTTGATCAGCGGCATTAGGTTCATCATACAACAACCCCAAAGCCTGAAAAAATGCATCCACATTAGTCAGAATAGGATTTTCAGGTGTCAGAGAAAACGCCCAATCCTGGGGATCGCCGTGCAGCAAGGGGATGACAATTTTAACCTGCTGCACAGAGCTCCCTGATGAGTTAGGCTTCAAGGCAAGAAATAATTTGCAATTATTCTTAAAATTCAGAAATTTAGACCGATCCCCAGAAAACACATCAGGAGTAGGGATCTTGGGTTCAGCAACATGTGACTGAATGAGGTAGGTAGAAATTCCCTGCACTTCCGCAGCAAGTTGCTCCACACGATCAGACAGTTGCTTAATCTCCATTAGGAGAGAAAAAAATCCTCCTACGGCCCCAGAGAAAAAGAGGAAAAAATAAAAAAATAAAAACATTCTGACACTTTTTTTTTCTTTCCCTTTTTTTTATCTTAAACAATTCCCTCCTGCTTTTGAGTACCCTAGAATCTGCCGTATGGCTGGTGATTCTGTTATGAATGGGTCACCAAGGAGGAAATAGCAACACACGCTAAGTCTCAGAAAACCAGAGAGGTTGGTAACTATGCAGACTGCAGAGCCCTGATCTTAACACACAACTAGAAGCAGTTGTGGAGCGTGCCTACGGTGGTCCTGGACGCCTCCTCACAACCGGAGAGCTAAATAAGCCTAAAGTAAGAAAAGAGGAAAACTAACTCCCCAGAGCAGAACCCAAAGGAAAGACGGTGAAGCAAGATGAAAACACAAACAAAGGCAGAAAAATAGGCTGAGCAAACTATGGGGCCAAACTAACTTGAAAGGACAGGAAAGGAAAGATACAGTCTGCAATCTGCCAAAAAACCCTACCGAAAATAATGTCCAACGCTTCTGATAACAAAATTAACCCTGAAGTCAGTAGACTTCTCCCACTATATCAGCACTCTGGAATATTCTGAGACAGAGCAAAAAGAGGCCAATCTAATAAAGGACAAAATGGCAAATTGGCAAATACAGATAAATAAGAGTGGAAATTCAGCACAGCCCAGCTGGGCTGGCTGACCACACAAAAACTGAGTTAACCAACAAGAGCAAGTGTGAACATTAGCAAAAAACAAACTTAACTTGAGATGACTGGAGCAGAGCTGAAGTCCAAGACCTGAGAAACAGACTGAATCACCAGCAACAGGATAGGGCGTTGGCTGTCTTATATCCAGTCTGATACTCCATAGATCCAATCACTATCCTCCTCGTCAGGTGGCAGACCATTACCAATTAAACTAACCTCACTACCTCCTGTCACTACCAGAGGGAGAACGGAAGGAGAACTCCCAGCTGGTGGAGCACAAAATGAGCTCATAACAGGTGAGGTTACAGCTGCCACTCTATACACAGAGTGGTGACTGAAATCACAGACGGCGTTTTCTGCCCCACGCTTCCAGCTCATCTTAGGACCTCTGCCTGGTCCCTGCCAGACCGGACTTCTACATATGGCACTTTAGTGAGGTTTGAGAAAGACCCGACATAGGGTCGAAACGTTACCTCAACACACTATTCCCCTGTGGTGTCTTCAATATAAAAATTTTTGCACTGAAAATCAAAACTTCCCAGAGTGCAGCTGTTTTCTCTTCACTGGATGACCGTCTGGACTAAGTTCCAGGTTCAGCTTGCACCTACCTCATATCCACAGAGTGCACGCCTTGTCTGTATCACTAGACTATGAAACGCAGCAGCCATCTTAGTTGTGGTCGTGCAGTGAATGGCTCTCCGCACAGCATCATCAGTGCTATAAGAGACCGGACGCCGCTCTGCTCGGCGCATTCAGCTCTGTTGTGAGAGAGTGTAGGGAGAGCGGCTGCCTTGATAGGGTCAGAATTGGGGATTTCTTAGTTAGTGTGGGGTCTACCATCCTAAATACTCACATCCAGCTAAACCAACAGGCCTTCTAAGGACTAATTCCGGAGTATATAGGTTCCAGTGTTAGGCAGGTAGGGTAGTGTACTTTGCTGTATACACATCAGTGCTAGGCCTGCAGGCACTGTATGTGTGTATATAGAGCACTGCATACATCAAGAGGGTCCATTCCCTTCCTGTTATCTGGTGCTGCTGCTCCTGCTACCTGTGGGATATATTAGCCGTATATAGCTAGCCGCAGGTGTAGTTGGAATACAGGAAACACATTTTTTGGTGTGGTATCTCTGTGACAGCTCATATCTGTGCGCGCTAAAAGCTTGGCCATTTTACGGCTTTTTTCTCTTTTTGCCTGGCTGTCAGTTTTGCAGATTTGTTTAAATACACCAGTATTTAGGCCAAAAAAAAACATACAGGCCACACATTTTTTGGTGTGATACCTCCGTACCAGCTCATATCGGTGCATGATAAAATTTGGCCATTTTATGGCTTTTTTCTTTTTTTGCCTGGCTGTCTGTTTTGCTTACATACACCAGCATTTAGACAAAAAAAAAAAGACCATACAGGCCACACATTTTTCGGTGTGGTATCACTGTGCCAGTTCATATCTGTGCGTGCTAAAAGTTTGGCCATTTTACCGCTTTTTTCTCTTTTTTTGCCTGGCTGTCAGTTTTGTTTCAGTATACAAGTATTTAAGCAAAAAAATAAAAACATACAGCCCACACATTTTTGGTGTGGTATCTCCGTGCCAGCTCATTTCTGTGCATGCTAAAAGTAGTTTGGCCATTTTACAGCTTTATTCTCTTTACTGCCTGGCTGTCAGTTTTGGTTAAATACAGCAGTATTTAGCAAAAAAAAATACAGGCCACACATTTGTTGCAGTGGTTTCTCTGTGCAGCTCATATCTGTGTGTGCTCAAAGATTTGCCAGTTTATGGCGGTTTTCTTTTTTTGGTCTGGCTGTCCAGAAGAAGGCAAGCGCCAAAACGCGCGTAGGGACCCAGCAGCACGATTTTGATTCTGGTAATCTATGCCCTTATAACATTTATATCTTACTGCAGCACCTTGCACGTTAGCTCTTTGCACTGCAGCACTTTTTTATAGTGCTCTGTATAATTACGTGTTCAGCACTAAATTTTCTCCTGCACAATAGAACTTTTGTGCTTTATTTTATGCACTTCAGCATTTTTTCCACATAAATTATATATTTATATATTTTATTAATAGGTCTATATATTTTTGTGGATTTGAATTTTGGTGCACATCACTGTATACTCAATTTTAGTTATCATCTCATTTGTTTGGTTTATTTTATGTATGCTTTTAAGGTGTTGCAGTAATTAATTTATATATATGAAATATTCCTTTGGGCATATCTACTTAAATACTCTCTTATTGAATTTTATGATAAGTATTTTTCAAACGCGCTCCATTTTATTCAGTTAATTTTTATTATATTGCTTAAAATATTTTGTATACGTAATAAAACTTGAGATATAATATACTAGGTTTTATTATTGTCTTTATTGCACAATATTTTTATAGGAATTTATCTTAATTTGTGCTTGACATACAATTTTATATACAATTTGCTCCATCTCTAATATAGAAGCTGGGATGCAGATGTGGAAGTGGGGCTGTTAATGGGGATGTTCAAGTCTCCCAGGATAAGGGTTGGTAGTTCTGAGGACATGAAGTGCGGCAGCCAGGCTGAGAAATGGTCAAGGAATTGGGTGGGTGAGCCTGGGGGCCGATATATGACCACTACTCTGAGGGAGAGGGGATGGAAGAGCCTGATGGTGTGGACCTCAAAAGAAGGGAAAGAGAGTGATGGAACTGGGGATGATGGCCTGAAAAGTGCATTGTCGGGACATGAGTATGCCGACTCCACCACCAAGTCTGTTTCTGGGTCTCGGGTAATGGGAGAATTGAACGCCACCATGGGAAATGGCAGCAGGGAAGTGTCAGAATCCTGGATCCAGGTTTCAGTGAGGGCCAACAGATCAATAGATTTTTTCAGAAAGTAATTGTGCAGGAAAGGAAATTTGTTACATGCAGACCGTGGATTCCAGAGAGCACAATTAAAAGAAGGAGATGAAGGAGTGCAAGTAATATTAAAGTAATATTAATAAGGTTAGTAAGGTTTCGATGCGAGGTAGGGTAGGGGTTGAGGTTGGGGGATGGTGGACCGGGGTTGGGGGAGATGTCCCCTGAAATCAGTATGAGTAGGAAGATAAAGAGCAAGTAGTTATTGGAATTGTGAGAAGTTTTTTTGTGCGATATGTTTGGGCAAGATGGGCTGAGGTTTTTCAGGTAGGTGAGAAGTGCATGGAAGCTGTACATGGGAGAGGGAAGTACAGAGGGGCAGATGTGTATGAGTGGTGATGAAGGGGGGAAGGGGCAGTGAATGTGGATGGCAAGAGAACACAGGAGGATAGAAATAAAGCCCATGGATAAAAAAGAGAGCAAAGTGTGGCTTACCTGTCTCCTGCCCTGACTAACTGCCATGGATTAGATGCTTTGCTTATGGGATGCATGCACCCCACACTGTGTGCACCCCTTAGAATCTTCTAAATTTATAGACCACAATACAGGGTCAGGAGAGAGGGATTGTGGGAGCTGGTTTGTGATAAATTAGCACCATCTGCTCTACACACCCAAGTGTAGATAGATGATCAAAGACACAAGTCCTGCCTCTGTCTCTGCTATAACACCTTTCTCACTGAGATACAGCAGTAAGTACTGAGTACAATGCTGCAGATGAATTATAGCAAATATTCAGTAAGCAATGTTCTTTAAATTATATTGCAGGGGATATGCAGCACATGAGACAGCAGACAGTCATGTGGAGTTGTACCTGTGAGAAGAGAGAAGTTCTTTGATGTGGATTAACTGCTTTTTGTAGATGCTTAGCTTCTGAGATGCTTTGCTTATGGGTTGCGTGCACCCCTTAGAATGCTTCTAAATTTAGATAAAATTACCCCAAAAAGAAATGGACACAAGAGCAAATATTGAAGAAATGAATGTATTCAATTTTATTAACAAATAAATAAACACTTACAAGATAAAAAAATTCAAGAAAAAGACTATAGCGACACCTAAGTGTCACGTCCTGGTTGGTTATTATATAAATTGACAAATATATCCAGAAAGTGTATTAAAAGTCAATTATCACTTTTTAGAAGAGGGAACAGGTATGCAAAATTTCTTTTTATACATACCAAACTATTATATAAATGAGATCCATACAAAACCTTTTTCAGTTAATCGTAATTCATATAAAAAAACTTATTATATAAATTGCAAGTTCAATAAGGTGGTCAAATCTGGCCTACAAATAATTAAATAGTATCATATAAAGGAAAGAGGTTTGTCAGGATCCAATATGTTGCACAAAAAACCCTATAGCAGACACATATGATTGCAGGAAATACATATCATATAATCAGCAAAATATAAATGATAGTCAAAAAACAAACCTAGTGGAGGGACATGGGAAGGAAGACCCCAACACGTGTTTCGTGGCTTTGCTTCTTCGGGGGCATCAAACATGTGGAGTTGTACCATTAAAATATATTGCAGGGGATTTGCAGCAGATGAAACAGCAGACAGACATGTGGAGTTGTACCATTAAAATATATTGCAGGGGATATGCAGCTCATGAGACAGCAGACAGACATGTGGAGTTGTACCATTAAAATATATTGCAGGGGATATGCAGCACATGAGACAGCAGACAGACATGTGGAGTTGTACCTGTGTGAAGAGAGAAGAGAGAAAATGGATGTTGGTTCTTTGCTATGGATTAACTGCTTTTTCTAGATGCTTAGCTTCTGAGATGCTTTGCTTATGTGATGCGGGCACCCCACACTGTGTGCACCCCTTAGAATGCTTCTAAATTTAGATAAAAGTCCCATCCATTAAAGGGATTAAATTGGGCTAGAAACCAGCCCTGGTAGCTTGTGAAGTTAAAAACGAGAACACTGATGTGTGGATTCGTGGATTGAGATAAAAGATCAGCCCAAGGTTAAATTTTATATTTAATCTCCTTAAGGACACACTACACTATAAACACAATGATTATATTACTTATACAATGGTCAGATATGCAAATACAGGTAATAGTACAAAAGGTATAAGCAGATGAATCACGTCAGTTACATCAAGAGCATAGGTTTGCCAGCTGTTTCCAGTTCCAACCAGCACGTTATTCAACATGGGCCCTCATTTAAAAGTGAAATGCAAGAATGATAAAGAGAGAGAGAGCGCACAAGGCCTTGCATAAGCATTTAACTCCTTGGTCAGTCACTCCCTGTTCAGCCCCCCAGGAGGGTCCTAATCTCCCTCCCCTTGGTGTTTGTAGCTAAAACTCTCAAAACCTATGAAGTATCATACCTTCCCAATGGCAGGTCATATGGCGGTGGTTTTGGCACCATCGGATAAGGCTGGGGGCTTTTTACGCTTGGAGACCAAACATAGCTTTGCTACCTGGCTTCTACTAGCTGTTCTGTGCAGCTCCCCACCCTGGGCTGATAGAATGTATCGAGACCCTGGAAGGCGTTTGGCCCGTTTTACAGATCTCGAAAATGTAACGAGTGTGTGGCTAGGATGTACAATAACTTCATATTTTCACTAATTCTACTTCTGAAATCCTATCTGACTGGAGGAAGTTTGAATGAAGCAAACACACAGCGAGTGCTCCACAGGTGGTCATACTGTATGAACCTGGATACTGGCTGGTGGGGCTGGACCACCTGCTGGGCCAGATGTCCTGTTACAACTACAAATTCTGAAGGAAGATTGTAAGCTGCCATTACATCCCTCAGTAATCTTCACAGGATGAATCTAATTTTTTTAAAAATTGAGGTAAATTTGATGCTTCTTGAACCAAACAGGTAATCTCTAGACTTCAGATCTAATCTTATATTTAGTAACATGCTAAATTCTCCAGTAATAATGCTTTGTATTGGCCTGTAGTAACAGTGATAATAATGGGATATTTTCAGACAATAATATATCATTATTAAATTATATAAATAGTATTCTTCAGTAACATCGAATCTCCTCCATTACTGAATGTTTAACCGTAGTGAACTGCTCCTAATGTAGCTCAATCCAGGTTTGCAGCATTGTACTATCTAGTTGTCCTTTGAGAAGGTTATTGATATCACCTCATCAAACAGAGAAGACATAGAGCATGAATGACCCAATAAATATATCTCTCCTGTCTGGAAATGTCCCCATTCTATCTACAGCAGGCTGTGCCAAGTGTCACTTAACCTTGCATATTAATAATAAGGTGTTTTGAAGCGGCAATGGCGCGATGTATAGCCATTCAGAAAAATGTCATTTTCATCAGGGATCATGTGAGATATTCACCACTATCTATCTATCTATCTATCTATCTATCTATCTATCTATCTATCTATCTATCTATCTATCTATCTATCTATCTATCCAAGGGCATACATAGGAATCATGGTGCCCTGCAGTGGATGTCCTAATTGAGCCTTCCATACAGTATGATGGCCTTCCATACAGCATAATTGCCACCCCATCTCTCTACACAGTATGATGGCCCCCACACAACCTTTCATACAATATGATGACTAGAGTTGAGTGACTTTTGGTTTTTTAGGGTCGCGTTTCGTTTCGTGAAACCCGACTTTTCCAAAAGTCGGGTCGAGCAAGATCGTCCGATTATAGGGAAAAGTCGGGGTCATCCCGAAACACGAAACCCAATGTAAGTCAATGGGGAATAAAAGTCGGCAGTGAGAGGAGGACAGGAAACACACCTACAGTGCCCATTTGAATGCCAAAAGCATCAATTCTTCTTACTTAAGCTTGTCAACCTCAATTAACTTCATAATACAAGTTACGCACTGAAAAATGGGGGTTATTTGGCTAAAGTTGTGGGGGGGAAGGGCTGGCTGCAGGTTTTCATGTGCCCTAGGCGAAAGAGCGCCCCTTTAACACATACCACAACTCATCATGCTCCGATACGGCAGAGAAATAGCGGTATAGTACAATGAAAAATACCTCACTTTTTACATCTCATGACGAGGCCCATCTATTTCTCCATACAGAATCATTGGTCCCATATAATGTTTGAAACAGTATATGATGAGCTCCACATAATGCTACAGTATATGTTGGTCCCCATGGATGAAGCTCCACTGTCTTATGGGCCCAAATAATGCTCCAAACATAATGGGCCCCATTTCTAATGCTCTAGTGTATAATGGGCCCTGTAAATGCTGCTCCAGTGTCTGATGTCCACCTTTGGAATGTTCCAGTGTATGGTGGGCCCCATCTATCATTCTCCAGAGTATAGTGCTCCCCAAAAATTGCTGTCCCAACTTTGAAAACAATCAAATAAGTCTCCTCGCTAGGGAATCCCTGTACTTGTCTGGATTCCTCGTCGTCCCCATCTTCCATCTCACTGCACAGTATTTCAACTTTGCAAGTGCTGTGATCCTGGGCAAGCAGGGGGGGCCCACTCATTGGCGATGGCACTGGCACAGGGCCCCTGATAGTACGGTGGTGTGTCTGATGGCGGGTGGGCCGAACCTGCACTTTCATCTGCAGCTTCCTCTTTGTCACCGTGTAAGATGGAACTGTATATGGGAAGGGTAACCTGAGTTTCATCAGGGTCAGATTCAGGTCGTGTAGCATGCGAGGGGAATGTAGTGGTCTGGGTCAATGTACCAGCAGATTCATCGAGCAGTGGCTGGGCATCAGTGCACTTGTGTCGCCCCCAGGAGTACGGTCGCCACAGTGGCATTACCTTCTTCCTAGGGAGTGTGATGTCATGCTTGGGAGCAATGAAGTATCTCTCTAGCAGGTTAACTGATTGGGCGGCGTTATTCCCACGAGTCATGACCCTCCAAACAGCGTTCATGAAGGCAAAGTGTTTGTTTTACGTGGGCAGTATGGTTGCAAAGCTGAACCTTAAAGGAATGTCCAGAAGGGCACCACCAGGAGTGGAGCCTACGGTTAAATTCGACTCCACCTGGGAAACCTCAACCATGCCAGCTACAGAACAGATGCACACATTGCAAGCTTAATTCCGTTAACGAACGAGACTCCGTCATGCCCCGCGGTCCGAGTCCGGCTTACTAGAGGGACACGTGAGGCTTTGGCACATGAGATTGGCCAATAACTGGTGTGTCATGCCCTTACATGTCCGTGGCTGCATGTGCGCTACACTGAAAAGGCCAGCGTTTGTCGCTTACAGGTGCAGATAACCCGCTGAACAACGTTAGTGATGGGGATCACTGATTACAAATATTACCCGCGAACAATGATTTCCCAGTAAGTGCAGGTCAACCGCAGTTCCGGAATTAGGCCTAACCGTCATTCCTGAAAAAATGAAAAACTTACGTGTGCAAACCACAGGTGCTGTAGCTTGCTTAACAGCTCGCCAGCCGTTCTCACGCCCAGTATGGATTACACGTGATTGCACAAAGGTGAGAAAGGGTACCGTATCCCCAGATAACATGTATGGATAGCGTACACATTCAAAATATATGTCTATACATCAGGATGCAGGCTCAGACGGTGTTAGGCCCAGTATGGATTGCACGTGATTGCACAAAGGTTAGAAAGGGTACCGTTTCCCCGGATAACATGTATGGATAGCGTACACATTCAAAATATATGTCTCAGGAGGCAGGCTCAGACGGTGTTAGGCCCAGTATGGATTGCACGTGATTGCACAAAGGTTAGAAAGGGTACCGTATCCCCAGATAACATGTATGGATAGCGTACACATTCAAAATATATGTCTCAGGAGGCAGGCTCAGACGGTGTTAGGCCCAGTATGGATTGCACGTGATTGCACAAAGGTTAGAAAGGGTACCGTATCCCCGGATAACATGTATGGATAGCGTACACATTCAAAATATATGTCTCAGGAGGCAGGCTCAGACGGTGTTAGGCCCAGTATGGATTGCACGTGATTGCACAAAGGTTAGAAAGGGTACCGTATCCCCGGATAACATGTATGGATAGCGTACACATTCAAAATATATGTCTCAGGAGGCAGGCTCAGACGGTGTTAGGCCCAGTATGGATTGCACGTGATTGCACAAAGGTTAGAAAGGGTACCGTATCCCCGGATAACATGTATGGATAGCGTACACATTCAAAATATATGTCTCAGGAGGCAGGCTCAGACGGTGTTAGGCCCAGTATGGATTGCACGTGATTACTCAAAGGTTAGAAAGGGTACCGTATCCCCGGATAACATGTATGGATAGCGTACACATTCAAAATATATGTCTCAGGAGGCAGGCTCAGACGGTGTTAGGCCCAGTATGGATTGCACGTGATTGCACAAAGGTTAGAAAGGGTACCGTATCCCCGGATTACATGTATGGATAGCGTACACATTCAAAATATATGTCTCAGGAGGCAGGCTCAGACGGTGTTAGGCCCAGTATGGATTGCACGTGATTGCACAAAGGTTAGAAAGGGTACCGTATCCCCGGATAACATGTATGGATAGCGTACACATTCAAAATATATGTCTCAGGAGGCAGGCTCAGACGGTGTTAGGCCCAGTATGGATTGCACGTGATTGCACAAAGGTTAGAAAGGGTACCGTATCCCCGGATAACATGTATGGATAGCGTACACATTCAAAATATATGTCTCAGGAGGCAGGCTCAGACGGTGTTAGGCCCAGTATGGATTGCACGTGATTGCACAAAGGTTAGAAAGGGTACCGTATCCCCGGATAACATGTATGGATAGCGTACACATTCAAAATATATGTCTCAGGAGGCAGGCTCAGACGGTGTTAGGCCCAGTATGGATTGCACGTGATTGCACAAAGGATAGAAAGGGTACCGTTTCCCCGGATAACATGTATGGATAGCGTACACATTCAAAATATATGTCTATACATCAGGAGGCAGGCTCAGACGGTGTCAGGCACAGTATGGATTTGACGGCCCAGACTACACAGGGGAGGAGCAGGGAGAGGTAAAGATTGCAAATGCTGGGACCCTGCCCAAGCAAGGGGGGCCCACTCGTGGGCGTCGGTACTGGCACTGGGCCCCTCATAGTACGGCGGTGTGTCTGACGGCGGGTGTGCACCACCACCGTCAGAGACACTTGATTGCACTATAAAGGACCCTGTACCAGTGCCCGCGCCCAAGAGTCGGCCTACCCACCTGTCCAGGGCAACGGCACTCGCACGGTGTCGTGCGCTAGGTGGTGACCCCGGCCATGGGGGGGGGAGGCAGCACAGTTAGGGAGTTTTAGAAAGTGGCATATGTTGATGTTGGACATTCAGCTGATGCAAAAGGTGAAATAGGTCAAGTCCCAGGAAGAGGTGGACCAAAGCAAGCCATTTTTCTGTCACCTTATGTGTCTTCAGAGGAAGGTGGGACAAAATCCTTGGAAACCCATGCGTGGTTCATTTTAATGAAGGTTAGATCATCCACATTTTGGGTTGACAGATGGGTCCTTTTTTCTGTCAGGATTGATCCAGCTGCACTGAAGACTCTTTCCGATAGCACAGTTTCAGCTGGGCAAGCGAGCTCCTGTAAGGCATATTGGGCCAATTCAGGCCAGGTGTCCAGTTTAGCGGCCCAATAGTCAAAGGGGAATGACCTGTGTGGGAGAACATCGATATGGGAGGAAAAGTAGTTTGTAACCATAGTTGACAACTGCTGTCTCCTGTCACTTTCCATCGATGCAGTATTACCAGTTGTGTGAGCGGTACTTGAAAAATCAGTCCACAACATTGTCATGAAACCCCTGTCTCCAACGCCACTTCTGCTGTGTGCACCACGAACACCTCTGCCAAGCTGCCCCCGGCCCGTACGGCTCGTGTGAGAACCATTACCGCTGCTGTGTGCTGGGAATGCCTCAAGCAACCGATTTACCAGAGTTGCTTGTTTATTAGCCAATATTAGGTCAAGGTTCTCCTGTGGCATGATGTTTTGTAATTTGCCTTTATAGCGTGGATCCAGGATGCTAGCCAACCAGTAGTCGTCATCGTTCATCATTTTGGCAATGCGTGGGTCCCTTTTTAGGATCTGCAAGGCATAATCTGACATGTGGGCCAATGTTCCCGGTGTCAATGATGCACTGCGAGTGCTGGGTGGAGGAGCACTTTCTGGCAAATCCACATCCCTCCAGTCACGCACAAACCCTGTACCAGACCTTGCCACGCCAACATTTTCACTTGCCCCACGAGATGCATCCTCCTCCCCTAAGTAATCATCCCCATCATCCTCCTCCTCCTCCTCTTCTTCCTCCACCTCGTCCAGGAGAGGTCCCTGAGCAGACAATGGCTGAATGTCATCAAGGATTCCCTCCTCCTCTTCCTCCTCATCAACATTGGCTGCAGACACCTGCTCCTTAAGGTGCGTCAAAGTTTGCATGAGCAGACGCATAAGTGGGATGCTCATGCTTAGGATGGCGTCGTCTGCGCTTACCAGCCGTGTGCATTCCTCAAAATACTGAAGGACTTTACAGAAGTCTTTCAGCTTCGACCACTGCACACCTGTCAACTCCATGTCTGCTCTCAAAGTGCCTGGCCGTGTATCCTCCCACAAATGCATTATGGCCTGCCTCTGCTCGCACAGCCGCTCCACCATGTGCAGGGTGGAGTTCCACCTTGTTGCAATGTCGATAATGAGGCGGTGGTTGGGAAGGTGGAGCAATCGCTGCAGCTTCTGCATACGAACGGAGTGTACAGGCGACCGGCGGATGTGCGCGCACAGTCTTCGCACCTTCTGGAGCAGGGCTGTTAACTCCGGATAATTTTTGAGGAAGCACTGCACCACCAGGTTCAAGGTGTGAGCCAAGCAAGGTATATGGCTGAGTTTTGAAAGGGCTATGGCTGCCACAAAATTACGGCCGTTATCACTAACTACCTTGCCTGCCTCAAGATGTACACTGCCCAGCCATGACTCAGTTTGTCGCTGAAAGTACTCGGCCAGCACCTCGGCGGTGTGTCTGTTGCCCAAACACATCATCTGCAACACAGCCTGCTGACGCTTTCCTCTAGCTGCTCGATAGGGGGACACATCGTGTGCAACAGTGGCAGCTGCAGATGGAGTGCTCGTACGACTGCGCTCTGTGGACGAGCTTTCGCTTCTGGAGGAGGAGGAGGAGGGTCGAACGCCTACAGCCAACTGTTTCCTATACCGTGGGCTAGGCAGCACTGTCCCACCACCGCTGTCCCCTGTGGACCCT
Source organism: Dendrobates tinctorius (assembly GCF_039654945.1). Classification (NCBI taxonomy): domain Eukaryota; kingdom Metazoa; phylum Chordata; class Amphibia; order Anura; family Dendrobatidae; genus Dendrobates; species Dendrobates tinctorius. Next base: position 16,576,190 of record NW_027361733.1, read on the forward strand.
GAATCCACCACATTAACCCAGTGCGCAGTGATGGACACGTAACGGCCCTGGCCATGCCGACTGGACCATGCATCAGTTGTGAGGTGCACCTTTCCGCTCACTGACTGCTTGATTGCATGGACAATGCGGTCTTTCACATGATGGTGGAGGGCTGGGATGGCTTTGCGAGAGAAGAAGTGGCGACTGGGTAGGTCATAGCGTGGTACTGCATAGGCCATGAGTTCGCGGAAAGCTGTGCTTTCCACCAACCGAAAGGGCATCATCTCAAACGAGATTAGTTTGGCAATGTGGGAGTTCAAACCCAGTGTACGCGGATGAGAGACTGAGTACTTTCTTGACCTACTCATAGTGTCTGGGAGGGTGAGCTGGACTTGAGAGCTGCATATGGTGGAAGTAGCGGTGGACAGGGCGGACTGAGAGAGAGTTGATGATGGTGATGGAGTTGGTGTTCTTTCTGATGGCCTAGAATCAGTCTTTCGTTGATATAACAGTGGGATTCCCTGACTGCTATGGCCTTGCAACGACACAACATTTGCTGCTGTGCTAACCGGTGGGCTTACAGTGGGGGAAACAATGTAGCGTTGCTGACTACCTTCGTTGTGATCAGTTGCACATGTGGCACTTGAGGTTTGGTGTTGTGTCCACGCTTGCAAGTGCATGCTGGTTAAATGTCTAAGCATGCAACTGGTATTCAAATTTTTCAGATTTTTCCCTCGGCTAAAGGTCTTTGCGCACTTCTTACAGATAACCTTGGCCTGATCATGAGGATTTTGTTCAAAAAAGTGCCACACTGCACTCTTCCTACTTTGGCAGACATTTTGCAGCCTAGCACGCTGTGATCTTTTGACCCTCTGGACAAGCTGTCCAGCAACTCTTTTGATGTTTGGAACCTGTCTTTGGAGTGCTCTGGGCCTGCCAGATAACAGCTGTTGCGATGTCGATGTCTGCTGTGGATGCTCCTCATCTGAGCTATTGGAAGCAGCACCCTCTTCCCCCAATGGATGCCAATCTGGGTCAACAACTGGGTCATCCATCACCTCCTCTTCTATGTCATGTGCACCTTCCTCTGTGTCACCGTGTATGGTGGTATAGTGTGCGGGAAGGGGCACCTGAGTCTCATCAGGGTCAGAATCTGGCTCTGTACACTGCGAGGACAATGTAGTGCTCTGAGTGAATGTACCAGCAGAATCATCCATCAGCAGCTGTGCATCAGTGCACTCCATGTCAGATTCATCTTGGCCTGGGTAATTCACCATTTCACTTGATAATCCAGGCATGGTATGTGAAAACAGCTCCATGGAGTAATCAGTAGTATGGCCTGCGTCATCCTTCAATCTTGGTTGGGGTGAAGGACACAAGGAAAGGTGTGGTTCATGAACATTAGCCTCCAATGACGACTCAGTGCTTTTACTTTTTACAACTGAAGAAGAGAAGGCGATAGAGCTGGAGGCTGAGTCAGCAATGTAAGACAAAACTTTTTCCTGATGCTCTGGCTTTAAAAGCGGTTTGCCAACTCCTAGAAAACTAAGCGTTCGAGGCCTTATGTAGCCAGACGATGACGCAGGCTCAACACCTCCTGCATTCGGTCCTATTTTGCTCTTGCCACTACCATCAGATCCACCACCAACACCATCATTACCAGCTGCCAACCCCCGCCCAATTCCACGGCCTCTTCCACCAGCCTTCCTCATTTTTGGTAGAAATGTAGACAAAATCCAACAAACTATATAGTAATGTAAAACAAGGTACAAGGTGTCTATAGGACAGGGGAGATTTTGAATTTCTGCAGACACTTGTGGACACTGGACACTTTTGGATTGTGTGAGGCCCACTGATATCTGAGCGCTATGTGACAGGCTCGATGGCACAGCTGTGACCAAAGTGACTAGAGGATAAGGGAGATTTTGAATTTCTGCAGACACTTGTGGACACTGGACACTTTTGGATTGTGTGAGGCCCAATGAATATCTGAGCGCTATGTGACAGGCTCGATGGCACAGCTGTGACCAAAGTGACTAGAGGATAAGGGAGATTTTGAATCTCTGCACACACTTTTGGACACTGGACACTTTTGGATTGTGTGAGGCCCCATGAATATCTGAGCGCTATGTGACAGGCTCGATGGCACAGCTGTGACCAAAGAGACTAGAGGATAAGGGAGATTTTGAATCTCTGCACACACTTTTGGACACTGGACACTTTTGGATTGTGTGAGGCCCCATGAATATCTGAGCGCTATGTGACAGGCTCGATGGCACAGCTGTGACCAAAGAGACTAGAGGATAAGGGAGATTTTGAATCTCTGCACACACTTTTGGACACTGGACACTTTTGGATTGTGTGAGGCCCAATGAATATCTGAGCGCTATGTGACAGGCTCGATGGCACAGTTGTGACCAAAGTGACTAGAGGATAAGGGAGATTTTGAATCTCTGCACACACTTTTGGACACTGGACACTTTTTGATTGTGTGAGGCCCAATGAATATCTGAGCGCTATGTGACAGGCTCGATGGCACAGCTGTGACCAAAGTGACTAGAGGATAAGGGAGATTTTGAATCTCTGCACACACTTTTGGACACTGGACACTTTTTGATTGTGTGAGGCCCAATGAATATCTGAGCGCTATGTGACAGGCTCGATGGCACAGCTGTGACCAAAGTGACTAGAGGATAAGGGAGATTTTGAATCTCTGCACACACTTTTGGACACTGGACACTTTTGGATTGTGTGAGGCCCACTGATATCTGAGCGCTATGTCACAGGCTCGATGGCACAGCTGTGACAAAAGTGACTAGAGGATAAGGGAGATTGGATTGCTTGTAAAAAAGCAGTTTGCAGTGCAGTGGGTAAACAGCAATGCCAGCCTGTCAGGAAGCCTTAAAAGGCAGCCCAACAACCAACACCACTGATACACCACAATATAGCCTCCCCTTGCACTGCACACACAGTGACTGGTGTGTTGTACAGGCCAAATTGCTAGCAGCAGAAGCAGTTTTTTTTTCTTCTCAGCAGGACAAAAAAAAAAAATTGGGATTGCTTTTAAAAAAGCAGTTTGCGGAGCAGTGGGTAAACAGCAATGCAGGAATGTCAGGAAGCCTTAGAAGGCAGCCCAACAACCAACACCACTGATACACCACTATATAGCCTCCCCTTGCACTGCACACACAGTGACTGGTGTGTTGTGCAGGCCAAATCGCTAGCAGCAGAAGCAGTTTTTTTGTCTTCTTCCCTGCCTAACGCTCTCCCTACAGAATCAGCAGCAACCTCTCCCTATACTGAGATCGGCAGAAGTAAGATGGCGGTCGGCATGCACGCCCTTTTATACCCCCTGTGACGCCCACCAAAGCAAGCCAATCACTTGCATGCCCTTCTGAAAGATGGTGGTGACCCCTGCCTATGTCATCACGTTGCCCACAGTGTCCGTGGATCCTGATTGGCTGAAAAAGAGCGCAAAACAAACTTTTGAAACGCGACTTTGGCGCGTAAGTCGCCGACCTCGTGGCCGACCTCATCCTAGGGTCGGGTTTCGTTTCATGAAACCCGACTTTGCCAAAAGTCGGCGACTTTTGAAATTTTTCGACCCGTTTCGCTCAACTCTATTGATGACCCTTTGATAATTTAAATACACCTTCCCACCTGCTTGTTTTTCTTATATTTCCACATTTCTCTGGCTCTATAAAGTCAGAGCTGTCAATCAAAGATAGCAGTGGGGTAGAGATAGAGGGAAGAAAGCAGGTGAGAAGGTGTATTTAAATAATTGGTCATACTTTTGTGCACAGAGCAGTAGTACTTAATTTAAGCACTCATTCTGTACTGAGTCCCTTTATGGCTATGTGCACATGCTGTGGATTTTGTTGCGGATCCGCAGCGTTTCTTCCACGTGGATTTGCCACAAATCCGCAAAGGGTAGCTCAAGCAGTGTTAATCAATGGGAATCCAGAATTGGTGTGCACATGCTGCGGAAAATTCTGCACTCATTCTCAGTGCTTTATTTTCTGAACCATGTCAATTCTTTTTCATAGAATCATAGAATGGTAGAGTTGGAAGGGACCTCCTGGGTCATCTGGTCCAACCCTCTGCTCAAAGCAGGATTCACTAAATCATCCCAGACAGATGTCTGTCCAGACTCTGTTTGAAGACTTCCATGGAAGGAGAACTCACCACCTCTCATGGCAGCCTATTCCACTTATTGATCACCCTCACTGTTAAAAAGTGTTTTCTAATATTTAATCTGTGTCTCCTCCCATTCAGTTTCATCTCATTGCTTCTAGTCTTTCCTTAAGCAAATGAGAATAAAGATGATCCTTCTACAATCATGCAGATCTGCAGCGTTTCTGCACCCATTGACTTACATTGAGTCAGTCAAATCCGCAGCTAAACTGCAGGTGTAAAAAGGTTTGCAGATTAGCTGCGGATTTGTATGCCAAAAATCTTGCAGAAAGGAAGGAGTGTGTGGGAGGAGAATATGTGTGTGATTCTAACCTATTCTTTCCGTTTGAATTGGTGAATGGCCGAAAAGTACGAGGGCCGTTAGAACTAGTAAGAGAGAATTGGGAGGGCACTTTTCCCACAGAAGAGATTCCCATTCTGGAGTATGTCCAAAAGTTTAGGGAGAAAATGAGGTACCTGTCATGTCGAGATTGAAATGCATCGAGAATAGAGTTGGTCGGTCATATTCAAAAGTCGCCGACTTTTGCTGAAGTCGGGTTTCATGAAAAGAAACCCGACCATAGCGTGAGGTCGGCCACGAGGTCGGCGACCAGAGCACCAAAGTCGCGTTTCAAAAGATGCTTCCAGCGCCCTTTTTCAGCAAATGATGGAGGACGCACACTGTGGGCAACAAGATGACATAGGCATCGGTCATCACCATCTTTGAGAAGGGCATGCAAGTGATTGGCTGGCTTTGTGTGGCGTCACAGGGACTATAAAAGAGCATGAACGACGACCGCCATCTTACACATGCCGATCTTAGCATAGGGAGAGCTGCTGCTGCTGATGATTCTGTAGGGAGAGCGCTAGGCAGGGAAGAAGAACCAAAAAAGCTGCTTCTGCTTTTAGCGATTTCCACTTACAACACAACACTTTGTGTGCAGTGACAGGGGAGGCTCTATTTTTGTGCATCAGCTCTGTTGGTTATTAGGCTGCCTTATAAGGCAAGCGTCCTCAAATCTCTAGTGAGATCCAAATTCTCACCAATCCTATAGATACCCTCCACCTTGTCATACAACATCCAATTTCAGCCTGTTACATTGAGATGTAATCTCTACTGGGCCAGAGACAATAGTTCAGCGTCCTCAAACCTATAGTGAGATTCAAAATCTCACCAATCCTATAGACACCCTCCACCTTGTCATTCACCATCCAATTTCAGCCTGTTACATTAAGGTGTAATCTCTACTGGGCCAGAGACAATAGTTCTGCGTCCTCAAATCTATAGTGAGATTCAAATTCTCACCAATCCTATAGACACCCTCCACTTTGTCATTCACCATTCAATTTCAGCCTGTTTCATTGAGGTGTAATCTCTACTGGGTCAGAGACAATAGTTCTGCGTCCTCAAATCTCTAGTGAGATTCAAATTCTCACCAATAGTAGATACTAGAGTTGAGCGAAACGGGTCGAAAAATTTCAAAAGTCGCCGACTTTTGGCAAAGTCGGGTTTCATGAAACGAAACCCGACCCTAGGATGAGGTCGGCCACGAGGTCGGCGACTTACGCGCCAAAGTCGCGTTTCAAAAGTTTGTTTTGCGCTCTTTTTCAGCCAATCAGGATCCACGGACACTGTGGGCAACGTGATGACATAGGCAGGGGTCACCACCATCTTTCAGAAGGGCATGCAAGTGATTGGCTTGCTTTGGTGGGCGTCACAGGGGGTATAAAAGGGCGTGCACGCCGACCGCCATCTTACTTCTGCCGATCTCAGTATAGGGAGAGGTTGCTGCTGATTCTGTAGGGAGAGCGTTAGGCAGGGAAGAAGACAAAAAAACTGCTTCTGCTGCTTGCGATTTGGCCTGCACAACACACCAGTCACAGCTCTTTTGCTCATGGTTTGTGTTACATATCAGTGCGATAGGTCTATTTGTTCCATGAATGTCCTATTATATGATCTTTGTAATTGATGTAATCCTCTACTAGGATGACATTTGTCACGAGCACACTACTAATTTGTGTCTTTTCTGTGTCATGCACAGGTTTCGCTCTTGGCATCATGGATTTTAGAGCCAGGGATCAATCCTGGCTTGGACAGGTTGATCTCGTATTTGGGGGCGATGGGACTGATGTGCAACAGACAGCTGGTCATAGATGGGATGCTTTATGTGAAACTATTCAGACTTTATTGATTAAACGCACAAAAATTTGGTGGAATCGGGCCTTCCTGGAAAAATATGTGACCCGTAAAATTATACCTAGAGGGCTCAGGATTCGCGTTATTCCCGCTTTTCCGATAGATGATGAAGACTTTAGGTCAAGCTGGGAGGAAGCTTGTAATAACTGCTCAATGACTTTTATGCAACTATTAATTGACATGAATTCTAAGACGATAGGGGATCTAGATAAGACTATTGATACGGCACAGGCTGAGCTTAAAGCTGGCTGTCCCTCTGATCTATTACGTAAATTTGAACAAAATCTTGAGAAAACACTTGATGAGACCGTTAAAAAGATACAGGAATCACAATCCTCTAAGATAAATAGGGATAATAGAGATTTCTATCTCAAAAATGTATACCAATGGCGGAAGAAATCAGGAGCTGGTGCCCATTCGCTACATCGTGCCACATCAGTGACTTCAGTTTCCTCTTTGAGTGCACAATCAGAGGCCTCAACGTCATCTATGAATACCAGGGCAGGAAATAAGAAAAAGAGGAACTATGGATATCATCCCTATAAACGTCATAATAAAAGTTCCTTTGAGGATATGAATAATGACCATAAGGTGATTAATTTAAGTAATCATGATTTATCCGTTACTGACATGTCTTTATTGTCACGAGGTCTCTCTTTCTCTCCAGCCACTGGTATTGATACTTTCACTGTAATAAAAGACCTTCATCTTTTTGCACGGTCACTACTGTTTAAACGGTTTTATTATAATGACAATTCCAACCAAATTTTTCCTACAGATGAGGAGCAAGCAGCTCTAAGGATTTTGGAGGATCTATCCAGTGAACACAACATGGTGGAGGGAGGTAAGATTCCTCCATCTATTCGGCCACGGTCTAGAAAGTTTCCCCCACTGACATCGTGTAGTAGCATTGATTTGTTTGTGAAAGTGGCTTCTCAGGAATTATTACGGTTTAAAAAACATATAGTGCATGACAATTTGACTAGTGATGAACGTCAACGCCTTAAATTTCTTCAACATCTCCCTGATGTGGTGATCAAACCGGCGGACAAGGGGGGAAACATTGTAATGTGGCCAACGACAATGTATGAAAAGGAGGCCTATAGGCAATTAAATAACACCATTTGCTACAAAAAACTTACTTTCAACCCCTTGTCCGCCTATGAGACACTACTCAGGGGGATTATTACTAGGGCTGTAGATAACAATATCATCACTAGGGAATTGGCATCAGCGCTTATTGTAGTTGAACCTATTATACCAACTTTTTATCTACTTCCCAAGATCCATAAGAACACCAATGATCCCCCCGGCCGCCCCATTGTATCGGGTGGGGGTAATTATCTTGAATGTGTCAATCGATGGATCGACTCAACGTTGCAGCCTTTGGTCGAGGACCTTCCATCATACCTTAAGGATACCAATCAGTTACTCCGTAGGATGGATGGCCTATCACTAGAACCGGGGACCTTATTTGTTACTGCAGACGTTGAGTCGCTTTATACAAACATCAGACATAGTGATGGGTTGAATGCCACAAGATACTTTTTGGAAATGTCCCAATTTGGCCGTAATATGAGGGCCTTTATTCTTGAACTTTTAGAATTTACTTTGACTCACAATTTTTTCGTTTTCAAGGGGTCCTTCTTCCTACAGCTCCAGGGGACAGCGATGGGCGCGGCCTTTGCGCCGGCCTATGCCAACCTGTTCCTGGGGCTGTGGGAGAGGGACCTCTTCCTGTCGGATCGGGATACGTCAATGGAGCGCGTCCTGCTGTGGACGCGCTACATTGACGATGTCCTTTTGATCTGGCAGGATACATCTATGGCCCTTGATCAATTTATTTTGCGTCTCAATCAGAATGATCGTAATATACACCTTACTGTAAAATCTGACCCCGATAATATTGAATTTCTGGATGTGAAATTAAGCCGTGATCCATCTGGATATATACAGACTGACATCTATCGAAAACCCACTTCAACCAACATGTTACTCCATGCTGCTTCTTCACACCCTGCCCATATGATACGAGCAGTAGCAACTGGTCAATTTCTCCGTTTGAGACGTATCTGTTCGACGGATTATGATTTTGAACAGCGGGCACTCGAACTGAAAACGCGATTGGGCGAACGGGGTTATAGTCAGCGGATTATTAAAAAAGCCTATCATAAGGCTAAATATAATCCTAGGAATTCACTCCTTTACAGACATCCTGAACGTGATACTACGGTGCAGCCTATTAGATTTGTAACTAATTTTCATAGTCAATCTGAAGGACTACGTAGGATTCTCTCTCGATCGTGGCCGATTCTGATGACTGATCCCATTTTATCTAAAATCTTGCCCGACCGTCCACTCATCACTTATCGCCGTGCCAGGAATCTCCGTGACCAACTAGTACATAGTCACTATGCTCCTACCCCTCCATCCAACTTTTTTAGCCATCTTACAACCAGATGTGGTTGTATCCCTTGTGGTCATTGCGTGGCATGCGTAAATATTGAACGTAGTTCTGTCTTTTGGGACTCCTCAGGATCACGTGAATTTAAAATACGCAAATATATAACATGTACCACCAAGAATGTGATCTACTTTGCTACCTGCCCGTGCTCTCTAATATATATAGGGTTGACCACTAGACAATTAAAAATCCGGGTGAGGGAGCATGTTCTGGGGATACAAGCCGCTTTGGAACATGAAGATGTCTCCACTCTTAAAACTTTACCCCGTCACTTCAAATTACATCATCACTGTAATGCTAGTGGTTTGAAGGTCAGGGGTATTGATGTATTGGAGGTAGGTATTCGGGGAGGTGGAATTTCTCGGCGCCTAGCCCAAAAGGAGGCACATTGGATTTGGAGGCTTAATACTGTCCACCCAAATGGTCTCAATGAGAACTTTAGTTTTGCTCCCTTTCTGTGACCGCTTCTGTTGCACATCTGTGTCATTTTCATGACGAATGGTGTGGTTTTATTATGTTTTTAATTGTTTCATTCTTATTGTATTCTAGTTTTCGTATTTCTGATGCTGCCAAATATATATGTCAAGTGGCTTGGTGGAGTCCAACGAGATGCTGACCATACAACTTCATTTCCCCCCCCCCCCTTTCCTCCCTTCCTTCCCCACCCCACCTCCCTTGTTTCCTTCCCTTTCCCCTCCTTTTTCATTATTTTGGTTTTGTTGTTTTCAATCCAGTACTATTTATTTATTTTTATTATTATTATTATTTTTTTTTTTTTTATATCATCCATTATATTTTTATATATGATTACTGTATACCAACATTAAGTATTGTCAGGGATATATTATTCTATGCTTATTATTTATGTACCATATGATTGTCTGTATCCTCTGATAAACTCGTATTCTGCATTTACATATGTAATGGTTTATATATTTAATGATTCAATTATTATTGGTATTTCCCTTTGTTTCCCGTCCTCCTTCCCTCCTTTTCCCTCCCTTTTGCCCTTTATCAATTGCTGCCATTACTTGTATTGATTTACTGAGCTTATATTTTGTTGTATGCTCAACACTATTGATTGATTTTTTCTGTATCATTACCCCTGTGACTGTGTCACTGACGTGACGCATGCGCGTCTGGCTCCCCCGCTCCCGCGCGGCTCTCGTCGTCTTCAGCCCCTGTGGTTGCCATGGTGCGCCCTCGTGGCATGACGCCGACGCCGCTCGTGACCGCGGCTGCTGAGACTGTGCATGCGTCACTTCCGGTCAGCTGGCGCCGCCACTTCCGGTTTTTGCCGATATTTATTTGGCCTTGTTCTGCCTATGTGTCATGCCCCCTGATGAAGGACTGACCCTCCGAAACGCGCGTCGGGGTGGGTGTACAGACTAGTAGCCGCTGGTGAGTGTCCTCTGCCACAATTTTTACACTTTTGTACCGTGCCCTTTGTGGACATATGATGTCTTGATGCTATGTGAGGAAGTATGGACACTCGATATAATTATGATTTTGAGTATATTACTCCATTTATTATACTACCTTTCCTCTCCTCTTACATCAACTTTGTAAACCAGTTTGGCTTTCCAGTTCTGTCTCCCTCTGCTGTTTAGCCCATTCTGTTCTGGATTTGACACTAATTTTCCTAACATCCCCCTATATGGATCTGTATTTGATTTTTTAATATACCTTTGTCAATAAATTTATATACTTTTCTACCATATTATGTGTGGATCTATTTATCGCTTTTTTGGAGCTCTTTTGCTCATGGTTTGTGTTACATATCAGTGCGATAGGTCTATTTGTTCCATGAATGTCCTATTATATGATCTTTGTAATTGATGTAATCCTCTACTAGGATGACATTTGTCACGAGCACACTACTAACTGTGTGTGCAGTGCAAGGGGAGGCTATATAGTGGTGTATCAGTGGTGTTGGTTGTTGGGCTGCCTTCTAAGGCTTCCTGACATTCCTGCATTGCTGTTTACCCACTGCTCCGCAAACTGCTTTTTTAAAAGCAATCCCAATTTTTTTTTTTTGTCCTGCTGAGAAGAAAAAAAAACTGCTTCTGCTGCTAGCGATTTGGCCTGTACAACACACCAGTCACTGTGTGTGCAGTGCAAGGGGAGGCTATATAGTGGTGTATCAGTGGTGTTGGTTGTTGGGCTGCCTTCTAAGGCTTCCTGACATTCCTGCATTGCTGTTTACCCACTGCTCCGCAAACTGCTTTTTTAAAAGCAATCCCATTTTTTTTTTTTTGTCCTGCTGAGAAGAAAAAAAAAACTGCTTCTGCTGCTAGCGATTTGGCCTGCACAACACACCAGTCACTGTGTGTGCAGTGCAAGGGGAAGCTATATTGTGGTGTATCAGTGGTGTTGGTTGTTGGGCTGCCTTTTAAGGCTTCCTGACAGGCTGGCATTGCTGTTTACCCACTGCTCTGCAAACTGCTTTTTTAAAAGCAATCCAATCTCCCTTATCCTCTAGTCACTTTTGTCACAACTGTGCCATCGAGCCTGTGACATAGCGCTCAGATATCAGTGGGCCTCACACAATCCAAAAGTGTCCAGTGTCCACAAGTGTCTGCAGAAATTCAAAATCTCCCTTATCCTCTCGTCACTTTTGTCACAGCTGTGCCATCGAGCCTGTCACATAGCGCTCAGATATTCATTGGGCCTCACACAATCCAAAAGTGTCCAGTGTCCACAAGTGTGTGCAGAAATTCAAAATCTCCTTTATCCTCTAGTCACTTTGGTCACAGCTGTGCCATCGAGCCTGTCACATAGCACTCAGATATTCATTGGGCCTCACACAATCCAAAAGTGTCCAGTGTCCACAAGTGTCTGCAGAAATTCAAAATCTCCCCTGTCCTATAGACACCTTGTACCTTGTTTTACATTACTATATAGTTTGTTGGATTTTGTCTACATTTCTACCAAAAATGAGGAAGGCTGGTGGAAGAGGCCGTGGAATTGGGCGGGGTTGGCAGCTGGTAATGATGGTGTTGGTGGTGGATCTGATGGTAGTGGCAAGAGCAAAATAGGACCGAATGCAGGAGGTGTTGAGCCTGCGTCATCGTCTGGCTACATAAGGCCTCGAACGCTTAGTTTTCTAGGAGTTGGCAAACCGCTTTTAAAGCCAGAGCATCAGGAAAAAGTTTTGTCTTACATTGCTGACTCAGCCTCCAGCTCTATCGCCTCCTCTTCTTCAGTTGTAAAAAGTAAAAGCACTGAGTCGTCATTGGAGGCTCATGTTCATGAACCACACCTTTCCTTGTGTCCTTCACCCCAACCAAGATTGAAGGATGACGCAGGCCATACTACTGATTACTCCATGGAGCTGTTTTCACATACCATGCCTGGATTATCAAGTGAAATGGTGAATTACCCAGGCCAAGATGAATCTGACATGGAGTGCACTGATGCACAGCCGCTGATGGATGATTCTGCTGGTACATTCACTCAGAGCACTACATTGTCCTCGCAGTGTACAGAGCCAGATTCTGACCCTGATGAGACTCAGGTGCCCCTTCCCGCACACTATACCACCATACACTGTGACACAGAGGAAGGTGCACATGACATAGAAGAGGAGGTGATGAATGACCCAGTTGTTGACCCAGATTGGCATCCATTGGGGGAAGAGGGTGCTGCTTCCAATAGCTCAGATGAGAAGCATCCACAGCAGACATCGACATCGCAACAGCTGTTATCTGGCAGGCCCAGAGCACTCCAAAGACAGGTTCCAAACATCACAAGAGTTGCTGGACAGCTTGTCCAGAGGGTCAAAAGATCACAGCGTGCTAGGCCGCAAAATGTCTGCCAAAGTAGGAAGAGTGCAGTGTGGCACTTTTTTGACCAAAATCCTCATGATCAGGCCAAGGTAATCTGTATGAAGTGCGCAAAGACCTTTAGCCGAGGGAAAAATCTGAAAAATTTGAATACCAGTTGCATGCTTAGACATTTAACCAGCATGCACTTGCAAGCGTGGACACAACACCAAACCTCAAGTGCCACATGTGCAACTGATCACAACGAAGGTAGTCAGCAACGCTACATTGTTTCCCCCACTGTAAGCCCACCGGTTAGCACAGCAGCAAATGTTGAGGTGTCATTGCAAGGCCACAGCAGTCAGGGAATCCCACTGTTATATCAACGAAAGACTGATTCTAGGCCATCAGAAAGAACACCAACTCCATCACCATCATCAACCCTCTCTCAGTCCGCCCTGTCCACCACTACTTCCACCATATGCAGCTCTCAAGTCCAGCTCACCCTCCCAGACACTATGAGTAGGTCAAGAAAGTACTCAGTCTCTCATCCGTGTACACTGGGTTTGAACGCCCACATTGCCAAACTAATCTCGTTTGAGATGATGCCCTTTCGGTTGATGGAAAGCACAGCTTTCCGCGAACTCATGGCCTATGCAGTACCACGCTATGACCTACCCAGTCGCCACTTCTTCTCTCGCAAAGCCATCCCAGCCCTCCACCATCATGTGAAAGACCGCATTGTCCATCCACTCAAGCAGTCAGTGAGCGGAAAGGTGCACCTCACAACTGATGCATGGTCCAGTCGGCATGGCCAGGGCCGTTACGTGTCCATCACTGCGCACTGGGTTAATGTGGTGGATGCAGGGTCCACAGGGGACAGCGGTGGTGGGACAGTGCTGCCTAGCCCACGGTATAGGAAACAGTTGGCTGTAGGTGTTCGACCCTCCTCCTCCTCCTCCAGAAGCGAAAGCTCGTCCACAGAGCGCAGTCGTACGAGCACTCCATCTGCAGCTACCACTGTTGCACACGATGTGTCCCCCTATCGAGCAGCTAGTGGAAAGCGTCAGCAGGCTGTGTTGCAGATGATGTGTTTGGGCAACAGACACACCGCCGAGGTGCTGGCCGAGTACTTGAAGAGACAAACTGAGTCATGGCTGGGCAGTGTACATCTTGAGGCAGGCAAGGTAGTTAGTGATAACGGCCGTAATTTTGTGGCAGCCATAGCCCTTTCAAAACTCAGCCATATACCTTGCTTGGCTCACACCTTGAACCTGGTGGTGCAGTGCTTCCTCAAAAATTATCCGGAGTTAACAGCCCTGCTCCAGAAGGTGCGAAGACTGTGCGCGCACATCCGCCGGTCACCTGTACACTCTGTTCGTATGCAGAAGCTGCAGCGATTGCTCCACCTTCCCAACCACCGCCTCATTATCGACATTGCAACAAGGTGGAACTCCACCCTGCACATGGTGGAGCGGCTGTGCGAGCAGAGGCAGGCCATAATGCATTTGTGGGAGGATACACGGCCAGGCACTTTGAGAGCAGACATGGAGTTGACAGGTGTGCAGTGGTCGAAGCTGAAAGACCTCTGTAAAGTCCTTCAGTGTTTTGAGGAATGCACACGGCTGGTAAGCGCAGACGACGCCATCCTAAGCATGAGCATCCCACTTATGCGTCTGCTCATGCAAACTTTGACGCACCTTAAGGAGCAGGCGTCTGCAGCCAATGTTGATGAGGAGGAAGAGGAGGAGGGAATCCTTGATGACATTCAGCCATTGTCTGCTCAGGGACCTCTCCTGGACGAGGTGGAGGAAGAAGAGGAGGAGGAGGAGGATGATGGGGATGATTACTTAGGGGAGGAGGATGCATCTCGTGGGGCAAGTGAAAATGTTGGCGTGGCAAGGTCTGGTACAGGGTTTGTGCGTGACTGGAGGGATGTGGATTTGCCAGAAAGTGCTCCTCCACCCAGCACTCGCAGTGCATCATTGACACCGGGAACATTGGCCCACATGTCAGATTATGCCTTGCAGATCCTAAAAAGGGACCCACGCATTGCCAAAATGATGAACGATGACGACTACTGGTTGGCCAGCATCCTGGATCCACGCTATAAAGGCAAATTACAAAACATCATGCCACAGGAGAACCTTGACCTAATATTGGCTAATAAACAAGCAACTCTGGTAAATCGGTTGCTTGAGGCATTCCCAGCACCCAGCAGCGGTGATGGTTCTCACACGAGCCGTACGGGCCGGGGGCAGCTTGGCAGAGGTGTTCGTGGTGCACACAGCAGAAGTGGCATTGGAGACAGGGGTTTCATGACAATGTTGTGGACTGATTTTTCAAATACCGCTCACACAACTGGTAATACTGCATCGATGGAAAGTGACAGGAGACAGCAGTTGTCAACTATGGTTACAAACTACTTTTCCTCCCATATCGATGTTCTCCCACACAGGTCATTCCCCTTTGACTATTGGGCCGCTAAACTGGACACCTGGCCTGAATTTGCCCCAATATGCCTTACAGGAGCTCGCTTGCCCAGCTGCAAGTGTGCTATCGGAAAGAGTCTTCAGTGCAGCTGGATCAATCCTGACAGAAAAAAGGACCCGTCTGTCAACCCAAAATGTGGATGATCTAACCTTCATTAAAATGAACCATGCATGGGTTTCCAAGGATTTTGTCCCACCTTCCCCTGATGACACATAGGGTGACAGAAAAATGGCTTGCTTTGGTCCACCTCTTCCTGGGACTTCACCTATTTCGCCTTTTGCATCAGCTGAATGTCCAACATCAACATATGCCACTTTCTAAAACTCCCTAACTGTGCTGCCTCCCCCCCCATGGCCGGGGTCACCACCTAGCGCACGACACCGTGCGAGTGCCATTGCCCTGGACAGGTGGGTAGGCCGACTCTTGGGTGCGGGCACTGGCACAGGGTCCCTCATAGTGCAATCAAGTGTCTCTGACGGTGGTGGTGCACACCCGTCGTCAGACACACCGCCGTACTATGAGGGGCCCAGTGCCAGTACTGACGCCCACGAGTGGGCCCCCCTTGCTTGGGCAGGGCCCCAGCATTTGCAATCTTTACCTCTCCCTGCTCCTCCGCTGTGTAATCTGGGCCGTCAAATCCATACTGTGCCTGACACCGTCTGAGCCTGCCTCCTGATGTACAGACATATATTTTGAATGTGTACGCTATCCATACATGTTATCCGGGGATACGGTACCCTTTCTAACCTTTGTGCAATCACGTGCAATCCATACTGGGCCTAACACCGTCTGAGCCTGCCTCCTGATGTACAGACATATATTTTGAATGTGTACGCTATCCATACATGTTATCCGGGGAACGGTACCCTTTCTAACCTTTGTGCAATCACGTGCAATCCATACTGGGCCTAACACCGTCTGAGCCTGCCTCCTGATGTACAGACATATATTTTGAATGTGTACGCTATCCATACATGTTATTCGGGGAACGGTACCCTTTCTAACCTTTGTGCAATCATGTGCAATTCATACTGGGCCTAACACCGTCTGAGCCTGCCTCCTGATGTATAGACATATATTTTGAATGTGTACGCTATCCATACATGTTATCCAGGGATACGGTACCCTTTCTAACCTTTGTGCAATCACGTGCAATCCATACTGGGCCTAACACCGTCTGAGCCTGCCTCCTGATGTACAGACATATATTTTGAATGTGTACGCTATCCATACATGTTATCCGGGGATACGGTACCCTTTCTAACCTTTGTGCAATCACGTGCAATCCATACTGGGCCTAACACTGTCTGAGCCTGCCTCCTGATGTACAGACATATATTTTGAATGTGTACGCTATCCATACATGTTATCCGGGGGTACGGTACCCTTTCTAACCTTTGTGCAATCACGTGCAATCCATACTGGGCCTAACACGGTCTGAGCCTGCCTCCTGATGTATAGACATATATTTTGAATGTGTACGCTATCCATACATGTTATCCGGGGATACGGTACCCTTTCTAACCTTTGTGCAATCACGTGCAATCCATACTGGGCCTAACACCGTCTGAGCCTGCCTACTGATGTATAGACATATATTTTGAATGTGTACGCTATCCATACATGTTATCCAGGGATACGGTACCCTTTCTAACCTTTGTGCAATCACGTGCAATCCATACTGGGCCTAACACCGTCTGAGCCTGTCTCCTGATGTACAGACATATATTTTGAATGTGTACGCTATCCATACATGTTATCCAGGGATACGGTACCCTTTCTAACCTTTGTGCAATCACGTGCAATCCATATTGGGCCTAACACCGTCTGAGCCTGCCTCCTGATGTATAGACATATATTTGGAATGTGTACGCTATCCATACATGTTATCCGGGGATACGGTACCATGTCTAACCTTTGTGCAATCACGTGCAATCCATACTGGGCCTAACACCGTCTGAGCCTGTCTCCTGATGTACAGACATATATTTTGAATGTGTACGCTATCCATACATGTTATCCAGGGATACGGTACCCTTTCTAACCTTTGTGCAATCACGTGCAATCCATACTGGGCCTAACACCGTCTGATCCTGCCTCCTGATGTACAGACATATATTTTGAATGTGTACGCTATCCGTACATGTTATCCGGGGATACGGTACCCTTTCTAACCTTTGTGCAATCACGTGCAATCCATACTGGGCCTAACACCGTCTGAGCCTGCCTCCTGATGTATAGACATATATTTTGAATGTGTACGCTATCCATACATGTTATCCGGGGATACGGTACCCTTTCTAACCTTTGTGCAATCACATGCAATCCATACTGGGCCTAACACCGTCTGAGCCTGCCTCCTGATGTATAGACATATATTTTGAATGTGTACGCTATCCATACATGTTATCCGGGGATACGGTACCCTTTCTAACCTTTGTGCAATCACGCGCAATCCATACTGGGCCTAACACCGTCTGAGCCTGCCTCCTGATGTACAGACATATATTTTGAATGTGTACGCTATCCATACATGTTATCCGGGGATACGGTACCCTTTCTAACCTTTGTGCAATCACGTGCAATCCATACTGGGCGTGAGAACGGCTGGCGAGCTGTTAAGCAAGCTACAGCACCTGTGGTTTGCACACGTAAGTTTTTCATTTTTTCAGGAATGACGGTTAGGCCTAATTCCGGAACTGCGGTTGACCTGCACTTACTGGGAAATCATTGTTCGCGGGTAATAATTGTCATCAGTGATCCCCATCACTAACGTTGTTCAGCGGGTTATCTGCACCTGTAAGCGACAAACGCTGGCCTTTTCAGTGTAGCGCACATGCAGCCACGGACATGTAATGGCATGACACACCAGTTATTGGCCAATCTCATGTGCCAGCGCCTCACGTGTCCCTCTAGTAAGCCGGACTCGGACCGCGGGGCATGACGGAGTCTCGTTCGTTAACAGAATTAAGCTTGCAATGTGTGCATCTGTTCTGTAGCTGGCATGGTTGAGGTTTCCCAGGTGGAGTCGAATTTAACCGTAGGCTCCACTCCTGGTGGTGCCCTTCTGGACATTCCTTTAAGGTTCAGCTTTGCAACCATACTGCCCATGTAAAACAAACACTTTGCCTTCATGAACGCTGTTTGGAGGGTCATGACTCGTGGGAATAACGCCGCCCAATCAGTTAACCTGCTAGAGAGATCCTTCGTTGCTCCCAAGCATGACATCACACTCCCTAGGAAGAAGGTAATGCCACTGTGGCGACCGTACTCCTGGGGGTGACACAAGTGCACTGATGCCCAGCCACTGCTCGATGAATCTGCTGGTACATTGACCCAGACCACTACATTCCCCTCGCACGCTACTCGGCCTGAATCTGACCCTGATGAAACTCAGGTTACCCTTCCCATATACAGTTCCATCTTACACGGTGACAAAGAGAAAGCTGCAGATGAAAGTGCAGGTTCGGCCCACCCGCCATCAGACACACCACCGTACTATCAGGGGCCCTGTGCCAGTGCCGTCGCCAACGAGTGGGCCCCCCCTGCTTGCCCAGGATCACAGCACTTGCAAAGTTGAAATACTGTGCAGTGAGATGGAAGATGGGGACGAGGAGGAGTCCAGACAAGTACAGGGATTCCCTAGCGAGGAGACTTATTTGATTGTTTTCAATGTTGGGACAGCAATTTTTGGGGAGCACTATACTCTGGAGAATGATAGATGGTGCCCACCATACACTGGAACATTCCAAAGGTGGACATCAGACACTGGAGCAGCATTTACAGGGCCCATTATACACTAGAGCATTAGAAATGGGGCCCATTATGTTTGGAGCATTATTTGGGCCCATAAGACAGTGGAGCTTCATCCATGGGGACCAACATATACTGTAGCATTATGTGGAGCTCATCATATACTGTTTCAAACATTATATGGGACCAATGATTCTATATGGAGAAATAGATGGGCCTCGTCATGAGATGTAAAAAGTGAAGTATTTTTCATTGTACTATACCGCTATTTCTCTGCCGTATCGGAGCATGATGAGTTGTGGTATGTGTTAAAGGGGCGCTCTTTCGCCCAGGGCACATGAAAACCTGGAGCCAGCCCTACCCCCCCACAACTTTAGCCAAATAACCCCCATTTTTCAGTGCGTAACTTGTATTATGTAGTTAATTAAGGTTGACAAGCTTAAGTAAGAAGAATTGATGCTTTTGGCATTCAAATGGGCAATGTAGGTGTGTTTCCTGTCCTCCTCTCACTGCCGACTTTTATTCCCCATTGACTTACATTGGGTTTCGTGTTTCGGGACAACCCCGACTTTTCCCTATAATCGGACGATCTTGCTCGACCCGACTTTTGGAAAAGTCGGGTTTCACGAAACGAAACGCGACCCTAAAAAACCAAAAGTCGCTCAACTCTAGTAGATACACCTTCTACCATCTTTTACAGTACCATATAGCTGGTGGTATTTTGGGCACATTTTCACAAAAATGAGCAAGTATGGTGGAAGACGCCATGGAAGTGGGCGGGCGTTGCCAGCTGGTCCCAATGGTGGTGGTGGTGGTGTTAAATCTGTGGGTAGTGGCAAGAGCACAATAGCTCCTAAGGCAGGAGGTGTTGAGCTTGCGTCATCGTCTGGCTCCACAAGGCCTCGAAGGCTCTCTTTTCTGGGAGTAGGTAAACCACTTTTAAAGCTGGAGCTTCAGGAACAAGTTTTGGCTTACATTGTTGACACAGCCTCCAGCTCTCTCGCCTCCTCTTCTGAAGTTTCAAAAAACAAAAGCACTGAGTCGTGATTGGAGGCTCCTGGTCAGGAACAACACCTTTCCTTGTGTCCTTCACCCCTACCAAAAGTGAAGGATGTGGCAGGCCACATTACTACATGGAGCTCTTTTCACATACCATGCCTGGGTTAGCAAGTCAAATCGTGAATTCCCCAGTCCAAGATGAATCTGACATGGAGTGCACTGATGCACAGCCACTGCTAGATTTTTTCTGCTGGTACATTCACTCACAGCACTACATTGTCCTCGCAGTGTACTGAGGCGGAATCAGACCCTGATGAAACTTGAAGAGGAGGTGATGGATAACCCAGTTGTTGACCCAGATTGGCATCCATTGGGGGAAGAGGATGCCGCTGCCAATAGCTCAGAAGAGGAGGAGGAGGATCCGCAGCAGGCATCGACATCGCAACAGCTGTTATCTGGCAGGCCCGTAGCAGTCCTAAAACAGTTTACAAAAACCCAAAGAGTTGCAGGACAGCTTGGCCAGACGGTCAAATTAGCACAGCGTGCAAGGCCTCAAAATGTCTTCCATAGTAAGAAGAGTGCATTGTGGCACTTTTTTGAACAAAATCCTAATGATCAGGCAAAGGTTATCTGTAAGAAGTGCTCAAAGACCTTTAGCCGAGGGAAAAATCTGAGAAATTTGAATACCAGTTGCATGCTTAGACATTTAACCACCATGCCCTTGCAAGCGTGGACGGACTACCAAACCTCACGTACCACATGTGCACCTGCTCCGAATGAAGGTAGTCAGCAATGCTACATCGCTTCCCCCACTGTAAGCCCACCGGTTAGCACACCACCAGCAGCAAATGTCGAGGTGCCGTCGCAAGGGCAAAGCAGTCATGGAATCACAATGTTATTGCTACGAAAGACTGAATCTAGGCCATCAGCAACACCACCAACACCATCACCATCACCAACCCTCTCTCAGTCCGCCACGTCCACCACTAGTTCCACCATATCCAGCTCTCAAGTCCAGCTCACCCTACCAGAGACTCTGAGTAGGACAAGAAAGTACTCATCCTCTCATCCGCGTACACTGGCTTTGAATGCCCACATTGCCAAACTAATCTCGTCAGAGATGATGCCCTACCGGTTGGTTGAAAGCATAGCTTTCCACGAGCTCATGGCCTACGCAGTGCCATGCTATGACCTACCCAGTCAGCACTTCTTTTCGCAAAAAGCCATCCCAGCCCTCCACCTGCATGTGAAAGACCGCATTGTCCAGGACCGTTACGTGTCCATCACTGCGCACTGGGTTAATGTGGTGGATGCAGGGTCCACAGGAGGCAGCGGTGGTGGGACAGTGCTGCCTAGCCCACGGTATAGGAAACAGTTGGCTGTAGGCGTTCGACCCTCCTCCTCCTCCTCCTCCAGAAGCGAAAGCTCGTCTACAGAGCACAGTTGCACGAGCTCTCCATCCGCAGCTGCCAGTGTTGCACACGAGGTGTCCCACTATCGAACAGCTAGTGGTAAGCGTCAGCAGGCTGTGTTGAAGATGATGTGTTTGGGCGACAACACACACACCGCGGAGGTACTGGCCGACTACTTGCCGCGACAAACTGAGTCATGGCTGGGCAGTCTACATCTTGAGGCAGGCAAGGTAGTTAGCAGTGTTGAGCATTCCGATACCGCAAGTATCGGGTATCGGCCGATACTTGCTGTATCGGAATTCCGATACCGACTTCCGATATTTTTTCAATATCGGAATTCGGCATCGGAATCGGAAGTTCAAAGTTGATTGACAGCCTGACGTCATCATGATGCGCGGTGTGTGCGCATCATGATGCGCCGTCATTTCGGGCCTTCCGGGGGTCTCTGCCGGCCTGCCGGGGGCTGTGTGGACTGCCCGGGGTCTGTACCGGCCTGCCGGGGGGCTGTGCACCCTGTGGGGGTCTGTACCGGCCTGCCGGGGGGCTGTGCCGGCCTGCCGGTGGTCTGTGCACCCTGTGGGGGTCTGTACCGGCCTGCCGGGGGGCTGTGCCGGCCTGCCGGGGGGCTGTGCTGATGTCCGGGGGTCTGTGCAAGCATCGTCCGATGCGACTGCAAGTCCCATCTGGCGATGCCTGCTACCATGACAGTGATTGACACATTAGCCAATGATGGGACAGTAGTAGTCCCATCATCCGGCTAATGTGTTAAATGTTAAAAAAAAAAAAAAAATACTACATACATACTACATACATACTACATGCATGCTACATACATACTACATGCTACATACATACTACATATATACTACATGCATGCTACATACATACTACATGCTACATACATACTACATATATACTACATGCATACTACATATATACTACATGCATGCTACATACATACTACATGCTACATACATACTACATGCTACATACATACTACATGCTACATACATACTACATGCTACATACATACTACATATATACTACATACATACTACATACATGCTACATACTGCATGCTACATACATACTACATACATACTACATGCATGCTACATGCATGCTACATACATACTACATACATGCTACATACATACTACATGCTACATACATACTACATATATACTACATACATGCTACATGCTACATACATACTACATATATACTACATGCATGCTACATACATACTACATATATACTACATGCATGCTACATACATACTGCATGCTACATGCATACTACATACATACTACATACATACTACATGCTACATACATACCACATATATGCTACATACATGCTACATGCTACATACATACTACATACATACTACATACATGCTACATACATACTACATATATACTACATGCATGCTACATACATACTACATATATACTACATGCATGCTACATACATACTGCATGCTACATGCATACTACATACATACTACATACATACTACATGCTACATACATACCACATATATACTACATACATGCTACATGCTACATACATACTACATACATACTACATACATGCCACATGCTACATACATACTACATATATACTACATGCATGCTACATACATAATACATATATACTACATGCATGCTACATACATACTGCATGCTACATGCATGCTACATACATACTACATACATACTACATGCTACATACATACCACATATATACTACATACATACAATACATTCATACAATACATACATAGACATACAGTACATATAACATAGAGTAACATACTTACCAATACTTGTCACATTGTTCCCCGAAGCCATTGTCTTTTCCGGAATAAATATTAACATAACAAACCACAAAAATACTCACCCACGATCCGAAGCAGTCCACGAGTGTGTCCCACGACGATCTTGGGTAGAGAACTGCAGCATCAGATGATGCTGCCGTTCTCTACGGGCTGCAGGAATCCAATCATTGGATTCCTACAGCCCGTAGAGAACGGCAGCATCAGCTGATGCTGCCGTTCTCTACCCAAGATCGTCGTGGGACACACTCGTGGACTGCTTCGGATCGTGGGTGAGTATTTTTGTGGTTTGTTATGTTAATATTTATTCCGGAAAAGACAATGGCTTCGGGGAACAATGTGACAAGTATTGGTAAGTATGTTACTCTATGTTATATGTACTGTATGTCTATGTATGTATTGTATGAATGTATTGTATGTATGTAGTATATATGTGGTATGTATGTAGCATGTAGTATGTATGTAGCATGCATGTAGCATGCAGTATGTATGTAGCATGCATGTAGTATATATGTAGTATGTATGTGGTATGTATGTAGCATGTAGTATGTATGTAGCATGCATGTAGTATGTATGTAGTATGTATGTAGCATGCATGTAGTATATATGTAGTATGTATGTAGCATGTAGTATGTAGCATGCATGTAGTATATATGTAGTATGTATGTAGCATGTAGTATGTATGTAGCATGCATGTAGTATATATGTAGTATGTAGCATGTAGTATGTATGTAGCATGCATGTAGTATATATGTGTTATGTATGTAGCATGCATGTAGTATGTATGTAGTATGTATGTGGTATGTATGTAGCATGCATGTAGTATGTATGTAGTATATATGTGGTATGTATGTAGCATGTAGTATGTATGTAGCATGCAGTATGTATGTAGCATGCATGTAGTATGTATGTAGTATATATGTAGTATGTATGTTGCATGTAGTATGAATGTAGCATGTATGTAGTATGTAGTATGAATGTAGCATGTATGTAGTATGCATGTTGTATGTATGTAGCATGTATGTAGCATGTAATTTTTTTTTTTTTTTTTTTTTTTTTACATTCAACACATTAGCCGGATGATGGGACTACTACTGTCCCATCATTGGCTAATGTGTCAATCACTGTCATGGTAGCAGGCATCGCCCGATGGGACTTGTAGTCCCATCGGACGATGCCTGCACAGACCACCGGCAGGCCGGCACAGCCCCCCGGCAGGCCGGCACAGCCCCCCGGAGCCTGCACAGACCACCGGCAGGCCGGCACAGCCCACCGGCAGGCCGGCACAGCCCACCGGAGCCTGCACAGACCACCGGCAGGCCGGCACAGACCACCGGAGCCTGCACAGACCCCCTGGCAGGCCGGCACAGCCCCCCGAAAGGCCCGTACAGACCCCAGAGAGGCTGTACAAGGCAAAAACAGGGTTTTTCTTATTCCGATACCGGAAGTCCCATAGACTTGAATGGGACTTCCGGTATCGGAATCGGCGATACCGATACTTTTTTTAAAGATCGGCCGGTCCATTCCGATCCGATACTTTGAAGTATCGGACGGTATCGCTCAACTCTAGTAGTTAGTGATAACGGCCGGAATTTTGTGGCAGCCATAGCCCTTTCAAAACTCAGACACATACCTTGCCTGGCTCACACCTTGAACCTGGTGGTGCAGTGCTTCCTCAATAATTATCCGGAGTTAACACCCCTGCTCCATAAGGTGCGAAGACTGTGCTCGCACATCTGCTGGTCGCCCGTACACTCCAGTCGTATGCAGAAGCTGCAGCGATTGCTCCACCTTCCCAAGCACAGCCTAATTATCGACGTTGCAACAAGGTGGAACTCCACCCTGCACATGGTTCAGAGGCTGTGCGAACAGAGGCAGGCTGTAATTCATTTGTGGGAGGATACACGGGCAAGCAGTTTGCAGGCAGACATGGAGTTGTCTGGTGTGCAATGGTTGAAGCTGAAAGACATCTGTAAAGTCCTTCAGTTTTTTGAGGAATGCACACAGCTGGTAAGCGCAGACGACGCCATCATAAGCATGAGCATCTCACTCATGCGTCTGCTCATGCAAACTTTGACGCACATGAAGGAGCAGGCATCTGCAGCCGAGGAGGAAGAGGAGGAGGGAAGTCTTGATGACAGTCAGCCATTGTCTGCTCAGGGAAGTCTTGTGGACGAGGAGGAGGAAGAAGAGGAAGAGGAGGAGGAGGAGGATGATGGGGATGATTATTTTGGGGAGGAGGATGCTTCCCAGGGGCAAGAAAAAATGTTGGCGTGGCAAGGTCAAGTACAGGGTTTGTTTGTGACTGGAGGGATGTGGATTTGCCTGAAAGTGCTCCTCAGTGCATCATTGACACCTGGAACATTTGCCCACATGTCTGATTATGCCTTGCAGATCCTAAAAAGGGACCCCCGCATTGCCAAAATGATGAACGATGACGGCTACAGGTTGGCCAGCATCCTGGATCCATGCTATAAAGGCAAATTCCAAAACATCATGCCACAGGAGAACCTAGAGCTAATAATGGCTAACAAACAAGCAACTCTGGTAAACCGTTTGTTTGAGGCATTCCCAGCACACAGCGGCGGTGATGTTTTTCCAACGAGCCATAGGGGGCAACATGGAAGAGGTGTTCGTGGTGCACACAGCCGAAGTGGCGTTGGACATAGGGGTTTCATGACCATGTTGTGGACTGATTTTTCAAGTACCGCTCACACGACTGGTAATACTGCATTGATCGAAAGTGACAGGAGACTGCAGTTGTCAACTATGGTAACAAACTACTTCTCCTCACATATCGATGTTCTCCATCACCGGTCATTCCCCTTTGACTATTGGGCCAGTAAACTTGACACCTGGCCTGAATTGGCACAATACGCCATACAGGAGCTCGCTTGCCCTGCTGCTAGTGTGTTATCTGAACGAGTCTTCAGTGCTGCTGGATCAATCATGACAGAAAAAAAGACCCGTCTGTTGACCCAAAATGTTGATGATCTAACCTTCATTAAAATGAACCATGCATGGGTTTCAAATGATTTTGTCCCACCCTCCCCTGCTGACATGTAGGTTGCCAGAAAAAATGGCTTGCTTTTGTCCTCCTCTTTCACTGACTTCTCCAATTACTCCATTTGCAGCTGCTGAATGTCCAACATCAACATATGCCAATTTTTCCACCTCCCAACCTGGGCTGCCTCCCCCCACAAGGCCGGGGTCACCACCTGGCGCACACACCCGTGCGAGTGCCATTGCCCTAGACAGGTGGGTGGGCACACTCTTTGGCAATGGCACTGGCACAAGGTCCTTCATAGTAGAATCAAGTGTCTCTGATAGTGGGGGTGCACACCCTCCGTCAGACACACCGGCGTACTATGAGGGGTCCTGTGCCAGAGCCGTCACCAACGAGTGGCCCCCCCCACCTGCTCAGGATCACAGCACTTGCAAAGTTGAAATACTTACCTCTCCCTGCTCCACCGCCGTGACGTCTTCCGCGTTTCCTGACAGTGATATTCTGGTCAGAGAGCGTGATGACATCACGTCTGTATGCCCTCTGTCTAAACAGTCCAAGTACAGTGAGATGGAAGATGGGGACGACGAGGAGTCCAGACTATTAAAGGGATTCCCTAGTGAGGAGACTTATTTAATTGTTTTCAATGTTGGGACAGCTATTTTTGGGGAGCACTATACTCTGGAGAATGATATATGAGGCCCACCATACACTGGAGCATTCCAAAGGTGGACATCAGACACTGGAGCAGCATTTACAGGGCCCATTATGCACTGCAGCATTTGAAATGGGGCCCATTATATATGGAGCATTATTTGGGCCCATAACACAGTGGAGCTTCATCCATGGGGACCAACATATACTGTAGCATTATGTGGAGCTCATCATATACTGTATAGAACATTATATGGGACCAATAATTCTGTATGGAGAAATATATGGGCCTCATTACTCTGTATAGCGCACTATGCGGTGGCCATAATACTGTATGGAGTAAGATACTGTCCGTTTTTGGAGCTATTGGAGAATTTAAAATGGATATCAGTCATGAGATGTAAGAAGTGAAGTATTTTTCATTGTACTATACCGCTATTTCTCTGCCGTATCAGAGGATCATGAATTGTGGCATGTGTTAAAGGAGCCCATTGACACTTTTTGGCCCTGGGCCCAAGAAAATCTGGAGCCAGCCCTACCCTCCTCACAACTTTAGCCAAATAACCCCCAGTTTTCAGTGCCTAACTATTATTATAAAGTAAATTAAGGTTGACAAGCTTAAGTAATAAGAATTGAAGTTTTGGGCATTAAAATGGGCACTGTAGGTGTGTTTCCTGTACTCAACTCCCTGCCGACCTTGGTTCCCCCCAATGACTTGCATTGGGTTTCGTGTTTCAGTCGGCCTTCGACTTTTCACGATAATCAGCCGGTTTCGTTCGACCCGACTTTTGAGAAAGTCGGGTTTCATGAAACCCGACTAGACCCGAAAAAAGGCAAAGTCGCTCATCTCTAGTCGAGATTCATACCCATTTAGTATTGTGCTTAAGATTTTGTCCTCTATGTTGCAAGCTTTGTGAATAAAGAAATTTTTATCTTCACAAAATCGGGTGAGCTGGACACTTTTCTTCTTTAGGATTACACATGCTTGCACTCAGTGGGTCTGTGCTCCTGAAGCTTATGAAATGCATTGACGAGTGAGCTGGCAATATATATTTTTTTCCTCTATAAAGTATTGCCACACTGTTTTACCCTCATCCTGTGTTGTCTGGTCCATGCAGTCTTGCTAAAGACAGCGGGGTCAGTGGACGAGAGCACCCACTGACCCCCATATCTCCACAGTGGGGTTACCACGCTACATAGGGCCCCCCATATTGTATTCTCAGACTGGGAAGGGGGTCATGGAGATTGGCCTTCCCCTGCCTAAAAATAGCTGTCCACTGCCACCTTTGAAAAGGCGCATCCATTAGATGCATCAATCCTGGTGCTTTTCCTGACTTTTCCCACTTGCCCTGATGTGGTGGCAAGTGAGGTAATGTTTGTGTAGCTGATGTCAGCTTTGTAATGTCAGCTGACATTAAGCCCACAGGTTAGTAATGGAGAGGCATCATTGAAGCCAATCACCAATTTTAATGAGTTAGGGCACTTCCTGCTGCATCATAGCCAAAATAGATTGTGGAGTGTTTCTTTCAAAGGAAGCAGCATGGGAAATGACGGATGTTTGGGCTGTCCAACCCAAACAGTATCAAGGACTTAAGGGAGAAGACTGTGTTTGTGGTCCATTGATGGACACTAGGTGTTCGGTATGAACCCCGAACTTTACCGTTCGGGTTCAACCATCGATACCTAAGTAGGAAACTCCTGTGAAAAGAATTATGCCATCATAGAAAAAAAATGATTGGCCATCAAATGGACAATTGATACTTTGTGGCACTGTCCATTAAGGGAATAGAAGAATTCAGGATATCTATAAACAGAAAGTTAGTGAGGAAACACTTAACTAACCTAAATGAATTCAAGTCTCCAGGTCCAGATGAAATACACCCCAGAGTACTGAAGGAGATAGCAGAAGAAATTTTTGAACCCCTCTCCATAATCTTTGAAAATTCTTGGAGAACAGGAGAAGTCCCAGAAGACTGGAGAAGAGCAAATGTTGTTCCTATCTTCAAAAAGGGGAAGAAGGTGGACCCAGGCAACTGTAGGCCGGTGAGTCTGACTTCTATACCAGGAAAGATCTTTGAACAAATTATTAAACAACTTGTATGTCAGTACCTGGATAAGAATGAAGTGATTAAACAGAGTCAGCATGGGTTTGTAACTAATAAGTCATGTCAGACTAACTTAATTTCCTTCTATGATGGAATCACTGATTGGATGGATCAAGGAAATGCTGCAGATATAGTATATCTTGACTTCAGCAAAGCATTTGACAAAGTATCTCATACAATCTTAATTGAAAAAATGACTAAGTATGGAATGGACAAGGCAACTATTAGGTGGATTCATAACTGGCTTAGTGATCGGACCCAAAGAGTGGTCATAAATGGCTGCACATCCAGTTGGAAGAATGTCTCAAGTGGGGTACCACATGGCTCTGTCCTAGGGCCCTGTATTGTTCAACATCTTTATCAACGATTTAGATGAAGAAATTGAGGGTAAACTGATTAAATTTGCTGATGACACAAAGCTAGGAGGGATAGCTAATACTAGAGAAGAGAGAGAGAGGATTCAAAAAGATATAAATAAACTGGAGAAGTGGGCAGCAACTAACAGAATGGTTTTTAACAGGGAAAAATGCAAAGTACTACATCTGGGCAATAAAAATGAAAAAAGCATATACAGAATGGGAGGAATAGGGCTAAGCAACAGCACATGTGAAAAAGACTTGGGTATTCTAATAGATCACAGACTGAATATGAGTCAACAGAATGATGCAGCAGCAAAAAAGGCAAATGCAATTCTAGGATGTATTAACAGAAGCATACAGTCTAGATCACGTGAAGTCATTATTTCCCTCTACTCCTCTTTGGTTAGACCTCATCTGGAATTTTGTGTCCAGTTTTGGGCACCACATTTTAAAAAAGACATCAACAAACTGGAGCAAGTTTAGAAAAGAGCAACCAGAATGGTGACTGGTCTGCAAACCCCGTCTTATGAGGAAAGGTTGCAGGATTTGGGAATGTTTAGTTTGCAAAAGAGAAGACTGAGAGGAAACTTAATAGCTGTCTACAAATATCTAAAGGGCTGTCACATTGTAGAAGGATCAACTTTATTCTCATTTGCACAAGGAAAGACTAGAAGCAATGGGATGAAACTGAATGGGAGGAGACATAGATTAGATATTAGAAAAAACTTTTTGACAGTTAGAGTGATCAATGAGTGGAACAAGCTGCCACGAGAAGTGGTGAGTTCTCCTTCAATGGAAGTCTTCAAGCAGAGGCTGGACAGACATCTGACTGGGATGATTTAGCGAATCCTGCTTTGAGCAGGGGGTTGGACCAGATGGCCCAGGAGGTCCCTTCCAACTCTACGATTCTATGATTCTATAATTCTATGATTCTATGATTCTATGAAAGGTTAGAGCAGCGTGTGCAGGGAAGGGAAGGTTGCAGCTGCACGCAGGGGAGAAGAGAGAACTCCCATTCAGAGGACAAATCCAGGGGGACTGTTCAGAGAGACTGCATCTTGTGAGTACGTGAGACCAGAGCCTGCAGTGACAGGAGAGGTGCACTCTGACCCGCACGCAGAGACAGTGACCCCCGTGCGTAGCCCCGGTACCTGTGGTGTTGTTGAGCCCCTGACTCCTGTTGAGAGACTTATAGAGAACAGAGCACCGTACCTGCGGAGAGACTGCTAATTTTGAAGCATAGACTCATAGCAGTGGGACCCGTAATGCCTTGTGTTCCCCCTGCCTTTCTTCATTAACCCCTGAGACCCCTGTTGTGGGTCCTTAGAGACTGCAGAGCCTACAGTGACTAGAGAGACGAAAGTGCCGCTGCTGACGGCGCCAATGTGGGAGAAGACGACCATACAAGCAAGTACTCAGCAGACTGATAAGTTCCAAGAACACCCGTTTCTAACTGTTATTCTTTTTGACTGTTTGATATACTGCTTTAACACCAGTTTAACCCCCACTGCTTTCTCCCCGCGTGGAGTATCATATCCCTGTAAATAAAACCCTTTAACTTTTGATCTGTCTCGGTTCCATGGTGACATACCCAGCACCTGTACGTTTATTACATTTGGCATAGTCGTCAGGATGTCACACGGTAGCACGGACGTTGCAGATCAAGCAGTTGGGGGAGGCCCCAGGTCTAGCATTTCCCTGGGAGCCATGTTGAATAATATGCCTGGGAGTAATCTGATGTTGTGGAGTTTGGACAGAGCGTGTCCAGGGATTGATGAGGATGCATCCCATGACACCGGCCCTGGAAGCAGAAATTGCATTAATGGCCCTGGAGGGGGAGGCACGGTATTCTGTTATGCTTAGGTCCCCCCGAGTAAGAGATACCCTGGACAAAGTGCTGCGCATACTTGAGGAGACGCATGGGGATCCCACTGACGTAGGAGAACTGTGCGTGCGACTGTTTCACCGGGTGCAAAGAGAGGGGGAGTCTGTGACGCAATTTATGAACGCCCTGCAAGAGCTCCATATTGCCATCAAACGGAGTTCCAAGAACATCTGTTTCTAACTGTTATTATTTATGACTGTTTGATATACTGCTTTAAAACCAATTTAACCCCCACTGCTTTCTCCCTGCGAGGAGTATCATATCACTGTAAATAAAACCCTTTAACTTTTGATCTGTCTCGGTTCTGTGGTGACATACTCAGCACCTGCACGTTTATTACATGTGCTCGCCACTACTCGGTGCTCGCCACTACTCGTTACTCGCCTGAGTTTCACTGTACTCGGTATACTCGGCGAGCATCGAGTATTTCCGGGATTACTTGGTGTGAACTCGGGTCTCCACCCAGCAATTTTGGCAGACTTTAAAGACCCAAACATGGTGCAGGGATTGTCTGCCAGGCCCTGAAATGCCGCAGCCATCTTTGCTGTGGTCATGTGGTGATTGGCTGGCCGTACAGCATCATCAGGGGTATAAGGAACCGGAAGCCGCCCTGCTCGCTGCATTCAGCTCCGGATTGAGAGAGTGTAGAGAGGCATTTCTTACTTAGTGTGGGGTCTACCATCCTAAATACTCACATCCAGCTAAACCAATCGTCTTTCTAAGGACTAATTCCAAAGTATATAGGTTCCAGTGTTAGGTAGGCAGAGTAGTGTACGTCGCTCTATACATATCAGTGCAAGGCCTGCAGGCACTGTATGTGTGTATATAGAGCATTGCATACATCAAGAGGGTCCATTCCCTTCCTGTGTTCTGGTGCTGCTGCTACCTGTGGGATATATCAGCTGTATATAGCTAGCCCCAGGTGCAATTGGAATACACACATGTTTTGGTGTGGTATCTCCGCGCAGCTCATATCTGTGTGTGCTCAAAGTTTGGCCAGTTTTCTGCTGTTTTATTTTTTTGGGCTGGCTGTCACTTTTGTTTAAATACAGGACACACATTTATTGTAGTGCTATCTCCATGTCAGCTCATATCTGTGTGTGCTCAAACTTTTGCCAGTTTACGGCGCTTTTCTTTCTTTTTCCTGTGTGAAACTATACTTATATACAACACAAATTAGGCCCAAACAAAAAAAAAACAGGGCACATATTTGTCGTAGTGGTATCTCCATTGCAACTCATATCTGTGTGTGTTCAAGGTTTTGCCATTTTACGGCGCTTTTCTTTATTTTTCCTGGGTGAAAACGTACGTACTGTATATACAGCACTATGTTGCATTATTTTAAAAAACAGGTCAAATTTTAGAGTGGGGTCTATGACTGACATGTGCCAAAAATTGAGTCATTTTAGGCCTCAATTCCCTTTTTGGGCAGTCTGCCACTCTCGTTATATCCAGCAGTCTTTTGCATACACCAAAAAACAAATAAACATATTTGACAGTGCGGTATATCTGTAACACGCCTCATACATCCGTGTGATAAAAATTTGGGGATTTTAGGATGATACTCCAGTGATTTCCTGTCTGGTACTCAAGTTATATACAGCACTATGTTGCATTCTTTTAAAAAACAGGCCACATTTTAGAGTGGGGTCTATCTCTGACACGCCCCATACATCCGTGTGCCAAAAATTGAGGCATTTAAGGCCTCAATTCCCTTTTTGGGCCAGTTTGTCACTCTCGTTATATACACGCAGTGCCTGGGCTGACAAACATTTCCCCATGGGGGGTACATTTTTTAAAAATCTACTATGGGCATCATAGACACCCTTGGCAAGAATTGGACTGCCTGTAGCAGCACAGAACATGTTAACTCCGGTGATTTAGTGGTGGAGAATGAGGAGACATAATGATAAATCATACTGAAATCAAACAAATAAATAAAATATGTGAATCCACCTATGAAAGAAAAAAACAAAAGGTATGGGCGAACACAGGTTCATAGATATGAAGTCATAATGCGTCCAATGAGATATGTATGTCCCTAGCAACAGCTCAGAGACAGGGATATAAATTAAAATATAATATAATAGTATTTCAGTATTTTTCTATTGGAGAGGTATACACTAGTTCCTAGGAAGATGGTCCAGAGATAGTAAACCTGGAAAATATAAGAATAAATGGGAAGAATATACGTACATTTCATTTGTAGGACAGTTCCCCCCTGGGGGAGTAACATTTGTTTCGGTTTCAAATTAGTTACGGGTATCATAAAAACACCCTTGCACAAAAATTGAGTGACTTTTGCATCATGGAATACGTTCACCCGGGTGTTCCACTGGTTGTGGATAATGAGGATGAGAATAAGGAGGAGGATAACACCAAACAGACCAAATCAGGAAGCGGATATTCATGTGTGGTTGTGAAGAGGTGCATGAGAATACTCCTCCACAAAATGAGAATGTATTTGAGGGTATGTTTCGCTGTTTTCATTTGGTGCTGTACAGAAGTCTGTCCCAATCCAGTTCTTGTTCATTTTTATAAAAGTCATCCTGTCAGCATTGTCAGTTGACAGGTGGATGTGCTTATCTGTTGTAATTCCACCAGTGGCACTAAAACCCCCCTCTGACAGAAAGCTAGCAGCAGGGCAGGCCAGGAGCTCCAAGGCATAGAGAGCACGTTCATGCCACGCGTCCAGGTTGGATACCCAATAATTAAAAGGCACAGATGAATCCCGGCGGACGTTTGTACGATCTGCAAGGTACTCCGTCAGCATATTCCCAAACATTGCACTTCTTGTGCCAGCACCCCTTGCCTCTGTGCCAGCACGATGGGAGGGTCTGAGAAAAGTGTCCCAGAACTTTGCCATTGTTCTCCTGCCAGAGCTGGATTGTACTTCTGTCTCTATAGCTTGGACTCCTTGGTTGTACAACAAACTCAGATGTCTGCTGCCAGTGTTCTCACATGGGAATTTTTAGCAGTCATTCCGCTACAAGGGCCCTCTGGTACAGCAACATTTTTGGACACCTCTCTGCCTCTGTACGAAGAGATTGAAAGTTCTCCTTGTAGCGTGTGTCTAGTTGTGTCACCAAGCAGTAATAAGTGTCACCGAAAATTTTTATAATGTGAGGGACACGGGAAACGCAGAGCAACATAAAGTCAGCCAAATGCGTCCTAGACTGCTAACAGGCAACACTTCCATGTCTTCACCAATAGGACGACTGACCATGCTGTCCTCCTCCTCCTTGTCCTCAGGCCTACAACACTTACAACAAACCTCAGTAAGATCATAGTACAAACATCATTGTAAATACCTTCTTGTAAATACACCCCTGTAGTTTTACGCTCCCCCACCGCATTTTAGATTGTAAGTTGTCACGAGCAGGATTGTTTTGTTTGGATTCAATTATTGTTATTGTGTTACTTAGTGAAGATTGTAAGCTGTCATGAGCAGGGTAGTTTTATTTTTGTTTAATTATTGGATTAGTGTTATCGTTGTTATTTTGCACTGTTGTGCTTGAAACTGTTAAACTGTAAATATGTTTTCGCTCTATAATAACTTTCAATATTCAAACTAGAACACAGATAAGCAGGATGGATACGTTAGTTATGTTGTCATGGACGCTCACCCTCTTGGTGGATTTCTCAAAGTTTTGGAGTATGGTACACATGTCAGACATCCATGTTCACACCTCAGATGTTATGTGTGAAGACAGAACTAAATACCAACAACCTTATTGATGCTGGATGCTATATTAGTCACCAACTGCCCTCTTCTGCTCAGAAATCCTTTACTACATCTGCAGTGTAGAGTTCCAAGGCCAAGGGGCATCACACACCAGTGGGTGATCCAGAAGCAGCAAGCGCTGCTGAATCATGGCAAGGGCAGATGAAGCAGTAGCTGACTTTCTAAAATGGGTATTTAGAGCGTTGCATTTTTACAAGCAGATCTGCCAGCTCCGTGTCGCTTTTCAAAAAACATTGACCAATTTGGTTACGCACATGAGCCAGGCATGGCACGTGTGTGACCTAGCCTCGCCAAAGAGCAGCCACCAGGTTACACCCATTGTCACACGAAAACATGCCTGACTGTGGGTTCACCGGTCTCATCCACCGATATGCCTACTGTTTCATAGCTGTCCACAACTATTCAGCATTGTGGCGTTTTCCACAGAACCATATTGGCTTCAGCACAGCCTGTTTCTGCTTTGATTAAGCAGTGCTGCAGTGTTTCCAGCTTGTGAGTGACATGCTACCTTTTTGAGCTGGAGGCTGAAGAGGAGGCGAAGTGAGGCAGTGCACTATGCACCTGAAGCGCCGACGCTGCGGCAAAAGACAGCAGAGAGACCCAGTGACCAAGAGGCATGGGGACAGCTTAAGAGAAATGGGCAAGACATCAAAGATTTTTGGCGTGGACAAGCAGCGCATAGGAGGCTGAGTAGCGTGCTCCGTCCTTACAGTGGTGGCACTGCAAAGGACAGTTCCCTTTGTCTAACACCACTAAAAGCGGTACTGCCATTTCCAAAGGCGCCATTTGGCCAGTTACCGCCAGAGAGCAAGGTACTGTTTTATCCATGCCTGGGAGTACAGCGCATGTGCGCAGTAGACAGAGTCAGTTCATGGCATGTGTCCAGCGTGGATAACCAATAATTAAAAGGCACAGAGAAATGACAGAGGACGTTGGTATGGTCAGCAAGGTACTCCCTCAGCATTTTCAAAAACTTGTACTCCATGTGAGAGTCCCCTGCGCCTCAGGCACAGGGTGCTGAGAGGGTCTGAGAAAACTCTTCCCGATTTGTGGCAGTGTTCCACTGCCTCTGATGGATTGAAGTTGTGTGTCTCTCATCTGTACTTGCTTGGTCAATGAACTCTGACCTCTCCTGCCAGTATTTTCATATGGGAATATTTTTAATAATTCTGCAAGATGGGCCCTCTGGTCCTCCAATAATTAAGTCCTGTCTGCCTCTGGAA
Source organism: Dendrobates tinctorius (assembly GCF_039654945.1). Lineage (NCBI taxonomy): Eukaryota > Metazoa > Chordata > Amphibia > Anura > Dendrobatidae > Dendrobates > Dendrobates tinctorius. The sequence goes on from NW_027361733.1 coordinate 16,612,238, forward strand.
TAAGAGATATAGAGTTCTCCTTGTAGCGTGGGTCAACAAGTGTCACCGATCAGTATTGCCCGTCACCCAAAATTTTGAGAATGTGAGGGTGACGTGAAAGGCCTCAGCCATGTGTGCAAGACTGCTAACAGTCAATACTTCTGTGTCCTCACCAAGAGGATGACTGACCATGCTCTCGATGCAGTATTACCAGTCGTGTGAGCGGGACTTGAAAAATCAGTCCACAACATGGTCATGAAACCCCTGTCTCCAATGCCACTTCAGATGTGTGCACCACGAACACCTCTTCCATGTTTCCCCTACAGCTGGTTGGAGAACCATCACCGCTGCTGTGTGCTGGGAATGCCTCAAACAAACGGTTTACCAGAGTTGCTTGTTTGTTAGCCAATATTAGGTCAAGGTTCTCCTGTGGCATGATGTTTTGGAATTTGACTTTATAGCGTGGATCCAGGATGCTGGCCATGTGCAGGGTGGAGTTCCACCTTGTTGCAACGTCAATAATTAGGCGGTGCTTGGGAATTTGGAGCAATCACTGCAGCTTCTGAAAACGACTGGAGTGTACGGGCGACCGGCGGATGTGCCAGCACAGTCTTTGGACCTTCTGGAGCAGGCCTGTTAACTCCGGATAATTATTGAGGAAGCATTGCACCACCAGGTTAAAAGTGTGAACCAGGCAAGGTATGTGTCTGAGTTTTGAAAGGGCTATGGCTGCCACAAAATTCCGGCCGCTATCACAAACTACCTTGCCTGCCTCAAGATGTAGACTGCCCAGCCATGACTCAGTTTGTCACTGCAAGTAGTCGGCCAGTACCTTCGCGGTGTGTCTGTTGTCGCCCAAACACATCATCTTCAACACAGCCTGCTGACGCTTACCACTAGCTGTTCGATAGTGGGACACCGAGTGTGCAACACTGTCAGCTGCGGATGGAGTGCTCGTGCGACTGCACTCTGTGGATGACCTTTCGCTTCTGGAGGAGGAGGAGGAGGCGGGTCGAACGCCTACACCCAACTGTTTCCCAAACTGTGGGCTAGGCAGCACTGTCCCACTGCTGCTGTCCCCTGTGGACCCTTCATCCACCACATTAACCCAGTGCGCAGTGATGGACACGTAACAGCTCTGGCCATGCCTACTGGACCATGCATCTGTTGTGAGGTGCACCTTTCCACTCACTGATTGCTTGAGTGCATGGACAATGCGGTCTTTCACATGAAGGTGGAGGGCTGGGATGGCTTTGCGAGAAAAGAAGTGGCGACTGGGTAGATCATAGCGTGGTACTGCATAGGCCATGAGTTCGCGGAAAGCTTCGCTTTCAACCAACCGGTAGGGCATAATCTCTAACGAGATTAGTTTGGCAATGTGGGCGTTCAAACCCAGTGTACGCGGATGAGAGGATGAGTACTTTCTTGTCCTACTCATAGTCTCTGGTAGGGTGAGCTGGACTTGAGAGCTGCATATGGTGGAACTAGCGGTGGACATGGCGGACTGAGAGAGGGTTGATGATGGAGTTGGTGTTCTTTCTGATGGCCTCGATTCAGTCTTTCGTAGCATTAACATTGTGATTCCCTGACTGCTTTGGCCTTGCAGCGACACCTCAACATTTGCTGCTGGTGGTGTGCTAACCGGTGGACTTACAGTGGGGGAAACGATGTAGCGTTGCTGACTACCTTCATTGGGAGCAGTTGCACATGTGGTTCGTGAGGCTTGAAGGTCCGTCCATGCTTGCAAGTGCATGGTGGTTAAATGTCTAAGCATGCAACTGGTATACAAATTTCTCCGATTTTTCCATCGGATAAAGGTCTTTGCGCACTTCTTACAGATAACCTTTGCCTGATTATTAGGATTTTGTTCAAAAAAGTGCCACACTGCACTCTCCCTACTATGGAAGACATTTTGAGGCCTTGCACGCTATGGTAATTTGACCGTCTTGCCTAGCTGTCCTGCAACTCTTTTGGTTTTTGTAACCCGTTTTTGGACTGCTCCGGGCCTGCGAGATAACAGCTGTTGCGATGTCGATGCCTGCTATGGATGCTCCTCCTCCTCTTCTGAGCTATTGGCAGCGGCACCCTCTTCCCCCAATGGATGCCAATCTGGGTCAACAACTGGATCATCCATCAACTCCTCTTCAATGTCATGTGCACCTTCCTCTGTGTCACCATGTAAGGTGGTATAGTATGCGGGAAGGGGCACCTGAGTTTCATTAGGGTCAGATTCTGGCTCAGTACATCGCGAGGACAATGTTGTGCTCAGAGTGAATGTACCAGCAGATAAATCTAGCAGTGGCTGTGCATCAGTGCACTCCATGTCAGATTCTTCTTGGACTGGGTAATTCACAATTTGACTTGATAACCCAGGCATGGTATGTGAAAAGAGCTCCATGGAGTAATCTGTAGTGTGGCCTGCCGCATCCTTTACTTTTGGTAGGGGTGAAGGACACAAGGAAAGGTGTGGTTCCTGACCATGAGCCTCCAATGACGACTCAGTGCTTTTATTTTTTGAAAGTTCAGAAGAGGAGGCGATAGAGCTGGAGGCTGTGTCAGCAATGTAAGCCAAAACTTGTTCCTGAAGCTCCGGCTTTAAAAGCGGTTTACCTACTCCTGGAAAAGGGAGCCTTCGAGGCCTTGTGGAGCCAGACGATGACGTAGGCTCAACACCTCCTGCTTTAGGTGCTATTGTGCTTTTGCCACTACCAGCAGATCCACCACCACCACCACCAACACCATCATTACCAGCTGGCAACCCACGCCCACTTCCACGGCCTCTTCCAACACACTTCCTCATTTTTGGGAAAATGTACCCAAAATACCAGCAGCAATATGGTACTGTAAAACAAGGTACAAGGTGTATATAGTATTGGGGAGAATTTGAATCTCCCTACAGACTTGAGGACACTGAACTATTATCTCAGGCCCAGTGTAGATTACACCTCAATATAACAGGCTGAAATTGGATGGTGTATAAAATGTCTATATAGGACTGGGGAGAATTTGAATCTCCCTACAGACTTGAGGACACTGAACTATTATCTCAGGCCCAGTGTAGATTACACCTCAACATAACAGGCTGAAATTGGATGGTGTATAAAATGTCTATATAGGACTGGGGAGAATTTGAATCTCCCTACATACTTGAGGACACTGAACTATTATCTCAGGCCCAGTGTAGATTACACCTCAACATAACAGGCTGAAATTAGATGGTGTATAAAATGTCTATATAGGACTGGGGAGAATTTGAATCTCCCTACAGACTTGAGGACACTGAACTATTATCTCAGGCCCAGTGTAGATTACACCTCAATATAACAGGCTGAAATTGGATGGTGTATAAAAAGTCTATATAGGACTGGGGAGAATTTGAATCTCCCTACAGACTTGAGGACATTGAACTATTATCTCAGGCCCAGTGTAGATTACACCTCAATATAACAGGCTGAAATTGGATGGTGTATAAAATGTCTATATAAGACTGGGGAGAATTTGAATCTCCCTAGATATTTTAGCAAGCTGACAATGATGCTCTCAGTCCCAAGTATTGCAGCAGGCAGCTTAATAAGCAGGACTGCTGCACACAAAAGTGTGGAAAAATGAACGCTTGGTAACTGGGCAAGAAAGAGGATGAAAAGAATTTTTGCTTTTAAAAAAGCAGTTTGCACAGCAGTGTGAAAACAGCAATGCAGCTATCAGGGAGCCTTATAAGGCAGCCTAATAACCAACAGAGCTGATGCACCAAAATATAGCCTCCCCTTGCACTGCACACTAACTGGTGTGTTGTACAGGCAAAATCGCTAGTAGCAGAAGCAGTTTTTTGTATCTTCTTCCCTGCCTAACGCTCTCCCTACAGAATCAGCAGCAGCAGCAGCTCTCCCTATTCTGAGATCAGCAGAAGTAAGATGGCGGTCGGCGTCCCCACCCTTTTATAGTCCCTGTGAAGCCAGACAAAGCAAGCCAATCACTTGCATGCCCTTCTCAAAGATGATGGCGACCGCTGCCTATATCATCGCGTTGCCCACAGTGTGCTTCCTCCATATTTGGCTGAAAAAGGGCGCTGAAGCATCATTTGAAACTCGACTTTGGCGCCATGGTCGCCGACCTCGTGGCTGACCTCACGCTATGGTCGGGTTTCGTTTCATGAAACCCAACTTTTGCGAAAGTCGACGACTTTTGAAATTGACCGACCCGTTTCGCTCAACTCTAGTCGACTTATGACATTACTTCTGCATTCAAGGCAACTGTGTGGTACCAGAGCAATTCTCCTTCAGAGGCAAACATCCAGTACAGACAGGTGCACCTGGAAATTTGGTAATGAATCTTCCTCTTCCGCTACATCTGTTCCACATGCTGAACTACACTTTTGCAAACAGTTCTTCTGTGGCCTACTGGAACCGAGAGAGCTACTCTCCTACATCCTGCTGTGGCTGTCTCACTGGTACTCTTCTGAGGAGCAGTGTTTTATAATCTAAACTACCCACCCTCCTGGAGCTTAACAAATTAACTACCTGGGGACTTTATGGTGTATAAAAAGCTGAATCATACTTCTTAAAGTGCCACGCAAGGTAAAGGCGCAAATAGCAAATATCAATGCATAAAACAATACAGATCTTTGCAGGAAACAGTGCATCAGTTCAAGTATTTAAATGCCTATTCTAAGTACAAATATAATAAAAACATGAAATTACTTTCTAAATTATGGCAGATGCAGAGATGTGGCTTATCTATCGTAGATAACTGAACCAGCCTGCCAGCCAGCCCCCTTCATCATATGTTAACACTTGCGTGTGCATTGCGACAAACTCGCGCATCAATACCGGGCAATGCCACCGGCACTCGGGACCGGAGTGTGCGGCTGCATGCATTTCTATGCAGCCACACACTCCGGTCCGAGTGTCAGCTGCAGTCTCGGGCATCGATGCGAGAGACTCGCGCGAGTTCCTCGCATTGCACACGCAAGTATGACCCCGGCCTTAGGGAGAAGCTGCCTGTCTGCATACTGTCAAAAATATGGAAGTACTGAGAGACCGGCATTCAAGACAGGAGGTCTATGATAGTACGATCACTGCAGATTTCACAAATAACCTATGTTAGTGAGATCAATTTAATACGTTTGAAATAGAATAAATAGATTTTCTCCCATCAGACAACGCATTTAATAGCATTTCTGTGTCTGAAAGTCATGTTCTCTGTTAAAGTGTCTGAGAAAATTCCTACAGGTTAGAGAAGGCACATTGAGAGGGTTCTCCAGAACGGTGGGTAATCAGGAGCTTACAGCATAATTAGATTTATCCTTCTTGAAGAGCTTACTAACTGCTGAAATGAGTCAGAAGGAACACGATCTATATTAGTATAGACTACTATATGGATGACTATGGGCTGTGCATTATACTATATGGAGGATTATGGGATGCATTATGATATACAGTATATGTGTGTATATATCAGGATGAGACCAAGATGAGGACATATATACTAGATTGAGGGACAAAAATATCAGGATGGAGTGCATATATGTACACCAGGATGAGGGACATATATGCCAGGAAGGAGGACATACAGTGGCATGTAAAAGTTTAGGCACCCCTGTTTCAAAATTACTGTTATTGTAAACAGTTAAGCAAGATGAAGATGAGATGATGGCGAAAAGGCCTAAAGTTAAAGATGATGTTTGTATTTTAGGCAAAAATATATATATTTTTATATTTTACATTTTAAAAATTACAAAAAGGAAAATGGGCTAAGGCAAAAGTTTGGGCACCCTGCCTGGTTAGTACATAGTAGCAACCCTTTTGGAAGTATCGCAACATGTAAATGCTTTTTATAGCCAGCCAAGAGTCTTTCAATTCTTGTTTGAGGGATTTTCATCCATTCTTCCTTGGAAAATTCTTCTATTTCTGTTAGATTGCTATGTCATTTTGCATGCACTGCTATTTTGAGGTCTAGCCACAGATTTTCAATGAGGTTCAGATCAGGGGAATTTGATGGCCATAGTAAAAACCTTCAGCTTTCTTCTTTTGAGGTCGTCTATTGTGGATTTTTACTTGTGTTTAGGATTATCATCCTTTTGTGGAAGCCATGCTCTCTTCAACTTCAGCTTTATTATAGATGGTGTTATGTTTGCATCAAGAATTTGTTGAAATTTCATTGAATCCTTTTTTTCCTCAACCCGTGAAATAATCCCCATGCCATTGGCTGCAACACAATCCCAAAGCATTATTGATCTACTCCCATCTTAATGGTTGGCGAGATTTTCTTTTCCTGAAATTCTATGCCCTTTTTCTTCCACACATACTTTTGATCCTTGTAGCCAAAGAGTTCTATTTTAACCTCATCAGTTCACATGACTTGTTTCCAAAATGCTTTTTTAGATGTTCTTTTTGAATACTTCTGACTATGACTTTTATAGTTAGGACGCAGGAGAGTTTTTTTCTGATGACTCTTCTATGAAGGCCATATTTGTGTAGATGTCTCTGAACAGTAGAACAATGTACCACAACTCTAGAGTGTGCTAAATCTTTCTGAATATCTTTGCATTCAAGTGGGGGTTCTGATTTGCCTCTCTAGCAATCCTACAAGGTCTCACTGAAATTTTGCTTGGTCTTCCAGACCTTATCCTGACCTCCACTGTTCCAGTTAACTACCATTTCTTATTTACATTTCAAAGTAAGGAAAGAGCAACTTAAAAATGCTTTGCTATTTTCTTATAGTCTTCTTCTTTGTGGGCCTATGCCATTTTCATTTTCAGAATACTAAGTAGCTTCTTAGAAGAACCCATGGCTGCTGTTTTTTGGTACAATGTTTGAGTAGGCAGAGTTTTTATTAACCTGGGAAATTTGCATGATCTGGCCTTTCCTAACAATGATAGTAAACAAGCCATAACGCAAACAGGGCAATTGAGGTCAGAAACCTTGGTCAAAGTTTTCTGAGCTCACAAATCTCCAAGGGTGCCCAAACTTTTGCATTGGCCCATTATCCTTTCTGTAATTTTTAATATGTAAAAATGACAAAATATTTATTTTGTCTACTGTAAAATACAAAGGAAATGTGCACAAATTTTTTCATGTCACTGTATATATCCCCTTTCTGCATTGAAAAAAATAAACCATTATACTCACCAAGGTTGTACAAGAAGTCCTGAGGCCCCATAGCAGAAGTTTAATGCAGGCGTACTGCTCTGCCCTGTTGAGCGCAGAGCAGAGTACTGCAGTGCGCAGGTGCCAGGAAAGGTCAGAGAGGCCCTCATGTATTTTTGGCTAAAAATTATTTTTGCTATTTGGAATCATTAAAAATTTTGCGTTGCTTGCCTTCCATAGTCTCAGTGTTGCACTGTCTATTTCTGGGTGCAGAATGAGTTACTGAATATGAGAATCCATCAGTCCATTCTGTAATGCTGTAGATAAGCCCCTGATTTAACCTGAAAGAGAAGAAAAATGAGTTATATTATACTCACCCAGGGGCGGTCCGGGTCCGGTTCCGGTCTTCTAGCGATGATGTCCTCTTCTTTGCTTCCCATCGCGGCTCCGGCGCCGCCACACTGCTCTGCCATATTGAGGGCAGAGCAGAGTACTGCAGTGCGCAGGCTCCGGGAAAGGTCAGAGAGGTCTGTCGCCTGCGCACTGCATTACTCTGCTCTGCCCTCGACAGGGCAGAGCAGTACGCCTGCGCCGAAGCCGTGATGGGAAGCAAGGAAGAAGACATCATAGCTAGAAGATGGGAGGTGCTACACCCGGACCACGACACCCATCGGACCCGACCGTCCCCCCAGTGAGTATAATATAACTCGTTTTTCTTATCTTTCAAGTTACATCGGGGGCTTATCTACAGCATTACAGAATGCTGTAGATAAGTCACTGATGGTGGTAGATGCATCTTATATGCGAAAAAATAGGTGACAGATTCCCATTAAACAACAAATTTCAGCAACTTTGACTCAAACTTCATTTTCTGCAGATCAATCTGCTCATCTCTATTGCTGATATAAAAAATGGCACCAATTTTCAGCTCTACTTTTTTGAGATACAGAACATTTGCCATATGTGACTCTTCACTTTGCTCTCCCATAAAAAAATCAGGACATGTTAATGTATTTTTTGAACTAATATGTTTAAAGCATGAAGGAACCATATTAAAAATTAAAATAAAAGTGTCATGCATGAAAATCTACTTATTTCTTTCCAAAAGCACAGATTTATGATATGAACTTTACAGTCATTGGTAGCACAAGACAATACTTTTTTGTAAGACTTTCGAGAGTGGGATCTGCCAGGACGATCCCACATAAGATTCCAACTATAGTCTACCATCATGAGTGCATCCTATTTTATTTGGTATCTGGCCTCCATTGCTTTTACATCTTGGTGAAATCTTTCACGTTGCTCTTCGCTGATGTCAATAAGGTGATCTGGAAAGCGTCCTAAGTGACTGTGCAGATAATGGACTTTAACACTCATGTTGCAGCCAAATAAAGACCATGCAGATTATTCGATTTCATTCATTGATGCTATTAAATTTGGGTCATTTATAAATTGTATGATCTATGGACCATCAAAAATTCCTGCTTTCAGTTTTATCATGGTAAGTCCAGCTAGCTTGCGTGCTATGTCTTCAATGCACAAAACTCTCTTTTTTCAAAAGCTTTAAGAAATAGTTTCCTCTGGTTGAGCTTTATGTGTGATAAAGGCAGTATGGTTTGATCTCACGCAACCAAATGTAGGTACATGATGTCCTCCAACCATCAGATATTCTGTCAGAGGCCAATGTTTTCTTGCGCAATGTTCATTTTACGTCATCCCAGTTCTGAAAAAAACAATTTTCTGAATCAGTGCCCAAATAACCGTAGGAAGAGGCCTAAAAACAATGAGACCAAGAAAACTTTTTTCGTTGAGCTGTGGTATAATAATTGCACCTCGGTGTCTTCATGTAAAAAGAAAAAATGAAAATAGGACCCGCAAATGTTTAGTATTTAAATTAATGCACAGGTGCATGAATACGCTATGTGGCCAATATACGCACATATACAAACTGAGATTAATGAATGCATGAACTCCAATAATGAAATATTGCTGTAAATGTTAAAAATGTAAGGTAGAGTTAGAGTTTATTTTTTATCAAAGAGCACAAAAGCCATCCAACCATATCAAGGTGACCTTTTAATATGGATGGTCCCCAACCTCTATGGAGCGCCCCGCAGGGCCTAAGGGTACTCGGTACCAGGCCCGTTGACTTCAATGGGGGATGTCACGGTGGCAGAGACCCGGTCCATGGCCCTGGGCGTCCAGTACTAAAATTGAGGAAACTTGTGTGATGTTGAAGTGTGACGCCACCCGTGGTGTTCGGCAATGAGTGGCCGACGCTGCGGTTTTGGTCCTCTGGGGCTGATGGTGACGCAGCAAAGAATGGTTCAGCTTCCCACGGGTAGAGCGGGGGCCCCAGGGCAAAGATATTTGATTAATCATTCAGATGGCGGTGAATGTTGGGGTGCAGAGAAATAAGAAAAGGACTGAGAGAGGTGCAGTTTTCTTTACCTTTTACTTGCAAGTGGCGGCAATCCGGGGTACTACATACAGGTGATGGATTGCATTTGGCTCGCCTGGAGGCATTCAGGGGATCCACCCTGCTAGGTGGGGTTTGGGACCTTCCTTCTGCGCTTTGTTTTCGGGTCTCTGCTGTTTGTAACTAAGCTGCGACCCTCTCTTGCGTGATGGTTTCTAACCTGTATGGCTGACAGAGTGTGCCTATGTCACGGGTACTGTCCTTTTCACCATCAGACACGGGCTCTTGATCTGCTGCCGTGCCTTCAGGTGTTCAATGTCTCCCAAGAAGTTGCAGTCCCTTGTACTTCCAGATCCGGCGATCAGGGCATACAGCTCCTGTTCAGCCTAGGACTCTGGCATCCTCTTTCTTTATCAGCGCTTCGCTCTGGGGTCAGCTACCCACAATTTTAGCTTCCCCAGGGCCTCTTGCCTCCGCTCCTGTCCTTGCCCTCTTCACAGATCAACTCCCCGTCTCCAATTGACTAACTGTCGTGTCATGAGCTCTCAGCTGCTCTCGTTTCCATGACAACTCGCCTGTTTACTCTCTCAGCTGACCTCTTGCTGACTCACTAACCCCATCTGCTGGCAGAATTTATAAGGAAGCTCCCCTTTCTGACCTGCAGCAGGAATTGTCATGTAATCTTTGTTACCTGGCATGGGGCCCCCCTCCTGCCTCCAGGCATGACTTCACCCCTTAGAGGGAGGCAATGTCACTGTGACAACCAGACTCTGGGGTGTCACATTCCCCCCAGTGAAGTTCAGTATTCCCGGACTGAGGAAACATAACAAGAATTGTTGACAACAACAATTAATGAAAATCTTCAAAGTCTTAAAAATGTAAAAATTATCAAAACCAGAAAAGAAAAAGAAACAATAACACAGTTACTGCAGTGACCAGTCCTTACACTGCAATCCAGGAATTGTCTTTGTCCTTGTACCTGGGGTTTGGTTGGTGGGAACCGCCTTAGCCCACTTTGTGTGTCATGGGTGTGGCTACAGGGCACTCTGTAGATAGGCCTGGGTTTTCGGCCACGCCAGCGGCTTATTTTCAAGGCCAAGTTGGGGTAACTATTTACAAATAAAGTTCTGACCACACATAGTCCTGTGGCCCAATTGTCCTTCAACTGGTTATTATGATGAATACTTAAAACGTTCAAACAGTAAGTCTCTGTAGGCTCTCATGCTTAAAGGTTACAACTATACATTCTTATTAATTTATTCCCATTATGTATTCTCTATAAAGAACAGGGATCTGACCTCTGGTACTACGAGTGGATCTACGCAGTATAGGTATCTCCGATGACCTGACCTGTTCTCTAATGTCTACTGCTGGTTCACTAGTCACTATGCTATAAGTGGACTTGGGTAATATTGGTATTCTGGACTGCCTTCTCCTGACTCTTAGACTCACCATGAGATTGACAGATTCGCTGCTAGCAGGGGACAGATTTCCGCATTCCACTGCAGATGTGGCTTCTGTTACTGAAGCCATTTCATTACTTCATCCGGTGCAGTAGACTGGTGAAACGTTAGGACTGGTACTACAATAGCCTGATTCACTTATGTCCACGTCCGAGGAAATACTCCAAGGATAGTATGGATCTTCTCTTCCACCTCTACTGTGGGCCGTGGAGTGTCTTGGACTTCCTCTTTGTCTTTCAATTGATCATGGCACACCTTTAGATGATCTCTTGAGACTGCCTCTGAGGTTTCTCCTCCATCCTTGCTGATGAGGCATACCTTGGAGTTATTAAAGTCTGAAGGTACAACAGTGTATGGCTCTGCCTCCCACTGGTCATCTAGTTTGTGAACTCGTCTCTTTCTTTTGAGTACTTGTTCTCCTGGTGTCAAAGGAACTACAGGGGCATGTTGATTGTAATTCCTTTCCTGCCTCTGTCTTACTTGGGACAAACTTTTCTCTACATATTCTTGCACTTTGCGGTATTGTTGCTGCCGCTCTGTATCCCAGTCTGCATCTGGTGATGTTGTTTCAGGTGTTAAGACTCCCATGTCTAAATCAGCAGGTAACTTGCCAGGTCTTGCCCTCATCAGGTAGGCCAGAGTGCAATTGGTGGCATTTACCGGTATATGGTTATATAGATCTACCATATCTGGCAACTTCTCTGGCCACTGGTTTCGTTCTTCCAGAGGTAAAGTCTTCAAAAAGTCAATGACCACCTGGTTCAGCTTCTCACACATACCATTTGTCTGTGGATGGTACGGCATCGTCCTGATTTTCTTGCAACCGTACATGTTACAGAACTCCTGGAACACTTCTGCCTCAAAGGCTGGACCTTGGTCGGTGAGCACTTGTTCGGAGTATCCGTGCAGTCGACAAAAGTGTTGCTGAAATGCCTTGGCTGCTGTCTTCGCCGTTTGGTCTTTAACAGGTATGACTACCAAGAACCTTGAGTAATGGTCAACAATGGTCAGAGCATAGGTGTAGCCATTCCTACTTGGAGTTAACTTCACATGATCCAAGGCTACCAGTTCAAGCAGCTGTTTTGTGATGATCAGCTGTAATGGGGCTCGCTGGCTGTTACGGTCTTTTCTGCGCAGGTTGCATGGGCCGCATTCTCGGCAACACTTCTCAATGGCTCTCCTCACGCCAACCCAGTAGAATCTTTCACGAAGAAGGACCTCCAACTTCTTCCACCCGAACTGTCCTGCTCCATTGTGGTACGCCTCCAAGACCATTGGCGCATCCCATTTCGGGACGACTACCTGCCAGACCAGTTCTTGTGTGCGCGAGTTGATGTTCCTCCGACACAGTTTACCCTCGTAGATGAACAGCTTGCCTCTCTCCTTCCATAACTGCTGTGCTTCCTGTAGGTCATCTGGACCAGGGTGTGAATTAGCTTGTGCCAGCTGCTCCTTTACTAGGCGAACAGCTGGGTCACTATCTTGTGTCTCTGCCCACTCATGATGGGGTAATGGTTTCAATGTTACCTCTTGTACGATATAGTGCTTATTCCTTAGCCCTTGGGAGTGCAGGGCTGCAACTGGACGGTGGAAGGCTGGTAACTCAATTTCTTCGAGTTCTTCTGGATCTTCCATCCGTCGGGTGAATTGGGCATCCTGGACAGTAGAGATAAGCGACTTTGCCTTCATTCGGGTCGAGTCGGGTTTCATGAAACCCGACTTTCGCAAAAGTCGGGTCGAGCGAAATCGGCCGATTATCGTGAAAAGTCGAAGGCCGACTGAAACACGAAACCCAATGCAAGTCAATGGGGAAGAAAAGTCGGTAGTGAGTGGAGGACAGGAAACACACGTACAGTGCCCATTTTAATGCCAAAAACATCAATTCTTATTACTTAAGCTTGTCAACCTTAATTAACTTTATAATAATAGTTAGGCATTGAAAACTGGGGGTTATTTGGCTAAAGTTGAGGGGGGGTACGGCTGGCTCCAGATTTTCGTGGGACCAGGGCCAAAGAGTGTCAATGGGCTCCTTTAACACATGCCACAATTCATGATCCACTGATACGGCAGGGAAATAGCGGTATAGTACAATGAAAAATGCTTCACTTCTTACATCACATGACTGATATCCATTTTAAATTCTCCAATAGCTCCAAAAACGGACAATATATTACTCCATACAGTATTATAGCCACCGCATAGCATGCGCTATACAGAGTAATGAGGCCCATATATTTCTCCATACAGAATCATTGGTCCCATATAGTGTTCCATACAGTATATGATGAGCTCCACATAATGCTACAGTATATGTTGGTCCCCATGGATGAAGCTCCACTGTCTTATGGGCCCAAATAATGCTCCATATATAATGGGCCCCATTTCTAATGCTCCAGTGTATAATGGGCCCTGTAAATGCTGCTCCAGTGTCTGATGTCCACCTTTGGAATGCTCCAGTGTATGGTGGGCCCCATAAATCATTCTCCAGAGTATAGTGCTCCCCCAAAATTGCTCCCAACCTTTAAAACAATTAAATAAGTCTCCTCGCTAGGGAATCCCTGTACTAGTCTGGACTCCTCGTCGTCCCCATCTTCCATCTCTCTGCACTTGGACTGTTTAGGCAGAGGGCGTACAGACGTGATGTCATCGCTCTCTCTGACCAGAATGTCACTGTCAGGAAACGCGGAAGACGTCACGGCAGTGGAGCAGGGAGAGGTAAGTAATTCAACTTTGCAATTGCTGTGATCCTGAGCAAGCAGGGGGGCCCACTCGTTGGTGACGGCACTGGCACAGGGCCCCTCATAGTACGCCGGTGTGTCTGACGGCGGGTGGCCCTCCCACCGGCAGAGACACTTTTGCATACTATGAGGGGCCCTGTGCCAGTGCCGTCGCCCATGAGTATGCCCCCCCCACCTGCTCATGGAACCTGCACTTTCATCTGCATCTTCCTCTTTGTCACCGTGTAAGGTGGTATAGTATGCGGGAAGGGGAGCCTGAGTTTCATCAGGGTCAGATTCTGGCTGTGTAGAGTCCGAGAGGAATGTAGTGTTCTGGGTCAATGTACGAGCAGAATCATCTAGCAGTGGCTGGGCATCAGTGCACTTGTGGCGCCCCCAGGAGTACGGTCGTCACAGTGGCATTACCTTCCTCCTAGGGAGTGTGATGTCATGCTTGGAAGCAATGAAGGATCTCTCTAGCAGTTAAACCAACACACAACACAGTTCCCACTCCAGGCCAGCAAGGAGAGCTCTGAACCTGACTGCTGAGGAGCTGCGCTCTGTGGTCGGGAGGAGGGAAGTTAGGGCAGTCTGTGAAGGGAAGGGGAAGTGTGTGGATGTGAGAAGGGGAGCTGGAGGATGAGCAGAGTTAAGGCTCACTCCTAGTTGGAGCGCATGGTCCAGATTCTGGTCTCCGAGCTTGTAGGGACACTGACGGTCCTGCAGCAGAAACCGGAGGAAGTAGCAGCTGTAAACGCTCTGTTCCCAACTAAGGCTTGGATGCCCCAGCAGCGACTTGTGTGAGCAAGAAGGAAAAGGCTATGGCTGCCTGCCATATGAGAAAGTTTCAAAAGAGAGTCAACAGGGGGAACTTCAGTGAACTGCGCATACCTCTGATATGCGCTAGAACGCTAATTTGCTTCCAGGCTGACCAACTAGTTCTCCATCTGTACTCTGGGTCTTGTACAGCATTTACCAAGTACAGGTAAAGGAACTGCACGACTGTGTCTGTCATCTTTCTCCTGCACCTGGCGCATGGCTCTGCTACATCCTGCACTGCACACCATCTACCAACTCTTTCATCTGCCCTGTGACTACAGCCCTACCTGTGCAGGGCATCTACATCTTCGCTGCACCACAACATCTGTCTCAGAGAAGCGACACTGCAGCGCTGGTCAATCTGATCAGAAACCACAGGTGGTATCATTCACCTATAAACGTTATTCACCCCTTTGCATGGACACCCATGCCCAAGGACCGGGTCAACCCCACCGTGACACATCCCTCTGAGACACCGGCCCGGTACCGATTAACCCCACTTCCCTGGCTGGCCACCCACACTCGATGTCAGATTCATCTTGGACTGGGGAATTCACGATTTGACTTGATAATCCAGACATGGTATGTGGGAAAGAGCTACATGGACTAATGTGAAGTGTGGCCTGCTGCATCATTCACTTTTGGTGGGAGTGAAGGACACAAGGAAAGGGGTTCTTCCTGACCAGGAACCAGCACTTGACGACTCAGTGCTTACATTTTTTGAAACTTCAGAAGAGGAGGGCATATTTGCTGGAGTCTGTTTCGGCAATGTAAGCCAAAGCCAGTTCCTGATGCTCCGGCTTTAAAAGTGGTTAACCTACTCCCAGAAAAGGTAGCCTTCCAGGCATTCCGGAGCCAGACCATGACGCAGGCTCAACACCTCCTGCCTTAGCTGCTATTGTGCTTTTGCCACTACCAGCAGATGCACCACCACCATCAGTACCAGCTGGCCCCCCCACGCCCATGTCCGCGGCCTCTTCCACCATGCTTCCAAATTTTGGAGAAAATGAACCCAAAATAACATCAGATATATGGTACTGTATCAGAAGCGTACAGCTCTATACAGTCAAAGAATAATTGTCACTCTCCCTATATATTTCATGAGTCACACAGAGACGCTCACAGGCTCAGTATGGATTAGACAAGAATATGAAAAGTAGAAAAAGGGTACAGTATCATCAGATACCAGGTATATATAGTATAGTTTAAACATTCTAAATCTCCGTATATATTTCAGGAGGCAGACACAGACGCTCTCAGGCTCAGTATGAATTACGACACAATATAAAAAGCCATAAAACGGTAATGGATCTGAAGAGTTCAGCTGTACACAGTGTAGGGGTCATTGTCAATCTCAGTATTTATTTCCACAGTCAGAAACAGACTCTCACTTGGTCAGTTTGGATTAGACCAGAATATAAAAAGCAGTAAATGGGTAATGTATCACAAGCGTAGAGCTGTATACAGTGTTGGGGTAATTTTTAAATCTACATATAAATTGCAGAAGTAACCCACAGACTCTCACACGCTCAGGATGGATCACACCACAATATAAAAAGAAGATCCGCAAGAAATAATCACACATGTGGGCCAATGTTCCAGGTGTCAATGATACACTTAGAGTGGTGGGTGGAGGAGGACTTCCTGGCAGAAAGGGTACAGTATCATCAGATACCAGGCATATATACTGTAGCATAGTTTAAACATTAAAAATGTACATCTATATATCAGGAGTAGTGTTGAGCAACCCCGCTAGTGTTCGAGTTCGGTTCGGTTCGTCGAACAGGAGGCAAGTTCGTCGAATTCGTCGAACGTTCGATGAACACCGTTGGGCCCCATTGAAAACAATGGCAGGCAAACACAAACACATACAAACACATAGAAAACAATTACAAAACACGTTAAAAGGTGTCCCAAAGCAGACACAATGCTCAGAAGACAAAAATAACATATGGAAAAGGGCAACTACATATAGAAAAGAGATGGAGGAGTAAAAGGAGGAGGAGGAGACACAGATATAGGCATGTCATGCCCTTATAAAGTCAAGAAAGGCTGGACTAAAAATCTAAAATAAAAAAAATCTAAAATTTTAAAATCGAAGGCGATCATATACCGTTGGACTTCCCACCATAAATTATGCCAACTGCTAATCGGGCGGCATTATTCCCACGACCCTCTGAACCGCGTCCATGAAGGCAAAGTGTCTGGTTTCCGGGGGCAGTATGGTTGCAAAGCTGAACCTTAAAGGAATGTCCAGAAGGGCACCACCAGGAGTGGAGCCTGTGGCTTAATTGGACTCCACACGGGCAACCTCAACCATGCCAGTTACGGAAAAGATGGACAGATTGCAAGCTTTGTCGAATCTGTGGGTGGTGGTGCATGGCCATTTTTAGTTGTGCTAGCGATTTGTCAGCTTAATTCCATTAACGAACGAGACTCCGGCATGACCCGGCGGTCTGCGTCCAGCTTACGAGAGGTACACGCGAGGCTCTGGCACGCGAGATCGAACAATAACAGGTCTGTCATTCCCTTAGATGTCCGGGGCTGCATGCGCGCTACACTGAAAGGACCAGCGTGTGTCGCTTACAGGTGCGGATAACCCGCTGAACCACGTTAGTGATTGTGATCTGGGATTCCAATTCTTCCCCGCGAAAGAGGATTTCCCAGTAAGTGCAGGTCAACTGGAATTCCGGAATTAGGCCTTACCGGCATTCCAGAAAGAATGTGAAAAAATTATTTGTCCAAACCACAGGTGCTGTACAGTAGCTTGCTTAACAGCTGGGCTCCTCTGCTGAGTAGCACACAGTTCTTACATAAACAAACGGCATAGCTTGGTTCATGGGTGGGCAACTCTGCTGAGTAGCAGACAGTGCTTACATAAACAGGCGGCATAGCTCGGTTCACGGGTAGGCTCCTCTGCTGAGCAGTAGACACAGGTACTAGGCCCAAAGTATTGACTGGGCAAAATGGAGTTAAAAAATGGTTCTTACATAAACAGGCGGCACAGCTTGGTTCATGGGTGGGCTCCTCTGCTGAGTAGCAGACACAGTTACTAGGCCTAAAGTATTAACTGGGCTAAATGCAGTCAAAAACTGGTTCTTTCATAAACAGGCGGCATAGCTAGGTTCACGGGTTGGCTCCTCTGCTACAAGACCCAAAAGGATTTTCTGGACAAGATGCAAAACACACACGGTGTAGCTCCTTGACAGGTGCACTACACCGCTGGCTACCAGACACCGCTACTATGCCATGAAAATGTCTACTAACATTTAAAACCATTAGTAATGTGAAGATAAAGTTACGCTTTTGGTGAACGAACCATTCTCGAACGGAACCTCTAACAGCCGAATTTTAAACAAAGTGTTTGAGTTCGACGAACGGCTCGAACACCACTCAAAACAGGTCGAATTGGAACTTGGCGAACAGGTCGACTCAAACACCGCTCATCCCTAATCAGGAGTCAGACTCAGACGGTCTCAGGCCCAGTATGGATTCGACAAGATTGTAGAAAGTTGAGAAAGGGTACAGTATCATCGGATAACAGGTATATATGTAGCATGGTTTACACATTAAAAATCTGTCTATATATCAGGAGGCAGACTCAGACCCAGTAGGGATTCGACAAGATTGTAGAAAGTTGAGAAAGGGTACAGTATCACTGGATAACAGGTATATATGTAGCATAGTTTACACATTACAAATCTATGTCTATATATCAGGAGGCAGACTCAGACGGTCTCAGGCCCAGTATGGATTCAATAAGATTGTAGAAAGTTGAGAAAGGGTACAGTATCACTGGATACCAGGTATATATAGCATAGTTTAAATATTAAAAATCTCCGTGTATATTTCCGTAGTCCGACAAAGACACAGCCTCAGTATGGATTAGACAAGAATCTAAAAAGTAGAAAAAGGGTAATGTATTAGAAGCGTACACCAGTATACAGTGTTGGGGTATTTTTCAATCTTCATATATATTTCTGTCTCAGTAAGACAGTCCAGACAATCCGCAAGAGGAAACGAGATGGATACAAGTACAGACGGAAAGTCGAGTGATTGCAGAAATTTTGGAATTACTAATCATGGGAAAAACTCCCGGGAGAAAAACTGGGGGAGGCAGCCAAGTTAGGGAGGTTGAAAAAATGGCATATGTTGCTGTTGGACATTCAGCAGCTGAAAATGGAGGAATTGGAAAAGTCCGAGGAAGAGGAGGACAAAAGAGATCCATTTTTCGGGCAACCTACGTGTCAGCAGGGGAAGGTGGGACAACATCCTTTGAAACCCATGCATGGTTCATTTTAATGAAGGTTAGATCATCAACATTTTGGGCCGACAGACGGGTCCTTTTTTCTGTCAGGATTGATCCAGCAGCACTGAAGACTCTTTCGGATAGCACACTAGCAGCAGGGCAATAGAGCTCCTGTAAGGCATAATGTGCCAATTCAGGCCAGGTGTCCAGTTTACAGGCCCAATAGTCAAAGGGAAATGACCGGTGAGGGAGAACATCGATATGGGAGGAGAAATAGAGAAATAGTTTGTAACCATAGTTGACAACTGCTGTCTCCTGTCACTTTCAATCAATGCAGTATTACCAGTCGTGTGAGCGGTACTTGAAAAATCAGTCCACAACATGGTCATGAAACCCCTGTGTCCAACGCCACTTCGGCTGTGTGCACCACGAACACCTCTTCCATGTTGCCCCCTACGGCTCGTGGGAGAACCATCACCGCTACTGTGTGCTGGGAATGCCTCAAACAAACGGTTTACCAGAGTTGCTTGTTACTTATCCAATATTAGCTCTAGGTTCTCCAGTGGCATGATGTTTTGGAATTTGCCTTTATAGCGTGGATCCAGGATGCTGGCCAACCAGTAGTCGTCATCGTTCATCATTTTCGCAATGCGTGGGTCCCTTTTTAGGATCTGCAAGGCATAATCTGACATGTGGGCCAATGTTCCCGGTGTCAATGATGCACTGCGAGTGCTGGTTGGAGGAGCACTTTCTGGCAAATCCACATCCCTCCAGTCACGCACAAACCCTGTACCTGACCTTGCCACGCCAACATTTTCTCTTGCCCCCTGAGAAGCATCCTCCTCCCCTAAATAATCATCCCCATCATCCTCCTCATCTTCCTCTTCTTCCTCCACCTCGTCCAGGAGAGTTCCCTGAGCATACAATGGCTGACTGTCATCAAGGCTTCCTTCCTCCTCGGCTGCAGATGCCTGCTCCCTAACCCTCCGTCAGGAACAATGGATCTGACAGGCGCAGCTCTTCTACTTTCATTTCTCCCTTCTCACCAGATTTTCAGGAAACCCCCTCCCTCTAGATAGTCTCCTGGCTCTAGCTGCTGTGTGAAACCTGATACCACAGTTGGTCTGCAGAGCTTCAGGAAGGAAGATATAGCTGTGCTGGCTTCTCAGGCTCATTGGTCCCGAACACATCACACTTTATAAGGTTGGTATGTAATGTTTTTAGTCATTACTATTGTTTATTTAGCTTGTTTTATGAATGGATAGAGAAAGGTTTGTGGATATTTCATATAAATAAGGCAGATTTTCTTACAAATGAAAGTGTGCTTCTCAGGAGTTTTGAAATTTGTGTATATTAAAGTTATTACTTTTATGTTGAGTAAATGGGTTTGTTTTGCACCTGATAATGTGTAGTCTCTTTTATTACATCCCTATGAAGGTCTCTGATCACTTTTAGATCGCTGAAATTGAGAAAATTAGATATTCTAGGCATTTTTCTAGCCTGCGCTTGACAGGCACATTGTTCCATAACGAGTTAGTGCGAATATTGTTCCTGACGGAGGGTTAATGAGCATCAAAGTTTGCATGAGCAGATGCATAAGTGGGATGCTCATGCTTATGATGGCGTCATCTGCGCTTACCAGCCGTGTGCATTCCTCAAAACACTGAAGGACTTTACAGAGGTCTTTCAGCTTCGACCACTGCACACCAGACAACTCCATGTCTGCCTGAAAACTGCCTGCCCGTGTATCCTCCCACAAATGCAATACAGCCTGCCTCTGTTCGCACAGCCTCTCAATCATGTGCAGGGTGAAGTTCCACCTTGTTGCAACGTCGATAATTAGGCGGTGCTTATTAAAGTGGAGCAATCGCTGCAGCTTCTGCATACGACTAGAGTGTATGGGTGACCGGCGGATGTGCGAGCACAGTCTTCGCACCTTATGGAGCAGTGCTGCTAACTCCGGATAATTATTGAGGAAGCACTGCACCACCAGGTTCAAGGTGTGAGCCAGGCAAGGTATGTGTCTAAGTTTTGAAAGGGCTATGGCTGCCACAAAATTCCGGCCGTTGTCACTAACTACCTTGCCTGCCTCAAGATGTAGACTGCCCATTCATGACTCAGTTTGTCGCTGCAAATAGTCGGCCAGTACCTACGCGGTGTGTCTGTTGTCGCCCAAGCAAATCATCTTCAACACAACCTGCTGATGCTTACCACTAGCTGTTCGATAGTGGGACACCTCATGTGCAACACTGGCAGCTGCAGATGGAGTGTTCGTGTGACTGCGCTCTGAGGACGAGCTTTCGCTTCTGGAGGAGGAGGAGGGTCAAACGCCTACAGCCAACTGTTTCCTATACCGTGGGCTAGGCAGCACTGTCCCACCGCCGCTGTCCCCTGTGGACCCTGCATCCACCACATTAACCCAGTGCGCAGTGATGGACACGTAACGGCCCTGGCCATACCTACTGGACCATGCATCTGTTGTGAGGTGCACCTTTCCACTCACTGATTGCTTGAGTGCATGGACAATGCGGTCTTTCACATGAAGGTGGAGGGCTGGGATGGCTTTGCGAGAAAAGAAGTGCTGACTGGGTAGGTCATAGCGTGGTTCTGCATAGGCCATGAGTTCGCGGAAAGCTTCGCTTTCAACCAACCGGTAGGGCATAATCTCTAACGAGATTAGTTTGGCAATGTGGGCGTTCAAACCTGGTGTACTCGGATGAGAGGATGAGTACTTTCTTGTCCTACTCATAGTCTCTGGTAGGGTGAGCTGGACTTGAGAGCTGCATATGGTGGAACTAGTGGTGGACATGGTGGACTGAGAGAGGGTTGATGATGGTGATGGAGTTGGTGTTCTTTCTGATGTCATTGAAACAATATAAGCCAGCTCACCGACTTCCAATGGAGCATGTATCACCATCCTGCAATGGTTGATTCAAGGAAGAAAGGAGAAAATTATCCAGCTCCACACGAGAATCGATTTAAGGATTTATTCCAATGAAGACAATATGCAGATCAACTCCAGGACTGCATCAGCTCACACAGGAGCGACATCAGTGACGCGTTTCAATCGCTACATGCGATCTTTATCAAAGCTGCCATATCAAAATCACACACAGGTTAAAAAGGAGCAAAGACCAATCCTGAGACTGATACAAGTCACATGATTGGAAGGTCCTGTTCCAATAATACAATAAGAACAAACAACAAATTTGTGAAAAATACCTCAATATTGCATATAAAATATACGAAAGAAGGACCACATAAATGTAAAAAACATCTATAACAGAAAAAATTCACAATTTTATCAAAAACATTACAACTGAATATATATAAAATCATGAATCATGTGACCATAAAGGCTCACCTCACCAGCACATATATCTCTTAGCGGTATTACATATAATTATCAAGATTCATGAAAAAACCATGCAAATATATACATACAGAAGTAAAAAACATTATAATCACCAAGAATGCTTTGAAATAGAGTTGAGCGACTTTTGGTTTTTTAGGGTCGCGTTTCGTTTCGTGAAACCCGACTTTTCCAAAAGTCGGGTCGAGCAAGATCGTCCGATTATAGGGAAAAGTCGGGGTCGTCCCGAAACACGAAACCCAATGTAAGTCAATGGGGAATAAAAGTCGGCAGTGAGAGGAGGACAGGAAACACACCTACAGTGCCCATTTGAATGCCAAAAGCATCAATTCTTCTTTCTTAAGCTTGTCAACCTTAATTAACTTCATAATACAAGTTACGCACTGAAAAATGGGGGTTATTTGGCTACAAACTGTGGGGGGGGAGGGCTGGCTCCAGGTTTTCATGTGCCCTGGGCGAAAGAGTGCCCCTTTAACACATACCACAACTCATCATGCTCCGATACGGCAGAGAAATAGCGGTATAGTCCAATGAAAAATACCTCACTTTTTACATCTCATGACGAGGCCCATCTATTTCTCCATACAGAATCATTGGTCCCATATAATGTTTGAAACAGTATATGATGAGCTCCACATAATGCTACAGTATATGTTGGTCCCCATGGATGAAGCTCCACTGTCTTATGGGCCCAAATAATGCTCCAAACATAATGGGCCCCATTTCTAATGCTCTAGTGTATAATGGGCCCTGTAAATGCTGCTCCAGTGTCTGATGTCCACCTTTGGAATGTTCCAGTGTATTGTGGGCCCCATCTATCATTCTCCAGAGTATAGTGCTCCCCAAAAATTGCTGTCCCAACATTGAAAACAATCAAATAAGTCTCCTCGCTAGGGAATCCCTGTACTTGTCTGGACAGGTGCTGTAGCTTGCTTAACAGCTCGCCAGCCGTTCTCACGCCCAGTATGGATTACACGTGATTGCACAAAGGTGAGAAAGGGTACCGTATCCCCAGATAACATGTATGGATAGCGTACACATTCAAAATATATGTCTCAGGAGGCAGGCTCAGACGGTGTTAGGCCCAGTATGGATTGCACGTGATTGCACAAAGGTTAGAAAGGGTACCGTATCACCGGATAACATGTATGGATAGCGTACACATTCAAAATATATGTCTATACAGCATGAGGCAGGCTCAGACGGTGTTAGGCCCAGTATGGATTGCACGTGATTGCACAAAGGTTAGAAAGGGTACCGTATCCCTGGATAACATGTATGGATAGCGTACACATTCAAAATATATGTCTCAGGAGGCAGGCTCAGACGGTGTTAGGCCCAGTATGGATTGCACGTGATTGCACAAAGGTTAGAAAGGGTACCGTATCACCGGATAACATGTATGGATAGCGTACACATTCAAAATATATGTCTATACAGCATGAGGCAGGCTCAGACGGTGTTAGGCCCAGTATGGATTGCACGTGATTGCACAAAGGTTAGAAAGGGTACCGTATCCCTGGATAACATGTATGGATAGCGTACACATTCAAAATATATGTCTCAGGAGGCAGGCTCAGACGGTGTCAGGCACAGTATGGATTTGACGGCCCAGATTTCACAGCGGAGGAGCATGGAGAGGTAAAGATTGCAAATGCTGGGGCCCTGCCCAAGCAAGGGAGGCCCACTCGTGAGCGTCGGTACTGGCACTGGGCCCCTCATAGTACAGCGGTGTGTCTGACGGTGGGTGTGCACCACCACCGTCAGAGACACTTGATTGCACTATGAGGGACCCTGTGCCAGTGCCCGCGCCCAAGAGTCAGCCTACCCACCTGTCCAGGGCAACGGCACTCGCACGGTGTCGTGCGGTAGGTGGTGACCCCGGCCATGGGGGGGGAGGCAGCACAGTTAGGGAGTTTTAGAAAGTGGCATATGTTGATGTTGGACATTCAGCTGATGCAAAAGGCGAAATAGGTGAAGTACCAGGAAGAGGTGGACCAAAGCAAGCCATTTTTCTGTCACCCTATGTGTCATCAGGGGAAGGTGGGACAAAATCCTTGGAAACCCATGCGTGGTTCATTTTAATGAAGGTTAGATCATCCACATTTTGGGTTGACAGACGGGTCCTTTTTTCTGTCAGGATTGATCCAGCTGCACTGAAGACTCTTTCCGATAGCACACATGCAGCTGGGCAAGCGAGCTCCTGTAAGGCATATTGGGCCAATTCAGGCCAGGTGTCCAGTTTAGCGGCCCAATAGTCAAAGGGGAATGACCTGTGTGGGAGAACATCGATATGGGAGGAAAAGTAGTTTGTAACCATAGTTGACAACTGCTGTCTCCTGTCACTTTCCATCAATGCAGTATTACCAGTTGTGTGAGCGGTATTTGAAAAATCAGTCCACAACATTGTCATGAAACCCCTGTCTCCAACGCCACTTCTGCTGTGTGCACCACGAACACCTCTGCCAAGCTGCCCCCGGCCCGTACGGCTCGTGTGAGAACCATCACCGCTGCTGTGTGCTGGGAATGCATCAAGCAACCGATTTACCAGAGTTGCTTGTTTATTAGCCAATATTAGGCCAAGGTTCTCCTGTGGCATGATGTTTTGTAATTTGCCTTTATAGCGTGGATCCAGGATGCTGGCCAACCAGTAGTCGTCATCGTTCATCATTTTGGCAATGCGGGGGTCACTTTTTAGGATCCGCAAGGCATAATCTGACATGTGGGCCAATGTTCCCGGTGTCAATGATGCACTGCGAGTGCTGGGTGGAGGAGCACTTTCTGGCAAATCCACATCCCTCCAGTCACGCACAAACCCTGTACCAGACCTTGCCACGCCAACATTTTCACTTGCCCCACGAGATGCATCCTCCTCCCCTAAGTAATCATCCCCATCATCATCCTCCTCCTCCTCTTCTTCCTCCACCTCGTCCAGGAGAGGTCCCTGAGCAGACAATGGCTGAATGTCATCAAGGATTCCCTCCTACTCTTCCTCCTCATCAACATTGGCTGCAGACGCCTGCTCCTTAAGGTGCGTCAAAGTTTGCATGAGCAGACGCATAAGTGGGATGCTCATGCTTAGGATGGCGTCGTCTGCGCTTACCAGCCGTGTGTATTCCTCAAAACACTGAAGGACTTTACAAAGGTCTTTCAGCTTCGACCACTGCACACCTGTCAACTCCATGTCTGCTCTCAAAGTGCCTGGCCGTGTATCCTCCCACAAATGCATTATGGCCTGCCTCTGCTAGCACAGCCGCTCCACCATGTGCAGGGTGGAGTTCCACCTTGTTGCAATGTCGATAATGAGGCGGTGGTTGGGAAGGTGGAGCAATCGCTGCAGCTTCTGCATACGAACGGAGTGTACAGGCGACCGGCGGATGTGCGCGCACAGTCTTCGCACCTTCTGGAGCAGGGCTGTTAACTCCGGATAATTTTTGAGGAAGCACTGCACCACCAGGTTCAAGGTGTGAGCCAAGCAAGGTATGTGGCTGAGTTTTGAAAGGGCTATGGCTGCCACAAAATTACGGCCGTGATCACTAACTACCTTGCCTGCCTCAAGATGTACACTGGCCAGCCATGACTCAGTTTGTCGCTTCAAGTACTCGGCCAGCACCTCGGCGGTGTGTCTGTCGCCCAAACACATCATCTGCAACACAGCCTGCTGACGCTTTCCACTAGCTGCTCGATAGGGGGACACATCGTGTGCAACAGTGGCAGCTGCAGATGGAGTGCTCGTACGACTGCGCTCTGTGGACAAGCTTTCGCTTCTGGAGGAGGAGGAGGAGGAGGAGGGTCGAACGCCTACAGCCAACTGTTTCCTATACCATGGGCTAGGCAGCACTGTCCCACCACCGCTGTCCCCTGTGGACCCTGCATCCACCACATTAACCCAGTGCGCAGTGATGGACACGTAACGGCCCTGGCCATGCCGACTGGACCATGCATCAGTTGTGAGGTGCATCTTTCCGCTCACTGACTGCTTGAGTGCATGGACAATGCGGTCTTTCACATGATGGTGGAGGGCTGGGATGGCTTTGCGAGAGAAGAAGTGGCGACTGGATAGGTCATAGCGTGGTACTGCATAGGCCATGAGTTCGCGAAAAGCTGTGCTTTCCACCAACCGAAAGGGCATCATCTCAAACGAGATTAGTTTGGCAATGTGGGCGTTCAAACCCAGTGTACGCGGATGAGAGACTGAGTACTTTCTTGACCTACTCATAGTGTCTGGGAGGGTGAGCTGGACTTGAGAGCTGCATATGGTGGAAGTAGTGGTGGACAGGGTGGACTGAGAGAGGGTTGATGATGGTGATGGAGTTGGTGTTCTTTCTGATGGCCTAGAATCAGTCTTTCGTTGATATAACAGTGGGATTCCCTGACTGCTGTGGTCTTGCAACGACACCTCAACATTTGCTGCTGTGCTAACCGGTGGGCTTACAGTGGGGGAAACAATGTAGCGTTGCTGACTACCTTCGTTGTTGTCACGGGGGCTTAGTTCAACTAAGGCTGAAATACCCGGGGCCCCTGTGGTGTCCCTTTACTAGGGGAAACCCTGTCTGACCCTCAACCCAGGGTTTTTGCTGAAGGTGCAAATGCCTGAGCCTCCGACCTTTCCTTATCTCCTGCTCAGCCCTGCACTTAACCCTCCACCCTCCACCCAGTGAGAAGTCACCACCAAAGCTCCCACACAAATAATGACAGACAGGGAGAACTTAAACTGCACTGCGCCGCACACACACAGGAATAAACAGTAATGTGAACAGGGCACAACTAAACACAAATATGGGAAGGAGAAAGGATAACGACGGATCATACGACACCAGATATGAATCTCTCTCTCTTGAACACCTCCACTCCAGACCGGAACCACTTGGTATGAAACACAAGCTATAATCGGCGACGCCCATAGGCCAGCATGACTATTTAAAGACCGTGGGCGTGACTAACCATCCAACCTGGTCTCCAGCAGGATTAACCCCCGAGAGCCTGAAGATCAGGCCGGCGCCACTGAGGCTATAGTGGCTGGAGGTGGAACTACCTCTGCCTGCCGGATGCTGTGGTGTGAACAGCGTCCGACATGACAGTACCCCGTCTTCTACGAGGGACCCCAGGGCCCTCAAGACTCATAGGACCCGTCTTGTCCGGATGACGACGGTGAAAAGAACTGACCAGCCGATCCGCATGTATGTCTGAGGCTGGAAACCAAGACCTCTCCTCTGGACCATACCCCCGCCAGTGCACCAAATACTGAAGAGTACGGCGTACTACTCGAGAGTCCACTACCTTGGCGACCTCGAACTCTAACTCGCCATCCACCATGACTGGAGGTGGCATCGGCATTGTGTCCACAGAGCCTACCACCTTTTTCAATAAAGCCCTGTGAAACACGTTGTGTATCTTGTACACTGCGGGAAGTTCCAACCGATAATCCACTGGGTTAATAATGGCAGAAATCCTAAAAGGCCCAATAAACCTTGGACCCAGTTTTAAAGAAGGGATTTTGAGTTTTATGTTCTTCGTAGCTAACCACACCCATTCACCCACACACAGGTCCGGACCTGGCACGCGTCTACTGTCAGCCACCCGTTTGTACCTGGCACTCATGCTCAACAAACGCTGTTTCACCCGCCTCCAGACTGATGACAATTGGGCTCCTAGCTGATCCTCCTCCGGGACACCCCCGGAGTCACCCTGACGTAAGGTACAAAACTGAGGATGTTGACCGTACACACAAAAGAATGGAGACTCTCCTGATGACTCTTGGCGGTGATTATTTAATGCAAATTCGGCCAGAGGAAGGAAAGTAGACCACTCCTCCTGGTTGTCGGACACAAAGCATCGTAAATACTGTTCTAGATTTTGGTTCATGGGCTCAGTTTGTCCATTAGACTGTGGATGAAACGCCGATGAATGTGACAACTTGATCCCCAACCTTGAGCAGAAAGCTTTCCAAAACCTCGCCACAAATTGCGTACCCCTATCAGATACTATGTCAGATGGTACTCCGTGGAGTCTGACCACCTCCTTCACAAATACCTGAGCCAACGTCTTAGCATTGGGCAAAGAGGACAACGCCACAAAATGCGCCATCTTTGAAAAACGGTCAACCACCACCAGGATGACCGTGTTCCCTGCCGAGGCTGGCAAGTCAGTGATAAAATCCATGGAGATTTCTGTCCATGGCCTATTGGGTACCCCCAGAGGCTGTAGCGTGCCAGCAGGACGGGTTCGGGGTGACTTAGCCCTAGCGCACGTGATGCAAGCTGCCACGTACGAGACCACGTCCTGCCGGATTTTGGGCCACCAGAAACGACGCGATACCAGCTCTAAGGTGCCCTTCACCCCTGGGTGACCAGCCAGTACCGAATCGTGGTGTTCCTTCAACACCTTAGGCCGAAGATGCAGGGGTACAAATGATTTGTTGGCGGGAAGTCCTGGTGGTACCTCCTCTTGGGCCTCGGCAATCTCCGCCTCTACCTCAGTCGTGAGAGCCGAGACCACTACCCCTTTCTGGAGGATGGGTACCGGTTCTTCCCGAGGTTCTCCCCCCGGAAAACACCTAGACAAAGCATCCGCCTTGGTGTTTTTAGCCCCGGGACGGTACGTCACAAGAAAATTGAAACGAGTAAAAAACAATGCCCAGCGAGCCTGCCTAGGAGACAGACGCTTGGCCGACTCCAGGTAGAGCAGATTCTTATGGTCGGTGATAACTGTGACCTGGTGAGCCGCCCCCTCCAAGAAGTGTCGCCATTCCTCAAAAGCCAGTTTGATGGCCAACAACTCCCTGTTGCCGATATCATAATTCCGTTCGGCCGGCGACAACTTCTTGGAGAAGTAGGCGCATGGATGCATCTCGCTCAAGGACGAGCCTTGAGACAGTACTGCCCCCACTCCCACCTCCGACGCATCAACCTCTACCACAAAAGGTTTAGACACGTCTGGTTGCACCAGAATGGGGGCTGAAGCAAAACTATTCTTCAGACGCTCAAATGCACGTATAGCCACCTCAGGCCAGTTCGCCAGATCGGCACCCTTTTTTGTCATGTCCGTGAGCGGTTTGGCGACAGTCGAAAAGTGTTTTATAAATTTCCTATAATAATTCGCAAACCCAAGGAACCGCTGGAGTGCTTTCAGACTCTCCGGCCTCTCCCATTGCAACACCGCTTGCACCTTAGCGGTGTCCATTTTAAAACCAGCTGCGGACACAATATATCCCAAAAAGGGCAACTCCTGGACAAAAAATAAACATTTTTCCAGCTTAGCATAGAGCTGGTTCTCCCGGAGCAACTGTAACACCTGCCTAACATGCTGCAAATGAGTGTCCCGATCGCTAGAATAAATGAGGATATCATCCAGGTATACAATCACAAATCTCCCCAGGACATGAGCAAAGACATCATTAATAAAATGTTGGAAAACGGCAGGCGCGGTGGTCAACCCAAACGGCATAACCAGACTCTCAAAATGACCCTCAGGAGTAGAGTTGAGCGATACCGTCCGATACTTCAAAGTATCGTATCGGATGGTATCGGCCGATCTTTAAAAAAAGTATCGGTATCGCCGATTCCGATACCGGAAGTCCCATTCAAGTCTATGGGAATTTCCCACGCAGCAATGGCATAAAGTGAGACTAGGGACTTTTTTTTTTTTAAGTGGCGGAGGAATACAGTGCGGAAGGATACCTACCTTCCGTCATTGGATTCCTGCAGCCCGTAGAGAACGGCAGCATCATCTGATGCTGCAGTTCTCTACCCAAGATCGTCGTGGGACACACTCGTGGACTGCTTTGGATCGTGGGTGAGTATTTTTGTGGTTTGTTATGTTAATATTTATTCCGGAAAGACAATGGCTTCGGGGAACAATGTGACAAGTATTGGTAAGTATGTTACTCTATGTTATATGTACTGTATGTCTATGTATGTATTGTATGAATGTATTGTATGTATGTAGTATATATGTGGTATGTATGTAGCATGTAGTATGTATGTAGTATGTATGTAGCATGCATGTAGCATGTAGTATGTATGTAGCATGCATGTAGTATATATGTAGTATGTATGTAGCATGCATGTAGTATATATGTAGCATGTATGTAGTATGTATGTGGTATGTATGTAGCATGTAGTATGTATGTAGCATGCATGTAGTATATATGTAGTATGTATGTAGCATGTAGTATGTATGTAGTATGTATGTGGTATGTATGTAGCATGTAGTATGTATGTAGCATGCATGTAGTATATATGTAGTATGTAGTATGTATGTAGTATGTATGTGGTATGTATGTAGCATGTAGTATGTATGTAGCATGCATGTAGTATATATGTAGTATGTATGTAGCATGTAGTATGTATGTAGTATGTATGTGGTATGTATGTAGCATGTAGTATGTATGTAGCATGCATGTAGTATATATGTAGTATGTAGTATGTATGTAGTATGTATGTGGTATGTATGTAGCATGTAGTATGTATGTAGCATGCATGTAGTATATATGTAGTATGTATGTAGTATGTATGTGGTATGTATGTAGCATGTAGTATGTATGTAGCATGCATGTAGCATGCATGTAGTATGTATGTAGCATGCATGTAGTATGTATGTAGTATGTATGTAGTATGTATGTAGTATATATGTAGTATGTATGTAGTATATATGTAGTATGTATGTAGTATATATGTAGTATGTATGTAGCATGCATGTAGTATGTATGTAGCATGTAGTATGTATGTAGCATGCATGTAGTATGTATGTAGCATGTATGTAGTATGTATGTAGCATGCATGTAGTATGTATGTAGTATTTTTTTTTTTTTTTTTTTAACATTTAACACATTAGCCGGATGATGGGACTACTACTGTCCCATCATTGGCTAATGTGTCAATCACTGTCATGGTAGCAGGCATCGCCCGATGGGACTTGTAGTCCCATCGGACGATGCTTGCACAGACCCCCGGACATCAGCACAGCCCCCCGGCAGGCCGGCACAGCCCCCCGGCAGGCCGGTACAGACCCCCACAGGGTGCACAGACCACCGGCAGGCCGGCACAGCCCCCCGGCAGGCCGGCAGAGACCCCGGGCAGTCCACACAGCCCCCCGGCAGGCCGGCACAGCCCCCCGGCAGGCCGGCAGAGACCCCCGGAAGGCCCGAAATGACGGCGCATCATGATGCGCACACACCGCGCATCATGATGACGTCAGGCCGTCAATCAACTGAACTTCCGATTCCGATGCCGAATTCCGATATTGAAAAAATATCGGAAGTCGGTATCGGAATTCCGATACAGCAAGTATCGGCCGATACCCGATACTTGCGGTATCGGAATGCTCAACACTACTCAGGAGTGTTAAACGCCGTCTTCCACTCATCCCCCTGACGGACCCTTATGAGGTTATACGCCCCCCTGAGGTCCAGCTTGGAAAACCATTTTGCCCCCGCTACCTGGTTGAACAAATCCGGGATCAACGGCATTGGGTAGGGATCACGGATAGTAATCTGGTTTAACTCTCGGAAATCCAGACACGGGCGTAACCCCCCATCTTTCTTCTTAATGAAGAAAAACCCCGCGGCTACAGGCGAGGACGAAGGCCGGATGTGACCTTTACTCAGACTCTCCGCGATGTAGTCTTTCAGAGCTTGTCTCTCAGGACCAGAAATATTAAACATCCTGGCCTTAGGTAATTTGGCCCCGGGTTTTAACCTAATAGCACAGTCATAGGCTCTATGTGGAGGCAGTTCTGAGCAACCCTTCTCAGAGAAAACATCCGCGAAATCCTGCAAAGCCTCCGGCAGGCTGGGAGTCACGGCGGACACACATGTGGCCAAGCAATTGTCTTGGCAGAAACCACTCCATTGTACTATGTCCTGAGTTTTCCAATCAATTACCGGGTTGTGCCTGGACAGCCATGGAAAACCCAGGACCATTTGAGCTGGGAGATTACGGAGGACCCTACATGTAACCGACTCAGAATGTAGGACCCCAATGTGGAGTTTCACCTCTGCCACAAACTCAGTAATCTCCCCTTGAGGGAGGGGAACAGCATTAATGGTCACCACCTGTATGGGGTGAGGAAGTTTTTCAATCTTAAACCCGGCGGTGTGTGCAAACTCCTCGTTTTCCGCCGGTGTGACCCTCTTAGGTAGTACCGGGCAAACGTTAACATAATGACCACCTTTACCACAGTAGAAACATGCTCCGGACTTCCGGACTCCCGGAGCGCGAGGCTGAACCTGTGCCACGCCAGCAATCTGCATAGGTTCAGGGGACTCATCTACTTCAACCACACCTGCACCTCTGTTTTCCCCCAGAGGTAGCGTCTCCTGTGCCCCCTGACGAAAACGGCGATCAATACGTATCACCAAACTCATGGCAGACTCCAATGATGCCGGAGTCTCATACATCAGGAGGGCTTGTTTCACCCTCCCTGATACCCCATGAATAAACTGGCTCCGCAGTGCTGGGTCATTCCACTGTGTGTCTACAGCCCAGCGGCGAAATTCCGAACAATAGTCTTCTGCCAAGCGCTCCCCCTGGCGGAGGGCGCGGATTTTAGATTCCGCTAGAGCCAGTCGGTCAGGGTCATCGTAAATGAGCCCGAGGGCAGAAAAAACATTATCGACCGAATGAAATGTAGCAGAGTCAGGTGGTAAGGAAAATGCCCATGCTTGGGGCTCACCTCTCAGTAATGACAACACCAGCCCTACTCGCTGGGCCTCATTACCTGAGGATATTGGCCGCATGCGGAAGTATAATTTGCAGGCCTCCCGAAATACGACAAATTTGCTGCGATCGCCTGAAAATCGTTCTGGCAGCGGAAACTTCGGCTCTGCACCGATACCTGCAGATGCCGTTTGCACCTTTGCTACTACCAGACCCTGCTGCTGAACTGCCCCATTCAACTCGGAGACCTGTATGGACAGTGCCGCCAACTGGCGGGTTATGGAATCTAATGGATCCATGGACTCCTGAAAAAATGTGGGCCGATTATAATGTCACGGGGGCTTAGTTCAACTAAGGCTGAAATACCCGGGGCCCCTGTGGTGTCCCTTTACTAGGGGAAACCCTGTCTGACCCTCAACCCAGGGTTTTTGCTGAAGGTGCAAATGCCTGAGCCTCCGACCTTTCCTTATCTCCTGCTCAGCCCTGCACTTAACCCTCCACCCAGTGAGAAGTCACCACCAAAGCTCCCACACAAATAATGACAGACAGGGAGAACTTAAACTGCACTGCGCCGCACACACACAGGAATAAACAGTAATGTGAACAGGGCACAACTAAACACAAATATGGGAAGGAGAAAGGATAACGACGGATCATACGACACCAGATATGAATCTCTCTCTCTTGAACACCGCCACTCCAGACCGGAACCACTTGGTATGAAACACAAGCTATAATCGGCGACGCCCATAGGCCAGCATGACTATTTAAAGACCGTGGGCGTGACTAACCATCCAACCTGGTCTCCAGCAGGATTAACCCCCAAGAGCCTGAAGATCAGGCCGGCGCCACTGAGGCTATAGTGGCTGGAGGTGGAACTACCTCTGCCTGCCGGATGCTGTGGTGTGAACAGCGTCCGACATGACAGTTGTGATCAGTTGCACATGTGGCACTTGAGGTTTGGTGTTGTGTCCATGCTTGCAAGTGCATGCTGGTTAAATGTCTAAGCATGCAACTGGTATTCAAATTTTTCAGATTTTTCCCTCGGCTAAAGGTCTTTGCGCACTTCTTACAGATAACCTTGGCCTGATCATGAGGATTTTGTTCAAAAAAGTGCCACACTGCACTCTTCCTACTTTGGCAGACATTTTGCGGCCTAGCACGCTGTGATCTTTTAACCCTCTGGACAAGCTGTCCAGCAACTCTTTTGATGTTTGGAACCTGTCTTTGGAGTGCTCCGGGACTGCCAGATAACAGCTGTTGCGATGTCGATGTCTGCTGTGGATGCTCCTCATCTGAGCTATTGGAAGCAGCACCCTCTTCCCCCAATGGATGCCAATCTGGGTCAACAACTGGGTCATCCATCACCTCCTCTTCTATGTCATGTGCACCTTCCTCTGTGTCACCGTGTATGGTGGTATAGTGTGCGGGAAGGGGCACCTGAGTCTCATCAGGGTCAGAATCTGGCTCTGTACACTGCGAGGACAATGTAGTGCTCTGAGTGAATGTACCAGCAGATTCATCTTGGCCTGGGTAATTCACCATTTGACTTGATAATCCAGGCATGTTATGTGAAAACAGCTCCATGGAGTAATCAGTAGTATGGCCTGCGTCATCCTTCAATCTTGGTTGGGGTGAAGGACACAAGGAAAGGTGTGGTTCATGAACATGAGCCTCCAATGACGACTCAGTGCTTTTACTTTTTACAACTGAAGAAGAGGAGGCGATAGAGCTGGAGGCTGAGTCAGCAATGTAAGACAAAACTTTTTCCTGATGCTCTGGCTTTAAAAGCGGTTTGCCAACTCCTAGAAAACTAAGCGTTCGAGGCCTTATGTAGCCAGACGATGACGCAGGGTCAGCACCTCCTGCATTCGGTCCTATTTTGCTCTTGCCACTACCATCAGATCCACCACCAACACCATCATTACCAGCTGCCAACCCCCGCCCAATTCCACGGCCTCTTCCACCAGCCTTCCTCATTTTTGGTAGAAATGTAGACAAAATCCAACAAACTATATAGTAATGTAAAACAAGGTACAAGGTGTCTATAGGACAGGGGAGATTTAGAATTTCTGCACACACTTGTGGACAGTGGACACTTTTGGATTGTGTGAGGCCCACTGATATCTGAGCGCTATGTGACAGGCTCGATGGCACAGCTGTGACCAAAGTGATGAGAGGATAAGGGAGATTTTGAATATCTGCACACACTTTTGGACACTGGACACTTTTGGATTGTGTGAGGCCAACTGATATCTGAGCGCTATGTGACAGGCTCGATGGCACTGCTGTGACAAAAGTGACTAGAGGATAAGGGAGATTTTGAATATCTGCACACACTTTTGGACACTGGACACTTTTGGATTGTGTGAGGCCCACTGATATCTCAGCGCTATGTGACAGGCTCGATGGCACTGGTGTGACAAAAGTGACTAGAGGATAAGGGAGATTTTGAATTTCTGCACACACTTGTGGACAGTGGACACTTTTGGATTGTGTGAGGCCCACTGATATCTGAGCGCTATGTGACAGGCTCGATGGCACTGCTGTGACAAAAGTGACTAGAGGATAAGGGAGATTTTGAATATCTGCACACACTTTTGGACACTGGACACTTTTGGATTGTGTGAGGCCCACTGATATCTGAGCGCTATGTGACAGGCTCGATGGAACTGCTGTGACAAAAGTGACTAGAGGATAAGGGAGATTTTGAATATCTGCACACACTTTTGGACACTGGACACTTTTGGATTGTGTGAGGCCCACTGATATCTCAGCGCTATGTGACAGGCTCGATGGCACTGGTGTGACAAAAGTGACTAGAGGATAAGGGAGATTTTGAATATCTGCACACACTTTTGGACACTGGACACTTTTGGATTGTGTGAGGCCCACTGATATCTCAGCGCTATGTGACAGGCTCGATGGCACTGCTGTGACAAAAGTGACTAGAGGATAAGGGAGATTTTGAATTTCTGCACACACTTGTGGACAGTGGACACTTTTGGATTGTGTGAGGCCCACTGATATCTGAGCGCTATGTGACAGGCTCGATGGCACTGCTGTGACAAAAGTGACTAGAGGAAAAGGGAGATTTTGAATATCTGCACACACTTTTGGACACTGGACACTTTTGGATTGTGTGAGGCCCACTGATATCTGAGCGCTATGTGACAGGCTCGATGGCACTGCTGTGACAAAAGTGACTAGAGGATAAGGGAGATTTTGAATATCTGCACACACTTTTGGACACTGGACACTTTTGGATTGTGTGAGGCCCACTGATATCTCAGCGCTATGTGACAGGCTCGATGGCACTGCTGTGACAAAAGTGACTAGAGGATAAGGGAGATTTTGAATTTCTGCACACACTTGTGGACAGTGGACACTTTTGGATTGTGTGAGGCCCACTGATATCTGAGCGCTATGTGACAGGCTCGATGGCACAGCTGTGACAAAAGTGACTAGAGGATAAGGGAGATTTTGAATTTCTGCACACACTTGTGGACAGTGGACACTTTTGGATTGTGTGAGGCCCACTGATATCTGAGCGCTATGTGACAGGCTCGATGGCACAGCTGTGACAAAAGTAACTAGAGGATAAGGGAGATTTTGAATCTCTGCACACACTTTTGGACACTGGACACTTTTGGATTGTGTGAGGCCCAATGAATATCTGAGCGCTATGTGACAGGCTCGATGGCACAGCTATGACAAAAGTGACTAGAGGATAAGGGAGATTGGATTGCTTTTAAAAAAGCAGTTTGCGGAGCAGTGGGTAAACAGCAATGCCAGCCTGTCAGGAAGCCTTAGAAGGCAGCCCAACAACCAACACCACTGATACACCACTATATAGCCTCCCCTTGCACTGCACACACAGTGACTGGTGTGTTGTGCAGGCCAAATTGCTAGCAGCAGAAGCAGTTTTTTTTTCTTCTCAGCAGGACAAAAAAAAAAAATTGGTATTTCTTTTAAAAAAGCAGTTTGCGGAGCAGTGGGTAAACAGCAATGCCAGCCTGTCAGGAAGCCTTAAAAGGCAGCCCAACAACCAACACCACTGATACACCACTATATAGCCTCCCCTTGCACTGCACACACAGTCACTGGTGTGTTGTGCAGGCCAAATTGCTAACAGCAGAAGCAGTTTTTTTTTCTTCTCAGCAGGACAAAAAAAAAAATTGGGATTGCTTTTAAAAAAGCAGTTTGCGGAGCAGTGGGTAAACAGCAATGCCAGCCTGTCAGGAAGCCTTAATAGGCAGCCCAACAACCAACACCACTGATACACCACTATATAGCCTCCCCTTGCACTGCACACACAGTGACTGGTGTGTTGTGCAGGCCAAATCGCTAGAAGCAGAAGCAGTTTTTTTGTCTTCTTCCCTGCCTAACGCTCTCCCTACAGAATCAGCAGCAACCTCTCCCTATACTAAGATCGGCAGAAGTAAGATGGCGGTCGGCGTGCACGCCCTTTTATACCCCCTGTGACGCCCACCAAAGCAAGCCAATCACTTGCATGCCCTTCTGAAAGATGGTGGTGACCCGTGCCTATGTCATCACGTTGCCCACAGTGTCCGTGGATCCTGATTGGCTGAAAAAGAGCGCAAAACAAACTTTTGAAACGCGACTTTGGCGCGTAAGTCGCCGACCTCGTGGCCGACCTCATCCTAGGGTCGGGTTTCGTTTCATGAAACCCGACTTTGCCAAAAGTCGGCGACTTTTGAATTTTTTCGACCCGTTTCGCTCAACTCTACTTTGAAATAATGAAACATAATTTTGTTATTTTTGTTTAATCCATCAGGAAATCTTGTTCCCAGGTTAAAAATCCAGAAAGCCCCCCGGGTGAGCAGTGTCCTTCTGATGTCACCACCCTAGAAGATTTCTTGATTTTTTCAATACCTGTCACCTGCAAAGAAGCAATATTGCGAGAGTGGAAATTAATAAAATGCTTAGCTGTAGAAGAGATATTACGGACTCCGCTTGTAACATTAATCACATCGTATAGGTGTTCACCTATCCTGGTTTTTAATTTCCTAGATGTACAACCTATATAAGATTTAATGCAATTGGTGCAATCAATTTTATACACCACAAAATCAGTATTGCAATTAATAAAATTATTGATTTTAAACGATGCAGAATTGTCATTATTATAAAATAATTTGGTTTTTACCATATGTTTACAAGTCCTGCAATTATTGCCTCCGCATTTATAATTCCCTTTGTTATCCAACCATGTACCCCTATTATTCCTAGATGAAAAAGACTCAGTGATAAAATATTACCTAAAGGGGGGGCTTTTCTCCTTTCTTCGCTCTTTCTGATGGCCTAGATTCAGTCTTTCGTAGCAATAACATTGTGATTCCCTGACTGCTTTGGCCTTGCGACGACACCTCAACATTTGCTGCTGGTGGTGTGCTAACCGGTGGGCTTACAGTGGGGGAATTGATGTAGCGTTGCTGACTACTTTCAGTCGGAGCAGGTGCACATGTGGTACATGAGGTTTGGTAGTCCGTCCACGCTTGCAAGTGCATAATGGTTAAATGTCTAAGCATGCAACTAGTATTCATATTTCTCAGATTTTTCCCTCGGCTAAAGGTCTTTGCGCACTTCTTACAGATAACCTTTGCCTGATCATTAGGATTTTGTTCAAAAAAGTGCCACACTGCACTCTTCCTACTATGGAAGACATTTTGAGGCCTTGCACACTGTGCTAATTTGACCGTCTGGCCAAGCTGTCCTGCAATTCTTTGGGTTTTTGTAAACCATTTTTGGACTGCTACAGGCCTGCCAGATAACAGCTGTTGCGATGTCGATGCCTGCTGCGGATCCTCCTCCTCTTCTGAGCTATTGGCAGCGGCACCCTCTTCCCCCAATGGATGCCAATCTGGGTCAACAACTGGGTCATCCATCACCTTCTCTTCAATTTCATGTGCACCATCCTCTGTGTCACCGTGTAAGGTGGTATAGTATGCGGGAAGGGGCACCTGAGTTTCATCAGGGTCAGATTCTGGCTCAGTACACTGTAGTGCTCTGAGTGAATGTACCAGCAGAAAAATCTAGCAGTGGCTGTGCATCAGTGCACTCCATGTCCGATTCATCTTAGACTTGGGAATTCATGATTTGACTTGATAACTCAGTCATGGTATGTGAAAAGAGCTCCATGGAGTAATCTGTAGTGTGGCCTGCCACATCCTTCACTTTTGTTAGGGGTGAAGGACACAAGGAAAGGTGTTGTTCCTGACCAGGAGCCTTCACTGACGACTCAATGCTTTTATTTTTTGAAACTTCAGAAAAGGAGGCAATAGAGCTGGAGGCTGTGTCAGCAATGTAAGCCAAAACTTGTTCCTGAAGCTCCGGCTTTAAAAGCGGTTTACCTACTCCCAGAAAAGGGAGCCTTCTAGGCCTTGTGGATCCAGATGATGATGCAGGCTCAACACCTCCTGCCTTAGGTGCTATTGTGCTTTTGCCAGATGCACCACCACCCCCACCACCTTCAGTACCAGCTAGCAGCCCCCGCCCACTTCCACGGCCTCTTCCACCATACTTCCTCATTTTTGGAAAAATGTACCCAAAATACCACCAGCTATATGGTACTGTAAAACAAAGTACAAGGTGTATATAGTATTGGGGAGAATTTGAATCTCCCTAGAGAATTTAGTTGGCTGAACTATTATCTCAGGCCCACTATAGATTACACCTCAATTTAACAGGATGAAATTGGCTGGTGTATGACAAAGTACAAGGTGTGTATATAGTATTGGGGAGAATTGGAAGCTCCCCAGAGATTTTAGGAGGGTGAACTATTATCTCAGGCCCACTATAGATTACACCTCAATTTAACAGGCTGAAATTGGCTGGTGTATGACAAAGTACAAGGTGTGTATATAGTATTGGGGAGAATTGGAAGCTCCCTAGAGCTTTTAGGAGGCTGAACTATTATCTCAGGCCCACTATAGTTTACACCTCAATTTAACAGGCTGAAATTGGCTGGTGTATGACAAAGTACAAGGTGTGTATATAGTATTGGGGAGAATTGGAAGGTCCCTAGAGATTTTAGGAGGCTGAACTATTATCTCAGGCCCACTATAGATTACACCTCAATTTAACAGGCTGAAATTGGCTGGTGTATGACAAAGTACAGGGTGTGTATATAGTTTTGGGGAGAATTGGAAGCTCCCTAGAGATTTTAGGAGGCTGACAATGATGCTCTCAGTCCAAGTATGGCAGCAGGCATCCTAATAAGCAGGACTGCTGCACAGTGCACACACAAAAGGGTGGAAAAATGAACGCTTGGTAACTGTGCAGAAAAGAGGAAGAAAAGTATTTTTGCTTTTAAAAAAGCAGTTTGTACAGCAGTGTGCAAACAGCAATGCAGCTATCAGGGAGCTTTATAAGGCAGCATAATAACCAGCAGAGCTGATGCACAAAGAGCATAGCCTCCCCTGTCACTGCACACAAACTGTTGTGTTGTACAGTGGAAATCGCTAACAGCAGAAGCAGTTTTTTTGTTCTTCCCTGCCTAACGCTCTCCCTTATACAGAATCAGCAGCTGCAACCTCTCCCTAATGCTAATATCGGCAGAAGTAAGATGACGGTCAGCGTGCACGCCCTTTTATAGCCCCTGTGACGCCACACAAAGCAAGCCAATCACTTGCATGCCCTTCTCAAAGATGGTGGTGACCGATGCCCATGTCATCGTGTTGCCCACAGTGTACATCCTCCATCATTGGTTGAAAAAGGGCGCTGGAAGCATCATTTGAAACGCGACTTTGGCGCTCTGGTCGCCGACCTCGTGGCCGACCTCACGCTATGGTCTGGTTTCATTTCATAAAACCCGACTTTAGCGAAAGTTGGCGACTTATGAATTTGACCTACCCGTTTCGCTCAACTCTACTGGACAGCGCATCCGCATTAGCGTTCTTATGTCCTGCTCGGTACTTGATGGTAAACTCGTAGTTGGACAGCCGGGCCATCCATCGCTGCTCAAGTGCCCCAAGCTTTGCCGTTTCAAGGTGGGTTAGCGGATTATTGTCCGTGTAGATGGTAAACTTTGCTGAAGCCAAGTAGTGCTTGAAGCGCTCCTTTACCGCCCAGACTATGGCGAGGAACTCCAGTTTAAAGGAACTGTAGTTGTCAGGGTTCCTCTCGGTGGGACGAAGTTTCCTGCTGGCATAGGCAATCACTCTATCTCTGCCTTTCTGCACTTGTGACAGCACTGCTCCCAATCCCATGTTGCTGGTGTCCGTGTAAAGTACAAATTGTTGGTTATAGTCAGGATAGGCCAGGACCTCATCTCCCGTGAGGGCCAATTTCAATCTGATGAAGGACCCTTCTATCCTTTTATTCCACTCGAACGGAAGACTCTTGTTCTTGGTTATCTTGGATTGGCCCACTAGAAGATCTTGCAGGGGTGCAGCTATTTTGGTGAAGTCCTTGATAAATCTTCGGTAGTAGCCTACTAACCCAAGAAGCTGCCTTACTTCATGAATAGTGCTGGGTCTTTGCCAGCCCCGGATAACGGTGACTTTGTCAGGGTCGGTGCCACACCTTCCGTGCTCACCATATGGCCTAGGTACTGCACCTTGGGTTTCAAAAGGTGACATTTGGACGGCTTTATTTTCAAGCCAAAGTTGGACAGGACTTTGAATACCTCGGCTAGGTGCTTCAAATGGTCTTCGTAGGTTTTGGAGAAGATGATGATGTCATCAAGGTACAGTAGAACGGTTTCAAAGTTTTTATGTCCAAGGCAGCATTCCATTAACCGCTGAAATGTTCCTGGCTCATTGCTGAGCCCGAACGGCATGTAGTTAAACTCGCAGAGGCCCATTGGTGTTGTAAATGCTGTCTTCTCTTTGTCTGCCTCTGCCACAGGAACCTGCCAGTACCCACTGGTGAGATCTAAGGTAGAGAAATAGTTAGCAGCTAGTGATTCCTCAATTCTAGGTAATGGGTAAGCGTCCTTATGTGTAATGCTGTTAATCTGCCTGTACACTACACACATTCTCATAGTACCATCTTTATTTTTAACAAGGACTAATGGAGCTGCCCAGGGGCTACAACTATCTCTGATTACGCCAGCCTCCTTCATCTCCTGTAACATACTCTTGGCACATTGATAGTGTGCTGGGGGTACAGGCCGGTACCTCTCTTTAATGGGTTGATGAACTCCAGTGGGGGTATGGTGTTGGACCCCTTTTGCCTGCCCAAAGTCTAGAGGATGTTTGCTGAAGACCCATTCAAATACTCGAGCCACCCGGTAAGCCCCATGTTTTTGGTGCGAAGGGGTGGAGTCAGTGCCTACGTGTAGCTGCTGACACCAATACTCCTGCTACCCTTCAGAGCCATTCTCTTTCACCTTGTCAGATGGAAGCAAGGGTTCTAGTGCTTCTATTGCATTGTTACTGACAGTGAACAGCTTAGCAAGGGTGGCATACCGGGATAAATGGACCTCTCTCTCCCCACAATTTAAGATGCGTATTGGTACTCTCCCCTTGCGGACATCAACTACCCCTCTTGCTGTCAGGATAGTGGGCCTACTATCAGAGTACATGGGTTCTACCAGGGCTTGGTAATCTTGACTCGTGAGGCCTATTGCTGCCCGACACCAAATTAACATTTCACTTCTGGGAGGTACTACAATGG
Source organism: Dendrobates tinctorius (assembly GCF_039654945.1). Taxonomy (NCBI): domain Eukaryota; kingdom Metazoa; phylum Chordata; class Amphibia; order Anura; family Dendrobatidae; genus Dendrobates; species Dendrobates tinctorius. The sequence goes on from NW_027361733.1 coordinate 16,654,642, forward strand.
GGAAAGGATCACTTAGGGTATCGTTACATCTAGCGACTTACCAGCGATCCCGACCAGCGATATGACGAGGTCAGGATCGCTGGTGCATCGCTAGGTAGTCGCTAGTGAGCTGCCACACAGACAGATCTCACTAGCGACATTGCTGGGGACGGGGATCGCTACTTACCTGTCAGACGCGGCGATCCTGCGTCCTCCCGCCCGCCTCCACACGTCGCTCATCGTCACAGCAGGAAGCGCCGCAGGAAGTGACTGACGAGGAATGATCCAGGAGCTTCTCGCACGATCAGCGATAACCAGCGGGGGAGCCAGTCGGAGGTAAGTATCACATGCAGTGATATCGCTAGCAATATCACTGCAACGTCACAAAATCGGTGACTTTACAGCAATATTGCTAGCGATATCGCAGTGTGTTACGGGGGCTTTACTCTGACACTGCCGGCTTCTTCACCAGACAGCTCTAACTATTGTCTCTGCATCAGGGCTCTGATCTCCTTTTGCAGGACCCGCTGCTCACTGGAGCTGGCGGTCTCTGCTACCTGTTGTAACAAAACAATAATTTCTCCAAGAGAATTTTCAATTACATTAGTGCCTAAAGTGATCATAGGATGGCATTCTCGTTTGTCAATATCAACTATAAACAAACCTTGCGATTGCAATTCTACTCGGCCAATCTTGATGGTCACCTCTTTAAATCCCATCTGAGGCAAGGGCTGACCATTGCTGGCAAAGATGGTAAGGTCTTTATCTGGGCTCTGAGCAATATCTGAATCAGCCCAGTACTGCTTAAAGAGAATATATGGCATCGTTGTCACCTGGGAGCCAGTGTCCAGTAACGCGTTAATCGGGAAGCCGTCAATCACGACAGGCAGGACTGGTCGTCCTCCTACATACTTGTCTTGGTTGACCCTTTGCCCCAGGAGTTGCTTGTTTAAATGACAGAATCTTGCTAGGTGTCCCGCCTTGTTGCAGCGGCGACAGATAGGCTGTCCATCCTCGTCGTAACGATCGCTATGTCTCTCTCTGGTTGGTGGGATTCTCTTCTGCTGTCGCCACGGGACATCATCTGAACTGGAGGCCAGCTGGATCTTTTTCTTTGGAGTCACCTGTAGGGACTGCACAGTTTTTGTGAGTGCAGCCACACTTTTGGTTAGTTCCTTGACTTGGAGATGTAAGTCTGCAGCAGAGTCTTCATCTTGGGCTGGCGTGTCAGTCTCATTAGGGGTAGGGGGAAAGGATGCTGCCTCCTGCTGATATGTAATTGCTGGATGCCTAGAGGGCTCTGTGGCGCTAGGATTTGGTTCACACAGCACCCTGATGGCTCTATCCTTAAAGTGTGCAAAGTCAAATTCAGGATTTTGTAGGGCCATTATGTGCAGCTGTGTCCTTTGATTGTTAGACTGGAGTCCCTATAAACTGCTCTGTTAGTAATCTATCTTCATCTGGCACGCTCTCAGGGTCAACCTGCTTTACGGCCCGTAACGCCTCCTGAAGGTTAAGGGCATAGTCCCGTATACTATCCTGCACCCTTTGCTTGCACCCAAAGAATCTCATTTTTATCTCTGTTGCAGTGCGGGTATCAAAAGTGTCTTTCAGTCTCGCTAAGATTTGTTTGACAGTTCCTTTATCAGTGTCTGGCCAGGACTTTACTTCCCTCTGAGCTGCACCAGTTAACTGGCCAATGAGGATACTGACTCTCAGACAGGGGGTACATTTTGAACAAACTACATAGTCTTTGCTTAAAATTGCTCATGGTGTGCGACTCCCCTGAGTACTGTGGTATCCAGGCCACTCTTGGTATATATGGCATTGATAGCGGCATTATGGAGGCTGCAACTGCCGCTGAATCTCCACCCGAGTTGGGCATTTTCTTCTTCCCTCAGTGTACCTTTACTGTTGTCAACAGCTGCTCGCTGACAGGCTGGATTGAGCTCTTCCTAGTCTCCAAATCGGATCTTCCTGCTTTTCACTTGCTCACAATAGAGCGCAGCTCCAGCTTCACTTCGCCCACTGACGTCAGAGCGCGGGCAGGGCTTCGCGTTGTGCTTTATTTCTGGCTCCACCCACAATGGCACGCCCCTTTCTGCTTGCACGCACTGTGTGACGCAGTTATGGCGGTTATTTGAAAGCTCATTAAAGCCTCTAGCCCTCAATTTAATAAAGTCTATGGCACATAGTACCCAGCTTTACCAGGTTCCTTGTACCCAGCTTTGTTAGGCTCGATAAATCCTGTTCATCGTGACTCCAGTTGGAGTGCCCCGCAGGGCCTAAGGGTACTCGGTACTGGGCCCATTGACTTCAATGGGGGATGTCACGGTGGCAGTGACCCGGTCCGTGGCCCTGGGCGTCCAGTAATAAAATTGAGGAAAGTTGTGTGATGTTGAAGTGTGACGCCACCGGTGGTGTTCGGCAATGAGTGGCCGACGCTGAGGTTTTGGTCCTCTGGGGCTGATGGTGACACAGCAAAAAATGGTTCAGCTCCCCACGGATAGAGCGGGGCCCCAGGGCAAAGATATTTGATTAATCGTTCAGATGGCGGTGAACCTTGGGGTGCAGAGAAATAAGAAAAGGACTGAGAGAGGTGCAGTTTTCTTTACCTTTTACTTGCAAGTGGCAGCAATCCGGGGTACTACATACAGGTGATGGATTACGTTTGGCTCGCCTGGAGGCATTCAGGGGATCCACCCTGCCAGGTGGGGTTTGGGACCTTCCTTCTGCACTTTGTTTTCGGGTCCCTGTTGTTTGTAACTAAGCTGCGACCCTCTCTTGCGTGATGGTTTCTAACCTGTATGGCTGACAGCGTGAGCCTATATCACGGGTACTGTCCTTTTCACCGTCAGTCCCAGGCTCTTGATCTGCTGTCGTGCCTTCCGGTGTTCAATGTCGCCCAAGGAAGTTGCAGACCCTTGTACTTCCAGATCCGGTGATCAGGGCATACAGCTCCTGTTCAGCCTAGGACTCTGGGGTCCTCTTTCTTTATCAGCGCTTCGCTCTGGGGTCAGCTACCTGCAATTTCAGCTTCCCCAGTGCCTCTTGCCTCCGCTCTTGTCCTTCCCCTCTTCACAGATCAACTCCCCGTCTCCAACTGACTAACTGTCATGTCATGAGCTCTCAGCTGTTCTCGTTTTCATGACAACTCCCCTGTTTACTCTCTCAGCTGACCTCTTGCTGACTCACTAACCCCATCTGCTGGCCAGAATTTATAAGGAAGTTCCCCTTTCTGACCTGCAGCAGGAATTGTCATGTAATCTTTGTTACCTGGCATGGGGGCCCCCCCTCCTGCCTCCAGGCACGACTTCACCCCTTAGAGGGAGGCAATGTCACTGTGACATCCGGACTCTGGGGTGTCACCTCTATGTGTCGTACCTCTCTATATGCCAAACCAGCCTCATGAGAATCGGGAGTGAATAGGAAACCAGCAATAGCTTGCAATTAAAACCTTGTATGGGAAATGTAGTGTAAGGGTGCTGAGCCCTGGAGGGGGTCACACCGCTCTATTTTATACTACACACAAAAGAGATAAAGCTAGGACCAGCATACCTTTAGTATTAAATAATGCACACGTGCACAAATATGCTATATGACCAATATATGAACATATACACCTTGATGTGGTTGGATGGCTTTTGCACTCTTTGAAAAAAAAACGCTAAGTTCCTTGTGTCTTTAACGTTTACAGCAATATTTGGAGTTCATGTATTCAATAGTCACAGTGTGCTGGCACATCATGTATGTATATGTCCATATAAAAGAGTCTGACCCTCTGAGTTTCCATGTAGTAATAGTTTCTTCCTCTGTGCCTCCATATCATAAGAGTTGTCTCTTCTATTCCCTGGCAATGAGAAAAGAGCCTTTTCCAATCTGTTCCATCAAAACTAGAAGTTGCAATTGTTCAAAATATCTTGATTGCTGGACTATTAAGATTTCCTTTCACTGGAACCAAGGAGCAAAGGCAGACCCCTGAAAAATACCCCCATAACATAATGTCTTTTCCACCAACCTTTACAGCAGTCACATTACAGTCAGGCATGAAACGTTCTCCTGTATTCACCAAACCCAGACTCATCTATCAGATGCCAGATAGAGAAGTGTGATCAGTCACTGCACAGAACACATTTCCACTGCTCCAAAGTCCAGTGGTGATGCAAGGAGGAAGACTAGGCTGCGGATACCTTTGCAGTGCTGGGTCCAGAACTGTTGAGGCTGCGTCCAATGTTGCCGGGGGGAAAGAATGGGAAACCAGAGAGAACCTATGACCTGGTGAAAGGGGGGCGTGGCCAGAACAGGCAGGGAGCAGTAAGCGTGGCAGAAAGGGAGAAGTTTCCCGCCGGCAGAGAAAGAGGAAGCAGGGATGAGTCGTGCCTCAGCAGGGCTTACGTGAGAGCCCCCTGAGCGTCAGGCACTCAGCTAAACAGCGTGGGGTGCTCACATTGAGAGGCGGGTGCCAGGTGGCGGATACTATGGTGTGTTCCCCATCTTTCACAGGCGTGCAGCGTAGCATGCATAAGACAGAGACTTCTGCAGCACCCCTCCCCCACACTTCTGCTGCACAGATTAATGGACAAGGGGCTCAGCCACCAGAAGCTGGACCATGATTTGGTGGGTCACGCCTGAAGACGCCGTGTCGGCCGCTGCCGGTGTTCCAACTCTCATCAGACTGCATGTGGATGAGGAACAAAGAAGTTATGATAAGTGAAGTTCAAATATCAGACTGTTGTGCAACACCTTAATTTTCACTGTTATTGTCTATTAACTCCCTGTGAGAAGATCATTCCCACTGTCTTTGTTATAAATTGAACTCCATAGTTGTTAAGCATTTATCTGCAATCCCTGCGTTTCTGCATCCCTGTACCTTCTTACAGTAAAATGCTTTACATCTCTCCATCCAACCTTTGCCATTGTGCTGGGTGATGTAAAGCATTCATGTAACTTCTTTGCCGTGCAGACACTTGTCATGAAGTTCACAGCGCATAGCTTTTGTGCTGACATTAATGCCAACGGAAGCTTAAAACTTCGCAATTATTGAAAGTTTTGACAACTTTTATGCACTCTGCACCTCAGCACTCAGTAGTCCCACATTGCAACGATATGTTTTCTCCACTTTGTGGCTGTGGTTCCTCAATGCTTTCACAACTGACTCGTAAGGATATTTATCTAAAGCTTTGACCCCAGCATGGAGAAAAAGTTTTGTTCTAAAGATGTGTGTAGGATTGGATAGAGAAGTTCAAGGTGGCTCAAGTATCAGCCATGAATATGGCGCCAAATGCCCATTGTTGGACTCAGACAGAAAAGGGCCCCTGTGCAAGAACATCATATGGAGCCTTATCATGAACATTAGTCTAATATATGAGAGAATCTGCTTGCTGCCTTGGAGATGATAGGGGGCTTCCTTACTTTTTTGGGCTCTTGTCTGGTTTCACAGGTTGCACCAATGATATGCCCATCCACATCCACGACTGCTGACAACATTGAGCTTGGACGTGTCGTGAATAGAGTTGAGTGAAACAGATCGGTCAGATTCAAAAGTCGCCGACTTTCGCCAAAGTTGGGTTTCATGAAACGCAACCGAAGTCGGCCATGTGGTCGGCAACCCAAGCGCCAAAGTCGGGTTTCGCCAAATGCTTGCACGTGACTTTTTTCAGCCAATGAGAGAAGCGGAGCGTAGCGTAGTGGGAGCGTAGCTGGAGTGGGAGTGGGAGAGAGAGGGAGAGGGAGAAGAGAGAGAGATTTTGCCGCCTCTAGGGTTAAAATTCATGCCAGGTGTGTTTACAGTCCTCCACTCACTGCCGACTTTTCTCCCCATTGGCTTGCATTGGGTTTCGTGTTTCACGACTTTTCCTGACTTTTACCTATAGTCGGCCAATTTCGTTCGACTCGACTTTTGAGAAAGTCGGGTTTCATGAAACCCGACTCGACCCTAAAAAAGGCAAAGTCGCTCATCTCTAGTCGTGAACTGATTCAGTTGGTAGATGAGTGACAGTGGATTATGTGGCAAATTTGCTCTGGGAGGATGAAGATCCACGTCTGATGAAGAGGTGAAGAGAGTGGTGCATTCATAACTTTCTTTGGAATGTGGGAATACGAAAACTTGTTGATGGACAAAGTATATGGAAAAGCAGGATATTATGTCGAAACATGATGTATTTGTCTTTCCTAAAAAATTTGGGTAAAATAAACTCTGCAGCCAGAGCGAGGTCATTTTTGACTTACTATCTATCTGCTTATATAAGATAGATAGGCAGATAAGATACTAGAGACTGAGAGATAGTAATTACAGAGATGTCCTCCTCTTCTGTACACCCACCTCCTGTAATTTCTTCAATGTGTCTGCATCAGTCAAATGGCAAACTACTTTTCTGCACTTAAAGCTGTTCTTTAAGTTATAGATGTATGTGGAGTTGTGAGTGTGCAGGCGTATGCTTATTTACGTGTGGAGATGTATGTGTTTGGGGGGTTATTATTTTTAAGTGCATTATAGCAGATTTAATAACATAAATTTGGATATTTTTGGTCTGTTTTTTTAATGACACCGTTGGAAATGCATATTATAGAACTATTCGGTACTTCCCTTCACTTACTGTACTTTTCAGTAACTTTTCAGATTTACCTGTACTGTGTGTGTACATAGTGAATAACACTACATCTGGTTATTATCTGACTTTTATCCTGCATTTTCACCAGTTTTCCCTTCTGCATGAACTATCTTTAAATTTCCAATCCACTGGAGGCTGGGAGAGGACTAGCTGATGTGAGCGCTACCATATACAGTACGGCATGCAGAGAGGGTTTCCTGTTATTCATTCCATTTTTACCATACAGAGACAAGCAACAGTAACATTAAGGATGTTGTGCAGCAGAGCTGAGCTGCCTGGATCTGAATTAGCTCTGTGGCGAGGTAAAAGACTTGTTAGAGATCTCACCACAATATTCCTGTGTCTCCCTCTGCCTATTTCCTCTGTCTGCTCCTCACTCCTCCTTTCTCCATAAAGTATGTCACAACATGACATAATAGTGAGCCTGCAGTCCATCTTGTCTGAGGAAGATGGATTTATTCAGCGTGGATGACAAGTTCAGGAGGCAGACGGGGTGGAGGAGAGGTAGAAGTGGCTGATAAGTGAAGAAAGGAGCAGGTTTCTTTGATAAAATACGTTACAACATCTCTTATATTTGCCTGCACAATTGATTTATGAAAAGTTGGTTGAAAGTACAATTTTCTTTTCATTGCACGTATTTCAGGATAAAAATAACTTTTCCAATTGGGTAGTAATAAAATGTTGAACTTCCTGCCTAAACAAGTGGACTGATGGATTCTCATATTCAGTAATTCATTCTGCATCCAGCAATAGACAGTGCAACACCGAGAAGGCAAATGATGCCAAATTTTAATGATTCCAAATAGCAAAAATAATTTTTAGCCGAACATACAGGAGCATTAAAAAAATGGCCCAGCAGGTATCTATAATCCTAGAAGTGAAAACTGGCTGCTCCTCCTGCAATCAAGTGCTAATAACTAGAGTTAGTGCGTGTTGATTTGCATTACTGTGCCCAACAGCCAGGTCAGAGCCATGTGGCCACTGGACAGGATATCTGCGATTAGCCAGTCGTTTCAGCGCAATGGACATGTGATATCATGGTAGGCTGGGTAATCAAAAGAAAAGCCACAGATGCCACCAGGTAGGAGACGGTTCTCGTCCAATATCATACATTACTGACCTGGCCAATGAAACGCACACTGTGAATCGATTTGCACTAACTTTACTAATAACTTTTTGAGCTCGGTCTCAATACGGTATACAGTGTATTGTTTAACCCCTTAGTGACGGAGCCAATATTTTAAATTCTGACCAATGTCACTTTATGTGGTGATAACTCTGGAACGCTTCAACAAGTCCCATTGATTTTGAGAATGTTTTTTCATGGCATATTATAATGTATGATAATGGTAAATTTAGGTCGATAACTTTTGTGTTTATTTATAAAAAGTTTCAGAAACGTGACAAAAATGTAAAAAATTGCAATTTTCAAAAGTTGAATGATTATCCCTTTAATCCAGATAGTCATATCACAGAAAAACAGTAATAAATAACATTTTCCACATGTCTGCTTTACATCAGCACCATTTTTAAAGCGCTAGTTTATTTTATTAGCCTTTTAGGAGGTTTAATAATGTAGCAGCAATTTTAAATTTTATTTTTTCAAGGAAATTTACAAAATTTATTTTTTTGAGGGACCTATCCAGGTTTGGAGTGACTTTGGGGGTGCTATATATTGGAAGACCCCAAATGTGATACCATTTTAAAAACAGCACCCCCTGACATATTGAAAACTGCTGTCAGATAGTTTATTAACCCTTCAGGTGATTTTCAGGAATTAATGCAAAGTGGTATAGCAGGAATGAAAAAATATTTGTTTACCACCTAAATGTCGCTGACTTCTGAACTGGCTGCTATAGCCGGGAGACTCTAAAGCCCCCGTTACACACTGCGATATCGCTAGCAATATCGCTGTAAAGTCACCGATTTTGTGACGTTGCAGCGATATTGCTAGCGATATCGCTGCATGTGATACTTACCTCCGACCGGCTCCCACGCTGGTTATCGCTGATCGCGCGAGAAGCTGCTGGACCATTCCTCGTCGGTCACTTCCTGCTGGGCTTCCTGTGGCGCCGATGAGCGACGCGTGGAGGCGGGCGGGAGGACGCAGGATCGCCGCGTCTGACAGGTAAGTAGCGATCCCCGTCCCCAGCGATGTCGCTGGTGAGATCTGCCTGTGTGGCAGCTCACTACCGACCACCTAGCGATGCACCAGCGATCCTGACCGCGTCATATCGCTGGTCGGGATCGCTGGTGCATCGCTAGGTGTAACGGTACCCTAAGGCCGCTATTTGGCCATGAACTGCTATGGCAAACATCAGGACCACACAATCATGATCTCGGTGTGTAAATTAGATTAAAGCAGAAGCCCCCACAATCTATTAACCATTTATTAGATATAGTCACTTTTGACAGCAGCAACTAAGGGGTTAAACAGATCTGGATGGTGCCAACACTAATCATTTATGATACAGCAAGCTGTTAACTATAGTGTACAGTCAACAGCTGCTGGATTGTCACCTGTATGGGGATGCTATTCTCTTATATCTCAGGTCAGCAAACAGAGGTATTGGCTGTCATTAAGGGGTTAACTTGATTTAGAAAATAGCAATTTGCATGATTTGTATACTTACCTTATCTTTTTAAGGCTATGTGCCCACGTAGCATTTTAAAACGCTCACTAAAAACCGGACTCCTTCCCAGAAATCGCGCGTTTTTTTCAGCGCGATTTCACCGCGATTATGATCGCAATTTTGCCGCGATTTTCGCGTGCGATATTCAAGCACTTTCCAAGCGATTTGAAGCATCGCTTGGAAAGTGATTGACAGGTTGGTCACACTCGTCAAACATAGTGTTTGACAAGTGTGACCAGGTTTTTACTATTGAGGCCACCTATGCGGCCTCAATAGTAAAAGATAGGATGTTAAAATGCTAAAAAAAAAATAAAAAAAATCGGGGTATATTTACCTTCCGACGTCCCGCGCTGCCATCCCGGGCCTCAGCGTTCCCAGTAATGCCTTGCGAGACCTGTGATGACGTAGTCTCGCGTTGCTATAGTGATCTCACGAGACCGCTAGAGTCACGCGAGACTACGTCATTACAGGACCTTGCCGCAAGGCATTACTGGGAACGCTTAGGCCGGGAATGCAGCGCGGGACATCGGAAGGTAAATATACCCCGATTTTTTATTTTTTATTCTTTTTTTTACAGGGGTATGGTACCCAGGGCCTGGAGGACAGTCTCCTCTCCTCCACACCGTGGGTACCAACCGCACATGAGACGCTTAACTTCCCGCATGGTGGGCATAGCCACATGTGGGAAGTAAGTGGTTCTCATGCATTCCTATGGGTGCGGAATCGCGGCAATTCTTTGCGATTCTGCACAAAAGAATGAGCATGCTGCGATTTTTTCCACGATGCGATTCCGCCGCGGAAAAAAGCGCAGCATTAGCACAGCATGTGCGGAATGCCATAGGGATGCATGGGGGGCGTTCTGTACACGATTTTTAAACGTTTTCGCAGCGTTTTCACGCCGAAAATCGCAGCAAAAACGCTTAAAAATCGCTACGTGGGCACACAGCCTAATGCTACCTTTAATTTACATGCATTTTCTATCTACAATATTATAACATGAGTTGCATACGTTTAAAGAGTAACTGTCGTTTAATTTATTTATTTTTTCAGGAATCAATAGTAAAAATAGAAGTAAGCAACATTGCAATATATCTTATCTGAGAAATCTGCTTCTTTCTCCTCCTGGACTGATCTTTGAATCTCAATTCACAAGTAAAATCTGTATTTGATGAAAACAGACTTATTGATTACTGAGATAGAAGATAACAATTGGTGCTTTTAAAATTCCATGGAGGGTGAGGTGAGAGAAGCTAGGAGCAGACAAACTTTCCGCTGCAAATTCTTGTGAAACGACAGTAACAGCTCTCCATAGAACTTTATGAGCACCAACTGTCATATTCTAGCTCAGAATTAGAAAATCTGTAACCAATGAAGACAGACTTTACCTGTGAATTAAGAATTTTGAGAATAATTGATCTGTCTAGTAGGAGAAATAAGCAGAATTTTCCGATAAGATATATGAGAAAGATTTTTATTGTCACATATACTATTGGTTTATTTATTAATTATTATTTATATTAAAACGATGGTTACTTTTACTGTCTCAGTACAGGATAGAGACCGAGTGGAGGAATTGCAGTTGGATGGCACCATCAGGATTGGAAAAAGATGTGAAAGCTGCTTATCTTATCTCGTTGTACAACTGAGGCCTCAATCAGACAGCCGTGATTATTTCACATACTCAAAAAAATGGTTTGAGTTTTATCAGTGTTTTGTTAGTATTTCAGTTTTTATCATCACTGTTTCGTTAGTGATTTTTCATGTATGCACAAATAAAAACATGGCAAACAACAAACAGTATATGTGTGAAGTACAGTATTCAGATGTACGGGATATCTTGTTCTTCAGACTCCATTTTTGTGGTTGTGACGCCATTTTGTTGTTTACGAGTTAAATTTTGTAACTTAACTAGATGAAAGTTCACGGCTGTTATGAAACCAGACTGTTCCAGCTTGTACTGTACAAGATATGAGATATGAGATGAGACCCTAAAAGAATGTGCTATTGTTCTATATTCTACGTCACACAGCTAGGGACATATTCCGATTTTCTTGCAATACTATTGGCTTAAATGTATTACGATTCTATTGGTAGTGGTATACTTTGCATAATTAAGCAAAAGATTATAAAAGAAGTGACTAAAATAAAGGGGCTTAGTGATCTGCCTCGATCCTCCCGTACAGAGACCCCCGTCTCCGTGTGGTCATTCCCAGTTGCTAGCAACGCCCTGTGAACTAATTTGGAAATCACTGGATCAAGCGTGAAGGGTTAATTTAGCCCTACCTCAACATATGGATGGCACATAGATGACATCCGTGTGCTGTCTGTGATTTTCATGGACCCACTGGTTAGTACAGATAATTTTGATTTGTGACTCAGATCAAAACCAGACATATCTCCAAATATGGTCTGCATAAAAACATTGACTTGTGAATAGCACCATGTGCTATAAAGGGTACATGGCTTCTGTAAAGAACTTGGTCAATAGTGGGAAACGTGTCCATAGACCAATACAGTCTTCAGAAGGTGAAGATAGGGAACCATCAGGGAGAGGCTGGAGCTTTCAGCACATTTTGGTAATGTGCTAATACCCTTTTTTGAGGCTTCCAATAGAGCATCTGTCACTACAAGTTTTCTTTGAGTTTGTATAATTGGTAAGAGACAAGGGATTGATAAAATAGATAGCAGAGTGTTACTTACCACTCCAACCCCCAGCCAATCTAGTGACATTGCTTCATTTATTTCTCAAGGAACCGAACGTGATGTTTTCTTGTCCATCCAGTCGTCTAGCTTATCAAGGCACTTATTGGCCTAATGAACATTTGGGCCACATGAATTGGCCTAATGAATACTAATGAACACTTCGCTCAGGCAAATTTTAAAATGTTATGGGTTACATAGCACGGTCGCTCAGTGGTTAGCCTTGCAGCGCTGGAGTCCTGGGTTCGAATCCCACCAAGGACAACATCTGCAAGGAGTTTGTATGTTCTCCCCGTGTTTGCGTGGGTTTCCTCCGGGTACTCCGGTTTCCTCCCACATTCCAAAGACATACTGATAGGGAATTTAGATTGTGAGCCCCATCAGGGACAGTGATGAAAATGTGTGCAAACTGTAAAGTGCGGCAGAATATGTTAGCGCTATATAAAAAATAAAGACTATTAAAAATAAGGATTATTACATATTAAAATCTCCTGCTTACAAAGGATTAAATGACTTTGCTTACCCCACCTTCTTATGACAATGAGATGATTCTCCTGCCATCAAACTAAATTAAAAGACAATGCTGATCCCAGCATCTAGTTATATTAAGCCAACTTGTAACCTATAGCTGCCCTGATGCTAAATTTGCAACTGCTCACCCTCCCCCCTTCATTTTTGTATCAGTTATAATACTGGTCTTTTATATGGCAGAAGGGCCTCATTTGGGAACTGCACAGGTATCAATTCTACCTATGCAAATCTTGTAGTTGCATCATCCAATTTGAGATTTATTTGCTGATCATAGCATCTAATGATAATCAGATTACTCTGCTAACATTGTCCCAGCATGTACAGCAAAGCTCAAAAGTGAGCCACGGAAAACAGTACAGCTCATGGTACTGTTCTTGTTGACGTATAAAAACATCAAATGTTTTTACGGGTTCAGTCTCTTATGGCTTAGAGCTGTGTATCATGTTTTTTTTTTTTTTTTTTAATTTCAGGCTCATGAAGAAAAGAAGGTTACAAGTACATAAATGATCTTACTTGTTACTGGCAGATTACAGTCATGGGTTGAATGTCATGATGATAACGATTCAAGCCCTGGTAACGATTCCATATAATAATTCAGTATTGAGAGGAACAGATGGTGAAGTTTATTACAGCAGATATTCTGTGTGCCCTGTGTGCCTCTACTAAACCAATAAAATTACTTATTCAATATCGTCCTCTGCTCTTCCCCGATCCCGCTCTGTAGCCTAATTCATATCTTTCTGTTGTCGGACCCTCTAGCTATTCATCTAACATGCTTTTTCAAATTTGATTTTTTTTTTGCTTTCCCTTCTCTTGAGTCACTGGTTGCATTATATATTGACAAAGAATAATTTTATCCACTATCAAAAAAAAAAAAAGTTTCAGAGAGAAAGAAAAATGTCGACATGATTTATTTTCTGAAGTTACATCTATAGGAAAGCCAAGTATCAGGTATTTGATAGCAACATTTTGTTTTTTGGTTGGCCAACAAATGGTGCATGTGGGCCCTTGGGCAAAAAAGTCATAGTGGGTTTTTGTTTACGCCAGTGATGGACATACTGCATGTGCAGTGGGTGCAGCTGCACCAGGGCCCGGAGGTGAAGGGGTGCCCCTGCAGGGCAGCTAACACTGAGGGCAATCTGGCCTGTTACTCCAGCGTCGAGGCTCGGGGGGCCTCTGACCAGATTGTCCTCAATTGCATCGGACAGCGATGCCTGCAGCTCCGCTGCCTACAGAAGAAAATGGCAGCGTAGCGAAGTTACAGAGATCCGTCCTCTGCTTCCTGCCCATGCTTCCTGTCTGACACAGCTGCGCCTGTGTCAGAGAGAGGAAGCTGCCAGTGATGGTTATGCTGCAGCTGTGGGGAAACTTGCAGAGAGGTGAGCGGTGGTGTGTGTGTATGTGTACAGAGGTGAGCAGTGGTGTGTGCGTGCATGGGGAACAGGCACAGAGGTGAGTGGTAAGCGGTGGTGTCACGTGCCGGTAACTAATACAACCAGACACAGGGAATAGGGAAAACCTGGGTAACAATAACAATGGTGGCCCTGCGATAGGGAACGGGCACGTGGAGACCTCCTGCACTCCCCTGAGTCAGAGACACTATACTCCTAAAGTTCCCTAGGCTGGTTCGGCACCGGGCGACGATCAGGAACCTGAAATCCCTGACTCGCCCTGCACTTAAACCCTCACTAGGGAAATGGTCGGTGCGTAAACTAATCCCACCACTGCACTAAACACACATAAGGAAAAGTGACAAAACAGGGGAAACACCACTTAGCTTTGCTCTGTTGCTTTTGCGCCCAGCAACAGAGCCCACCACCTGCGTGCATCTTTTCCTCCGACCGGATCCAACACCATAGTGCAGCCTTGGAGCAAACAGAGTCCACCACATGCGTGTAGCTGTCCGGAAACAGAGTCCAGCAAATGAGTCCAGCTTTTCTGTCAAATAGTCCAACATTTTGAGTCCAGCTTTCCAGCAACCGAGTCCAGCATCCTGAGTGCAGCTCTACACCATAGCTGCCACTCCACCAAGCAATGCCAGCCCTCCTGCAGACACAATAGCTGACACTCCACCAAGCCATGCCAGCCCTCCTTGCAGACACCATAGCTGCTACTCCAGCACTCTGACTGGGCTGCCCGGAACTCTCGTTCAGCTACATCCTTCACCCAGGCTTGCTTGCAAATGAGGGACTATCACCAACAGTGATTGACACACCTGACACTCTTTTATAGAGCAATCACACCTGTTACATAATCACGTGCACAAACTAAGGTAACCAGAGTGCAATGACCCTAATGGCCACCGGGGGAAAACTACAAATGAAATCACCACAATGCAATGACTCTAATGGCCACCGGGGGCAAAACCACCTTTGGCACACAGCCAAAGGAAAAAAAGGTTACTTTGTGCATTTAATCTGTCAGATCCAACCTGGATCACGACTGGTGGTGTGTGTAAGAAGAAGGACCATACCGCAGGTACCTGTTTGTACCAATTACGGAACTGTTGATGCTGTCTCCTCTGTAGTCTGGGGGAAAGCTTAAGGGACCGGACCAATCCTTGTATGCGGAAGCAGGGGGAGTAGTTAAGGGGTAAAGGAAGATGCTGTATATAAAAAGAGAGGGCACTGTGTAATAAGAGAAAGCAATGTGCATAATAAAGTAGATTTTGTAATATAGATACCTGTATGTGTGGCCAGGGCTGCCATCAGGGAATTACTGCCCTGACTGGTGTATGGGGTACGGCCAGCAGAGGGGGCCTGCATCAGGCCCCATTTCTTCTGCTGATCGGGTCCCAGCGGCAGGATTCTCTGGTGCAGTAAACTGAAACCTATGTCCGAGATGCAGGTTCAGTTACTTTATTGCCTCGTTGGCAAGTGCGCGCTGGAAACACCGGGAGAGATCATTGCTGCAGGAGTGCAGCCAGGTAAGAGGAAAGGGTTTTTATTAATTTTTATTGAAAGCGACAATCGCACTATATTTCACAGGCAGCATGGAGATCCATGGACCATGGACCATGTGTCTCCATCCTGCCCGGGGTGTTGTGAGTTCATTTTCCCCTTCACTACTGAGGCCCGAGGAACTCCCTCTTCTGGTAAAGAAAGGTAGTGAGCCTGATTATCAAACACCTGAGCCTAATGATGATGATTGGCTGAGTGGAGTTACTGACTGGATATAAGGCTGCCAACGCCCTTCTGCTCTGCGGGTGATTTCTCTGTGGGTTCCTTGGAGACAAGTCTGAATTCCTGCTCTTCTAAAGCTAAGTTTTCTGCTCGGCTTTTTGCATTTGTGCTTTAACTTTGTTTTGCTTTGTTTTTCTGGATTTCTGCCATTCCCTGCTGGGGTGAGCTGAATTCCTTTAGCTCTGTCTTCTGAAAATACCTGAGTGCTGATTTAGTTTTTGAAGCCTAGCTGCTTCAGGGTCTTTTTCCATATCAGCTTGTTGGCTTATGTCTTTGATAGGGTTTTGGCAGATTGCAGACAGCAACCTTCCTTTCCTGTTCTGTTTAGTTAGCTTGGGCCCCATCGTTTGCTCAGCCTATCTTTCTATCTGTGTGAGTGTTTTTTCATCTTGCTTCACCGTCATTATATGTTGGGGGCTGCCTTTTACTTTGGGGTCTGCTCTGGGGCAGTTTAGATTTCCTTTTCTGTCTTTAGGCTATATAGCTCTCCGGCTGTGATCGAGGGGTCTAGGGCACTGTAGGAACCCCCCACGGCTACTGCTAGTTGTGTTGATATGTTCAGGGGTCTGCAATCTGATAGTTGCCAACTTCTCTGGTTTTCTGGACGTAGCTTCTATTTTTGTGTCTGCCTCCTACGGTGACTCAATCATAACAGAATCACCCGCCATACCGCAGATTCTAGGGTACTCAATAGCAGGAAAGAATTGTAAAAAAAAAAAAAAAAAGTGTGTATATTTTTTCCTCTATATCTCTGAGGCCGTAGGGGGAATTTTTTTTTTCTCTCAATGGAGATAAAGCAATTGTCTGATCGTGTGGAGCAGCTCGCTGCGGAAGTGCGGGGAATTTCCGCCTACCTTGCTCATTCACATGCTGCTGAACCAAAGATTCCTACACCTGATGTATTTTTTGGGGATCGGTCTAAATTTTTGAATTTCAAAAATAATTGTAAATTATTTTTTGCCTTGAAGCCTAACTCGTCAGGGAGCTCCGCGCAGCAGGTTAAAATTGTCATCTCTTTGCTGCGTGGCGATCCCCAGGATTGGGCGTTTTCTTTGAAACCAGATGATCCTATTCTGACTAATGTGAATGCATTTTTTCAAGCCTTGGGGTTGTTGTATGACGAACCTAATGCCATTGATCAGGCTGAAAAGACCCTGCTGGCATTGAACCGGGGTCGAGATTCTGCAGAATTGTACTGTCAAAAATTCCGAAAGTGGGCAGTACTTACTACCTGGAATGATAATGCCTTGGCTGCTCTCTTTCGGAAGGGGTTGTCAGAAGCCGTAAAAGATACTATGGTGGAATTTCCTGTTGCCTCTGGTCTTGACGATTCTATGTCATTAGCCATTCAGGTTGATCGGCGTTTGCGCGAACACAAAGCTGCACGAGAGGTGTTGCCACCTGTTGAACAAATGTCTGAACCTATGCAATGTGATAGAGTTTTGTCCAGAGAGCAGCATCAGGAGTTCAGAAGGCGTAATAAGTTGTGTTTTTTCTGTGGAGATGCCTCGCATATTATTTCTGTCTGTCCTAAATGAGAGAAACGCTTTGCACACACGTTTTCTGTTGGTGGTGCTCAACCTAAGTTTCTTCTGGCTATTACTCTGATCTGCTCCCTGTCCACATTTTCCGCCAAGGCTTTTGTGGATTCGGGAGCAGCTCTAAACCTAATGGACTTGGATTTTGCTAAACGTTGCGGATTTCCGATGACACCTCTGCAGACGCCTGTCCCTTTGAGGGGGATTGATGCTACTTCTTTGGCTAAAAATAAACCTCAGTTTTGGACCCAGGTGGTAATGCGGGTCGCCCCAGACCATCAAGAAAATTGCAGATTTTTGGTGTTGCATAATCTGCATGATACTATTGTTCTGGGGTTTCCCTGGTGACAAATTCATAATCCAGTTTTGGATTGGAAATCTGTGTCTGTGGTGAGTTGGGGTTGTCGGTGTGCCTTTAGTGAGGCTCCGGTGTTTTCCACCTCTCCTCAGTCGCATGATGTTCCTGATTATTTGGCGGACTTTTATGATGTATTTAGTGAGAATGAGTCTGCGTCTCTGCCTCCTCATAAGAGTTATGACTGTGCAATTGAACTGAGCCCGGGGTGTAAATTTTCCAAGGGTCGGCTCTTCAATTTATCTGTACCCGAGCACGAGGCTATGCAATCCTATATTAAGGAGGCGTTGGAGAAGGGTCATATTAGACCATCCTCGTCACCCTTAGGTGCCGGTTTTTTTTTTTGTAGCAAAAAAGGATGGATCATTAAGACCTTGTATTGATTATCGTGCCATCAACAAGATTACTGTTAAATATCAGTATCCGTTACCCCTGATTTCTGATCTATTCTCCAGAGTTAAAGGTGCTTGCTGGCTTACCAAGCTTGACCTCAGGGGGGCGTATAATCTTATTCGCATTAAGCAGGGGGATGAATGGAAGACGGCGTTTAATACTCCGGAGGGACATTTTGAGTACCTGGTGATGCCTTTTGGGCTCCCTAATGCCCCTTCTGTCTTCCAGTGCTTCATGAACGATATTTTCCGAGATTTTGTCGATAAATTTTTGATTATCTATCTGGATGATATTTTGATCTTCTCCAAGGATTGGGATTCTCATGTGGAACATATTCGGACTGTGTTCCGGATCTTGAGGGAGAATTCCCTGTATGTCAAAGGATCTAAATGCCTTTTTGGTGAACAGAGGATTTCTTTTTTGGGATTTATTTTGTCTCCGTCAACTATTGAAATGGACCCGGCCAAGGTACAGGCCATTTACGATTGGGTTCAGCCCACTTCTTTGAAGGCCCTCCAGAAGTTTTTGGGTTTTGCTAATTTTTATCGGAAATTTATAGCAAAATTTTCTAGTATTGCCAAGCCATTGACTGATTTGACTAAGAAGGGAGCTGATGTGTTAAATTGGTCTCCGGAGGCTGTTTCTTCCTTTCAGGAGCTGAAGCGAAGATTCACCTCCGCCCCGGTTTTGCGGCAACCTGATGTCTCACTTCCGTTCCAGGTAGAGGTGGATGCTTCTGAGATTGGTGCAGGAGCTGTTTTGTCCCAAAAGGATCCTGTAACATCTAAAATGAATCCCTGTGCTTTCTTTTCCCGAAAGTTCTCTCCATCTGAACGTAACTATGATGTGGGGAATCGGGAACTGTTGGCCATGAAATGGGCATTTAAGGAGTGGAGACATTGGTTGGAGGGAGCTAAGCATCAAGTCGTGGTCCTCACTGACCACAAGAATTTGATTTACCTAGAGTCAGCTAAGCGCTTGAACCCTAGACAAGCTAGGTGGGCCTTGTTTTTTACACGTTTTGATTTTGTGGTTTCTTTTCTTCCTGGAACTAAGAATGTCAAGGCAGATGCCCTCTCTAGGAGGTTCTTTGCTGATTCTCCTGTGGTGACCAAGCCTGCTACCATCTTAGGCGAAGGGGTAGTTCTTTCTGCCATCTCGCCCGATTTGAGACGTGCTCTGGAAGAGTTCCAGGAGTACAAACCTGAGCGTTGTCCCAGTGGAAAGTTGTATGTTCCTGACCAGTGGAAGAAGAGAGTGATGTCTGAAGTTCATTGCTCTGCTTTGGCTGGTCATCCAGGTATTTTTGGTACTAGAGATCTGGTGAGTCGGTCTTTTTGGTGGCCCTCCTTGTCTCGTGATGTCAGGAATTTTGTGCAGTCCTCTGGGACGTGCTCCCGGTCTAAATCGTGTTCTCGCTCTAGTGGGTTGTTGATGCCCTTGCCTGTCCCCAAGAGGCCATGGACCCATATTTCAATGGATTTCATCTCTGATATGCCTGTCTCTCAAAGGATGACTGTTATTTGGGTGATTTGTGATAGGTTCTCTAAGATGGTTCATCTTGTACCACTCCCTAAGTTGCCGTCTTCCTCTGAGTTGGTGCCCCTGTTTTTGCAACAGGTGGTTCGCTTGCACGGGATTCCAGAGAACATTGTATCTGACAGAGGAGTTCAGTTTGTGTCTAGATTTTGGAGAACTTTCTGTTCTAAGCTGGGAATTCAGTTGTCCTTCTCCTTTGCTTTTCACCCTCAGACCAATGGGCAGACAGAGAGAACAAACCAGACCTTGGAGTCATATTTGAGATGTTTTATTTCTGCTGATCAGGATGATTGGGTTTCATTTTTGCCCTTGGCCGAATTTGCTTTAAATAATAGAGCTAGTTCTGCCACTTTGATGTCACCTTTTTTTTTGTAACTTTGGGTTTCATCCTCGATTTTCTTCAGGGCAGGTGGAGCCCTCTGCCTGCCCAGGTGTTGACACTGTGGTGGAGAGAATGCACCAGATCTGGGACCAAGTGGTGGATAAGTTATCTCTCTCCCAGGAAAAGGCCCAGCGGTTTTCCAACCGACATAGGACCATTGGTCCCCAGTTTAAGGTTGGTGATATGGTGTGGTTATCATCAAAAAATATTGCTATGAAGGTGGCTTCTCCTAAGTTTAAGCCTAGATTTATTGGACCTTACAAGATTTTGGAGATTATTAATCCGGTCTCTTTTCGATTGGCTCTTCCTGTCACATTTAAAATCCATAATGTGTTCCATAAATCTTTGTTGAAGAGGTTTGTTGAACCTGTTGTTCCGGGGGTGGCACCTCCAGACCCTGTATTGGTTGAAGGTAACATGGAATATGAGGTAGAGAAAGTACTGGATTCCCGTCTGGCTAGATGGATACTCCAGTATTTGGTTAAGTGGAAGGGTTATGGTCAGGAGGACAATTCCTGGGTCTCTGCCTCTGATATTCATGCCAAAAGATTGGTGCGTGCCTTTCATCGGGCTCACCCTGATCGCCCTGGTGGCGTGGTTGAAGGTTCGGTGACCCCTGCTCAAGGGGGAGGTACTGTTGTGAGTTAATTTTCCCCTTTACTACTGAGGCCCGAGGAACTCCCTCTTCTGGTAAAGAAAGGTAGTGAGCCTGATTATCAAACACCTGAGCCTAATGATGATGATTGGCTGAGTGGAGTTACTGACTGGATATAAGGCTGCCAACGCCCTTCTGCCCTGCGGGTGATTTCTCTGTGGGATCCTTGGAGACCAGTCTGAATTCCTGCTCTTCTAAAGCTAAGTTTTCTGTTCGGCTTTTTGCATTTGTGCTTTAACTTTGTTTTGCTTTGTTTTTCTGGATTTCTGCCATTCCCTGCTGGGGTGAGCTGAATTCCTTTAGCTCTGTCTTCTGAAAATACCTGAGTGCTGATTTAGTTGTTGAAGCCTAGCTGCTTCAGGGTCTTTTTCCATATCAGCTTGTTGGCTTATGTCTTTGATAGGGTTTTGGCAGATTGCAAACAGCAACCTTCCTTTCCTGTTCTGTTTAGTTAGCTTGGGCCCCATCGTTTGCTCAGCCTATCTTTCTATCTGTGTGAGTGTTTTTTCATCTTGCTTCACCGTCATTATATGTTGGGGCTGCCTTTTACTTTGGGGTCTGCTCTGGGGCAGTTTAGATTTCCTTTTCTGTCTTTAGGCTATTTAGCTCTCCGGCTGTGATCGAGGGGTCTAGGGCACCGTAGGAACCCCCCACGGCTACTGCTAGTTGTGTTGATAGGTTCAGGGGTCTGCAATCTGATAGTTGCCAACTTCTCTGGTTTTCTGGACGTATCTTCTATTTTTGTGTCTGCCTCCTACGGTGACTCAATCATAACACCGGGGCACAAAGGAGATATGGGGGCAGAATGGAGACACAGGTGCAGGAATAGAGACACGGGGCAGAATGGAGACAAGGGGCAGACTAGAGACGGGGACAGAATGGAGACATGGGGGTAGGATTGTGGACAAGGGGCAGAATGGAGACATGAGGCAGGATTGGAGACAAGGGGCAAAATGGAGACAAGGAGGCAGAATGGAGAGAAAGGGGCAGAATGGAGACATGGGGAATAATGGAGACAAGGGGGCAGAATGGAGAGAAAGGGACAGAATGGAGACACGGGGCAGAATGGAGACACGGGGAATAATGGAGGCAAGGGGGTAGAATGGAGACAGGGGGCAGA
Organism: Dendrobates tinctorius; assembly: GCF_039654945.1. Classification (NCBI taxonomy): domain Eukaryota; kingdom Metazoa; phylum Chordata; class Amphibia; order Anura; family Dendrobatidae; genus Dendrobates; species Dendrobates tinctorius. Next base: position 16,676,260 of record NW_027361733.1, read on the forward strand.
ATGGAGACAAGGGGGCAGAATGGGAGACACAGGGGCAGGATGGAAAACATTGGGGCACAGTGGAGACAGAGGGGCAGAATGGAGACAGGAGGGCAGGAAGAAGACTTGGTGCAGGATGGTGTATGATCAGATGGAGACAGATGGTGTATGATCATGGGGCAGGATGGAGACTTGGTGCAGGATGGTGTATGATCAGATGGAGACAGATGGTGTATGATCATGGGGCAGGATGAATATGATGGAGACAGCTAAGGATGAATATGATGGAGGGCAAGATCATGGGACAGATGGGGCAGGATAGGAGAACATATGGATGGAGCCAGGAATTAAACACATGGGGGCCAAGATGGGGGATATTATTACCATAGGGGCTAATTAAGGGATATTATTACTGCAGTGATGTATTTATTTTTTAATGATACTGTTTTAGATGTGTGGGCGGTCCTGTTACTGAGCAGAGCGACACTGTCACCTTTTTTTCTTCATCTGGTGTAGTTTAGAATTTTGGGAAAAAGCGGTGCTCTAGAGAGCTGTGTTATTTCCTGCAGAGACAAGCCCTGGCTGGAAGAAGTGATGGCAGTCTGTGCTGCATGAAGATTTAAAGCAAAGATGAAGGACTTCACCTAGATACGTCAATGACAAGTCAGTGTGTTACCTGTATACTGACACTTTACACTGTATACTATATACAACGGTCCTGTGTACAATGTCACCAGTGATCACTGTATTACCTTTACATTATACACTATATACAGAGCTCGTGTGTATAAAGTCACAGTGATCACTGTATTACCTGTACACAGACACTGCATACTAAGTACAGATCTCCTGTGTATAATGGCACTTATGGTGACATTAGTATTGTTTTTTTATTACTGATCAGTATTGTAGTATTCAGTCACTATGTGGTGGTAATATGTTGTCCAGCCATGGTGTGGCGGTATTTGTTCCTTGTATGTGCTATTATTTGGTCACTATGTGGTGGTAATATGTGATCTGGTCATGGTGTGGTGGTATTTGTTCCTTGTATGAGGTATTATTGGTCATCATATGGTGGTAATATGTGGTATGAACATGGTGTGGTGGTATTTGTTCCTTGTATGTGGCATTATTCAGTCACTGTGGTGGTATTATAGGTCGCTATGTGGTGGTAATATGGTGTCTGGTCATGGTGCGGTGGTATTTGTCCCTGTATGTGATATTATTGGTCATTTTAAAAATTGAAAAATAAATAACAATTTACCTAAATTGTATTGGATATTTTAAAAAATGTTTAATAGGTTAGAGTAGAGTAGGGCCTAGCCAAAAGAATCTACCTTGTTTTGGTGGTGGCTTAAAAAACCTTTTGACTGTGGACAGTTTGAGAGGTGGAGGCGGGGCTGGGGTGGAGCCTGGGTTGAGTCTCAAGGGGGCCCCGAAAGTTTTGCCAGTATGGGGCCCCAAAATTCCTAGTGGCAGCCCTGTGTGTGGCTATATATGTAGCATTGTCGCCATAAAAGGAGGGGGGCCCAGACCCATTTCTTGCACAGTGGCACCAAGCTATCAGTGCCCGCCCCTGGTTTACGGTGCAGATTGTTTAACAAGCACAGATTATGTGTATCCTCTGGATAAATGACAAAGATATGATTGTTGAGGGATTGACCACTTAGATTACTGACAATCACAGAAATGGGCATCGCAAAGAGCCTTGTGTGAACTTGTGCAATCACCTTCCATACACTGTCTATAAGGGCTTGTCCACAGAGCTATTTATATGAGAAGAGTGCCATCTGTAGCACTCGCACACGTTATTCACTGGGGGGGTGTATACGTCCAACTTTTCGCTCAGCAATCCAATGAAAAAATCATTAACATGTCCATCTTAGTGTAGGATCAAAATCAGCATGCAAGTCTATGGGTCTGGATGTCATCACAGTGCAGTCTGATTTTTACAGACTGATTGAATGAAGAAGGTAGAGAAACTTTTTTTTCTCTCCAACACCTACAAAAATGAATCCCACTATGATAAAACACAGATGGAGAGAAAACATTTATGTGATCATAGCCTAAGGCTGACAGTGCCACATATTCACGATTGCTCCATTCAAGCAATGGTCTTTGGTCCTCCACTCTTTTGATCAGTGTGAATGTAAGCAGCTGAACATCCAGTCATCAATAAATTTATGACTTATCCTGTGGGCAGCTAATAAATGTCTCCATAAAAGCCCATTTAGGTTAATTGTTGGTCAACTCCAACTTTCCAGTTCGAGCATGTGTAAGACTGGTTCACTGTACTGTTGAGTTCCTGCCCATGAAGGCAACAATCTGGTTATGTAAAGGATGTCATGTGTTGTATACATATGTTGTGTCATGTGAAGTGTGAATTATAAATTATGGTTTTAGTTGTATGCGTTGGTATAGTATGGTGAAAGGCATAATGGATGAGTCAGAACTAAAATGTTTGGATGCTTGTTACTTGAACAGAGAAATTCCTATTGCTCGAATGCTTCTTTTGAGTAACAAGTATAATAAGAGTCAATGGGAAATTCGAGCATTTTTCTGGCAGACCCTGCAAGGCGGTCTGGGGGGGCAATGAAATGTTGGAATGGAGGGGGAAAGTGCTGAATGGAAGGAGAATAGCATTGGGAAGATCCCTGAAAGAATCTGTGACTCTCAGGTCGCTGCTGAGAACAATGGTGTAACATTTTACCCCACTTTAAGGACTGACAATAAATCACTCAAGTTCAGTGAGAAATTGGAGTTTACAGGGAAAAAAATTAACTAACTTTTTTTTCCTGTATAATGACTTGTATATAAAGGTAAATTTAAAAAGAATAAAACAATAGAATTTAAGTAACCTAAAATTTATTTATTTTTTTATAAAAAATAGCATTTTCAGTGTAGTTAATGTTGGAAGCAAGACTTGCCAAAAATTGGGGACTCATACACATTCTGGTCAAATTGTCATGTAGTGGTACTCCTAGACTCATATAAAGACTACAAACAGTTCATCCATACACCCTTGAAGGCACCATCTGTAGTACATCATTCAAGAATTGTCAGAAAAGTATTTTTGTGGTAGTCCTCCACTCTTAATAGCTATGCACAGTGCAAAGCCTACCAAAAATTAGAAGCATGGCCATCCATACAACCTTGAAGGCACCAATTGTACTACTTCATTCAAATATTGTGAGCAATGTATAGTTGTGGATGTTCTCCTCTCATAAAAGTTCTGCACAGTGCAAAGCCTTCCAACAATTGCAAGCAGGGTCATCTATTCACCCTTGATGGCAACAACTGGATGGCCTAATTAAAATATTATGAAAGTGTACACCTATAGCAGGCCAATTTTGTTTTTTATTTAAAACCAATACAATTTCACAAAAAGCAGGCTCTACAATATATATGGCAATAGTAATTTTTTTGACAAAAATTATTTTGTGAAATGTACCAGACCAAGCGTTTTTTTTTTATTTAATGCACCATAATTTTACACAAAGCATGTTAAACTGTATGGATGAATCATTGAATCCATAAAAAGTTTTGGATTTTTGTAGTGTTAGATACCAGCGAAATGTAACGAGAACCACGTTAAAGTGTATGGATGAATCATTGAACCTATAAAAACTTTTGGAAATGTTTCTTTAGAGTTTAATATATCAGTGAAATGTATCAAGATAGAACTGCGTTACAGTGTATGGATGAATCATTAAAACCATAAAAAATTTTGAAGATTTATTTACAGTTTAGTATATCACCGAAATGTAGCAGAGTGCATGTAATACTCTATGCATGACTAATTGAATCTATAAATGTTTTGGAAGGTTTTTTTAAAGTTTAATATACCAGTAAAATGTAATGAGAACTGTGTTACAGTGTCTGGATGAATCATTGAATCCATATACATTTATTCACGTTTTTTTCTTATTTTTATATCACATTTAAATGTGACAGAAATCACATAATACTGTGTGGAACAGATATTGAATCAATAAAATTGTTTTCACATTTTTGGGGGGTTTATATAACACTGAAATGTAACAGAAAAAATGTTAGACTGTATGGATGAGTAATTGAATATGGAAAATTTTGTCCCTGATTTTTGGTAGTGACTGTTACGGATCTGCAACACAGGACTAGGGTAGAAGGGGAAAAACTGAACCTGCACTATGACTAGGCTGATACCCTATGATGGAGTGGGCAACCCTTTCCTTGCGAATACACCCGCCGATGATCCTAGGTTAATCTCAAGCGAAGACTTATAGATGAGGGAAGGGGATCCCTGAAAAATCTAAGGACTGGGCACAAAAAGGGGTGACCTCCTAATAGATAGCACAGAGAAGGCTGCAGAAACCAACAGAATACAGAAACAAAGACTAGCAGAACCAGAGGTCCCAGCACTGCACAAAATACACACACAGAATGCAAAGCAAAGCACCAAGCCAAAACTCAAGCAGATTAACACTGTTGTCCAGCAAGGACTGGGAGGCAGGTGCTAGGTAATAAAGACTGATACATTCACCAGACCCAAGACAAACCCAGCACCAAAAGACCAGCAGCCAGAACACCACAAGAAAATGGCAGATAGTCACAAACTAAACAGATTCTAACAGTGACAAAAGCACTGAAAACAGTAATTGAATCCAAATTTTTCAATGCTTTTTGTAGTGTTACATACCACTGAACTGTACCACAAATCACGTAATATTTAGTGATTAGCAAGTATACTCTTTGCTCAGGTTTTCCCAAGCATGCTCGGGTGATCTCCAAGTATTTTGGCATGCTCGGAGATTTAGTGTTTGTCGATGCAGCTGCATAATTTGTGGCTGTTAGCCAGCCTGAAAACATGTGGGAGTTGCCTCTTAGGAATTCCACACATGTATTCAGCCTGTCTAGCAGCTGCAAATCATGCAGGTGTGTCACCAAAAACGAAATCTCCGAGCACACTAAAATACTCTGAGATCACCCAAGCATGCTCGAGGAAACCCGAGCAATGAGTATACTCACTCATTACTTGTAATATTGTATTCATGATGAATTCAATCATGAATAATTTTATAACGATTTTTGTGAGTGGCACCAAAAGGAACACGTAATACTCTATGGATGAGCAATTTAATTTCGAAAAAAAATTGACAACTTTTTTTGAGGGTTAGATACCACTGAACTATACCCAAGAATATGAAATACTCTATGAATGGAAAATACAATACCAATAAATTTTGGAACAAATTTGGGGAGGGTTAGATACCACTGAAATGTGGCAATAACCAAGTTCAACTGTATGGATGACCAGTTGAATCCAGAAAAAATTATGTACCATAAAGATTTTGAAATTATAGTTTAGTATAGTATACCCTCATAAAGCTTTGCAGAAAGTGCAAAGCCAGGAAAACATAAAATGGGTCATCCATGCACCCTTGAAGGCAACAACTGGAAGGCCTCATTCAAATATTGAACACTAAAAACACTTTATGTGCTGCTGTCAACTGGTGGTGTGGAAAAGTGGGGGATAATCCAGGCTTTGTTTAATTTTCTCAGAGTGAGCCTGTCAGCATTTTCTGTTGACAAGCGAAAGCACATGTCTATTATAACCCACAGGCAGCACTAAAACCCAACTCAGACAAGATGCTAGTGGCAGCGTAAGGAGATTGTCAGGACCGTGGGTACCTGCATGCCGGGTCCTGAACTGAAAGGGCTGCATCCTCTGTTCCCAGGGGGAAGCCTGCGAGGGGCAGACCTTTCCATGAAGCGTGGGGAAAGCTCTAGGGAGACAGAGCTTTCTGCTGACAGGAGGGGCGGGGAGAGCCAGAAAAGGGTGCGCAGCAGCTGGGGGATAGAAGGAAAAAGTGGGCGAAGGACGACAGTCTGGTGCCGGTTCGGAACAGCGTAGAGAGCAACGCGCAGAGCAGTGAGCAGCGTGCTCTGCATCCCCCACCTGAAAGAGCTGACTAGGTGATGGGCTGTATGGAAGGAGCCCCCGTTGTCTGCAGAGCAGAGTTGTGTCAGCAGAGAGAGTCGTCCAGATCAGAGCCATACCAGCAGAGCAGAGCTGTGCCAGCAGAGAGAGCCATGTCAGCAGAGCAGAGCCATGCCAGCAGTGAGAGCCGAATTGAGCTGAGCCGTGCAGAGCTGTGAACCCAGTGCGGAGCCAAGCAGGGTGTCGCAGCAGACCAAGAGAGGAGTGCGCAGGCCAGGGGTACCAGCGCCAGGCAGACCAGCGTCGCCCGCCGCCAATAGCGGGAACGAGGGAGAACGGGATGCGTGGAGTGTGTCCAGTTACAGCCAGAGAGTACCAGGTGCTGTACACGACCTGACCGCGAGTACCACACACGCGCTGCCTAAGAGAGATCACATAGGACTGACACTCGTACCCTGACGTGGACACTGAATAGTTGTCCTGACCTTTGTGACCTCACTACATCAGTTAAGACAGTTAAGGAGCCACTTTGGGCTTGTACCGATCTGTGGCCCATGCCTTTAATAGCCACAGCAGTATATGGACAAGGGGCAGTGGAAGGTACCAGAGACCGCCCACTTTTCCAGAAGACAGGGTATTGTCATCTACCTGACCCCACTAGAGAGGACACCACGCCAGACGTTGCGGCACAATTGAGTTCGCAGCAGGAGCTGCCATTATAGGACTTCCAGATACTCTTGCTACCTAATTGTCGTGATTTGAACCATTGTATTGTACTGTACCTTTAATACCGTTTAACTCTTTACCTCCTTGTAAATAAACCTGTTAACCCTTGCTCTGCCTGCGTCCCGTCACTGCATCCCGCATTCCAACTTGTTACCTTTACAGCAGGACAGCACAACACCTTCAAGGTATAAATGGACAGCTCATGCCAGGTGTCCAGCTTTGAGATCCAATAGTTGAAGGATGCAGATGAATTAGGGAGAACGCTGATTTGGTCAGCCAGGTATTGCTTGACTATCTTTAAAAACTTTTCCTTTCTTGTCTAAAATACCCTGTCATCAGGCCCTGGACACTGGGATGGTTTCATGAAATTGGACGAGGCCTTTGGCAGTGCACCCCTGTATCTACTGTGTGTCTCCATCACCTCTCCTCCTTGCATGAGCAAGGAGAAAACTACCCCACTGCTGATAGCATTGTCTAATGAGAATTTTTTCAGCAGGTTTTGTCAACAATGCCATTCTGGTATAGCAACATTTTAGAAGACCTCTCCATCTCAGGAAGGAGAGATGCAATTTTTTCCTTGTAGCGTGGGTCTAGCAGAGTGAACAACCAGTACTCTGTTTTGACCAACATAAATATAGCAAATATAGCGCAAGAGTCACAGGAAAGGCATCGGTACACAAAGTCGATCATATGTGTCAAGCTCTTTACAGCCAACATTTCCCGGTCTCCACCATGATGATGACTTTCCATCTCCTCCTCCTCCTCAGCTTGCACCACCTCTTTCTTGCTCAATCCACATTGAGCAGGTGAGATGTCTTCTTCAATATTCACTTGGTCTGCATGCATAGCTTCATGTTTAATTGTAAGCAGAGACTGTTAAGTAGGCACAGAAACAGTGTTGTTGCACTGACTATGGCATCATCACCGCTCGCTATCTTTGTGGAGTCCTCAAAGTCTTGTAGAACTGCACAAATGTCAGACATCCATGCCTACTCTTCAGTTGTTATTTGCGGAGGCTGATCAGAATACCAACGATCATGTTGGAGCTGGCACTCAACAACAGGCCTCTGCTGTTCACAAAGCCTTGCCAGCATGTGCAGTGTGGAGTTCTAGCATGTGGTCAGATTGCACATCAGTCGGTGAGCTGGAACTTGCATGTAGCAGCGGCTGTAGCCGACTTTTGGAAATGAGCGCTAATGCAGCATACCTTGACCAAAAGCTCTGGCAAATCTGGGTAGGTTTTAAGAAACCGCTGTGCTACCAAGTTGAGTATGTGAGCCAAGCAAGGTACCTGTGTGAGCTTGCCAATCTTCACATCCGCCATCAGGTTATGGCCATTATCACACATGACGATGCCTGGTTTGAGGTTCAGCGGCAAAAGCCACAGATCTGTTTGGTCCGTTATTACTTTAGCTAACTGTGCCAAGTTGTGTGATTTGTTTCCTATACAAATCAGATTCAGGAGATCTTGTTGCTGCTTCGCTGAGGCTGTGCTGCAGAGCTTCCAACTTTTGGCTGATGTGGATGAAATGCTCTGAGATAACACATTGGAGATGGAGGATGAGGAGGAGCAGAATGGGGTGCAGGAATGATGTATGAGATTATTATTATTATTATTATTATTTATTGTTATAGCGCCATTTATTCCATGGCGCTTTACATGTGAGGGGGGTATACATAAAAACAAGTACAATAATCTTAAACAATACAAGTCATAACTGGTACAGGAGGAGAGAGGACCCTGCCCGCGAGGGCTCACAATCTTCAAGGGATGGGTGATAATACAGTAGGCGAGGGTAGAGCTGGTCGTGCAGCGGTTTGGTTGATCGGTGGTTACTGCAGGTTATAGGCTTGTCGGAAGAGGTGGGTCTTCAGGCTCTTTTTGAAGGTTTCGATGGTAGGTGAGAGTCTGATATGTTGTGGTAGAGAGTTCCAGAGTAGGGGTGATGCGCGAGAGAAATCTTGTATGCGATTGTGGGAAGAGGAGATAAGAGGGGAGTAGAGAAGGAGATCTTGTGAGGATCGGAGGTTGCGTGCAGGAAAGTACCGGGAGACGAGGTCACAGATGTATGGAGGAGACAAGTTGTGGATGGCTTTGTATGTCATGGTTAGGGTTTTGTAATGGAGTCTCTGGGCAATTGGGAGCCAGTGAAGGGATTGACAGAGGGGAGAAGCTGGGGAATAGCGGGGGGACAGGTGGATTAGTCGGGCAGCAGAGTTTAGAATAGATTGGAGGGGTGCGAGAGTGTTTGAGGGGAGGCCGCAGAGCATGAGGTTGCAGTAGTCAAGGCGAGAGATGATGAGGGCATGGACTAGGGTTTTTGCAGATTCTTGGGTGAGGAATGAACGGATGCGTGAAATATTTTTGAGTTGAAGTCGGCAGGAAGTGGAAAGGGTTTGGATATGTGGTTTGAAGGAGAGATCAGCATCAAGGATTACTCCGAGGCAGCGAGCTTGTGGGACTGGGGAGAGTGGGCAGTCATTTACTGTAATTGATAGGTTCGTAGGGGGGGTCACGTGAGATGGGGGAAAGATGATGAATTCTGTTTTGTCCATGTTGAGTTTCAGATATCTAGTGGAGAAGAAGGATGAAATAGTGGACAGACATTGAGGGATTCTGGTTAGTAGGGAGGTGATATCTGGTCCAGAGATGTAGATCTGTGTGTCATCAGCATAAAGATGATACTGAAAGCCATGAGATTCTATGAGCTGTCCCAGGCCAAGGTGTAAATAGAGAACAGCAGGGGCCCTAGGACTGAACCTTGTGGGACTCCGACAGATAGGGGGCGAGGTGAGGAGGTGGTGTGTGAGTGGGAGACGCTGAATGTCCGGTCCGTTAGGTATGATGAGATCCAGGAGAGGGCCAAGTCTGTGATGCCGAGGGATGAGAGGGTCTGTAATAATAGGGAATGGTCCACTGTGTCAAAGGCAGCCGACAGGTCCAGGAGGAGGAGGACAGAGTAGTGTCGCTTGCTCTTGGCAGTTAAGAGGTCATTGGTGACCTTAGTAAGGGCAGTTTCAGTGGAGTGGTGTGACCGGAAGCCAGATTGTAAGCGGTCGAAGAGGGAGCAAGAAGAGAGATGGGAGGACAGTTCAAGGTAGACGTGTTGTTCCAGTAGCTTGGAGGCGTATGGGAGAAGTGATATAGGGCGATAGCTAGATACAGAGGATGGGTCAAGAGAGGGCTTTTTGAGGATAGGTGTGATGGAGGCATGTTTAAAGCTTGAGGGGAAAACACCAGTTGTTAGTGATAGGTTGAAGAGATGGGTTAGGGTTGGGATGAAGACTGTGGTGAGGTTTGGGATGAAGTGGGATGGGATCGGGTCGAGTGCACAGGTGGTGAGATGTGATCTTGAGAGTAGAGTGGAGAGTCGATCTTCTGTAATGGTGGAGAAGTTGGTTTTGAAGGTGGAGGGCTGGGAAGTCGGGAGGAAGGGCTCTGGGGGTTGTTGACCAAAACTGTCCCTGATGTTATCAATTTTCTGCTTGAAAAATGAGGCAAAGTCTTCAGCTGAGATGAGTGGGGAGGGAGGAGGTGCTGGGGGGCGGAGGAGAGAATTGAAGGTGTTGAATAACTGTTTAGGGTTGTGAGACAGGGAGGATATGAGAGATGAGAAGTAGGTTTGTTTAGCTGTGGCGAGTGTGGTCTTGAAAGTAGTGAGGGACTGTTTGAATGCGATGAAATGCTCGTTGGAGTGGGATCTTTTCCATCTGCGCTCAGCAGCCCTGGAAGCTCGCCTCAGCTCTTTGGTCAGGCTGGTGTGCCAGGGCTGTCTGTTGATTTTGCGAGTTTTGGTATGTGTAAGTGGGGCAGCGGATTCCAAAGCTACAGCTATTGTGGTGTTATATAGAGCGGCAGCGTCATCCGCATTGTGTAAGGAACTTATATCTGTAAGAGGGAGGAGGGATTCGGAGAATGAGTGTAGGTCAAGGTGTTTAAGATTCCTGCGAGGGTGTGAAAGTTTGTGGGGTGGGGATTGTAGACATGGAGTGAAGAGGGAAGAGAATGTGAGCAGGTTGTGGTCAGAGAGAGGAAGAGGTGAGTTAGAGAGGTTAGATAGGGAGCAGAGGCGGGTGAAGATGAGGTCCAGTGTGTGGCCATCTTTGTGGGTGGCTGTAGAAGACCATTGAGTGAGGCCGAAGGAGGAAGTGAGAGATAGAAGTTTAGTGGCAGCTGAGAGGGAAGTGTCAATGGGGATGTTGAAGTCGCCCATGATGATAGTAGGGATGTCCGCGGAAAGGAAATGAAGTAACCAGGTGGTGAAGTGGTCAAAGAAGGTGGTGGCTGGCCCTGGGGGGCGGTAGATGACAGCCAGTTGGAGGTTGGAGGGGGAGTAGATGCGCACAGAGTGCACCTCAAAGGAAGGGAGGGTAACAGAGGGTGGCAGTGGGATTGGGGTGAAGGAGCAGGTATCTGACAGGAGAAAACCAACTCCTCCACCATGTTTGCTGCTGGGGCGGGGGGTGTGAGAAAGGTGGAAGCCGCCATACGAAAGTGCAGCAGGAGAGGCTGTGTCAGAAGGGGTGAGCCAGGTTTCGGTGATGGCGAGGAAGGAGAGTTTGGTAGTAACAAAAAGATCATGGATGTAGGAAAGCTTGTTGCAGACAGAGCAAGCGTTCCACAGAGCTCCTGTTAGTGGGACTGGGGAAGCGGGGGCTGGGTGAATGGGTATAAGGTTGGAGAGGTTACGGAAGGTTGTGATAGAGCGTGGATGGGAGGTAGAAATGACTGTGGGAATGTGGTGAGGAGGACCAGGATTTGGAGAGATATCACCAGCAGTGAGAAGGAGCAGAGAAAGTGTTAGCAGGTGGGAGCAGGAGAGGGCATGAGGGGGCTGTCTGTGTTTGGAGACAGAGGATTGTATGTTAAGGAACAGTTTTGAGGCGGAGGTGAGGTGGATGGGGAGGATTGAAGAAGAGATGAACAGTTCCTTACTAGGAGTAGGGATTAGGGGAATTAGCAGAAAGTGAAGGATTATTGGGGTGAAAGTGAAAACAAACAGAAACATTGTTTACAGTGACTGTGTCCAGTTACCTTCAGTTCCCTTCTGGTTCAATTCTGGTTTTAATTCTTAAATTAATCTTCACACTTCTAGCACACACTTATAGCAATCACAATGCAGACTGAAGTCTATGCAGACTTGTACTCTGCAATATATGTACAACTAAGTGCAGTCAGGTGTGAAGCAGAGAGGAGTGGTCTCTGCTCATCTTGGCCAGACAATTAAGAGTGGACCAGATGTATATGATCAAGCCAGAGTAAACAAGGTCATAAATAACACTGGGGTAAGCTGGGGTTAGCTGAAAGACATACCATGTGAATGCTAGGTGCAGAGGCAAGTCTATGTGCAAAGCTGGGTGACGCACTGTGTGTCCTTCATAGACAGACAGCAGGAGAGCAGGAGAGCTGGGTGGATGGACATACCATGTGAATGCTAGGTGCAGAGGCAAGTCTATGTGCAAAGCTGGGTGACGCACTGTGTGTCCTTCATAGACAGACAGCAGGAGAGCAGGAGAGCTGGGTGGATGGACATACCTGTCGGAAGAATAGAGATGCTTGTTAGAGTGCGATGGTGGCAGGTAGCAGGGCACAGTCTGTATACATCCTTCTGGTTTTGATGAGATGAAGGAAACCCTGATAGAAGTAGAGCCAGCAATCCTTAGCTTCAGGAGCATATGTGCTGTGCCAGGGTGGGACTCTGCCCAGACCTCCACAATGGTCATCCAGTGTACCTTCAGTGAAATGTAATGACCCTGGCCACAATCGCTTGTTCATGTAATGGTTGTTAAGTGGTCAATTGAAATAAGTGCATGGGTGATGTTCCTGGACACATGCTGGTACAAGATGGAGATGTAACACCAGGAGAAAAAGTGGCGACTGAGAACCAAGTACTGCAACAATCCAAAACTGCAACATTTCCACAGCAAGCAGCCTGGAAATGTGCCTATTTAGCCTTTGTACCTGTGGGTAGAAGGCTGGAAACTTTCTCTTTCGGTCTAAGGCCTGGTGTAGGTAAAGCTGAATGCTGGGCTGGGACAAGGTTATGGAAATGCCTGATGATGGTGCCCCAGAATGTGCAAGGATAGGTGCAGGGCTGGAGGTATCTGTGCCAATGTTATGGACAGGAGATTGGGAAGCACCTAGCACAGGAGAAGAGGCAAGGTGTCACCCTATGTCACCAATTGTAGACCCAGACCACTGAGTTGGGTGTTCAGATGACATGTGACTGATCATTCTGGTGGTGGCTAAGTTCTTAGTGGTCAGATCCTGGTTTTGGCATGGCACAGGTTGCAAATGGCCATTTTTTTTGTCTCAGAACTTTCTTTAAAAATTCCGAGACTGAGGAACACCTAACTCTTTGACGAAGAAATTAGAGTGTTGCTGCTCTGCGGAACAGTTGTCCGCCTTGTCCCTCTGGTCACACCAGTGCTTCTTCCTGTCTGTTTCAGTGCTACCGACCCCTCCCCTTCGCTCAGTATACCAGAGTCCTAGGTTGGGTTGATTGCTTCATCATTTTACAAACCTCATCTTCCACCACTGCAACCTGGTTCTCCTGACTTGGTGACTTTGGGTCGCCCTCCGTCCCAGGGCTGTGGGGTACTCGGTACCGGGCCGGTGTCAGGGGGAAAGTATCACGGCAGCTGTGACCCAGTCCGTGGCCCTGGGCGCCCAATATCAATGGTGGTTTGTAACATAGTTTATGGAATAGTTCGTGACGCCACCTGTGGTGTTCAGCAAGGAAGGTGGTAAGCTGACGCTGCAGACAGATCCTCTGGGACAGATGGTGGGATGCAGCAATGGTGGTACAGCCCTCCACAGTCAGGGCTGTTGTCCCAGGGCAGTGTAGATGTGGGGACACTTTGATGGTGTAGTGTCCGGCGCAGGGGATGTAGCAGTGCTGGCGGACGCAAGAAGGAATGGAGGACACCAGGGCTTGCAGCTTCAACGCTTTACTCACAGTTCTTGGTAACCACTGGTGCCCGTTTCCATACCGTGTCCTCCGGGGCAGAAACTCGATCAACCTCCCGGGCAAGTCAGGCTTCTCCTCTCCAACACTCTGCCAACATGTACCTGTCCTGAATGACTCCTCTATTGCGCCTGTAATATGAAGAGCTCCAGTACCGTGATTACTCTGGAGTTCCTCCTGTCAGATGTTCCTAACAACTCTACTTGTATGACAGACAGCTGTAGCCTGATCAGGGACCTCCTGGATCCTGGATCTCTATCTATGTTGCTGTTGTGTCCCAAGTCTTGGATGGGATTTGTGCATTTACAGCCAACTACTCCACCGGTGTCTGCTGCAGAACCATAAGTGTCCATACAACCTCGGGGACCGGGCCCCGGCCTTGCGCTGAGAACCTATAGGTAGGGTTCCTCTTCCAACCCACCACTCCTCTCTGTTCTCCTACTGCTTCGTTCCGTGCTGTTCCCTCTCTCTCCCATGGAAGCTTAGGTTGCAGTTCTACGTCCTTCTCCTTCTGTTCCTTTCCAGTGCCAGCTGACTCAGAGCACAGAGACAGCTGCAGCACTCCTTCCTCTATTCCTCTTCTAGGGAGCTTGTTCCACTAAGACCAGTCCTCAGCCTCTCCTGACTGACTGCCTTCCTCCTCCTTGAGCTCCCCTCAGGCTGACCTTCTGTCAGCCTGCTCTCAGCCTCTCCCCCAGACTGATCTGACTGAACTGAACTCCAATTCTAAACCCTCCCACTCTTTTATACCTAACTCCACCCACCTCCCAGCACATCTCGTGTTTCGAAGCAAGGACCCACGAAAGGTGCTCTGCTATCCTCTAAGCATGGAGCCGCAATCTGGTCCATTGCTGAACTATCCTGTGTGTGGGTGCAGGTGTTGGAGTGTGGAAAGGAGTTCCCAACTTACCTAGTTGGTGGGGCACTACACCTTAGGAGAAGGTGCAGTACCTCTGTGGCGACCGAGCCTCAGGGGCGCCACAATTTGATAAAACAACCTGACTTATTGGCAACTGTCATCCTCTTGTGGCCTTGTCTGCTCTAAGTTCTGTGCATCACTAAACACATGTCATCCAGTCCCTCTTGGATCATGAAGGTTGTTAGACCACAATCAAGAAATGTTGCTGAAAAGAACTCCTCTGAATGTCCTAGTGTGGAATGACTAGTCTCCTTGGTTTCAACATAGTGGGATGGAAGAGGATCAGGGTGAGGATCCAGACTATAGGCTGGTAAGACTTGACCATGTGGAAGACTAGGTAATGCTGCATTATCTGCTATGCATCCGACCACATGTTCGCATTGCACTGGCTTCAGAAGTAGTGTACTGTGCCTCCCTGCAAATTGGGACAGAAACCTATGTGTTGTGGTTGGATGAGTTTCTTGTGTGCCAGCAACAGGTGTAGTCGCACCTGCCCCACGTCCTCGGCATCTGCGCGCACCATCATCAGCACTTCAACTTCCCCATCCCTTACCACACACTTATGCATTTTGTAATTACTAGGTCTCTTAAAGCCAAGTTTATTTTCAGTAAAAGAATAAAATTCTCATCTGCAGCAGTCAAAGCAGTTTTTGGGAGTTTAATACCACCGAAAAATGTTACAATGCTTTTAGAGAGTGTTATAAACCACAGAAACATACCACAAAGCACAGAATACTGTGTAAGTAGGTAGCGGGATGCAGTGACAAACAAGAGGCAGGGCAAGGGTTAACAAATTTAACAGTATATTCCAACAGTGTATTAAACTCCTAGCAGGGTGATAAGTGGTTAAAGGGTAGATAACAAACAACAAATGAAGAATAACCGCAGTCCAGTTGTCAAACTTATCATGTCCTTTATGTTCCTCCTCTGCAGATGATCCTGCAGGGGTTATAGCGCCGGCCACGGCTGGAAAGATGTCCACCGAGGGGGTACTCTAAATGATGATCCATCTTCTGGCGGCAGCGGTCGGTCTCCGGTACCTTCCGCTGAGCCCCTAGTCCTTGATGTTCTGCAGTACTCTCAGAGTAACCGTGGGATTGCATCGTTCAGATGACAGGGAAGGCCGCAAACGAATGTCCGGTACTCTGCCTTCTCTCCACCGCACGTGTGCAGTACTCAGTCTCTGGGTGCTCGGCATCTCTCTCTTATACTCCTGCTGGTGGCGACGGGTGCTGGCAATCGCAGCCTGTCGCAGTGCTGGTGCTCAGGAGATGAAGCACCCTGCTGCACACTGCCTGTTCGTGCCAAAACCCCCGCCGCTGCTCATGTTTTTGTGTTTACAATGCTCCTCCTACCTGGGTCATGAGGTTGGTCATGTCCCTCATTCCTTCCCCTCAGGCAACATGGGAGGCAGCCTCAACAGTTCTGGACCCGGCTCAGCACAGGTACCCGCAGCCCGGTCTTCCTCCTTACAACTGTATGAGTGAGAAATTTAAGCCAACATTTTTATATGCTTTTTTGAAGTGTTATAGATCACAGAAATGTACCCCGGACCACGTAAAACTGTATAGCTGAGAAATTAAAGTCTAAATTTATGCCAATGTCAGTCTCCCTACATTTGATGTGGGCTCCGGCGGTGAGCCCACATCTTTCCTGCCACATGTCAGCTGTTTTGAACAGCTGACATGTGCCCGGAACAGCCGTGGGTGGAATCGCGATCCACCCACAGCTATTAACTCTGTTATTGCCACTGTCAAACGCTGACAGCAGCATTTAACATGCACTTCAAGCAATCCGCCCATCAGTGACCCCCGTCAAGTGATCGCGGGTCACCGATGGGTTGGCATGACAACCAGAGGTCTCCTGGAGACCTCTATGGTTGTCACTGCTGGATTGCTAAGTGCGCCGATCGGTGCTCATAGCAAGTGAGGCATTCTGCCACATGCAGGCGATCTGATCATCGCCTGCATGTAGCAGAGCCAATCGGTTTATGGCACCTTATAGGCTCCCATGGAGACTTTTGAAGCATGCCAAAAGTAAAGAAAAAAATGCTTTTAAAATATAAAAAAAATAAAAAAAATAAAAGTTCAAATCACCCCCTTTTCACCCTATTCAAAATAAAACAATAAAAAAATCAAACATACATACATATTTGGTATCGTTGTGTTCGGAATCGCCAGACCTATCAATAAAAAAAGGATTAACCCGATCGTTAAACGGCGTAGCGAGAAAAAAGTCAAAACGCCAGAATTACATTATTTTGGTCGCCACAACATTGCTTTAAAATGCAATAGTGGGCGATCAAAAGATCGTATCTGCATAAAAAATGGTATCATTAAAAACATCAGCATGGCACGCAAAAATAAGCTCTCACCCAACCAGAAAGCATGAAAAATGGAGACGCTATGGGTATCGGAAAATGTTTCAATTTTTTTTTTCAACAAAGTTTGGAATTTTTTTCACCACTTAGATAAAAAAAAGAGCCTAGACATGTTTGGTGTCTATGAACTCGTAATGACCTGGAGAATCATAATGGCAGGTCAGTTTTAGCAGTTTGTGAACCTAGTAAAAAAAAGTGGGATTGCACTTTTTAATGAAATTTTATCGCACTTGGAATTTTTTTACCCATTTTCAAGTACGCGACATGATAAAACCAAAGGTGTCGTTCAAAAGTACAATTCGTCCCGCAGAAAAATCCCTCACATGGCCATTTTGACCAAAAATAAAAAAGTTATGGCTTTGGGAAGGGGAGCAAAAAAATGAAAACGCAAAACCAAAAATACCTCTGGTCACTAAAGGGTTAATGCATAGTGTGGGATTAGTAATGCTAGTATAATAGGAATAGTGTGTAGTAGGAATATAGTGAATGTAAAGTATAAATTAAGTGATATAATACATAAAGTTGGGACTAGCAAATAGGAGGAACAAGCCCCAGAAAAAGGGGATTTCATCCTGTTAGAAGTGGAAATAGGGAAGCACAGTAACCAATGTCAAGTTCAAATGCAATGGGCTGCTGGTGTCAGCAAGGATCTATCATTCAGGTCAGTGGGAGGACTGATTGGAATTCCTTGTGGACATTCCTGCAATGTTTAGAGCTCAAGGCTACAAAGCTTGCCTTATCTTCTGGCATTCAGGGGAAGATAGACGTGGAACTTCTTGAAGGGAAGTTAGCAAATCCTGGGATGACTGTAGAACTGGACGGAAATTCCCCGGGGGCTGGCGGAAGCAGTAAATGTAGGGATAGTCAAGGATAGTAATGCTAAAACAACATACTGTTTTAAGGAGACAAGAAATAAGAAGAGCTATGCCACACACTGCATGTTAAAATCTGATGAATTTGAATTGTCCAGTAAACTTTAGCTTGTTGAAACGAACTGTGTGTCCCATAAGTTACAGTTGTGCTCAAAAGTTTACATACCCCGGCAGAATTTTTGCTTTCTTGGCCTTTTTTCAGAGAATATACTGTAAATGATAACACCGAAACTTTTTCTCCACTCGTGGTTAGTGGTTGGGTGAAGCCATTTATTGTCAAACTACTGTGTCTTCTCTTTTTAAATCATAATGACAACCCAAAACATCCAAATGACCCAGATATCATCAGGGTATGTGAACTTTTGATCAGGGTCATTTAGATGTTTTGGGTTGTCATTATGATTTAAAAAGAGAAGACACAGTAGTTTGACAATAAATGGCTTCACCCAACCACTAACCATGAGTGGAGAAAAAGTGTTGGCATTATTATCATTCATATTCTCTGAAAAAAGGCCAAGAAAGCAAAAATTCTGCTTGGTAATGTAAACGTTTGAGCACAACTGTATGTGTGCCTGCTCTTGAAGATGGAGGTCTGAAGACTGTGGAGGCCTGCAATGGGTGTGATACAACCCACACTTGAAAGGACATTTGGGACTGGGACATGATTTTCCTATAAAGTGCCAGAGCGTAAAGGATCAGCAGCTCGACCATGGCTGCCACCCTCGGTCACGTTACATACAGTATGTATGTTTTTTTCATTGAGGAAAGTACAATATGAAGTGTTGGGCATTGAGTTATTCTAACAGTCTTGATCCATCTTATCCCCAACATCTCCAATCAGGAGAACGATAAGAAACACCATACAAATTAGATAGTTAGTCACTGCGGCCAAATTCAGTGGCTTTAGCACACAATTTTTACGGCCATCTTTTTATTACATATACAGGCTGAAGCTCATTTGGCCTTAGCATATGCAAAGGACAGCCTGGTGGCGCCTGGAAAATATTAATACATTTCAATCTTAATCTGAAATTTGACATAATTTGAACTATAGGAGGGAAAGTGAATTTTTTTTTGTAAAAAATGTATTGCTGTACTGAATTAATGAAAAAAATATATATTATATTAACATTTCTTAATAAAAAAAATGGCCCAAAATAAAAAATAAATGAAAAGGCCGAATAAAAATTTAGGGTCAAAATTGACAAATATGGTCATGCACACACCATATTTTATATAATATATCAACCCCGGTGTTTCTGGCTCTTTCTCATAGAGAATAATGATTTCTTTTTACATTTTTTTTTTACAAAAAAATGTCATTCTTGTAACTCCCGGTATTATCTGATAATAATGCTGTGGGATGAAAGGGAAGACTGTACCTACCGCCTATTATGGAGAGATCCATGTGTTGGCGATACATGTAACCTACAGTATTGTTGGCACTAGAGTTCTGCTCACTCAGAATAAAATGAAATGATTTGAGACAAGAATGAAGTTTTGAAGGCCACTTAGGAGTCAGAATCAAGGACTAATGGATTTGATGAAAAGCCAGAATATTCTATTGACTTTCAAGGACATTTAATGGCTGGAGTAAAAAAAAAAGCAGCGTTCATGACTAAAGGGAGAATAACCCTCGGGAATCTCATCCCCAAGTATTTCCAGTGATTTTGCCTTAAAGGAAAATATATATATATTATTTTGAAGAATATTGAGGAAACTTGATTTCATGCTTTCCACAAGTGACGCTTAATGTCTATAGACACTATTTCAAATACTTTTTTTTATTATTCAGTTGCTTCCTAAATGCAAAGTTAGGAAACTTTCTAAGTGGCCTTCCCTAAAAAATATTGTACCATATTGCTGCTGTAGAGTGTCTGTAAATCCTTTATTTAGCTGGGTGGTATGTAAATCTGTCTGATCTCATGCTCTCTTATGACATCTCTCTCTCTCTGCTATCACCATCCTTCTCTCAGTGTTAGGATGGGGTTGCCTACAGATCTGCTATAGAGAGAGAAGAAATCAATTTTCTTATTTAATTCTTTGTTTTACGCAAGAGGGACACAGCTGCTGCTGAGTACAACTCCCATCATTGTCACCTGGTCACGCTGTTAAGGTTTGTGGATCGCACCAAATATAAATTATGAGAAAGTGCGATCGCAACCCGGTGTCCACCGTGCGGTGATGGAGGAACCGCAGCTATTCAACAATGGTAGAGCTATGCAGCGTGCAAACACCATAAACACAAGGAGTTAAAGGTCACTTCGTGAGGAAAGAGTGCAAAGTACCTGCTCGGTTGCTCCACAAAGTGGCATAACAACAGAGCGCTCGGAGCTATACCCTGTTAGACGTCACAGAAGTACAGCAAGTAATGACGCTAGTTGGGGTCTCTATAGCTACCCCCAGGGAAGTCTAGGCTGGTTGTTGTGCTTGTTCTGACACTCGGCTGTGCTAATGGCACAGGCGATTTAGGACGCCCGGAGTCAGATGCTAAGCCAAGCGGGAGTTCCCACCCTACACTGGCTGCCTAGACACACAATCGCCGTGCTAGAAGCGACACACGTGCACACAGAGTGGCAACGTACCTACTGACACACATTTAGCATAAAAGATCTTAGCGTGCCGACGTGCGCCCAAAGACCCTTTTACATGCTCCATTTAAGTCCAGTCAGACAGGACTTTGCTCGTGGACCAATCCGGAACTGCCAAATCACCTGAGCAGCTAACAACTGACCACCAATGAGAGGTTGCCACCTCACGAGCATGCTCAGTAGAGTGATTTCTGGACATAACCTACAGAGCGTCTGTTAGCTGCTGCTTATTGCTGGTTACCATAGCTTTGGCAGGAAGGCCAGCAGCAACCAAGCGAACCGCACAGGTCTGAGCAAGATGCTGAGACCAATGTCTTTGCTGAACAGACTCCACTGCGGCCAGAGCAGAATGGGTGACCGCAGAGGCAAACAAGGCTTGGGATCTACCTTGCGCAGCGGGAGAATCCCGACCCTTAACATACGCTAATCTCATAGAGACAAGACAACAATGATGAGAGCCGCCTTCAATGCCCAGCACCTGGGGTCAGCGTGAACTGTACTGCTTTACCCATGTGCCGGTATGTGTCACAAGGACACACAAACGGCACATGGATGTAACACACGGACACATAGACAGCAAACAGATACACGGATGTCACATACATACACACGGATGCCACATGGAGAAGGACTTCGGATGTTAGCAGTATTGGTTTTTCCTGTACAGGAATCACCAGGACTTGTGAAGGAGGCCTTCTGGAGGCAGAGAAAACAGGTTGTCCATAAGGAGGAACATAAAATAGAAATGAGTGCAGAATAGAAGCTGTGCTAACATATGAAGACTGCAGCATCAAAGATACACGCCAGCCACACATCCAGCCTATATTACAAATTAGACACTCCCAAAAGAGTCAAATCTCAAAGTTTGGCCAGGCTACAAACTTAAGTTCAGAAGTTGGTAAATGACAGAATGAACATTACTAACTGTAATTTAGTGCAATTGTATTAACTAAAAGTAACCAATAACTTATGTAATAAATATGTTTTTTTATTTATATCAAAGGTGTTCATAGAACATTTAAAGGGAATCTGTCACCCTTTTTTTGGCCTTTCAGCTGCCGGCATAGACATCAGGGCCTTATCTACAGTATTCTGTAATGCTGTAGATAAGCCCATGATGTAACCTGAAAGAGAAGAAAAACACGTTATATTATATTCACGGAGGTGGGCGGTCCGGTCCGATGGGTGTCGCCGTCCCGTCCGGCGCCTCCCTTCTTCATGCGATGATGTCCTCTCCTCCCGTCCTATAATGGCTCCGGCGCAGGCGCACTGCTCTACCCTGTTGAAGGCAGAGCAGAGTCCTGCAGTGTGCAGGCATCAGGAGAGGTCTGGCGCCTGCGCACTGCAGAATTCTGCTCTGCCCTCAACAGGGCAGAGCAATGCGCCGGAGTCATTTCAGGATGGGAGAAGAGGACGTCATCGCATGAAGAAGGGAGGCGCTGGACCAGACCGCAACACCCATCGGACCGGACCGCCCACCTCGGTGAGTATAATATAACGTGTTTTTCTTCTCTTTCAGGTTACATCGGAGGCTTATCTACAGCATTACAGAATGCTGTAGATAAGCCCCGATGTCTATGCCGGCAGCTAATAGGGGAAAAAAGGGTGACAGATTCCCTTTAAAGCATTGAAGAGAGACATAAATAATAATCTTGGCACAATGACACCTGTCAGAGGATGGAATATCAAAGATTAGAAGTGAATAGTGATGAGCGAGTACACACTGTGTTCGGAGTTCGGAGATTTAGTTTCTGTCCCCATAGCTGTATGATTTGAGGCTGCTAGACAGCCTGAATACATGTTGGTTAGAAAATCCCCACATGTATTCAGGCTGTCTAGCAGCCACAAATCATGCAGCTCTGGGGACAGAAACTAAATCTCTGAGCAAATCCAAATACTCAGAGGACACCCGAGCATGCTCGGGAAATCTCGAGTAATGAGTATACTCGCTCATCACTAGAAGTGAATAATCAGTTATTGAAGTTTAAGTGCTAGAAGAAGGAAAAAGGGGCAAGCTCAAGGATTTGAGTGACTTTGATAAGGGCCAAATTGTGATGGCTAGTTGACAGTATCAAAACATATCCAAAACAGCCGGTCATGTGGAATGGGCCAAGTATGTAGTCATTAGTACCTTCCAAAAGAATTCCAAAGAAGAACATCTGGTAAATCAATGACAGGGTTATGGGTGTCCAAGGCTCATTAATGCACACTGTGACCAAGTACTAGTCCATCTGATCCTTTCCCACAGAAGAAATACTATAACACAAAATGCTGAAAAAGTTCCTGCTGACTATGATAGAAAGTGTCAAAACTCACAGGTAGATATGAATAAAAAGTGGAAATCTCAAAAATGCATATTTTTCCCAATTCACTTCACAATTGTCTGAACTGTAAAGGGCTAAAAAAATTCTTATACTCTTCTTATCACTCACCTCTCCAGACACTCCGCTATTCACCATCACCTGTCTGATTCTTGTTGCATCTTCTGATTCCCACTGATCGTGTTGAAATCTAATGAGGACTGGAAGGATTCTGAGCAAGCGCACAAAAGGTCACTGCTCCATGATATCACAATGCGAGCTGTGGCCTTTTTCGAACTACCCCACTACTCATCAGTTCCAGAAGTCCTGCAGTTCTGAGCATATGTGCCCAAAGCCTTGGTGAAAATTGTGATGTCATGGCATTTTGACCTATAACATGCTTGTGCAGAGTGCTTCCATGCCTCATTAGGGCCTGTGTGAGAGGACATGAGACAAGAGAGATTTCAGAACGAGCATCGGAGATCAGAAGATGTGATGAGGACTGGACGGGTGAGCAGTGAGCTGATTATAAGGGTTTTTTTTTCTTTTTATTTTCTGAGGTAAATTTCAATTTGCGGATAATAACTTCTCTACTAAGTGAATTTCCTAGGATGCTCATACGGCAAATTGAATATTGCCTGATCTACTCATCTCGTCACACTAGGCATCAAAGTTTGCTGTTTCTAGGACAGCGTGGCCACAGATCTGTTGTATTGCCATGCTGACTGCTGTCCACTGCCAAGTTTGCCTACAATGGGCATATAATCATTATCTGTGGAAAAGATGCAATTTGGGAAAAATTCAAGGTGAGAGAAGCAGTGTGATCCTCTGGTCAGTGTTCTGCTGGGAAACTTTGGCTCTTGGCACTTATGTGGATGTTCCTTTAACACACACACACACACCATCTAAACATTGTACAGACAAAATATCCTCCTTTTTAATGATGATCACACTATAAAAAACTGTCTTACAAATGTTTGAGGAATATAACAAAAAAGGTCTGTATGATGACTTGGCCTCCAATTGCTCTGATGGGTTCCAGTTGGATAAAACAAGTAGGGGGGGTGGCGGCGCTGGTGGAGTAATCCAGTTCTGCAGTCAGAAGCCTTGGTGCAATGCGAAGATGCCGGACATCAAGGGCCGAAGTATAAGGAAGATGGACAATGATTTTTGGAGGACCAGGCAGGGAGTGGCGTAGGTGGTATCTTTTGGGAAGGTGAGTTGAGTATAATTGCTTATTGATTTTATAACGCCTTTACGGCCCACAAGATCCAGAAAAACGGCGGTCATCTTTTTGTTGGTTTTTCCCAGAGTGAACTGCTGGGATTCGCCTTAATGAAGGAATTTTGGGGAGTTATAAACTGATTTTATACAGTTACAATCAATTCACTCAGCTGTAATGTTAATGTTATTGCTGATAGATATATACAGTTGTGGCCAAAAGTATTGACACCCCTGCAATTCTGTCAGATAATACTCAGTTTCTTCCTGAAAATGATTGCAAACACAAATTCTTCGGTATTATTATCTTCATTTAATTTGTCTTAAATGAAAAAACACAAAAAGAATTGTCCTAAATCCAAATTGGATATAATTCCACACCAAACATAAAAAAGAGGGTGGACAAAAGTATTGGGACTGTTCAAAAAATCATGTGATGCTTCTCTAATTTGTGTAAATAACAGCACCTGTAACTTACCTGTGGCAGCTAACAGGGGTTGGCAATAACTAAATCACACTTGCAGCCAGTTGACATGGATTAAAGTTGACTCAACCTCTGTCCTGTGTCCTTGTGTGTACCACATTGAGCATGGAGAAAAGAAAGAAGACCAAAGAACTGTCTGAGGACTTGAGAAACCAAATTGTGAGGAAGCATGAGCAATCTCAAGGCTACATGTCCATCTCCAAAGACTTGAATGTTCCTCTGTCTACCGTGCACAGTGTCATCAAGAAGTTTAAAGCCCATGGCACTGTGGCTAACCTCCCTAGATGTGGACGGAAAAGAAAAATTGACAAGAGATTTCAACGCAAGATTGTGCGGAAGTTGGATAAAGAACCTCGACTAACATCCAAACAAGTTCAAGCTGCCCTGCAGTCCGAGGGTACAACAATGACAACCCATACTATCTGTCGGCATCTGAATGAAAAGGGACTGTATGGTAGGAGACCCAGGAAGACCCCACTTCTTACCCTGAGACATAAAAAAGCCAGGCTGGAGTTTGCCAAAACTTACCTGAAATTGCCTAAAATGTTTTGGAAGAATGTTCTCTGGTCAGATGAGACAAAAGTAGAGCTTTTTGGGCAAAGGCATCAACATAGAGTTTACAGGAGAAAAAAAGAGGCATTCAAAGAAAAGAACACGGTCCCTAGAGTCAAACATGGCAGAGGTTCCCTGATGTTTTGGGGTTGCTTTGCTGCCTCTGGCACTGGACTGCTTGGCCATGTGCATGGCATTATGAAGTCTGAAGACTACCAACAAATTTTGCAGCATAATGTAGGGCCCAGTGTGAGAAAGCTGGATCTCCCTCAGAGGTTATGGGTCTTCCAGCAGGACAATGACCCGAAACACACTTCAAAAAGTGTTAGAAAATGGTTTGAGAGAAAGCACTGGAGACTTCTAAGGTGGCTAGCAATGAGTCCAGACCTGAATCCCACAGAACACCTGTGGAGAGATCTAAAAATGGCAGTTTGGAGAAGGCACCATTCAAATATCAGGGACCTGGAGCAGTTTGCCAAAGAAGAATGGTCTAAAATTCCAGCAGAGCATTGTAAGAAACTCATTGATGGTTACCGGAAGCGGTTGGTCGCAGTTATTTTGGCTAAAGGTTGTGCAACCAAGTATTAGGCTGAGGGTGCCAATATATTTGTCTGGCCCATTTTTGGAGTTTTGTGTGAAATGATCAATGTTTTGCTTTTTGCTTCATTCTCTTTTGTGTTTTTTCATTTAAGACAAATTAAATGAATACCAAAGAATTTGTGTTTGCAATCATTTTCAGGAAGAAACTGAGTATTATCTGACAGAATTGCAGGGGTGTCAATACTTTTGGCTACAACTGTATGTAACCAAATGCATATAACAAAAAATGGGGTAAGACATTGAAGTGAGCAGATCCTCATGGTTGGTTACTACACCATAGATTTATGCACAAAAAGGAAATGTTCAGAGAAAGTTGATAAAAGTTTCCAGTTCTATTTCCCATACGAGAACAGTTTGTCCACTCATTCTTTCTAATTACAACAACGAGACATGTAGCAGCTCACACCTGGCTGGGAATCGGAGTGCTTCCAGACTCATGGACTGCTAATTAATAATGTTCCAGAACAATAGAAAGCAGCTTGGCAACATATAGATAAAAGAGATCTGTGCCGAACAACCATCTGACCTGCTCATTCCTTGGAGTAAGAACAAGCAGAGTCAGATCTCGCCTACACAACGGCCTAATGAGTTGAAATTAAAGAAATTTTACTTGATTTTCTCTGGATTGCAAGGAAAACTATTAATAAAATGACTGACTTTTTCTGATCTAGCTATGCAAATAATGGTGTGGACTGCCTTTTCTTAAAGCTGAATATTACGCTAAAATAACACCCAATAACTCCCCATGGCTGGGTGTCCATTAGTTGGAGTCTCAGTCCTGCTAGGCCCTTATTAACCCCTTAACCCCCGGGCCATTTTCTATTTTTGCGTTTTCGCTTTTGCTCCCCTTCTTCCCAGAGCCATAACTTTTTTATTTTTAGGTCAAAATGGCCATGTGAGGGCTTATTTTTGCGGGATGAGTTGTACTTTTGAAAGAAACCATTGGTTTTAATATATCATGTACTGGAAAACGGGAAAAAATTACAAGTACGGTGAAATTTAAAAAAAAGTGCAATAGCACAGTGTTTTTTTGCTTTTTTTTTTTACCGTGTTTCCTAAATGCTCAATATGACCTGCCATTATGATTCTCCAGGTCATTATGAGTTCATAGACACCAAACATGGCTAGGTTCTTTTTGATTTAAGAAAAATCCAAACTTTGTTAAAAAAATGGCGACATTTTCTGAGACCTATAGCGTCTCCAGACTCCATTTTTCACGATTTGAGAGTGGGTGAGGGCCTATTTTTGGCGTGCCAAGCTGATGTTTTTATTGATACCATTTTGGTGTACATATGATCTTTTGATCGCCCGTTATTGCATTTTATTGCAAACAAAAAAAACATAATTCTGGCGTTTTGACTTTTATGCTAGTTACACCGTTTAGGGATCAGGTTAATTCTTTTTTTATATTGATAGATCGGGAGATTCTGAATGCAGTGATACCAAATATGTGTATATTTGATTTATTTTTACTGTTTTATTTTGAATGGGATGATAGTGGGGTGATTTGAATATTTTTTTTTCATTTTTTTAATATTTTTTTAAAACTTCTTTTTACTTTTTGCATGCTTCAATGGTCTCCATGGGAGACTAGAAACTGCAGTTGTCTGATCGGCTCTGCTACATGCAGGCGATGATCAGTTCGCCTGTATGTAGCAGAAATGCTCACTTGCTGTAAGTGCCAACTGCCGGGCGGTGCTCATAGCATTCCTGCTATGACAACCATATAGGTCTGCTGGAGACCTCTGGTTGTCAGGCCATCCTATCGGTGACCCGCGATCACGTGATGGGGTCACCCATGGGTGGGATTTCTGGTTCACTTCTTCGAAGCGCGAGTTAAATGCTGCTGTCAGAGATTGACAGCGGCATTTAACATGTTAACAGCCATGGGTGCATCGTCCCTGTTAGAGGCACAGGTCAGTTGTTCAAAACAGCTGATATGTGTCGGGAAAGATGCGGGCTCAGCGCTGGAGCCCACATCAAAGGGAGGGATTCCGACATGGGCGTGCTATTATGCCCATCTGAAAGGGGTTAACATTTACAGTATGTCATTTGACACAGGTTAAAGTTTTATTACTAGAGGATAGGACCATCCCGAATATGGTTACCTTGAAGTGGAGGGATAGCTTTTAAGTTTTTTTTCTTAGCAAAATGATGTTAAATAAGTACCCTATGTTATTTTCATGCACTATTGCTGTTTACATTATTTACTGCAGGTTGTTTTCAAACTTTGGTTTAATCTTAGGTTTGCTATGTATATGAATGTGAGAGTTCATAGGTGTAAACAAAATGACAATTGCCAAATGAATGAACAAGATGCTACTCATTCAACAAGTGGCTGGATTGTTTGTGCATGGACAAAAATCATTGTCAAACAACTTTGGCCCATTTTTGTTTGTTTTTTTGTGGGAAATAATGTCCAATTTACCTTTTTTATGAGTTTTTTTTTGTTTTGTTCCTATATGCATAAATAAAATAAACATGTGTATAACAAAACATGTGTGATTGCAATAATTTTCTGGGAGAAATACTTCATTTTCTGGAACAATTTCAAGGGTGTCAACACTTTTGTCCAGGGCTATATTATCATTTGGATCGCACAGTGACTGCACCAGCAGAATAGTGAGCGCAGCTCTGGAGTATAATACAGGATGTAACTCAGGATCAGGATAAGTAATGTAATGTATGTACACAGTGACTGCACCAGCAGAATAGTGAGTGCAGCTCTGGAGTATAATACAGGATATAACTCAGGATCAGTGCAGGATAAGTAATGTAAAGTATGTACACAGTGACTCCACCAGCAGAATAGTGAGTGCAGCTCTGGAGTATAATACAGGATGTAACTCAGGATCAGTACAGGATAAGTAATGTAAAGTATGTACACAGTGACTCTACCAGCAGAATAGTGAGTGCAGCTCTGGAGTATAATACAGGATGTAACTCAGGATCAGTACAGGATAAGTAATGTAAAGTATGTACACAGTGACTCTACCAGCAGAATAGTGAGTGCAGCTCTGGAGTATAATAAGGATGTAACTCAGGATCAGTACAGGATAAGTAATGTAATGTATGTACACAGTGACTCCACCAGCAGAATAGTGAGTGCAGCTCTGGAGTATAATACAGGATGTAATTATAATAATACTTTATTTTTATATAGCGCTAACATATTCTGCAGCGCTTTACAGTTTGCACATATTTTCATCACTGTCCCTGATGGGGCTCACAATCTAAATTCCCTATCAGTATGTCTTTGGAATGTGGGAGGAAACCCACGCAAACACGGGGAGAACATACAAACTCCTTGCAGATGTTGTCCTTGGTGGGACTCGAACCCAGGACTCCAGCGCTGCATGCAGCGCTAACCACTGAGCCACTGTGCTGCCCCTAATCAGTACAGGATAAGTAATGTATGTACACAATGACTCCATCAGCAGAATAGTGAGTGCAGCTCTGGAGTATAATACAGGATGTTACTCAGAATCTGTACAGGATCAGTAACGTAATGTATGTGCACAGTGACTGCACCAGCAGAATAGTGAGTGCAGCTCTGGAGTATAATACAGGATGTAACTCAGGATCAGTACAGGATAAGTAATGTAATGTATGTACACAGTGACTCCACCAGCAGAATAGTGAGTGCAGCTCTGGAGTATAATACAGGATGTAACTCAGTATCAGTACAGGATAAGGAATGTAATGTATATACACAGTGACTGCACCAGCAGAATAGTGAGTGCAGCTCTGGAGTATAATACAGGATGTAACTCAGGATTAGTAAAGGATAAGTAATGTAATGTATGTACACAGTGACTGCACCAGCAGAATAGTGAGTGCAGCTCTGGAGTATAATACAGGATGTAACTCAGGATTAGTACAGGATAAGTAATGTAATGTATGTAGACAGTGACTGCACCAGCAGAATAGTGAGTGCATCTCTGGTGTATAATACAGGATGTAACTCAGGATCAGTACAGGATAAGTAATGTAATGTGTGTACTCATTGGAAAGGCTACGGTCCAGAAGAACGGTCGTGGGTTCCTGCTCGATCGGTCCATGCGGATCGGTTGGTCCGGGCCTTTCACGCCAAGTACCCTGAGAGACCTGGGGGTCTGGTGGCCCCCCATTGAGAGGAGGGTACTGTCATGATCCAGGACGGGGTTTCGCTTTGGCCCGTCCTGATCAGACTGGGGGTTAATTGTTCTGCCTCTCTCTGGCAGAGGGCGGCTATTTAATGCTCACTGGACCTAGGTCCGGTGTCAGTTATGCTCCTGCCCTCGGCTGAGTTAGTTGACCTTGTGCGTATGTGTGACTTGTGCCTGATATCTTGCTTGCTTATTTGGTTTTGATCCGGTTCTGTCCCTGTTACGAGTTCTGCCTGCCCCTCTTGTACTGCGCTACCTGTCGTGTATGACTCTCTGCTTGTTACCCGACTTCTCTCTGCTCGTCCCCTTGATACCACGTCGCCCTCTTGTGTATGACCTTTGGCTTTGTCTGACTACCCGTCTGTTGGTCCTTCCTGTGCCTCGTTTGCCCGTACTGTTGTGACCTCCGTTTTGCCTGACTCTGAGTTGTTGTATGGTGTCCTGTCATATCTGAAAGCAGGACGCTATGCCCCGCCCCATAGCTGTCACCTGACCAAAGGTTGTGTGCCAGCTTGCTAACTTCAGTGTCCGCAGGTCCTGTGCCTCTTTACTTTCCGGCGCTGACTGGACCCTGACACTAATAGTTTGAAGCACGTATTGTCACTTCTGCTGCCCTGCTCCACCGGTATCTTTTAGCACTGTTTCTGTACTCAGGACACGCGTACTGGCTCTATGAGCAAGTGTAGCACGGTGTCTCTGACAGTGTGTCTGGCAGAGGATATGGTGATGAGTGTGACACAGGGGAGGCACTCTGCTGAATGGTTCTGCTCAGAGTTTAGACGTTGGTCGTTCGAAGTATCCTGGAACGCTGCCGCCCTGAGAGGGTTGTTTTGCAGGGGCCTGTCTGACCGTCTGCAGGACGCTCTGGCATTACATCCGCCTCCTGATACCCTGGAGGACGCCATGATACAGGCGGTCCGTATGGACCGGAGACTCCATGCTAGAGGAATGATGCAACAAGAGCCTCCCTTGTACCCCAAATTGTGTGACACTGCACCTGTATCTGAGTCCATGGAGGTTGGGTCAGTCTCGGTTAAGGAGAAAGAGAGAAGGCACCGTAGAGACAACCTACTATGCTTTTACTGTGGAGCCTCTGGACATTGGAAAAGGAATTGCCCCTCCTGCCCTTCTTCAGAGAAACCATCAGAGAAACGACTGAGTCTGGGCAACAATCGAGGAGGTTGTCCAGACTCCCAGGTACATTTTTTCTCACGTATAAAAATGGTGCTCCAGGTTGAATTGGAACTTGCTGGCGGTCCTGTTATGACCACCGCCTTTGTCGGCTGTGGTTCCTCCATTAATCTGATTGATGCCCAAGTTGTGACCCTTAATAAGATAGGGACAGTCAGGTTAAAAGACCCTGTTAAAATTGTGGCTGTGGATTCATCCCCTCTTACCCGGGATGGAATTTGTTTTATGTCTGAAGTTTTTTCTATGAAAGTGGGTTCCACTCAAGTGGAAAATTTAAGTTGTTTCATTATGAATAATCTGCCTGCAGGACTGGTATTGGGAATGCCCTGGTTGCAATGCCACAATCCTCTTATTGATTGGGTGAAGGGGGAGATCACCAGATGGGGATGTAATGATATTGATCTGTGTTGTAACCCGGTTCCTTTTGTCAATCCGATAAAATCTGTATCTGTGTCATCTGTCGGTCTGGATGGTATTCCGGAGTACCTGAGAGACTTTAAAGATGTGTTTTCCGAAAGCGAGGCTGAGGCGCTCCCACCACATAGACCATATGATTGTGCTATCGATTTAGTACCTGGAGCCAAATTACCCAAGGCTCGTTTGTTTAATTTGTCCAGGCCTGAGCGCCAAGCTATGATAGAGTACATTAAAGAAAGCCTTCGCAAGGGGCATATTCGGCCCTCGGTCTCACCCGTGGCAGCGGGGTTTTTCTTTGTAAAGAAAAAAGATGGTGGGTTGCAACCGTGCCTCGACTTTCGGGACCAAAATTACTGTTAAGAACACGTACCCTCTCCCATTGATTCCTGATCTATGCAATCAACTCACGGGGGCCAAATGGTTTTCTAAGCTCAATCTACGAGGGGCTTATAACCTTATAAGGATCTGGGAGGGGGACGAATGGAAAACAGTGTTCCTGACAACTGATGGGCTGTTTGAAAACCTGGTTATGCCCTTTGGCCTCACTAACGTTCCTGCGGTGTTTCAGAACTTTATTAATGTGGTTATTTCTGACTTGATTGGACGTTACGTAGTCATTTACCTGGATGACATCTTGATCTACTCTGAGGACAGTCAGTCACACTTGCACCATCTGCGTACGGTTGTTATGAGACTCAGGGAGAACCATTTGTATGCTAAGCCGGAGAAGTGCTCATTTTTTATGCAAGAACTATCTTTTCTGGGGGGATTCCGCATGGATCCAGGGAAGGTTCAGGCCATTACAGATTGGGTGCAGCCTCATGACCTGAAGGGGTTGCAGCGATTTCTGGGCTTCGCTAATTATTATAGGAAGTTCATTAAAGGGTTCTCGCAGGTGGTGAAACCCTTGACGGACCTCACTCTTAAAGGGGCAGATGTAAAAAATTGGTCCGTGGCTGCAAAAAATTCCTTCCTGGCATTAAAGAAGTGTTTTACTACAGCCCCTGTGCTGGTACAACCCGATTCGTCAAGACCTTTTATCATCAAAGTTGACGATTCGGAGGTGGGGGTGGGGGCAGTAGTGTCACAGGCCCCCTCTACCCTGACTAACCTCAAACCCTGTGCCTTTTTCTCTAAGAAGTTCTATTCGGCCGAGAGAAACTATGATGTCGGTAACAGGGGATTGTTAGCAGTTAAACTGGCCTTCGAAGAATGGAGGCATTTTTTGGAGGGGGCCGCTCATCCCATTACGGTCATCACTGATCATAAAAACCTGGCCTATATCGAGTCTGCTAAGAGATTGACCCCCAGACAGGCTCAGTGAGCACTTTTCTTTTCTCGATTTCATTTTACCATCACGTATCGACCAGGGTCTAAAAATGTAAAGGCGGATGCCTTATCTCGAAGTTTTGATTCTGTGTCCCCGCCAGAACCTCCTTCATCCATTCTTCAACCGGGAGTGGTTGTAGCCGCAATCTCCTTTGAGTTATAGAGAGAGATTCTGGAAGCACAAGCTCCCAGGAATAAACCCCCAGGTAAATTGTTTGTACCCGAAAAATTCCGTTCCACACTCCTTCAAGAATTTCATGATTCTGTGTTAAGTGCACACCCTGGTATTGCAGCTACCCGGGAGGCAACAGCTAAGGGTTATTGGTGGCCTTCTATGGGTACTGATATAAAAAGGTTTGTGAATACTTGTGGGGTGTGCGCGCGCACTAAAAGCTCTCAGGTCCGGCCGGGGAATTGGTGCCTTTGCCAATTCCGGATAAACCATGGACACACCTGTCCATGGACTTTATCACTAATCTTCCACCTTCCAAGGGCAACTCAGTGGTATGGGTAGTGGTTGATAGATTATCTAAGCAAGCCCACTTTGTGCCATTACCTGCATTACCATCTGCTGAAACCTTGGCCCGCTTGTTTATACAGCACATTGTTCAACTGCATGGAGTGCCTGTGAACGTGGTGTCGGACAGGGGTGTGCAATTTGTGGCCAGGTTTTGGAGAGCGTTTTGTGTGAAGTTGGGGGTCACTTTGTTATTTTCCTCTGCCTATAACCTGGAATCCAACGGACAAAATTAACGCACCAACCAGTCATTGGAGCAGATTCTGAGATGCCTGGCCTCCTCCAGACAGGAAGACTGGTGTGAGGTATTACCAATGGCAAAATTTGCATTCAACTGTCGGATTAATCAGTCTACCGGAAAGTCTTCCTTTCAGGTCAATTATGGGTTTGTTCCGCAGTTTGGGGAATTTTCTCGTATGGATTCGGATTGCCTTGGTGCCGAGGGGATGGTGCAACAATTAAAAACCCTCTCGAAGGAGGTGCAGGGGAACATCTCCAAAGCCCAGAAGAAGTTCAAACATTTTGCAGACAGGAGGAGGGGGTTGGGTCCTCCATTGACAGTGGGGGAAAAAGTCTGGTTGTCCACCCGTAACATCAAACTTAAAATACCCTCTATGAAATTGGGCCCCAAATTTATTGGCCCATACAAGATTGTAGAGGTGATCAACCCGGTGGCATACAGATTACAGTTGCCCACCTCCTTCAAAATCTCTAACGTCTTCCACAGGTCCCTATTAAAACCTGTGGGGACAGTTAGAGAAGATCCCTCATCTGTGGCCCCGCCAGTGTTGGTAGAGGGTCCACTGGAGTACGATGTAGGGTACATTGTTGATTCGCGGTGGGTGCGCTGGAGACTTCAGTACCTTATCCAATGGAAGGGATATTCCATGGAGGATCGGTCTTGGGTTTCGGCCAGTTCGGTGCATGCTGATCGACTGGTGCGGGTTTTTCATGCCAGATACCCTGAGAAACCTGGGGGTCCAGTGGCCCCCCATTAAGAGGGGGGTACTGTCATGGTTAGGACATGGTTAATGTCCTGTTCTCACAGGGCTAACTTTTGCGGCCTCTATTTGGATCTGGGAGGGGTATTTATACTCACTCCAGACTAGCATTCTCTGTCAGCTATACTGTTATTCTGGCTGTGTGTCTGACCGACCCCCCTGGTGTGCGTGTACAGCATTGCTTGTTTGATTCCCGTGTATGAGCTGGCCTGTCCCCTCACTCTGAACTCCGTTTCACATTTTAGGTACTATTGTCTTCTCTGGTTCTGACCTCCTGGCTTGGCTATTGTTACTCCGCTACCGTTTGCCCCTATTGTACCGTCTATTGCCCGTTCTGGTTTTCTGATCTATTGCTACGTCCTGACTATCCACTCTGTCTAACCCTTTGGTACTGTCCTGCTATCTCGTGCATTGACCCCGGCTTGATCTGGTTTCCGCCCCTGTCTATGCCCCTTGGTAACTTGTCCCGTAGTTACCTTTCTAGGAGTTTCACTGCAGCTCCTAGCTCTGTGGAGCTTAGGCCACGCCCCCAGCAGTCACATGCTTCAGGTCCTGATAGTTTGAAGCACGCATCGTCACCGCTGCTGCCCTGCTCCACAGGTATCTTTGAGCACGGTTTTTTGTACTCAGGACATGCGCACTGGCTCAGTGAGCGAGTGTAGTGCGGTGCTCCTGACATTTTCAAGTGCTGGTCCGTTTGCAAATAGACCAGGTTTTTATGGTCAGTATATACCTGGAAGGGGAACCGGGCTCCCTCCAGGAGATGTCTCCACTCGGAAAAGGCCAACTTCATTGCCAGCAACTCCTTATCCCCGATGGAGTAGTTTTTCTCCGCCGGTGAGAAGGTCTTAGAGAAGAAGAAGCAGGGATGCGTCTGACCTTGAGCATCCTTCTGGAAAAGGACTGCTCCTGCACCAACGGATGAGGCATCCACCTCAAGGATAAAAGGTTTATCCACATCAGGACGATGTAGGATAGGAGCGCTGGAAAAATGGGTTTTCAAAGACGAGAAGGCCTTGGAGACCTGTTCATACCAAACCTTGGGATTAGCTCCTTTTTTAGTGAGGGCAACCAGAGGAGCTACCAGTGTGGAGAAGTGGGGGATGAACTGACGGTAGTAATTAACGAACCCCAAAAAGCGCTGCATGGCTTTGAGAAACTGAGGCTCCTGCCATTCCATTACCGCCTGCAGTTTGGCAGGATCCATAGCCAACCCCTGGGCCGAGATGATATAGCCCAGAAACGGCAAGGACTCCTGCTCAAACTGGCACTTCTCCAACTTGGCGAAGAGAGAATTCGCCCGCAAACGGTCAAAGACCTTGCAGACGTCTCTCCAGTGAGAGGCCAAATCTGGAGAAAAGATGAGAATGTCATCCAGATAGGCCACCACCGAGGTGGAGAGCATATCGCGATACATGTCGTTGAAAAAATCCTGGAAGACAGCAGGCAAATTACAGAGGCCGAAAGGCATGACCAGATATTCATAGTGGCCATCCCTGGTATTAAAGGCTGTCTTCCACTCGTCTCCTTCGCGAATGCGGATCAGGTTGTACGCCCCCGTAGATCCAATTTCGTAAAGATCCGGGCCCCTCGCAACCTGTCAAACAACTCAGAGATCAACGGAAGAGGGTATTTGTTTTTTACTGTAATGGCGTTGAGACCTCTGTAGTCAATGCAGGGACGTAACTCTCCACTCTTCTTCTGCACGAAGAAGAACCCTGCACCAGCCGGCGACACCGACTTTCTGATAAAACCTCTTGCCAGGTTCTCCCGGATATATTGAGACATAGCCTCCATCTCGGGGAGTGATAGTGGATAAATGCAGCCTCTAGGATGTTCTGTGTCTGGCAATAGGTCTATCGGGCAATCGTAAGAACGGTGTGGCGGAAGCGTCTCCGCAGATTTTTTGGAGAAGACGTCCGCGTACTGGTGGTATTGTCTGGGAAGCGCGGAGAGATCCACGGGCACTTCCGTGGAGGCTACTTGAACACTGCCCCTCAAGCACCTTCCCTCACAGTCCTTGCTCCCACCCAGTATACTCCCCGAAGCCTAATTGATATGAGGGGAATGGCAACAGAGCCAGTGAACTCCGAGAAGCACCTGGTCGATGCCATCTGGCAAAATGAACAGGGACAAAATCTTGCGGTGGGATGGTGAGATTGAGAGCCCTAGGGGTGCTGTCTGGTGGGTAACCTGAGATGGTAAAGGTGCACGATTAACCACCCTGATGGTCAAGGGTTGGGACAGTAACACCAGCAGAATAGCATGCTTTTGGGTGAAGGCAGAGGACATAAAGTTCCCTTCTGCCCCAGAATCCTCCGTGACCTCACCTCCCAGGTGGTAGCCCCACTATCTAAGGTCCCTTGGAATACCGGTATGGGGAGAAAGATTTCATATGAGATAGACCCCCACCTATGACCACTGGCCGTGATCGTTTTTTCAACTGCAGTGGACACGTGTTAGCCAAGTGACCAAACTGCCGGCACTGGTAACAGCGTGCAGAGCTTTGCACCGGATGCGGCTTGGGACCGGCGCGAGACACCTCCATGGGTTCAGAAGGTATAAGCTCCTGAGCGGGAAACTCTAGCGGCTCGGAGAAGGTGGGAGCCAACTTAACCCTTTGTCTGGACTGCGCACGCTCCAGCCCACGTTCCGTAAACCGGAGATCAATGCGTGTGGAAATGGCAATCAATTCCTCCAGACTTGTGGGGACCTCTCTGGTTGCTAGAGCATCCTTGACATGCTTCGCTAACCCTCTCCAAAACACATGGACGAGTGTCTTATCATGCCACTCCAGCTCGGAAGCCAGTGTCCGGAATTGGACAGCATAATGGCTGACCGAGAGGGACCCCTGTGTTAGGGCTAATAGCTGTAAAGAGGTGTCGTGAGTGACCCGTGGACCCAAAAAGACCTGCTTTAAGGACGTGAGAAACTGTGCATTGCTCAGAACCACGGGGTCATCACGCTCCCACAATGGCGTAGCCCACTCTAACGCCCTGCCCGACAGGAGGGAGACAATAAACCCCACCTTAGCCCGCTCTGTAGGGAACCGTGCAGCCAGTAGCTCAAGCTGAATAGAGCACTGGCTCATGAAACCCCTACAGGTGGCGCTGTCACCCGAAAACTTGTCGGGCAACGGGAGACGGGATAATGTCGGTGCAAGCGTGGGCGTGGGCATATGAGAGACAGCTTCTGCGACTGCCTGTGCAGCAGCCGCAGTAACCTTCGCAGCTGAGGTGGGACTCTCGAGAGCCACCAACCTGCCTTCCAGCTGCCGAATATACTGCAGTAGTTGCTGATGATCTGCCATTACTAGCCAGACCCTGGCGCTAGTATAATGTTAGGGACGGTGGAACACACTAAATAAAGTATTAAATAACATAAAGTGCGTTTGCCGCCCGGGTTCCACCGTGCAGAGGTGTTAAACTGCTGCTATATAATGGCAGACGTGCTATATGGTGGTATAGCACACGCGGGTTATACGTCACCCGATGTGCGCTGGTGAGCTCTGTTAATCTCACAGAGATGCTTAAGGTATAAACATAAATGCCGAGCCTGTGGACTTCACAGGTCTCAGCGGTGTGCACACACGGTATACGATCACAGGACTAGGCACAAGACTCAGGGTCAATGTCCGTCTAGACCTACCGTGCGTGTGGCACCCTACCGCGGATGCCAACAAGTGCTGCTGACTGCAGCGCGGCGACCGACCCAGCCGCCACATGACAATGCCCAAGAGGAGACGCACTGTCGGATGCTGGTGCTGTAAGATGTGAACTGTGGCCTATAAAGCGCCACTGACTAGCGCTGACTCTGTGACTAAGTCCCTATCCACACACGTAATATCAGAGGGAGGGGATCTTAATGAGTCATTCGCAGGCACATGCATTCATCATCATTCACACAGATAGCAATTAGAGTCTATACTAGCGCATGGCCGAGTGGCCATGCGGGCTTTTTATTGTTGTGCACTTCCGGGACCTTCCAGATCTCTGAGATGGACCAATCAGATCCGGAGATGGACCTGAGCACGTGACTCCCAATCTCCAATGAGAGATCATCTCGTGAGCATGCCCATTAGCGCGATGAGAAGACAGCCTCTGGAGTGGCTTGCTGCAGGACAGCCCGTGTTGCTATTGCTGACCCAGAGGTGGCAGCAACAACCAGTCCTACAGAGCTGGTCTGAGCAAAGCGTCTGGGATGCCGAGATTGCTGTGCAGACTCCAGAGCAGTTGGTGGAGAATGGGAGACCGCTGGATGCAAGGCTCTGGATTCCCGCTGTGCAGCTGCAGGAATCCGGCGCCTAACATGTACACAGTGACTGCACCAGCAGAATAGTGAGTGCAGCTCTGGAGTGTAACTCAGGATCAGTACAGGATAAGTAATGTATGTACAGAGTGACTGCACCAGCAGAATAGTGAGTGCAGCTCTGGAGAATAATGCAGGACATAACTCTGGATCAGTACAGGATAAGTAATGTATGTACACAGTGACTCCACCAGCAGAATGGTGAGTGCGGCTCTAGAGTATAATACAGGATGTAACTGGATCAGTACAGGATAAGTAATGTATACACACAGTGACTGCACCAGCAGAATTGTGAGTGCAGCTCTGGAGAATAATGCAGGATGTAAATCAGGATCAGTACAGGATAAATAATGTATCTACACAGTGACTCCACCAGCAGAATAGTGAGTGCAGCTCTGGAGTATAATACAGGATGTAACTCAGGATCAGTACAGGATAAGTAATATATGTACACAGTGACTCCACCAGCAGAATAGTTAGTGCAGCTCTGAAATATAGTGCAGGATTTAAAGCAGAATCGGTACAGGATAAGTAATGTAATGTATGTGTCACGACTTTGTTTTTGGGTGTCCCAGGACCAGGGGTTCCTTTCCTGTTCCTAATGATAGGGGCACTCTAGCTCACCCTGTTTCCCGGATTACTTCTGGTGGTGAAGATGCCGGGGTAACGTACCTTGCCTTAGCTCCTGAATCTGCCCTCAGTTTGTACCCCTCCCCCACCCAGGGAAGAGGGGAGTAGTAGTGAACTGTAATACACCAGCCAGACTAACAAGATAATAAGGAATAAATGAAAATACCAATCATACAAATATACACACATAAACAACAGACTTAAATGGCGAGGAGTGGAGGATGGCATTAAACCAAAGTAGGAGAAGAAAGGGAATTATCACAAACTTAAAACCTAGAAACAGTCACAGATAAATCCACATTCTCAAATAACAACCAACAACAACCTCCAGGCATGCAGCATAAGCTACCCTGACAATGAGTTCTTGCTAGGACCTAGATTATATAGGAGATGGGAGTGACTAACAGTGCTCAGCTGAGAGCCTTAACACAGAAAAGCTTCCAGGAGCTCTCATGTGAGTAGATTAACCCCTGCATTACTGAAATAAATTTACACTGTTTAATATAAAGGTGAAGTGCTTCTAATCGTTGCAGGAGTGCGAGAAATCAGACACCGTGGTCTTCTGGCTCCTCTCTGTCGTGGTAAGCCCGTACACTCTGTACCCTTTTACCCTTTTAGAGAAAGGGCAGAATTATGACTACAAATTTATGAAAGAGAATTAAAAAATGCAGTACTAGGGGACCTCAGAGTGCCATACACATCTTTTTAAGGCAGTTGGTGGTTTTGATTCATTTCAAATCGATTCAACGTGAATCGAATTTCCTTCCAAAATTCATGAAAGCTTGTATATTTGAATTTGAAAAGATTTGCTCATTACTACTTTTGAAACCTTCTAAATCTAAAATTTAATCCCCCCAAAATCTTATTCCTATTAATATACCAACAAACTGAATATTAATGCTTGTTGGGACTGATAGAGAAATAATCTCAGTTTGAGGATTCCATATTATTCTTTTGCCAAAACCAACAGCAATTTGCCCGACTTGCAGAGGTGGAAGAAGCAATCGGGACTTTCCTGAGGGACTTATTTAACAAAGATTTCTTTCTTCTCCAGCAATAATATATAGGACTATAGATCTTCATTACTCGGGGTGTTTTGCCATGTAGCAGAAACTTGATGGGAGAAGATGTATGCCATGAATTCATCTTCGCCCTCCGCTCAGCGCTGCTGACTACATAGTATTTTGTGTTGTTAACTACCGTATGGTATAAAACTGAGTGTGTGAACTTTAGAGGAGCAAAGTAAACCCCTGGAGAGCCATGCCAAGCAAGCAGTGATAGCAGAGAGAGAGAGATCATTAATTTACAGGAAGCATTACGTTACCCAGTTCTTTATCTATCCTCACAGTACACTTTGTGATGTCCGTGCTGACTTAACATAAGCTACGGATAAGATCCTGCTGCTTCAGGGTCTGTTGCCAACGAGGTCAATAGGAAAAGTTATTTTTTTTTTTTTTTAAAAAAGGCTTGAATAAAAACAAAAAAATGCAAATTTATAAGATTAGATTATTGCACATTAAGACTAACCAATAAGCATGTGAAGACACTTGGAGGGAAATTCCAATTGTGCAAGAAGTATGGTTCATTCTTCTTGAAAATGTTGTATGGCTCACATAGAGGTGATTAAAATACTTCCAAGAACATTTATTGTAAGTAACTAATATAGATTATATAGATAGTCGAGATATATGAACCTGAGCTTGGACTTGCACAATGCTAATTCAAATTTATGTAAAGAAAGCTTATCGTGAACCCTCTGCTTCACCACCGCAGAAATTCGACACGCTTCTGTAATGTCACTCTCTCGTGCCATATAGCCTGGGTTAGGTAGCATTCACGTAATTGAGTATTTAGGAACAGATGTAGTCTTTTTAAATTAACACAAAAGAAAAATATCATGATGCAGAATATTAACTCCTTATCACTTAACACAACAAAAGCGATTGAATTTGTATGGTTAGATATCAAGATATACTTTTCTGCCCAGGGACATCATTCGTTTTAATTTTAAAAAAGGCCATCTTAGTAGTTGAGGTCCACGCTATTACTCAGAACTTCTTACATCTGGGTCTGGACTCCATTACAAATGCAGCCCTGCTACTTTGCTGTGCCAGCTCTAATCTTGGACTTGATTACATACTGAGCACTGTTCTATTGCTTGTCAGTAGTGATGAGCGAGTATACTGATAGCTCGGGTTTTTCCGAGCATGCTCGGGTGTCCTCCGAGTATTTTGGCGTGCTCAGAGATTTAGTTTTTGTCGACGCAGCTGCATAAATTTGCAACTGCTAGACAGCCTGAATACATGTGAGGAATGCCTGTTTGTTAGGGAATCCCACATGTATTCAGGCGCAGCCGAAAATCATTCAGCTACGTTAACAAAAACTAAATCTCGGAGCACGCCAAAATACTTGGAGGACACCCGAGCATGCACGGGAAAACCCGAACATCGAGTATACTCGCTCATCTCTAATTGTCAGCTCTGATATTAGACTTCATTTCAAACCCAGATCTGCTACATCACTGTGTCAGTTCTGCTATTGGACTTCATCATATTGCTATTGGGCGTCATCATAAACACAGCTCTGCTACAGTGCTGTGCTAACTCTGCTATTTGACATCATTACAAACTGAGCTCCACCTACACCTGTTCCTCATCGTTAGTTGTTGATATTTTTATTATTTTTCTGCATTCTGATGTCTTCGCTATTTTAAGAAAGGTTACATCTGCGCTTGGTGTCCACTTTGTTAGAAATGTGTGTCTTGACTTCATTAGAAACTCATCTCTGCTCTCTGCTGCATGAGTGTGCTATCTATGATACTAAGGCTTCATTGCAAAGTAAGCACTGCTTCATCGCTTTGTTGGCTTCAAAATTGGACTTCATTTCAAACCCAGACCTGCTACATCAATGTGTCAGCTCTGCTATTGAACTTCATCTTAATCACAGCTCTACTACAGTTCTGTGCTAACTCTGCTATTTGACTTCATTACAAGCTGAGCTCTGCTACATCTGTTACTCATCTCTAAGTTGAATTCTGCTAAATGACTGACCCAGCTCTGTCTTTGAAAATCCTTTTCAAACACACCATGCCATAGCTTCAGCTCTGCTTCTTCAGTTCCTGTGGTTCCAGTTCTGCTTCACTAGTTACCATTACTCTACATCTGTCTTTTTTGTTCCAAATATATTGTCCTTCTGCACCAATCCCAACTGTTTGTGCTACATAAGAACTGTTCTGTTACATAAGTACTGTGACTCTACTGGGGCCAAGTGCATTTTCGGTACCTCACACATATGGGGGGACACACGTTACCCTTCCCGGGCTGGAGCCCTTGGGCGGTACTGTGCATTTTACAGGTGCTGACCTTCGTGACCGCCAGCTCTCTTGCTTTTTAGCCTGGCTTTCCTTCCAACGAGTATATCATTGCAGTTGACCGCAGGGAGCTAAAGAAGGATAGAAAGCTTGACACAGTAAAGTTTGTGGACTGCTCTGCTCGTAAAAATGGTAAATTTGATGTCGGAGATGCCCGGTTCTTGGTGCGTGCAGATGGAGAACTAATTGCAAAACGTCCAGTAAAGCTTCAAGGCCAGGACTTTAAGTTTCTCATCAAGACATGGGATGGTCATGGAAAGAAATACTCCGCAGCAGTCGATATAAAAAGGATGCAGTGGCATAAGAAGAAATCTCACCGCAACAGAAAACTACCAGTACTGACTTTCCCCCAGAAACAGACTGGCCTAAAGAGAAGGAAAAGGGATTGGGTCATTCCACCAGTCCATCTATCAGAGAATGACAAGGGTTCTTTTCCCAAAAAACTAGTACAGATTAAATCCAACAAGGTTACGAAGATTTACTACAGCATTACTGAACAGGGTGGCGATAGCCCACCAGAGGAAATATTCATTAATAAGAATTTTTCATCTGGACCAAAGCCTTAGAAGGTTCATTTCCACATCTTGACCATTGCATAGAGCGGTCAAAATTTTCAGAAATTGTTCTCGGCTGTGTAGCAATAGATCCAAAGTTGTTCAGTTTGGTTTCTATATCCCATTATCAAATTTTATTAATGCAGTAATTATAACTGATTACCATTGTAAGAAATATGGGTATTTAAGCTCTCGGAAATCTGTAGCTTCTACTATACCTCTAGCTGAAGGCAGTTGTTAATCAGTTTCACTATCAGTATAATTACGAGCCTTTCACGCCCCTCCAGCGAGTATATGTACAAATGTGGCAATTTCTATAGAAAATTCAGCATGGAGGTTCTGATTGTCGCCTTTGACGTGTTTTGATGGGATAATTTCAGTACTTTAATATTGCTGAATGCATATTTCTTTCCATTCTAGAGTACAGTGCTTCCTGTAGTGAACATGTTCCTGCTTTCTTGGTCTTTATTTTTAAAAGTTTCATCACTCATTTTATTGTATCATTTTTTCCCCATTTCCCTAATGGCCATATTTTCCAATCTTATGGACTTTACATCATTTTCTTGTAGGTAGGAAAGAGCCATGGCTAGGGGTTCAGCTGAGGGGGTGAAACATTAGAGTGGGCCCCTAAGAGGTAACTCTAATTACAACTTCAGCAGCAAGCTGATATTACCACCATATAGTGATTGACAGATAACGTTCTTTCTAATGGACTCATTCATTTTTCACATCTTTTCCAATTGACCCAGACCAACATGGCAACTTCTTTCAGCCATGACTTTGCAGAAATTACAACACAGACACATTTCACTGCTCATTAGTGTTGAGCATTCCGATACTGCAAATATCGGGTATTGGCCGATATTCGCTGTATCGGAATTCCGATACCGAGTACCGATATTTTTTCAATATCGGATACCGGAATCGGAAGTCCCCATAATGCAATGAGCCACTGTTGTGGCTGTGATTGGCTGCTGAAATGATGTCATCATGATGCGCGGTCTGTGCGCATCATGATGTGCGGTCTGTGCCGGCTGCCGGGGGTCTGTACGGGCCTGCCGGGGGCCTGTGCCAGCTGCCAGGGGTCTGTACGGGCCTGCCGGGGGGCTGTGCCAGCTGCCGGGGGTCTGTACCGGCCTGCCGGGGGCCTGTGCCGGCTGCCGGGGGTCTGTACGGGCCTGCCGGGGGCCTGTGTCGGCTGTCAGGGGTTTGTACGTGCCTGCCGGGGGCCTGTGCTGGCTGTCGGGGGTCTGTACGGGCCTGTGCCGGCTGCCGGGGGTCTGTACTGGGCCTGCCGGGGG
This sequence comes from Dendrobates tinctorius, assembly GCF_039654945.1. NCBI lineage: Eukaryota > Metazoa > Chordata > Amphibia > Anura > Dendrobatidae > Dendrobates > Dendrobates tinctorius. Next base: position 16,720,538 of record NW_027361733.1, read on the forward strand.
CCTGTGCCGGCTGCTGGGGGTCTGTGCGGGCCTGCCGGGGGTCTTGTGTGTGTGCAGGCATCGTCCGATGGGACTACAAGTGCCATCGGGCTACGCCTGCTACAATGACAGTGATTGACACATTAGCCAATGATGGGACAGTAGTAGTCCCATCATCCGGCTAATGTGTTGAATGTAAAAAAAAAAAAAAAAACATATATACTACATACATACTACATATATACAACATTCATACAACATACATACATACTACATACCTACTTCATATATACTACATCATACAACATAAAAATACATACTACATACATACTACATTCATACAACATACATACATACTACATACATACTACATATATACTACATTCATACAACATACATACATACTGCATACTACATACATACTTCATATATACTACATTCATACAACATACATACTTACTACATACATACTACATATATACATTCATACAACATACATACATATATACTACATTCATACAACATACATACTACATACATATATGCTACATTCATGCAACATACATACTACATACTTACTACATACATACAACATGCTTCAGACATACAACATACATACTACATACATACTACATACAACATACATACTACATACAATACATTCATACAATACATGCATACTACATATATACTACATTCATAAAACATACATACATAGTACATACATACTACATACATACAACATGCTACAGACATACAACATACATACAACATACATACTACATACATACTACATACAACATACATACTACATACAATAGTTTCATACATTCATACAATACATACATACTACATATATACTACATTCATACAACATACATACATAGTACATACTACATACATACAACATGCTGCAGACATACAACTTACATACAATATACATACTACATACATACTACATTCCTACATTCATACAATACATACATATAGACATACAGTACATATAACATAGAGTACATACTCACCATCACTTGTCACTTTGACCCTGAAGCCAGTGTCATCTATGAAAAAAATTAGAAAATAACAAACTAGCGATATACTCCCTGATCCGCAGAAATCCATGAGTGTCCCACGACGATCTGCTGCACTGCATCACTGAGAGGTTACTATCGTTCACTGGTTTCACTTTATGGCAAAAGCTGCGTGGGAGCTTTCTCACACAGCAATGCCAAAAGTGAGACTAGGGACTATTTTTTTACAGTGGCGGAGGAATACAGTGCGGAAGGATACCTACCTCCCGTCATTGTATTCCTGGAGCACCCTAGAGAGCGGTCGCATCAGCTGATGTGGCTGTTCTCCATGGGAGATCGGTGTGGGACACTTGTGGATTTCTGCGGATCAGGGAGTATATCAGTTGTTTGATATTTTCATATTTTTTCACAGATGACACTGGCTTCGGGGATCAAAGTGACAAGTGATGGTGAGTATGTACTCTATGTTTTATGTACTGTATGTCTATATGTATGTATTGTATGAATGTATGAATGTATTGTATGTAGTATGTATGTAGTATGTATGTTGCATGTCTGTAGCATGTTGTATGTATGTTGTATGCATATAGTATGAATGTATGTATGTTGTATGAATGTAGTATATATGTAGTATGTATGTAGTATGCATGTATGTATGTTGTATGAATGTAGTATATATGAAGTATGTATGTAGTATGTATGTTGTATGAATTTTGTATATATGTAGTATGTATGCATGCTGTATGAATATAGTATATATGTAGTATGTATGTATGTATGTTGTATGAATGTAGTATATATGAAGTATGTATGTAGTATGTATGTATGTTGTATGAATGTTGCATATATGTAGTATGTATGTATGTTGCATGAATGTAGTATATATGAAGTATGTAGTATGTATGTTGTATGAATGTTGTATATATGTATTATGTATGTAGTATGTATGTTGTGTGAATGTAGTATATATGAAGTATGTATGTAGTATGAATGTTGTATCTATGTAGTATGTATGTAGTATGTATGTATGTTGTATGAATGTAGTATGTATGTATGTTGTATGAATGTAGTATATATGAAGTATGTATGTAGTATGTAGTATGTATGTATGCTGTATGAATGTTGTATATATGTAGTATGTATGTAGTATGTATGTTGTATGAATGTAGTATGTATGTATGTTGTATGAATGTAGTATATATGAAGTATGTAGTATGTATGTATGTTGTATGAATATTGTATATGTAGTATGTATGTATGTTGTATGAATGTAGTATATACGAAGTATGTAAGTAGTATGTATGTATGCTGTATGAATGTTGTATATATGTAGTATGTATGTATGTTGTATGAATGTAGTATATATGAAGTATGTTGTATGTATGTATGTTGTATGAATGTTGTATATATGTAGTATGTATGTAGTATGTATGTATGTATGTTGTATGAATGTAGTATATATGTAGTATGTATGTATGTTGTATGAATGTAGTATATATGAAGTATGTAGTATGTATGAATGTTGTATATATGTAGTATGTATGTAGTATGTATGTATGTTGTATGAATGTAGTTTATATGTAGTATGTATGTATGTTGTATGAATGCAGTATTTATGAAGTATGTAGTATGTATGTATGTTGCATGAATGTTGGATATATGTAGTATGTATGTAGTATGTATGTTTTTTTTTTTTACATTCAACACATTAGCCGGATGATGGGACTACTACTGTCCCATCATTGGCTAATGCGTCAATCACTGTCATTGTAGCAGGCATTGACCCCCGGCAGCTGGCACAGATCCTCAACAGGCCCGTACAGACCCCCAGCAGCCGGCACAGGCCCCCGGCAGGCCCGTATAGACCCCCGACAGCCGGCACAGTCCCCCGGCAGGCCCGTACAGACCCCCGACAGCCAGCACAGGCCCCCGGTAGGCCCATACAGACCCCCAACAGCTGTCACAGGCCCCCGGCAGGCCCGTACAGACCCCCGGCAGCCGGCACAGGCCCCTGGCAGGCCTGTACAGACCCCCGGCAGGCCCGCACAGACCTCGCCCGCACACACAGACACGCACAGTGTCCGCCCACGCACCGCCCACACTCTTCCCCCCTCCCGAACTGCATGTGCAAGGAAAGAAAGGGGTTTTTTAATTCCGATATTTCTGTCCCATTGACTTGAATGGAATTTCCGGTATCGTAATCTGCGATACCCGATACTTTTTGGGTATCGGTCCGATCCAATCCGATCCGATATTTCTCTATATCGGATGGCATCGCTCAACACTACTGCTCATATTTCCTGCAGCGTGCCCATCTGTTCCCAACCTGCACAAATGCCTCCTTCTTCTGATACCCCAATACTGAGTCACTGCTGTCATATGTGTCCTTGTTACTGCGCCTGTTATTTGGCACAATAACTGAGCTCCTTTTAGTGCCCCACATAATAATGCCCACAACTGGGCCACTTATATAATAATAATGCCTCCTTTGTGCCGTCTAGGTGGTAAAAATAACCCACAGAGAACATTAATGCCCTGTTCAAATGCCCTAGAAAACAATGTGCACATTTTAGCACTTTGATGGCCAAAATACTGAGCGCTCCTATAACTATAATGCTTCTCAAGTGCCCACTTAATATTTAAAAATGTCAACTGAGTCCCACAATGTACAGAGCCCCTATACACTGTATGATGGGACTCCAGCTCCGCTATACACAGTATGATACCCCACACAGCTCCTCTATACATAATATGATGTTCCCACTGCTCCCCCAAAACACAGTTTAATGATTCCCCACAGAAGCCCCCACACTGTATAATGGCCCCCACACTCTATTATGGTCCCCACACTGTATAATGGCCCCCACACTCTATAATGGTCCCCACACTGTATAATGAGTCCCACATATACAGTATAATGAACCCTATATTAGCTCCTATACTGTATAATGAACTCCATATTACCTTCTATACTGTATAAATGCCCACATTAGCTCCTATACTTTATAACGGACTTCACATTATCCCCTATACTGTATAACGGATCCCATGGTATCTTCTTTACTCTATAATTGCTCTCACATTAGCTCCTGTGACATGTGGCAAGAGTGGACACTCTGAGTCGCTGCACTAAAATTACCAGGAGCGAGCGGACCAGGTGGTACCGACCCCTATACAGGGACCCGTTAGGGGCAGGCTCGAGGGAGTCAAATGCCGCGACAGCTGGTACCAAGAGGGACGGCTCAAGTGGGAATGAGTGAGCCCAACCGGGATTGAGGAGACAAGGCCACCAAGGCTGATGGTCTGGCTGAGGGCAAGGCTACCCGAATATAATGGAACTGAGGGCAAGACGGGACAGGTAGTCTGGACGGAGCACGGAGCGGGAGTCAGGAATGGGTAGTCAGGACGGAGCATGGAGCAGGAGTCAGGAATGAATAGACAGAACGGAGAAGGAGTCAGGAGCAGGTAGTCAGGACGGAGCACGAAGCAGGAGTCAGGAGCAGGTAGTCAGGACGGAGCACGGGTAGTCAGGATGGAGCATGGAGCAGGAGTCAGGAGCAGGTAGTCAAGACGATGTGTCAGGATGGGCCAGAATACCGTACAGTGAGCACACTATAATCAGGCGCCTCCATGAGTAAGGAACCGCCTGATATACCCTGTGCTGGTGCTTGATTGGAGCATGCACTCCTCTGGAAAGGTGCAGAAGGGGTTAAGAGGAGAGAGGAGCGCGCACCCGCTGCCTAAGTCGCATGCGGAAGCAGGGGGGAAGAGGAGACACCACGCTGGATCCCCCACGCTGCAGGACGGGAGGCTGGGTGTGCAGCGCGGTGCTGGGAGTGGTGAGCGGGGAGCTGAGGGGAGCACGTGGGAGCGGCAGCAGCGGCGGGCGCCGGCAAGACAGCAGGTGCCGGCACCAGCATGACACCTATACTGTATAATTGCCCCCACATCAGCCTCCAAACTTTATAATGGGCCCCACATTAGCCTCCACACTGTGTATTGGCACCCACTTTTTATAAGGGCCACCATAGTAATCGCTATAATGTATTAGGATCCCCACTGTTTCGGGGTCCCCCATTGTTTATCATGCCCCCACAAGTTTTAATTAAAGTAAAACATTATACTCACCTAATCCAGGATCCTTGCGACTCCACCAGCATGGTGGGACATTACTCTGTAGGCCCAACACAAAGTCATCAGTGGGCTTGCTCATCAATAATGGTGTCAGGATGCAGGCAGATGGTTTGCAGGGCTGCAGTCCAGGGGCCACGGACTACTAACGCTCGCTTCTAGTGGATGTGACAAATCATGAAATACTGACTACAGTGGGTATGGGAACTGGAGTAATGGGCTAGTCTTGGTGTCTGCTGTCAATGCTGAGCTGATTTTGCATGTGTGGTGGCTACCCAATAAAATGATTTGGAGCACAGAGCACTGTAAGATGCTAATAAGGTGTTAAAGGGAACCTGTCACATTCCAAAATGCTGTTAGCCTGCAAATATGGGGTTAGTCTGTAGGTTAAGGATGTTCTAAAGCAGCCTGGCGCCTAGACTGAAAGCCTGGCTACAGTCTTTCTCCTCCCAGAAGCCTCCAGCTTTCAATCATAGAGGCACAACCGCTGCGGCTTCAATCACCGCTCAACACATAGTGAGCTGTGGCATGCACGCCCCAGCACTGGCAGACTGCCAGATCACCACTGATGCACTGCTGAGTCGGCTGTCATTCAGTGCTGGAGGTACAGTTACAGCCTCCGTTCACTATGTACTGAGCCGTGATTGAAGCAGCGCCTCTATGACTGAAAGTTTAAAAAAATCAGGTTTTTCAAAAGCAGTATACTGATGGTTTCCAGACAAATAAAGGAGATGTATAGAAATTATTAGGCTGACTTCACATGATTGTATTTCAAGGTTGTTACAGAAAGTCTTCTCTGGAAATCGTGGTCAGTACAAGGACTGAGAAATGTGAATGTGTGACACTGACCTTAGTATTAATACGAATCATAGACCAATCAAAGCGAGGTGTAAGTGTTCTGTAAGAAGACAACAGATTATATAACAGCAGTATACTGGCAGTTTTCATCTAATATCGGGAAATATATTGAACAGAAGATACTTACAGTATGTAACCATGTGTCTATGGAATAAGTAGTCGTGATAGACCCATTGTTTTTCACAACAGGATATTATCTACCAAGAGGCATGTCAACGATATCATGCTGATGGTTTCCATGTATTATTTTAACAGCAGTATACTGATGGTTTATATATAATATTAGATTTATTGAACAGTCCATAGAAAGTACTTTTAGAGGCTATTTAAGCTATAACCCAGTCACAAAAGGGCACAATTATGCCCTTAAACAGGACTTGTCAAAAGAGTCCAGTTTTGTTCTTATTTTATTTTCTCCTTCCTTGAATAATCTACTATACGGTTCCAGAAATACAGACCTTTTTTATTTAGTACCAATTTTTATGGTCTTTAGAAGGGGGCGTAGTTCCCTGGATCCTCTATGGCGTGTCTTTAGGCTGATTTGCAGGATTATGCTATGACCCAGACCACCTTGTATAGACCGAAAAAATGAGTATAATATAAAAAGTGCTATAAATCTGAAACCGTTATGCCTCTTTTGCCAGAAAAGGCATATAGAAATTTGCGCTTTTTTTGCGGATTTTGTGCGTTTTTTGTGTGGATTTAGTGCGGATTTGTTGCCAATTGGCATGCGTTTTTACCCCTGCGGATTTCATTAATTCAATGAGTGAAAATGCATCTGGATCCGCAAAAAGAATTGACATGCTGCGGAAAATAAACCGCTGTGGATTCCGTGCAGAATTTTCTGCAGCATGTGCCCAGCAATTTTTTTTTTTCTCATTGAATACTATTGTTTGGTCGCACACTTGCGGATCTGCAGCGATTCTGTGCTGAAAATCCGCTGCGGATCCGCAACAAATCCATAACGTGAGCCCATACCCTTAAGCTGATGGGCACTAGTCCAGCAGACCTAGCTGAGAGCATAAGCTGATATGAAGAGCTACAGAAATTACATATGTGCGAACATAAACTTATTATCTGCAGCTCTCTCCGCCACGCTGGAAGCATTATTATATTATTACAAGCGATTAGTAAGGGAGAGAAATCTTTCTGGAAAGGAATAAAGCCAAAATCTTAGCTGTTCATTGCTTTTAGTGGAAATTATATCTGGCTTCTTCCATGCAACAAATATTTCAGTTATTTCTGTTTTGCTCAGAGATTGACTACATCTCCCCTTTGCTTTTCTCATAAGCCTTTGTTAACTGGAGGCAAAGATTATTTCTGTGTGCAGTTCAAAGAGAGGAATAATGCTCCATGGCTCACCACGGGGAACTTCTACACCGTACGCAGACATCGTCTATATTTGTATTTGGAATTAGTCTCTTTACACCTTCGTTACTTTATAATTACCTGGGACTGAGGGGAGAAGAAAAATGGAAAAAAAAATGAGTTCTCCGGCACAAGACTCGAAACTCAAGAAAGATGTATTTCTAATGAGATGAGATTTGGGCATAATGTGGCACAGGATGCTGACCCATTCAAGGTATACGTAGTTATTAGAGATGAGCAAATAAATTTGAATTCTACTCAAATTTTATAAATTTTGGCAAAAACATTTTGGCAAATACGGATTTTTAATCATTTGCTTCTGTGCAGATTCAGCAAAATTTCCACCAATTGAGTAAAGGGCCATCGAGAAGATAAAACAATAATTCTTCTACCCACCTTACCCCTCGTCTCTCTGGCCCCTCTGCTCTTCACTGAGCATAATAAATCTAATATATTAAAAGCAAAAATAATACATAAACTCATGTTACCACTTATACCTCTTCATCCCTTCTGCTCCTCATCATTTCCCCCTCGGTGCATCTTCTGACCCTGCTGCTTACACTGAAATCCCTCTGATGAGGCCAGGGAGGGTTCTACGCAAGTCTAACCACCCCAGGTCTCATCAGAACCTGAAGTCCCAGCTATTACAGAGGCCCGGGATCCACTGCAGAATTCACCTGTTCAACTATGGGCCAGTCTGAATCAAACATAGGGGAGAGGGGGCCACATGATCAGAGCAACCTTTGGGACACTACAAGGCCTAGACTAATTACTGTATATCCAATCAATTCATAGGCCCTAATTAGTCCTTTGACCCCTATCCAAAACGCCCTGCTTCCCATAACAACTTCCATTACCAAGTAATTATACTCTATCTAACAAATTACAAGATGGAAGACAAGGGATAAAATCCAAGAGGTCCCAATTATTGTAATGTATGGTGCACAGATATTGCAAATGGCAGTTCTACTCTTAGCAAAGTTTAAATTGGCTCCTCCGGAGAAGCTGATTAGGTACCGGTTCCAGCATATGGCAGTGTAAGTAACCTTGAAAGCACTCACTTGCAGAAAAATATGCAGTATGTCACATTTATAGGTGGTGCTCACATTAGAATTCCAAATCAAGCATTCAAGAAAAACAAATAAAAGCTTCACTCACCAGTAGAGTTGAGCGATACCGTCCGATACTTCAAAGTATCGGATCGGAATGGATCGGCCGATCTTTAAAAAAAGTATCGGTATCGCCGATTCCGATACCGGAAGTCCCATTCAAGTCTATGGGACTTCCGGTATCGGAATAAGAAAAACCCTGTTTTTGCCTTGTACAGCCTCTCTGGGGTCTGTACGGGCCTTTCGGGGGGTCTGTGCAGGCTCCGGTGGTCTGTGCCGGCCTGCCGGGGGGCTGTGCCGGCCTGCCGGTGGTCTGTGCAGGCTCCGGTGGGCTGTGCCGGCCTGCCGGGGGGCTGTGCCGGCCTGCCGGTGGTCTGTGCAGGCTCCGGGGGGCTGTGCCGGCCTGCCGGGGGGCTGTGCCGGCCTGCCGGTGGTCTGTGCAGGCTTCGGGGGTCTGTGCAGGCATCGTCCGATGGGACTACAAGTCCCATCGGGCGATGCCTGCTACCATGACAGTGATTGACACATTAGCCAATGATGGGACAGTAGTAGTCCCATCATCCGGCTAATGTGTTAAATGTAAAAAAAAAAAAAAAAATACTACATACATACTACATGCATGCTACATACATACTACATGCTACATACATACTACATGCTACATACATACTACATATATACTACATGCATGCTACATACATACTACATGCTACATACATACTACATGCTACATACATACTACATATATACTACATACATACTACATACATGCTACATACATACTGCATGCTACATACATACTACATACATACTGCATGCTACATACATACTACATACATACTACATGCATGCTACATACATACTGCATGCTACATACATACTACATACATACTACATACATACTACATGCATGCTATATGCATGCTACATACATGCTACATGCATGCTACATACATACTACATGCTACATACATACCACATACATAGTACATACATACTACATACATACTACATGCATGCTACATACATACTACATACATACTACATACATACTACATGCATGCTACATACATACTACATGCATGCTACATGCATGCTACATACATACTACATGCTACATACATACCACATACATACTACATACATACTACATGCTACATACATACTACATATATACTACATGCATGCTACATACATACTGCATGCTACATGCATGCTACATACATACTACATACATACCACATATATACTACATACATACAATACATTCATACAATACATACATAGACATACAGTACATATAACATAGAGTAACATACTTACCAATACTTGTCACATTGTTCCCCGAAGCCATTGTCTTTTCCGGAATAAATATTAACATAACAAACCACAAAAATACTCACCCACGATCCGAAGCAGTCCACGAGTGTGTCCCACGACGATCTTGGGTAGAGAACTGCAGCATCAGATGATGCTGCCGTTCTCTACGGGCTGCAGGAATCCAATGACGGAAGGTAGGTATCCTTCCGCACTGTATTCCTCCGCCACTTAAAAAAAAAAAAGTCCCTAGTCTCACTTTATGCCATTGCTGCGTGGGAAATTCCCACACAGCAATGGCATAAAGTGAGACTAGGGACTTTTTTTTTTTTAAGTGGCGGAGGAATACAGTGCGGAAGGATACCTACCTTCCGTCATTGGATTCCTGCAGCCCGTAGAGAACGGCAGCATCATCTGATGCTGCAGTTCTCTACCCAAGATCGTCGTGGGACACACTCGTGGACTGCTTCGGATCGTGGGTGAGTATTTTTGTGGTTTGTTATGTTAATATTTATTCCGGAAAAGACAATGGCTTCGGGGAACAATGTGACAAGTATTGGTAAGTATGTTACTCTATGTTATATGTACTGTATGTCTATGTATGTATTGTATGAATGTATTGTATGTATGTAGTATATATGTGGTATGTATGTAGCATGTAATATGTATGTAGTATGTATGTAGCATGCATGTAGCATGCAGTATGTATGTAGCATGCATGTAGTATATATGTAGTATGTATGTAGCATGCATGTAGTATATATGTAGTATGTATGTAGCATGTAGCATGTATGTAGTATGTATGTAGTATGTATGTGGTATGTATGTAGCATGTAGTATGTATGTAGTATGTTTGTAGCATGCATGTAGTATGTATGTAGCATGCATGTAGTATGTATGTAGCATGCATGTAGTATGTATGTAGTATGTATGTAGTATGTATGTAGCATGCATGTAGTATGTATGTAGTATGTATGTAGTATGTATGTAGCATGTAGCATGTATGTAGTATGTATGTGGTATGTATGTAGCATGTAGTATGTATGTAGTATGTATGTGGTATGTATGTAGCATGTAGTATGTATGCAGCATGCATGTAGCATGCATGTAGTATGTATGTAGCATGCATGTAGTATATATGTAGTATGTATGTAGCATGTAGTATGTATGTAGTATGTATGTAGTATGTATGTGGTATGTATGTAGCATGTAGTATGTATGTAGTATGTATGTAGCATGCATGTAGTATGTATGTATGTAGTATGTATGTAGCATGCATGTAGTATGTATGTAGTATGTATGTAGTATGTATGTAGTATGTATGTAGCATGCAGTATGTATGTAGCATGTATGTAGCATGTATGTAGTATGTATGTAGTATATATGTAGTATGTATGTAGCATGTAGTATGTATGTAGCATGCATGTAGTATATATGTAGTATGTATGTAGCATGTAGTATGTATGTAGTATATATGTAGTATGTATGTAGCATGTAGTATGTATGTAGCATGCATGTAGTATATATGTAGTATGTATGTAGCATGTAGTATGTATGTAGCATGCATGTAGTATATATGTAGTATGTATGTAGCATGTAGTATGTATGTAGCATGCATGTAGTATATATGTAGTATGTATGTAGCATGTAGTATGTATGTAGCATGCATGTAGTATATATGTAGTATGTATGTAGCATGTAGTATGTATGTAGTATGTATGTAGTATTTTTTTTTTTTTTTAACATTTAACACATTAGCCGGATGATGGGACTACTACTGTCCCATCATTGGCTAATGTGTCAATCACTGTCATGGTAGCAGGCATCGCCAGATGGGACTTGTAGTCCCATCGGACGATGCTTGCACAGCCCCCCGGACATCAGCACAGCCCCCCGGCAGGCCGGCACAGCCCCCCGGCAGGCCGGTACAGACCCCCACAGGGTGCACAGACCACCGGCAGGCCGGCACAGCCCCCCGGCAGGCCGGTACAGACCCCCACAGGGTGCACAGACCACCGGCAGGCCGGCACAGCCCCCCGGCAGGCCGGTACCGACCCCGGGCAGTCCACACAGCCCCCCGGCAGGCCGGCAGAGACCCCCGGAAGGCCCGAAATGACGGCGCATCATGATGCGCACACACCGCGCATCATGATGACGTCAGGCCGTCAATCAACTTTGAACTTCCGATTCCGATGCCGAATTCCGATATTGAAAAAATATCGGAAGTCGGTATCGGAATTCCGATACAGCAAGTATCGGCCGATACCCGATACTTGCGGTATCGGAATGCTCAACACTACTCACCAGGTATGCGATTCAAAAAGTCCTTTATTTCCAATTCATTGGAACAGAGACTAGCAGAGAGGAGGGCAGTGAGTGTGCAGGGGTGGAACAGAGGCGATGGCTGTTTCGCCCAGCTGCGCTTTAATGGGTTGAACACAAATTGGATCCTCCCTTCATGGGCTACCTCACATGAATACAAATGTCATCAAGATGAGCAGTTAGAGGGAAATCAGCAATGGAACCCAATATCTTCTTGTCGTATAATGCTGCCTATTGGTAATTTTTTTTTTCTCTAGCAGGCTGTAGTTACCAAACTTGTGTAGTGCTACAATTTTTTATATATACATATACAAGGTGGGCCATTTATATGGATACACCTATATAAAATGGGAATGGTTGGTGATATCAACTTCCTGTTTTTGGCACATTAGTATAATAATAATAATAATAATAATAATAAATTTTATTTCTACAGCGCCGACATATTCCGCAGCACTTTACATTTCAGAGGGGATTTGTACAGACAATAGACATTACAGCATAACAATAATCACATAGATTATAACAAATACCAAAAGGAATGGGGGCCCTCCTCGCAAGCTTACAGTCTATGAGGAAAGAGGTAGACACGAAAGGTGGGTGGTAACAGTTGCCCTGATTGTTTGGACCAGCCATAATGTTAAAGGGGTTGTCCGGGCTTTTCACATAATCTCAGTGCATATCTGGGCTGCAGAATTGTGACAATAAGTAATTTACTTTACGTCACCAGCTGGCACTGTTTTCTAGATATTCTCAACAGAACGTCCAAAGGGGGGGTGTTATGGCATTGAAATGAGAACTGGTCGTTTCCTCCTACTAAAAACATGCCATCTGTAGCAACAACCCCACCCTCCATAGAAACAGGCCCTCCCTGTCCACATAAAGAAGCCCTCCTCACACAGTAACAAATCCTCCCCCGCCGCTCCATTCCCCCCCTCCACGCCGGTCCAGCCTCACCTGGTCTTCACTTTGCCAGTGAAAGCTGCAGCCGGGAGTGAGCAGGTCATGTGACAGGTGGGCTGAAGTGACGTGCACAGAGCCTGTCACATGACCCGCTCCTTCCCTGCTGCAGCTTTTTATTTTGCAAAAAATGTATACCAAGCCACTCCACCACGTCACGGTAACCCTTCACGGAGCAGTCCTATCTAATGTATTTAAAACCTGATCATGTGAACAATGCCTACATGAGCAGGATTCAGAAAGGTGCTGCACGGTATGGGCACACTGGGCAAAAAATGTATCAACTAAATACCCTGTGTTTGCTACCATCTTTTACCAGCACTTGCTGCTTACTGTTACATATATTTTACAACAGAGTATTCATGCACGTTTGTCATACTGTGTGTTTTTTCTGTGTCTTAGTCTTTGGGTGGTGTGAACAGTTTCTTACTGACCTGTTCATTTTTGTGCGTGCCTCATGTGTTTTTAATCCATTAATTTCTTGCTTATGCAAGCTTTGGGAGATCCTGCCTCTTTCTTGTGGGACATTCACATAAAGAGCCATTTTGCCCAGTGTCCCATACCATGCAGCGCCTTTCTGAGTCCTGATCATGTAGGTATTGTTCATATGATCAGGTTTTAAATACATTAGATAGGACTGCTCCGTGAAGGGTTACCATGACATGGTGGAGTGGCTTGGTATACATTTTTTGCAAAAGACGTATCAACTAAATACCCTGTGTTTGTTATCATCTTTTGCCAGCACTTGCTGCTTACTGTTACATATATTTTACAACAGAGTATTCATGCACGTTTGTCATACTGTGTGTTTTTTCTGTGTCTTAGTCTTTGGGTGGTGTGAACAGTTTCTTACTGACCTGTTCATCTTTGTGCATGTGTCAAGTGTTTTTCATCTCTCAATATAGAGTAGTACATACTCTAATGTCTTAGGTGTGGAAAAAATGCTGTAAAGTAAGAATGCTTTAAAAATAAAAGTGTTAAAAGCTTAATTTATATCAATTAACAAAATTTCAAGTGAAAGAACAAAAGAGAATAAAAGAAACTCAACACTTGATGTGACCACCCTTTGCTTTCATCAGTTCTAGATACACTTGCACACAGTTTTGGTTGAAATTCGGCAGGGTGGTCATTCCAAACATCATGGAGAGCTAATCAAAGATCTTCTGTGGAAGCTGCTTGTGCAAATTAATCTATGTCTTCATGTAATCCTGGATAGATTCAATGATATTGAGAGCAGATCTGTGTTGGGGTCATATGATTACTTCCAGGAAATTGGCAGCTATACAGTAGGAAGGACATTTACATTAGCAACTATAGACAGGCTATGACTCATTGATTTCTAAATATTGATTGCCAACACATAGTATAGACAGTTCATTGTACAAGAAGGAGAGGAAGTGAGTTGTGACCATCACCTATTATGAATGGTGAATTTTGAGTTATCTAATCTATATACTGTAGGTGTCACCTTTCATTATAATCTTCTCTGTTATGATAATGTGACAGCTGAAAAGTCTTTTGTAAAAAAAAATAGGAAGTTAGAATCTTATATGAGGTCTTGTGGTCAGTGTAAAAAATGCAAGATTTCTGAATTTTATCCATAGATTAATATGAATGAAAATAAAAAAATAAATTATGCAAAAAAGTTAAGAATAATGCCTAGGTTTACATGTATTTTAAATAAGAAAAATAACAGTTCAAAAACTATTATTCTTAGTAGTTTATGATCAAACAGGCAATATTTGCAGAACACAGACTCAAACTGACAGTGTCACTGTCAGAGGTAACATCATTTTGCAGTGACTGATATGAATAATGTGCCATATATTCCTTGATGCTCTTCACTTTCTTCCCACAGAGTCTATGAAGGCCAACTGTGACCTACGATTCCAAGTACTTCTCACTGAACAGCCTGTGATAGTGGTGTTGGTCCTTCTGCTGCTGGTAGCAGCTCCCATATTGTTGTCAATGGTATGGAGTTTTCTTCTTTTACAATACCCTGTCCATGTGCATTGACAGTACCACTTTTTCTTTTACCATAAATTTTGTCCCACAAAATACTGACATTTTGACAATCTTTTCAATCCCAATTATTCAACCATTGACAAAAATAGTAGGTAGCTACTTGTAAAGAAAGCCATATGAGGCAGCAGGCTGCAGTATAGGTGGGTTCTGCACATTGCTCAAATTTGATTAGTAAAACAGCTATACAAAAATAGACTTGCACAGTTAAATATTTATATATTTTTTTTACTTTTTTTCTGTTTGAAAGAACTTCAAGCCACCAAATTGAATTTTAAGAACTGCTTGGATGTACACAACCAAAAAGGTAGAAGCTGCAACGAAGCGCTATATTGGTGTGAAACAGATGTAAAATGTGACAAAAAACAGATGTGAAATGAATATATATGTTGCATCATATACACTTTGTGAGGTATGCAATTGCAGTGAAATTTCTGAATTTCAAGGAATTTTCTTTTGAATTTTTTTAAAACAATTATTTTCCACTACATAAAAGGGATTGCACAAAAAATGAAAAAACTAAGTACAGTTGCTTGTGACAAGCAAGCGCACTGTCTCTGACACTGATTTAAGATTTGTTTTCTGTAAAAAATATTGCACTGCCTTGCTGATACTTTCTGGTGCATTATGAATATAAAAAAGAAAAGTACTGTCTGATTTTTAAACAGATGGTGCACAGACAGCTCACTGACCAATGTTATTTAATAGGGCTGTTCAGATACCTTGGATGAGACTCACCCATTCAAGTCTATGGGTGAGTAAAACAAAAATTGGATCCCATACCGCATACCAATTTTTTTAATGTAGATGTCTGAAAACAGATCACTCGTGGACTTCATATTGATTTCATATGGATATCACATGGATGTAAAACATCGTCACACAAATGAAAATCATCTGAGTTTTCTGGATGAAACTTGGATGATTTTTCATACCCTTCTTTGCAGCCGGCCTCAATCATAGATTTCTACACCAATCTTCTGCACTGTCTGGAGTATTTGTCCTATTACTATTGCTGAGTTATGAGCTCTAACATCCTCACACTTTTCTAAATCAGTATAAAGTGACTGCTGCAGTCCCTGCCTCAACTTTTATACAGCCTATGATAGTCCCCAATTTCCTGGGCTATACAATGTGTTGTTATAGCTGCAAGGCAATATTGAGAAGCATGCATGGTGACACCTGAGGTCATATGAGTCTTCTGTGGCTAATTTAATCTTCTGCAAAGTATAATAAGGCTGCAAATTGAATTGCAAATTGTTTGAATTTGCCATGACCTGCGAAATTTAGAAAACTACTACTTGAATACGATTTGTACTGAAACAATTTGCTCATCTCTAATGTCAACCCTTGAACTTCTAAACTAGGGCCATCACATTCATTGTCACATATCTTGGTCTAAAACCATCATTTTTGCGTAGATGGTGAAATGCTTTTTTATTCTTATTCACTTTGCATAATAATGTGGTGAGTTTTCAAATACCATGAACAGCCGTCAGATCAAGAGATGAGCTGACAGCTAAATCCAACAGTAATGCTGTAAAATTACAGCTAAAAGAGGAGAAATTGTGATATAATGGCCCCGATGTCACATTGTCAGCGGTATTAGATGTATGGAGCACGTGTCAGCTCTCGCAGAAGCTTTGCTCCCAAATTATTTATTGACATGTGACTGTGATTTAGTCACTTTTACTAGAAGAGAACAGTATTATGGTATTCTCCAGGACTGATCTGCTGTTCCAAAACTACATCCTAACAAAGAAACCTTTACAAAAAGTTGACTCACAGGCAGCAATCAAAACTTAGGGTCCCGTTACCTTTAGCGATGCACCAGTGATCCCGACCTCGATACGACCTGGTCAGGATCGCTGGTGCATCGCTAAATGGTCGCTAGTGAGCTGCCAAACAGGCAGATCTCACCAGCGATGCAGCAGCGATAAGCGGTCCGTCGGCGGTCGCTGTTACCTTTCACACAGCAGCGATGATGACGACTTCCGCCTGCGTCCATGCGTCCTGCATCGCCAACGACGTCGCTCGTGGGCGCCAAACACAGTGATGCGCGCAGGCCAGCAGGACGCCAATGATCAGAAAATGGCCTGGGGCATTCGAGCACTATCAGCGATATCCAGCAGGGGGACCGGTTGCAGGTACGTGTCACACATAGTGAGATCGCTAGCAATATCGCGGTTGCGTCACGAAATTGGTGACGCTTTAGTGATATCACTAGCGATCTCACTATGTGTGAAAGGCCCTTTAGTCCAACTTTCTGATGAACACCAAACCTGTTTACAGCTATCAGTAGTTGGACAGATGGAGGTCAACATGTCCTAGACATTTATCGAAGAAATAGTCTTCCACATGATGATTTCTAGGATATAAACTTTTCCTCAAAGTGGAGAGGACTTTCCAGATGATATATCCACTCCATCTTATTGGTTGCCTATGAAACAACCCAAAAATGACTCCTTTAAATCTGCTTGCTTGCACACTCCTGAAAAAAATGTAGATTTCACAGATTTTCCTACAAAATGTACAAGTTCCCAAATTTTCCAGAATGAGTTCCACTAATATATTTTTTTAAAGATTAAAATGGCAAAGATGTTAAAAATGTGGTTGTCATAGAAATGCCATGGTTTCATAGTCACTGAAAGGTAACATAATATACGTCTTTGGCCCTGAACCTTCTTAGGTGTCCAGTGGGTGGGACATTAACCGGATTGCATAGTGGTTGTTATTTTACCACCAAATTCGGCATTGATTCTTCAATCCTTGTAATGTATTAAATGCAAGTGGCACTTCTAGAAAAAGGGACTGCATACCTCATAAGCAGCAAGGCCAGACACGCCGGGGCTGAATTGAAAGTATAAAGCATTGCTAAGGTTAATCAAACCCACTAAACCTAAAAAAAAAGCTTAAAAAAAATAAAAAGTATATATATAAAGAAATCCCCCCCCCCGTGCTGAACGGCTAAAATACATTTTTTTTTTTATATATTCTTTATTTAGAAAATTTCAATAATATAACAGGAAAGGAAAATTCCATTTTCCAGAAATAGTAAATGGTGATGAAAATGTGAGCAAGCAAGGGAAGGAAAGTGCATAACCCATGGTTATGAAGCTTTTTGTAATGGGTATAGGGGTGGGATTATGTAAACATACACTTGCAGAGGGGGGCATATTTTGGTATTTCTTTCAGGGCACTATCTATCACCTTTATGAATGCGCCTTTACCTGGATGAAACCTTGGAACGATAGAAGGATAAATCAACAACACCGTCTTTCAAAATAGTTGTTTGAAGATGCACCACTAAGCACTAGGGGGTAGCACTTTGGAGCCCCTTCCATTGTTGACATTTTACCCTTATAAATTGTATTTGTCTCTAGAAGCTGCTATTGTTTCTATTCACCTGTTGACATAAAGGGACCCTTAAAATGTTGGTAATTCATAGTTCTCGTGTATGAATCCATTTCTGCTGAATTTGCTCTTGAAAATTTTCATTATGTAAAAGCAGAATTGAGAAGAATGGAAATAAAAGCATAAAACCTAAACCAAATAAAGGGAAATAGAAAGGTTACAATATCTCTGCCGCCTCTGAAGCAAACCACAGGGGCTGTCTGCCATTCTTTCCTCCTGTAATACAGGAAAGCAATATTACACATCAGCACCGGGCCTAACATGAATAATTCACGCTGGCCGGGAACATCTGCTCATATTATTGCTTTCTCCTAAATCTGAAGGGCGGAGAACAGCAAAGAAGAACTCCAGACACCGAGGGAAAAAAAGATGAATGGCCAATTCCAGCTCCCCGCTCCACAACATCTGCAGCCGGCGCATTTAGTATGGTGATGCAATTCAGGAGCCTCCAGTCAACAACCTAACAAATTGCTTCTTGGGGAAATAACACAAGAAATGTCAGAGAATGGTGGGCAGGTCACGGAGGATGTCTGCAGCGACTACAAAAAGTTATTCATTCCTATAGGAAAGTCTGCAAGATGTCCATAGAAGGTCATAGCAACTTAGATTGTGAGCCCTCCAAACCGGCAGGTACTATTATTAAGGGCTTGTATAGATGACCATATTTTCAGTCCAAGTGCAAATTGGCAAAACATTGGATTTCTCAGAATCTTTCCAAGGTAAAAAAAAATGCATGATTTGCATACGATATTCGGATTGCAATCGGCCATATAGGTCAACAGAACCGTGAAAAAAATCATATCACAATTGGATGAGATCCCCTCTTTCCTTATGTACCCGTGTGCGGCTGCACAGGTTGCACCACCCCTGGTGACCGCCACACATCTGCACAGGTTATGCGAGGTACAGCAACTCAGCTACATGCAGTTCAAAAGAAATGAGCTGCAATATCCGACCCAACTAATGGACAGGAGTTGTACTGTGGTCACACACTTTTCACTAATGCCTACCACCTCAACACACTAACCTAAATATTCCTGTGTGGCTCATTTCAAAATTTTTACCATGACCAGGTTCCTCGCATCATGTTCTCACATGCTTTTTGCAGTTAATAGCCCTCTGTGTCTGTACTGTTACATATTTAGACTGTTAACTGGTTGATGCAGCATCACAGGAACACGCGATTCTTACATTATGGCTGGTCCGAATAATGAAAGAAATTGTTGCCACCCACCTATCCTGTCTTCCTTTTTTCCTCATAGATTGTAAGCTTGCGAGCAGGGCCCTCATTCCTCTTGGTATCTGTTATGATCTATGTGATTATTGGTATGCTGTAATGTCTATTGTCTGTACAAGTCCCCTCTATAATGTAAAGTGCTGCAGAATATGTTGGCGCTATAGAAATAAAATTATTATTATTATATTATTATTTCAAAAAAAGGCCAAAGTCTTAAAACAACCAAAAATAATGTTTTAATTGCCTCTCCCAGCTTCCCACAACAGAGTTTTGCATCCTTTAAAAAACACTTTTTCTTTCTAAAGATGATCCTTAAATGGAGCCTGTCTGGATGATTGTGCTTATCATAGTACAGAGGTATAGGTCGTAGTGCTGTTATAAAATACTGCTTGTCATGTACTTATTCAGTGTGCCAGTGCTGAGAAATCAAGCTTTGAAGCAAAATGGAACTTAACCTGGAAGAGCACTAGGGGCATGGCGGTGCAATCCAAGTGCATCATCACACCCCCAATGCACCAGGAGGATAATTTATATCTGGCTTCAAAGCTTAATTTCTCACCAATGACATCAGATTAATTCAAAACAAGTAGCATTTTTTAATACAGTACTACGGCCTATACAACCATAGTATAATTGGTAAAATCATCCAGACAGACTCCATTTAAGGGTGAATTTTTGGAATAAAAAGCATATTTTGTGGCATTTTTCTCGTCATTTTTTTACCGCTTTTTCATAATAATTTAGATGTGCTTTTGTGGGATTTATTCTGCTATTTTCCTGTGTTTTTTTTAATCCAGTAGTAAGATGTTTGCTATCAAAGAAAAATATTAAACAAATTAAAGTGTTTTTTTCTTATATTTTTACTTACTGTTGCGCATTTTTTGACTTTGTTATTCAAAACAAAAGATGCTCCAGATGTGCCGTTTTGTCATGTGCTTTCCTATATGCCTGAATCTGACTTTCATGTACATGTTTCATCGGTGTTTTTCACTTATTAAACATGGGGCCATTTTGATCTATTAGATATGAGTGGCAGGCAATCCCTGTATGTATAGCGACTGTGTAACAGCCTCGAGACATGCAGGTGCGGGGTCTTGGACATATTTTTCAAGCACGCCGATGTTACTCGGTTACCCTCCGAGCATGCTTGGAGAACACTTGATCAGAGCACGTTTGCTCATCACTATAGTCTATGTGACCGTTCACATGTTAATGTGAGACCAGGAAGCTCAGATAATGCAGTGCACTGGGCATGGGTCGTATCTTTTTTGCTGTCACATTGGTGGTGATGACTGTCCCTGATGCCTGGCGCTCCAGTGCAGTGAAATGAGGCACATATCTGTGGATGTGCGGGGGGGGGATAACACTGGCATTGTACTGTTTCCTCATCCCTAAGATGTTTGATGGCGTAACCAGTGGTGTTAACATAGCGATGGAAGACAGGAGTCAGGAGGCAGTTTAAAAGTAAAACTGATGAACTTTTTTAGTAGCCAAAAATGTTCACAGCCATAGATGGTATAACATTTCCAGGTGACAAGGTTCCAAAGACAAGAACATAACGATGCATGCAGGGAAACGGCAAATTTGGGGTGTGATAAGCAGCTAGTGCAGTCAGAGCCTATCCTGCTGTTCAGACTGAGGCAATGGAGTTTTTCTCCAGCCAACCGGGTTGCCATTCCCCAGCATACCCCAAAATCCCTGCTCCCGGTAATCTATCATGGTGGTGTCGGATTCCTGTATTCCCACATTCCGTATGGGGGACAAACCTAAAGGTCCATACTCCTCATGCGTCCACAGTGTACTTTTTCTTTTAGGCTAAGGGGCTGTGCAGACTGGGGAATTCCATCTACCTCTTGGGTGCTAGTCCTCAGGATATCCTACAGGTTTCTTTGGGTCAATTCGTCACCATATGGCCCACTTGGAATTGAGGAAATAATTCCCTCACAAGCTATCTGACTGTCCTTTTGCTGATCTCCAACTATACTTTGACTAGACTCTCAGACTCCGAATAAAAACTATGCTTGCTGCTGTTTTAGTGCACCAACCCTACCCACCAAGCTATTATTCTAGCAACTGGCTCAGTGAGGAGTTCAAATTATTTACTACCGGAACTGACAAGGTATAGTTTGGAAAAATGAGGGGGTGGACCATCCTGTTCATCAGGTAAACAACACCAAAGCTCACACAATGAAGTGGGCTGTCCACCCCCGAAATTCGTCTTCGTTGCACCTTAATAAAGGCGTTTATAAGCTTCAGGTGTTATATGGGATATAGCCACCATACAAGCTTTCCACATTTATGGGACAAAAGAAAAACATGTAAAAAGCCATAAATTAAAAGAAAAAAAATTATAAAACACAAAATAATCATTTTTTTTTTCTTAATGATAAAAAAATGCAGGGCACTAAACTATAAATGTTATTGACCACCAATAACTTCTAGTTTGGTCCAATTTCAATTGGTCTGACATCACCTCATTTGTAGACAGGCTAGTTCACTCTTGATGCAGATATTTTAATGTTCTTAGTAGGTGTCTTAACGGCTGAATGTTCTTTTTTAATGAGGGTGAATTCTGGGGATTATTTCTTGTGTATGCAGAAACCTTCAGCCATAAGAAGGTTGGAGAGATAATCACTTTTCTATGGCTTCGACGTAGTCATGATTGAGTGGGTGATGTGAGTTCATTACTGAAGCCAAAAGGAAATGAGCTAGAAATGAGCAAAGGTTCAATTCATTGTTCTACATAATGATGGTGTGATCTGGTGTGTGGGGTATAGTTCTATCTATGTTCATATTTTTACTGATTTTAGGAGTGTTCTCTTGTTCTTCTGTATCATCCTGTGTATTCCCGCTAATGTGATGGCACAACATTTAATGTTAATTAGCCAGATGTCTATAGACTGTTGTCATATGAGTTTTAAAAGTTTACTCTTGATATTTTTGAATAGGTCCTGTTTTTCTCTTATATCAGCTACAAGGTAGTGTCTGCTATCTTTGAAAGACAGGGATGCAAGATCATTGAACCTTCGATCTCTGATAATAATATGTTGATTGACCATCGTGGTTCCCTGTGACTTGTTGACCTGCAGAGCCGTGGACAAACTATGCATGTTGATTTAATGCTCAATGTGTGATGATCCCCTGCCATCTCTCCCTTGACCTGCGGAGGATGTCCTGAAACGCCAATGTGGGTATAAAGAGGATTTTTCTCTCCTTCTGAGGAGAGAGACAAATAAGATAGATCCTGTGTGGGATGCTGAGGGTGCGGCAAGCGCTCCATAGAAACTTGGAGAAACCTGGATTGCCCTGGAAATACTGCTAGAGGAGCCTATACGAAGATGTATCTGGAGGCAGACATGTCGATCTCTAAGCGGAGGATTGTGACTTTCATCTCCCAAGCCATTTATCTCATTGCTGGAGTGTATCTATGTTACTGGACTATTTTATCCTCTGTGTGATGAATTACTTTATGGACCTTTTGGTTTGCATGTAACAAAGGTTCTTGGGACTGTGCACTTATCTCTCACTCTGTTGATTGTCTGATACCAGAGAAGGACATACATATTTTCAAAAGTTGTCTGGTTATGAAATGAGTCATTTCTTAATGATTTTGACCTCCTAAATTGAAATCTGACAATGAAATTATTTAGTTGGCTCTTGCTTCTATGATATAAAAGAGTTTTCCTTTTATTGCCACATACAGCTCTGGCAAAAATTAAGAGACCACTTTCAAATGTTCAGTTTGTCTGATTTTTCTCTTTATAGGTATATTTTTGAGTAAAATGTAAATTGTTCTT
Organism: Dendrobates tinctorius; assembly: GCF_039654945.1. Taxonomy (NCBI): domain Eukaryota; kingdom Metazoa; phylum Chordata; class Amphibia; order Anura; family Dendrobatidae; genus Dendrobates; species Dendrobates tinctorius. The sequence goes on from NW_027361733.1 coordinate 16,744,083, forward strand.
TTAGTCTATAAACTTCTGACAACATGTCATTGAATTTCCAAGCAATAAATTTTGTATTTTTTCTGACAAAGAAAAATGGTCAAAATTTTAAAAAAACAGTGCTTTCAGACCTCAAATAATGCAAGGAAAACAAGTTCATAATCATTTAGAAACAACAATACTTTTAACTCAGGAAGAGTTCTGAAATCAATATTTTGTGGAATAATCATGATTTTTAAAAACAGCTTTCATGCATCTTGGCATGCTTTCACACTGCTTCTTGGGCAAAAATGTAAGCAGTTCTTCTTTGTTTGATGGTTTGTGACTATCCATCATCCTATTGATTATATTCCAAAGGTTTTCAATGGGGCTCAGGTCTGGAGAATGGGCTGTCCATGACATGGTTTTGATGTGGTGGTCTCTTAATTTTTTTCAGAGCTGTATAATTAAAATATAAAAAGTTTCAGTACTTAGAAATGTTGAAGATGGAGGGAGTGTGATTCCAGAGCTCCAGTGACTCCAGATTTACATTGGCTCATATCGGCATTCAGCGGCTTCCTCGACCGCCGTGCAGTGCACCGCCGGCTTCCTTAGGCCTGTTTCACACTTCCGTTTTTGTGTCCGCCAAACGGATCCGTTTCCGTTTTTTGACGGAAACTGATGCAGACGGATCCGTTTTTAAAAAAACGGATCCGTTTTTTTGACGGATCCGCGGTAACCACTAATGTAAGTCTATGGGACAAAAAAAACGGATCCTGCAAAAAAATGGCGGATCCGTTTTTTTACGGAAACCAACGGATTTTGACGGATTTGAAAAAACGGAAGTGTGAAACAGGCCTAACACCCCTGGGCACATGATGACCCGTGGTAGAACACAGAGAAAGGCTTCTCCTTCATGCCTGCCTGACTTCTTTCTGAGGACTCAGACTGCACATGCAGCAGGGAAAATGGCAGCAGCTTCCCCTCCCCCAGGATCATCTCATTGCTCCCACGGCTCCCAGGGCTCAGAGAGAGGTGAGACCTCAGCAGATACACATCACAGTAACTCTGCACCTATGACTAGGGGAGACATGAGGGATTTTCTGGCATCTATACGCACTTCTTTAAGGGAGGACATGCAGGACATGTTAAAGGAGATAAGAGAAGTTAACTCTTTAGGAGCACGTACAGACCACTTAGAAAACAAGATGTCTGAGTATGTTTCTGTTATCAACGCTCTTGTGGATGAGAATCAAGTCATGAAAGGTAGATTGGCAGGGGCATTTGATAAAATACACGATCTGGAGGACAGATCTAGAAGAAATAATCTTCGTATAAGAGGCATCCAGAGACTATAGGAGATAAAGATCTGGCAAGCTGTCCTGCCATCGCTCTCCCCAAGGGACCTGTTAGTTGACAGGGTCCACAGGACGCCCAAACCCAAGCACTTGGATTCGTCTCTCCCCAGGGACACTCTGGCAAGGATACACCTGTATACTACTAAAGAGACCTTTCTGAGACAAATAAGAAATCCTCCTGAGCTTCCTTCTGAGTTTCAGGCACTGCAAGTTTTCCCAGATCTGTCGGCTGTTACGCTGTCTAAGAGGCGGGAATATGCCCATGTCTGCAGAGCCTTGAGGGAGGTCTCCGTGAAATATCGGTGGGGTTTCAATCCTGTGAGGCTCTTCATCACTCTTGATGGAAGTACAGTCGTCTGTTCCTCTCCTAAGCAAGCGGAGAAGCTCACGAGCTGGAAGATCCTTTTTTCACCGAGACAAGCTGACACGGGTCGGAAGGTGGCTTCGGAGTGGTCTATAGCTTGACTGTACTGCATGGTATGAGTCTGGATAACTGGACTCTCCTGCTACGCTTCCTAGTGGGCCTTGGTTCGTGAACTTTTCACTTCCACCCCCTCGTAGATCCTTGATCTGCGGATCGTCTGAACTGTTCTGGATGTTTATAAGAGTGGCTCTCGCATATTTGACTATGTTTTGGTTTCTTATCTTTTTCTTTTTTACTTTTCCTTTCTTTTTTTGTCTGTTCTCTTTTTTATTTTCTTTTTGGCATCCTTTCGGGTCAATACTCTGGCCCGTCTGTAAGTATATCTGCTCCCATTTTTTCTTCCAGGTTTTTTCCTCCCAAATACCCAGGCATCTATGTGTTACAATGGACTCTCAGTGTATTTGTAGACGTGTTGGTTCTAACATGCTATATGTGACTATATTAAGTGTGCAGTTCCATTCTGCCGGCAGCACTGTGAACTTCTCGTATCAGTATTATGAGTATAAAAATCTTATCCTTGAATGTTAGGGGCCTAAATTCCCCTGGAAAACGCTCTATGATGTGGAGGGAGGTGGGGAGGTCACGGGCGGATGTTGTCTGCCTTCAAGAAACACATCTATTGGAAGCCGATAATTTCAGGCTTCGACACCCTCACTTTCCCCACAGGTTTTTTGCTAATGGTCAGACCAAAAAGGCTGGTGTGTGCATTATGGTGAAACGTACAATAGCATTTCAATTGTTATCACAATATGCTGACTCCGTAGGTAGATGCTTGACAGTCACTTGCCTGCTAAATGGAGAGGTGCACGCGTTGACAAATGTATATGCTCCCAATGAAGGCCAACACAAATTTTTGAGAACTACCTTTAATGATATCTCTTTAAAAGCGAAGGGTAGCAATATCATATGTGGTGATTTCAATCTCCCCATGAATGAGGACCTTGACTGCTCTTCAGGAAGGAAGAGAACTAGGAGGGGTTTGAACCTCCTATCCCATGAATTTCACCTGCATGATTTTTGGAGATACTCACACGCATCGGAAAGAGATTATACTTTTTATTCTCCTAGGCACTCCACATACTCCCGTATCGACTATTTCTTAATAGATAGTGCGACCCTAAGCAGGTGTCTAAATGCCACTATTGGCCTAATCGCCTGGTCTGACCACGCTCCTGTCTCTCTGACCCTTGCTCTTGCCCACCAGGCTGACCCTACGTTCAGGTGGCGTCTTCATGACTCATTGCTGCTGAGGGGGGAGGTGGTTGATAGGGTTTCCTCGGAGCTGGAGGGCTACTTTCAAATAAACGATAATGGGGAGGTCTCTGATGAGACCCTTTGGTCTGCTCACAAAGTGGTGGTTAGGGGGGTTCTCCTACAACAAGCTTCATATTTAAAGAAGAAAAGAGAAGCCAGTAGAGAGGCTCTGCTTTCCCGTTTACATTATTTAGATGCTATTAATAAGGCTGCACATACGCCCTCTGTCTCTGAGGAGATCTCCCAAATTAGATTTAAATTAAGGTAAAATTTCCTATAAAAATATGCATACAATATGAGGAAACTTAAAACTAACCTATATGCTACCGGGGACAGGGCGGGAGCGCTTCTAGCTCGCAGAGTTCGTAAACGGGAGGTCATGTCACGAATTGACCACATAATGGATGAGCAAGGTAGAGCCCTTAGGAACCCACGGGACATAGTGCAAGCCTTTGCTCAATATTACACTGCCCTCTATAATTTAAAAGATGATGCCTCCACCCCTCAACCTGACCAAACATCTATTGATGCATACTTAGATTCTGTTAATTTGCCATGTATTACCATTGACCAATTAAATTATTTAAACGCCCCCTTCGCGGCTGCAGGAATTCAGCAGGCGATTAAACAGACTAAACTTCATAAAGCCCCAGGCCCAGATGGCTTAATGAATGATTATTAGTGGACCTTTTCTCGGCAATTAACACCATATCTACAGCGTCTGTTCACACTCTGGAGAGACACTGGTACTGTGATGGCCCCTAATTTAGAGGCCACTATTTCCACTATACCAAAACCGGGGAAATCACTCACACATCCCGGAGATTTCAGACCCATTGCTTTGTTAAATTCAGATGTCAAACTGTTTACTAAAATCATAGCATCTAGACTGAAACTAATTACACCGACTATAGTGTCACCAGATCAGGTGGGTTTCGCTGCAGGACGGGAGACGAAGGATGGCATACGACGTATGTTGAATTTGATTAAAATATCTGAGCTGTCTGGCCAACCCAGTGCATTCCTGTCACTTGATGCTGAAAAAGCTTTTGACAGGGTGCACTGGGGATATTTAACATAGTAACATAGTAACATAGTAATTAAGGTTATTAAGGTTGAAGGGAGACTTTAAGTCCATCTAGTTCAACTCATCCTATCCTAACTTGCCCTAACATGTTGATCCAGAGGATGGCAAAAAAAAACCATGTGGCAAACAGTAAGCTTCACATTGGGGAAAAAAATTCCTTCCCGACTCCACATACGGCAATCAGACTAGCTCCCTGGATCAACGCAACACTAAGGAAACTAGTGTATATACCCTGTAATATTATACTTTTCAAGAAAGGCATCCAGTCCCTTCTTAAATTTTAGTAGGGAATCACTCATTACAACATCATATGGCAGAGAGTTCCATAGTCTCTCTGCTCTTACAGTAAAGAATCCGCGTCTGTTAGTATGCTAAAACCTTCTTTCCTCCAGATGTAGAGGATGCCCCCTTGTCCCAGTCACAGGTCTAAGAGTAAAAAGATCATTAGAAAGCTCTTGGTATTGTCCCCTCATATATTTATACATTGTAATAAGATCACCCCTAAGCCTTCGATTCTCCAAACTAAATAACCCCAAGTGTAATAGCCTGTCTTGGTATTGCAGACCCCCCAGTTCCCTAATAACCTTGGTCGCTCTTCTCTGCACCTGCTCCAGTTCAGCTATGTCTTTCTTATACACCGGAGACCAGAAGTGTACACAGTATTCTAAGTGTGGTCGCACTAGTGACTTATATAGAGGTAAAATTATGTTCTCCTCCTGAGCATCTATGCCTCTTTTAATGCATCCCATTATTTTATTTGCCTTTGCAGCAGCTGCCTGACACTGGCCACTAAATGTGAGTTTGTCGTCCACCCATACACCCAGGTCTTTTTCAGTGACAGTTTTGCCCAGTGTTTTACAATTAAGCACATAATTATACATCTTGTTTGTTCTACCCAAGTGCATGACCTTACATTTATCCCCATTAAAGCTCATTTGCCATTTATCAGCCCAAGCTTCTAGTTTACATAAATCCTCCTGTAATATAAAATTGTCCTCCTCTGAATTGATTACCCTGCAGAGTTTAGTGTCATCTGCAAATATTGAAATTCTACTCTTTATGCCCCTTACAAGGTCATTAATAAATATGTTAAAAAGAAGCGGGCCCAAAACTGACCCCTGTGGTACCCCACTGCTAACCGTGACCCAGTCCGAGTGTGCTCCATTAATAACCACCCTTTGTTTCCTATCCCTGAGGCAGCTCTTAACCCACCTACACATATTTTCCCCTATCCCCATTGTTCTCATTTTATGTATCAACCTTTTGTGTGGCACCGTATCAAAAGCTTTTGAAAAGTCCATATACACCACGTCCACTGAATTCCCTTGGTCCAGTCCGGAACTTACCTCTTCATAAAAGCTTATCAGATTAGTCTGACAGGAACGGTCCCTTGTAAACCCATGATGATATTGGGTCATAAGTTTATTCTTCTCCAGATACTCCAGTATAGTATCTCTTAGAAAACCCTCCAGGATTTTACCCACAGTTGAGGTTAAACTCACTGGCCTATAATTTCCAAGTTCAGTTTTTGTCCCCTTTTTGAATATTGGCACCACATTTGCTATACGCCAGTCCTGTGGTACAGACCCTGTTATTATGGAATCTTTAAAGATTAAAAATAATGGTCTATCTATGACTGTGCTTAATTCCTGCAGTACTCGGGGGTGTATCCCATCTGGGCCCGGGGATTTGTCAATTTTAGTGATTTTTAAACGCCGCCGTACTTCCTGCTGGGTTAAGCAGGTGACATTTAATGGAGAATTTTTATCCCTGATCATGTTATCCGTCATGGGAGTTTCTTGTGTAAACACTGTTGAAAAAAAGTCATTTAGCATATTGGCTTTTTCCTCATTCTCGTCCACCATTTCACCCAGACTATTTTTAAGGGGGCCAACATTATCATTTTTTAGCTTCTTACTATTTATGTAGTTAAAGAATATTTTGGGATTATTTTTACTTTCTCTGGCAATGAGTCTCTCTGTCTCAATCTTTGCTGTCTTGATTTGCTTTTTACAGAATTTATTTAATTTTCTGTTTTTATTTAATGCCTCATCACTACCCACTTGCTTTAATTCTCTAAATGCTTTATTTTTATCTCTTATTGCACCCCTTACAGCACTATTTAGCCATAGTGGTTTCCTCCTATTTCTCACATGTTTATTCCCATATGGTATATATTGTGCACAGGTCCTATTCAGAATGTTAATAAATGTCTCCCATTTTCTTTGTGTATTTTTATGTCTCAGGATATCGTCCTAGTTAATTGCACCAAGATCATCTCTCATCCATTGGAAATTTGCTTTCCTGAAGTTTAGTGTCCTTGTAACCCCTCTACTACACATCTTATTAAAGGATACATGAAAACTTATTAATTTGTGATCACTATTACCCAAGTGACCCCCAACCCTTACATTTGATATGCGGTCTGGCCTGTTGGTTAATATTAGGTCTAGCAGTGCCCCCCCTCTTGTTGGGTCCTGAACCAGTTGTGAAAGGTAATTGTCTCTCATAGTTGTCAGAAACCTATTACCTTTGCTGGAACTGCAGGTTTCGGTTCCCCAATGTATTTCAGGGTAGTTGAAGTCCCCCATAATAATGACTTCTCCTTGAGTCGCAGCTTCATCTATTTGCTTTATGAGGATATTCTCTGTTGCTTCCATTATTTTTGGAGACTTATAACAAACCCCTATCAGTAATTTATTATTTTTCCCCCCTCCCCTTATCTCTACCCACAGGGGCTCTACATTTTCATTAGATTCATATATATTATCACGAAGGATGGGTTTTAAGGATGATTTTACATATAAACACACGCCTCCCCCTCGTAAGAGCAGTCCTCAAGAAATTTGGACTGTCGGGCCCTATATTATCTTCAAATAGAAAATTATTATGCTACCGCCAAGTCTACCCGATATATTTTGGAGGCTGAAGCTATTAAAACTACTAAATATTCCCCACTTTTGCCAACTATGAAAGCTGCGCTACATCATTGGAGGACAGTGGTCCCATCTCTTATTAAACTATCACGCCACTCCATATCGTTAAAGGCCCTTGAGATGCATATTCCATACCTTAATCTTCAGTCATGGGTTGCTGCCGGAATTGTGAGTCTGGGAGACCTAGTGGGGAGTGGTGGGTTAATCCCGTTTGACCAACTGGCTGCTGAGTTTCCGGCCATCCGGAGGTGTTTTTACCAATACCTACAAATACGTCATATGTTGCATAATTCACCGGACTCGGTTTTTTTCAATTCACAACTAAATAACACAGTTAACGGTTATTTTCTGCTGCCTGATTCTGGCTCGAGAGGTATCTCATTATTATAAAGAGCCCTGAATGACCCGCCGGATAATACAAAACTGCCCTATATGATCAAGTGGGAGCGGGATCTGGGTTTTCTCTCCGAACCTGTTGACTGGGAGGAAGGATTGTGTGAAGTTTTACGGGTCTCTTCATGTGTGAACCATCTGGAGCAGTTGAAAAAGACGCACCTGAGATGGTACCAGTTCCCAGTCCGAATGGCACATTTTGGAGCTGGTGGGTCTGGTGAATGCTGGAGGGGGTGTGGGATGAGGGGTACTCTTGAGCATACTTGGTGGTCCTGTCCGGTGCTCCAGCCTTGGTGGAGGGGTGTTGATTTAGTGATCTCACAAGTCTTGGGTATCCAGATGACTCTGACCCCAAGCCAGGCCATTTTACACATTGGCCTGAACGAAATTCCTCATATTCTTAGAGGTACGCTGTCACATATTTTGATAGCTGCTAGAGTGTTGACAGCGGCTAGATGGAAAGATCCCACCCCCCCAGTGGTTTCAGGACTAATTGATAGAATTAACACTCACTGCCAGCTTGAACTAGCACTAGCTCACTCGATGACCGCCATAATAAAAAGACAGAACATTTGGCACCCCTGGATACATAGTAGACACTCCACGGTTGCCCCGCTCCAGCCTGCGTATATAATTAAGATGCCGGATATTAGATATTGGATGTTGTTTGTTTTCTTTCTTGGAATATATTACTGTACTGCAGAACACTGAGACTTATTTTGTGTACTTGCTGTTACACATAGTTCTATCGATGCCACTAATGCCTGTTCCTCTCCTCACCCCTTCCCCCCCCTTCCTTTCCTGTTTTTCATTTGTCAGTCCCCACTTTCTGCTCCTTATTTTCTCCTCTCGTTCCCCTAGTTTCATATATATGGTGGTTGTAACTATGGCTGTCATTGTTTTGACTTGTTTTCTTGTTCAACCTCAATAAAAATAATTGAGAAAAAAAAAAAAAAAGAAATGTTATTATTTTTGCAAATATAAAGAATATTTTGTTATGCCAATTTTCTGATATTTCTTTAGAGGAAACTTAGCAACAATTCAAATAAAATATCTCTAAACACTATTGTGAATTATAAAGAGTTACAAAAATTGGAGTACAAAGCTTGGTCTTCATTCTATCACGCACGGACAAGGGTAAGTCAGGCAGACGACACAGCATATAAATTTGACGCAATGGAAAAAGGAGAAGGCTCTAACGGTAGAGAGCGAGGGATGAGACACCTCCTGACACCAACCTGTGCCTTTCCCTAAGCTCCCCTAATTTCCTATGCGGGTCCTTCCCACCGCCACTGTCGCGTGCCTAGTCCCTCATTTTAATTTCAATGTACCCTGGCTAGTGCTCTGACCAGCAAGGACGCTAGAATCCCACTGAAGATGGTAACACACAGGGGAAGAGACAAACAAAGGACAGATAAAAAAGAAAGAAATACTCAGCTACAGCTTTGCTCCTAAGCTTCACAGCAGCAGAGAAAACAGAATCTAAACTCCTACAGCAGAAACACCACCGACGTAGAAGAGTTCCACACCCCTAGCTGGTCTACATAGAAGAACTCTATAAGCAAGGATCAGCCTATGGGTCATGTGACTATTTGAAGGAAGGTGGGAGTGGTTACCAACCAACATAAACTGACCAGCCTAGAAGAACTGCCAGCAAGAGACAAACATTAACTCTGGCTAGACCAAACGTAAAAAACAACATTTAAATTTCAGTGAACCCAGAGCTGCCATAAATCCCTTAATGATTTGTGACACATTTACTGACAGCTCTTTTTTGCTTGTCTCTTGTACTCCTGCATGGGATCATCTCTTACAATTGTCCAATAGTAATCTACAAGCATTGATGGATTCTATTTTCCTTGATATCTTTTCTCCATAATCACAATATAATGGTGAAATATCTCACCGTGCTTGTCGTTCACAGTTCTGCAATTTGATAATTTGATGGAAAAGAGTCTAGATGGAAATATAAGAAATTAATCTTTAAGCACATGTTAAAGCCAAGATCCTAAGGCCTCTTTCACACATCAGGTTTTCGCCGTCAGGCGCGATCCGGCGCTTTTGACAGAAACCGGATCCGGCGAAATGCAATGCCGGATCCGGTTTCCCCCCCATTGACTTGCATTTGCGCCGGATCGCGCCGGATGGCCATGCGTTTCATCCGGTTTTCGCCGGATCCGGCAATGTGTCGCGATCCGGCGTCTGGAAAAAACGTCTACTGTAACGTTTTTTGTCTCCGGCGAAAAAGCCGGACACGCCGGATCCGGCGCGTCCGGCTTTTTCACACAATGAAAGCCTATGAGCGCCGCAATGCGCCGGATCCGGCAAAAGCCGGATCCGGCGGCCGGATCCGTTTTTTTGGTCTGAGCATGCTCAGTAGCTCTGCCCACAGGAGATATATAAAAGCAAGACAATGGGACCCTCAGCCACACCCAACATGCCACCCAAGCCAAGAACCAGGAGCAGGAGAAGGCAGCAGACATCTGCAGCAGCAGCACCATCAGCACCACCCCAAATGGAGCAGCAAATGGAACATGCTGAGGAGGGGAGTCCAGCAGCAGATGAGAGACGGTAATTATCAAATCCCCCATTCCTCCAAACTAGGGCCATGGAATATCAAGATATTCATTGGCCCTTTGTTTCTCTTTATTCAACAGCCGCCAAAGAGATGCAGCAGCAGCAGCAGCAGCAGAAATGGCATCACTGGCAGCAGCAACAGCAGCAGCAATACCCATAGCCATGGAGTCTGGCCATCAACAGGACAGCACATCTTCTTCTGGGAGCCCTCCCTCGCATCGTCAGCGTTTGACGGTAAGTTTTTATTTCCAAAATCCATCATCTCTGTAATATATGTCTATTCATTGACTTTTATTTCAAAACAGGAATCACAAGATGAAGAGGAGCTCCCAGAAGAAGAAGGAAGGGGTGGACAGACACCTGGAGTGGGCTCACAATTGGTAAGTTTTTTGCATCAAACGCAGAAACACAACATCACACTACACACAACACATAGAAAACAATGTTCTGCAGACCACACACAGCAAACAAATGCCTACATCCAAAGACATAACATTTTTTGTTTTCTTCTCTAGTCTTCCCAATCTGGTGCTCGGCCAAGAGGTCCTCGCAGTGCCTCCCAGGGTCGTCGGCGACAGCAACGCGGCGGTCACCAGCGTGTAAGTATAAATATTTTTGCTTTGTTTTTTTGCACTTTTTATTTCATTTCTTTTGTGGAGGCTAATTATGTTATTTTTGTCTTTTTCTTTAACAGCCTTCACAGCGTGCTCCCGACTCTGACGGTGAGGATGGAGGACTCGATGTGGACCACCTCATCGATCTCGTCAGAGAAAGGGAGCCGCTCTGGAATATGGCTGACCGCCGCCACGCTGACCTGATCATTACCCGACGACTCTGGGAGGAAATCTGTTCTCTCCTTGTGGGCCGCTGGGAGGACCTCGAAGCTCGGGCCCAGATTAAAGAGCGTAAGTATATACAGTACCGGTTGCTTGATGTAAACCAGTGTTTCCCGAACTCCAGTCCTCGTGGTCCCCACGGATCATGTGTTCAGGATTTCTATTTACTATGGAAATCCTGAAAACATGACCCCTGGGGACCATGAGGACTGGAGTTTGTGAAACACTGATGTTGTATACTAACCACTCCTTTCTCGTTTCAGGGAACAGAATTGTGAATCGGTGGCGGTCTGTGAGGGATCGTTTCAAGAAGGAGTTCAATAAAGAGATGCGGGCCCCGAGTGGATCTGGAGGACGCAGGAGCAAGTACAAGTACGCACAAGCCCTGTCGTTCCTCCGGGAAACAATGCTCACCAGAAGGTAAATATTACACACCACATGTGAAAAAAATGTTAGATGTAACTTTTTTTTTTCAGCCATGGCCATACCATGTCAGTATTTTAATTGTTTTTTTTTCTCTTTATTACACAGCACGGTGAGCAGCACTCGGGAGCCTGCACGATTGGACCCTTCTGAGGCAATCCCTGAGGAGACCGGCACCGAGGGACACTTCGACCGCCCCGGTACATCTGCACCTTCCCAGCCTTCCCACACATTCGACCCATCTGTCCCATCCACCAGCACAGGAGCATCGTGGCCGCCTACATTACATGAAGCTGCTGGTGAGGAGATCGCTTTCCCTTTACCCCACCCTTCTGCCCCTGCCACCTCTAGTACACCTGCGGGTACTGGGCGGCAGCGGCAGAGGGGTCAGGAAAAGAATTATGCGCAAGAGTTCTTGCATCTGAATGCATCTTTCCAGAACTGTCTCAAAGTCTTGTCAGAGCAAATCTCCGCAGGCTTTCAGCAGATCAACTCCAGCATTCTGGAGGTGAAGACACTTCTGCAAACCATGCATTCAGAAGCAAGATCTTCGCCAAACCACACCTTTTTCAGGTCTGTTGTGGAGCGCATGGCAACACTATCTCCTACCCAGCAGATGCATGTAATGCATTCGTGCCACGGTGCTCTACAGCAGGTTACCTCCCAACCTCCACCTCCCACCACTGTAGTTCCTCCACCTGCACCCCCTCCAGCCACTTTCCATCCTCCCCCTCCTATTACATCTGCACCCCCTCCAGCCACTTTCCATCCTCCCCCTCCTATTACATCTGCACCCCCTCCAGCCACTTTCCATCCTCCCCCTCCTATTACATACCAGCAACCTCACCAGTACCAGCAACCTCCCCAGTACCAGACATCTCCCCACTTCCAGCAACCTGCCCCGTACCAAACTCCTTCCCCGTACCAAACTCCTTCCCCGTACCAAACTCCTTCCCCATACAACTTTCCATCAACATCATCTGCTCCTACAGTCCCTGCCCAACCCTCCACTCCACCGCCCACCACCTCTTCTGCCTCCCACATGTCCACCCATTCTGTAGCTTTTTCCACACCTTCACCTCTAACTGTTCCTTCCCCACCACGATCCCAGTCCTCTCTCCACACACCCAGTGTCGAAGTGTCCCGCAGCCCCTCCAGCAGTATTTCCACCCCACAGTACACAGATTTGTAATGTGTGTTTTTTGTAATAAAAATGCCCATTGGGTTTAAAACCTTTATTAAAAAAGTTTTTTGCACTTTAAAAACATTTTACAAAAAAAAAAAAATTTAAATAAAAGTTAAATTATCGTTTCACAATGGTTGTCTGTCATTTCTTTCTGCGGCGAACTATGTTTTAAAAAAAGGTTAAATACAGGGTATTTCAAAGGTAAAAAGGTATTCAAAACCAGGTATATAACTGTGGGTAAATTTTAGCTTTTTGCCACAGTTGTGTTCCTGGTTGTGTTTGAAGCAAAGTATTTCACCTAAAAAGTTGTGTTTATTGTTGGTGATTTCCTACCAATGTACACAATGTACACATGCAGGGGTGGCATTTATGCACATGTAATCTAAGTACATGTATCAAAGTACTTCTGGCAGTTATAACATGGATGAATGTGACACGCATCTCTATTCTCTTCATACAGGTAACCAGCTTTTCCAATCTCTGCTCTGAATCCACTCCTGTGTCTCCATTCAATGTCAGCAAGCAGTTAATCCTGAATGCTATCTATGTGTTTTCAACTCTGCAAACTTATATCTGGTAACCAGCTTTTCCAATCTCTGCTCTGAATCCACTCCTGTGTCTCCATTCAATGTCAGCAAGCAGTTAATCCTGAATGCTATCTATGTGTTTTCAACTCTGCAAACTTATATCTGGTATATAGTTTTTTTCAACTTACTCTGCTTGTCCCCTTATGTTGTGAGGTCAAGAAACTTTTCAAAGTGCTTTATGATCCATGTAGTGCTGGACATGTGTTTATTTGACCACAACATTTTATTGGGTCCTGGTGTCTCAATTTAGTGTGATTGATTAACGAGAAGAGAGAGCAAAAAAAAAAACAAAAACTTAGCCTTAATCTCCTATATATTCGGACATAGCTAGGGGGAGCATTTATGCAGGGGTGGCATTTATGCACATGTAATCGAAGTACATGTATCAAAGTACTTCTGGCAGTTATAACATGGCAGTTAGACAGGGCAGGAGACAGGTAAGACATTTATATACATCTACTCCCGGTACAATTGGAGTACAACAAATATATACCATATGCATTTGTGTAATTTATATCCTGGCCGCTGCATTCACACACATCCACCGCCCTGGCATTAATTCTCCACACTCCATCCATATTGGCTCCTCACTCCTTTCCTCTCCTATGTATAGCACTCACGCTCTTTTCACATTGTTAAATTGCACAGATCCAGGCAGTCCCACCATTCAACACCAGAGACGCTCTCACAAATCACTTAACCATCTGCTCACTCTTTCGATCCTCCTTCTCCTAGTTGCAGGAGCCATTGTTCCCAACCCTGGTCCCCCATGTTATAGAAAGTCAAACCCCCCCACTGCTACACTCAGAAACCCCTCTAATCTTATTAATATTCCCTGCATGCCATCTATCTCTCTTAATTGTGCACTTTGGAATTCTCGCTCAGTGTGTAACAAACTCTCCTTCATTCATGACTTCTTCCTTTCTAATTCTCTTAACCTCCTGGCTCTTACTGAAACCTGGATCCAGCAGTCAGATACTACCGCTGCTGCTGCTCTTTCATATGGGGGGCTACACTTCTCTCATACCCCAAGATCAGACAATAGAGCTGGTGGAGGCGTTGGTCTGCTCCTATCACCAAAATGTACCTTTCAGGTTATCCCTCAAGTACCCTCACTTGTCTTCCCTTCTTTTGAGGTCCATGCCGTCAGACTCTACACCCCCTTCTCCATGCAAGTGGCGGTGGTGTATCGTCCTCCCGGCCCCTCCCATCAGTTCCTGGATCATTTTGCCACTTGGCTTCCACATTTTCTCTCCTGTGACATCCCTACCCTCATCATGGGAGATTTCAACATCCCCATTGCTCTTCCCCTCTCCCCATCTGCTACTCACCTTTTATCTCTAACCTCCTCATTTGGCCTTTCGCAGCTCACTAATTCTCCAACGCATGAAGACGGAAACTCCCTTGACTTGGTCTTCTCTCGGCTTTGTGCAGTGGATGATTTTGCAAACTCACCTCTCCCGCTCTCTGACCACAATCTTCTTTCATTCTCTATAAAGAACTGCCAGGCTGCTCAGGTCACCCCCACTGTCCAGACTTATAGAAACATACAGGCCATTAACACCCAGAAACTTATGAAGAACTTGCAGTCTTCATTGGCCCCTATCTCCTCCCTCTCTTGTCCTGATTCTGCATTGAAGCATTACAATGAAACACTTCAAACTGCCCTGGATGAATTTGCACCCCCTATAAATAGAACACCACAACACAGACGGCGACAACCCTGGCACACGGTGCAAACACGTTTCCTGCAGCGGTGCTCCAGGTGCGCCGAACGTCTGTGGAGAAAATCCAATCTACACTAAGATTTCATCCATTTTAAGTTTATGCTTAGAACATACAACACTGCCCTTCACCTCTCCAAACAAACCTATTTCAACACCCTCATCACCTCACTGTCCAATAACCCGAAACGTCTCTTTGACACTTTTCATTCTCTACTCAATCCAAGAGTACAGGCCCCAACCACGGAGCTCCGAGCTGACGATCTGGCCAATTACTTCAAAGAAAAAATTGACCAGATCCGACAGGAAATTATCTCCAAATCCCCTCATACCATGCACCGTCCTCCCTCCCCCACTGCATCTAACTCACTCTCTGATTTTGAACCAGTCACAGAAGAAGAAGTAAGCAGGCTCCTTGCATCTTCTCGCCCAACTACTTGCACCAGTGACCCATTTCCGTCACATCTCCTCCAGTCCCTTTCCCCTGCTGTCACCCCTCACCTAACTAAAATATTTAACCTCTCTCTCTCTACTGGTATTTTTCCCTCCTCATTTAAGCATGCCATCATACATCCACTACTTAAAAAACCATCCCTCGACCAAAACTGTGCCGCTAACTATAGACCTGTCTCTAATCTTCCCTTCATCTCTAAACTCCTGGAACGCCTGGTCCACTCCCGTCTTATCCGCTATCTCTCAGAAAATTCTCTTCTCGACCCTCTCCAATCCGGTTTCCGCTCTTTACACTCCACTGAAACTGCCCTCACTAAAGTCTCTAATGATCTGCTAACAGCTAAATCAAATGTTCATTACTCCATGCTAATTCTCTTGGATCTCTCTGCAGCATTCGACACTGTGGATCATCAGCTCCTCCTCACTATGCTCCGTTCCTTTGGCCTCAAGGACACCGTTCTCTCCTGGTTCTCCTCCTATCTCTCTGACCGCTCCTTTACTGTTTCTTTTGCCGGTTCCTCCTCCTCTCACCTTCCCCTTACTGTTGGGGTTCCTCAAGGATCGGTTCTAGGCCCCCTCCTCTTCTCCTTGTACACTGCCCCTATTGGTCAAACAATCAGTAGATTTGGTTTCCAGTACCATCTCTATGCTGATGACACCCAATTATACGCTTCTTCTCCTGACATCACGCCAGCCTTTCTAGAAAACACTGGCGATTGTCTAAACGCTGTGTCTAATATCATGTCCTCACTATATCTGAAACTGAACCTGTCAAAGACTGAACTCCTGGTGCTTCCTCCAGCTACTAATGCACCTATACCCGACATTGCTATTTCTGTGTGTGGTTCCACTATTACTCCCCAGCAACATGCCCGCTGTCTTGGGGTCATACTTGATTCCGAGCTTTCCTTTGCCCCCCACATTCGATCACTGGCTCGCTCTTGTCATCTGCACCTCAAAAACATTTCTAGAATTCGACCTTTTCTTACTTTTGACTCTGCAAAAACTCTTACTGTTTCTCTTATTCATTCTCGTCTCGACTATTGTAACTCTCTTCTAATCGGTCTCCCTCTTACCAAACTCTCCCCTCTCCAATCTGTCTTGAATGCTGCAGCCAGGATCATATTCCTCACCAATCGTTACACCGATGCCTCTACCTTGTGCCAGTCATTACACTGGCTACCCATCCACTCCAGAATTCAGTATAAACTTATTACCCTCACCCACAAAGCCCTCCATGGCTCAGCACCACCCTACATCTCCTCCCTTGTTTCAGTATACCACCCTACCCGCGCCCTCCGTTCTGCTGATGACCTGAGGTTAGTATCCTCAATAGTCAGAACCTCCCACTCCCGTCTCCAAGACTTTACACGTGCCGCGCCAATTCTTTGGAATGCACTTCCCAGGTCAATACGATTAGTCCCCAATCCCCACAATTTTAAGCGTGTCCTGAAAACGCATTTATTCAGACTGGCCTATCGCCTCAACACATTAACCTAACCTATCCCTGTGTGGCAGAGCCAAAAGTTTTACCATAACCAGGTTCCCAGCATCATGTTCCCACATGCTTTATGCATCCATTAGCCGTCTGTGTCTGTACTGTTACACACTTAACATTATGGCTGGTCCATACAATCAGAGCAACTGTTACTACCCACCTTTCGTGTCTACCTCTTCCTCATAGACTGTAAGCTTGCGAGCAGGGCCCTCACTCCTCTTGTTATTTGTTATAATCTACTGTATGTGATTATTGTTATGCTGTAATGTCTATTGTCTGTACAAATCCCCTCTGAAATGTAAAGTGCTGCGGAATATGTCGGCGCTATAAAAATAAAATTTATTATTATTATTATTACAACTTTTGTTAAAAGGTGAAATACTTTGCATAAAACACAACCAGGTACACACCTGTGGCCTAAAGGTAAAAATAGTAAGACCATGACAAGATAGCCAACTTTGGTTGGCAAAGGTATATACTGTTGGTCCAGAAGGTACACAAGTTTAGGGCACAAATCTTTCACACTCTGTCATCCCAGTGTACTCTGCCTTGAGGTGACATAAAGTATAGTGGAAAATTGTCCCTGAAACCGTCACAGAACTTCTAGTGGTAATATTTCCAATGACAACATCCATCTTCGCCAGTAACTTGCTCTTCTCTCCAACCTGCACTATCTTCTCTACAACCTGTCAAAGAAGGGCTGTAGGAACATGCTATATCTAGTTTTCCAGTAGCCAATCCCGTTCGGAAGGCCACAAGGGTCAATTTTAAAAACCGGATCCGGCGTAATCCGTCGAAAAACGGATAGAAAAACGGATAGAAAAACGGATGAACCGGATGAGACGGATCCGGTTTTGTCTGTCAAGAACAAGACGGATCCGGCAGAAAACCGGATCCGGCACTTCAGGTTTTACAAAACATTTGCCGGATCCGGCATTCCGGCACGACGCCGGATCGCGCCTGACGCCGAAAACCTGATGTGTGAAAGTAGCCTAAGGGTATGTGCACACACTGTGGATTCTGCTGCAGATCGGCAGCGGATCTGGCCCTGCGGATCTGCAGCAGATTCTGCTGCGTTTACATTTCCATTCAAGTCTACCTATTTTCAAAAACGCAGTGCACATGCTGCGTTTTTTTCTGCGCGGATTTGCTGCGGGTTCAAATCCGCAGCATATCAATTCTTTCTGTGGATTCCATTGCGTTTTGACACCTGCTCCATTGTACAGTTGTCAAAACGCATGGGAAAACTGCAGGCAAATCCACAAGTGAAACAAAAGTAATTTTACCTGCGGATTACCTGCAAATCCACGCGGAAAAATCTGCAGCATTATCCGCAGCGTGTGCACATGCCCTTATATGTTTTGAGGAGACTTTCCACCAACTCTTCATAGTAATCTGCTCTTCAGTTTCCTAAAAAAATTGTTGCCACTAATGCCAATGCTACCCATGCAGCCTTTTCCTTGCCCTGCAACATTGGAGAAATGTCTCAACTCGAAGAAGCTTATGAATCTGAGGTCAATATAAACTCCTTAATTTATCTTTGCTTCACTCCACCTTGGAAATTTTTCAATGAGATACTTGAATGCTTTTACATTTTTATCTATTGCCTTCACAATGTTCTTCATTAAGCCCAACTTGATATGTATTGGTGGCAACGGAATTTTATGTGGGTCAACAAGTGCTGGATGCAGGACGTTTTTTCTCCATGACTGAAGTGAATGTCAGAGTGGCCAACTTCTTTTATTGTAGTGATATTCTCTTGCACGACTATTCCACTCATACAGAAAGCAGCAATACTTTGCGTATCCACCATGAAGATCAAGTAAGTGGGCAACCACCTTTAAGTAATCGCAGAGGGCCACAAATGTTGGTTACAGTTCAAGCATCTTAACTGCTGTTTCATGTTGTCATAGGTTTCTTTTATGTTGACTGCATAACAAACTGGAATTGAAGGTTGCTCATTGCCATTATGCAGCTAGACAGCCTGTAGGCTTGTTTTGGACGAATCAATGAAGAGCCTCTATACTTCTGGACTAAGACTTTTCTTCAGAGCTTCCATTAAACTATCTTTATCATGGTTGTGGAACAACAAAATCCAAACATTGCCCTCTAGGAGATTCCACTGCTGTAGCCTGGAACCTAAGAGCTCAGTATTACTCTTGGGCAGAACCCAAATCCAACAAGTTCATTCAGTTCACTTTGTATTATAAGGTGTGGTTTAGATGAGATTGCTGACAGAAAGTCTGGGTCTTGAGAGGAAGATGCATCATTACACCCTCTTCTTCTTCACTTGACTCGACTGAAAATGTTTCTGGTGCATTTCAACCAAGCAGTTTTTTCTGTATGTGGTACTGGGTTTGCAGATGGAGTGTTTTAATATTGTAAAATCTACTTCTTCCTTGAAACTGCTTTCTTAATGAGGGCACCATGCAGCAATAGCAATTGGTAGTGTGATCTCTAGATCATGGTACTGCGAACGTTTAATCTTTTTGACACAGAAGTGACTTCTCCGCATATGTAGAAAAACTATCAACTTTGTTAATGCTGAAGGAGGCATATCTGAACATGTCAATATGCTAAGATACTAAGCTAAGAAATCCTAAAACTGTATACCTGACACAGAGAGCACTTATAAAAGTAGGTGATGCAGCTGTTATTAGGATGATGTCATCAGAGCTGAGTTGGCGTTTTTTGATTGGTCACCTGAAGATGATAAAATACTGAAGGCTCAATGGGCTAAACAGATGATGTAATAGACTAGCTACTAACAATGCAATAATAAAGATGACATAATAAAAACATAATTTTTCCATAAGCCTGCATGAATGGTGCCATAAGTAACTACAACCTCCTCTGGATCTTGATCATTAGAGCCAATCAGCAAATTAAAGCATCATATTCGTTTTCAGCGCCACAAAATTAGCTCAACTGTTTTCGTCTCTGAACCAATTTTTCAATAGAACATTGTTACCTGCATGGGAAAGAGGAAAGCCTGTGAAACTGTATCTTTCTATCATTAAAATTACAAGGGAACCGTTCTTGAGAACTAAAAATAAGTGCACATGAGGCATTTTTACATACGCACAGCAGTGATAAAACAACTTGTACGTATTGAAACTTCCTTTCTCACTTCTTTTAACTGCTTCGGACTTTGAAAGCTAGGAAGACATGACAGGTCTATGCTTCTAATGGTTTCTGCTTGGAAGCTGCCACTATGCTATATATGAATTTAAAAAAAAAAATAGGTGGCAACACAAAAGATGTTCATGGAGACATCAGAAAGACTCCTGGCCTTTTTCCTGTAGTGTCTTCTGCTTCAAAATGGATGTGGGTACGCTGGTGTCTAATAGATGCAGTATGCATGTCGCTTTATGGCTAGGCCCAGACAAGTATTTTAGTCATCAAAAAAAATTGGATTAAATTATGCTAATCACACTCTGATCAGACTCTTATCAGAGTTTGACCATAGTGTGCTCCGATTCTCTCATATAAGGAGAAGATGGAGAAATAAAAATTCTCCATCTTTTCCATTCTGTCAGTCCTTGGAAATCAGACTGTACCCAGATGTCATCCAAGTGCACACTCATTGACTTGTATGGTGGAGTGCAATCCGAATATCGGAACTAACTCAAGCATACTGTGATTTTTTTTTCCCTTGGGAAAACTCTGTCCGAGGAAAAAGTTAGACATGTGCACAGTCCCATATACTAAAATTGGTCTAAGATCTATGCTTTCCCTCCCAAACATAAACACCTATTAGATTGTCACAAGGTAACCAGGCAATGGAACCTGAATTGCCAGACGAGATCTTAGTTCCAGTTGACCAATTTGAAGTCTCTGCCCCCTAGTTCTATTGAGGATAATGACGCGCCTGAGGGGCGGTGGGATACTCGGTAGTGAGCCCGTTAACTTCAATGGGAGATGTCACAGAGGCGGTGACCCGGTCCGTGGCCCCAGGCGGTCGTGTAAAAGGGGTAGAATTGGATGGGGATAAAGTTTATGTAGTGATTCGCGATGCCAGTTGGAGTGTTCGACTGTAGTATAGCCGACACTGCAGATGATCCTTGGGGGAGTAGATGGTGATGGCAGTGCAGATATTAAACCCTCTCCAACCAGGGCAGACCCCCAGAGATTGTGATGCAAGTAGAAGTCACAGAGTAATAAGGCAGGAGACAAGGAAAGTCACTTTATCATTTACTGTAGTTCAGGTGCAGTTCAGAGGAAATATTACAACTCTCACCAGGTTACCGTCTGCTCTGGAGAATGGGAGTTATCTTTCCCTGCTGTGATTCAGTGTAACTTCCTGCTATTCTAATCCCTTCTGGGACCAAGGCTTCCCAGAATCTAAAACTTCCGATATAGCCTCTACTCACTGTGTATTTTCTCCTTTGGCAACATGCAGCATGGATCCTGTGTGTGAGCAGCTCAAGTTCCCACTTGCACTATCCTTCACTGATCCTAGGTTGTTGCAGTTTTCCAGGGAGAATACACAATGCTGTTGGTTGTATAATCCCACACGGTCTCTCAGCTTACCGCCCTGCTCTGAAAGCATGGATGGTCTAGGGGCTGATACCCTGATGCTTCTTAGCTCTCACTCCTGGATCGAGCACATGTCTCATGGCTCCCAAGAGTGTTCTTCTCTTCCTTCTTCACACTGAGAACAACAAGTCGTAGTAGAAAAAGGCATATTAACTACTAAAATCTCACATTAGTCCATGTGGGCACAACTTCTTTAACATTTTTAATAACGTTACCTCAGGCAAAGTTCAATGTAAGTACAACTGAAAACTAACTTATTAATCTTAGAATATTTTACAAATCAATTCTATAGCAAGAAGGGGTTTGGCCCTGTGTGCTATGCTGTGATCTGTGAAAGATAGGAATACTAGACGACTTCTTACGACTCTTTGAACCTACCATGGGTATAAGTGGACATCCTCCAACATACCTGTTTCTCCAGCTAGTTGGACCAGATTATCTTACTCCTGGGGGTCGCCCATTTAAAGGACATTCTCTTTCAATATGATCAACCTTATGGCACCGTCTGCAGATGGGTCTCCAGAAAAGTCAAATTGGTCCGTTGTTCTCCTGCCGATGTGAGTCAGTCGTCGCTGATGTTGCAGCATCCTTTTTGGCCTTCGCCATGGGAGATCATCCGGGCTTGATGCTAGCTGGATCCTCTCTGTGGGGGAACAAGTCTGGAGAGTCTGAACAGTTTTACATAGAGCAGCCATATTTTTAGTCAGTTCCTGTACTTGCAATGGTAAATCTGCAGTAGAATCATCAATTGGAATCTGCACATGCTGTACTGCAGGCACATGGGGTGAGGATACTGCCCCCTGGTGGAATGTAACTGCTGGATGTTTAACTGGCTCAGTGCAGACATAGGTAGATTGTCTTAAGATATGGATGGATCTGTCCTTAAACTGAACAAAGTCCATGTCAGGGTTCTGCAATGACATCATGCGCAGTTGTGCCTTACTGGAATCAGATAAAAGACCCTCAATGAACTGCTCCTTCAGCATTTTGTTCTCATCTCTAACACTGTCTGGATCAATTTGTTTAATGGCTTGCAGTGCCTCCTGCAGGTTAAGAGCATAGTCTCTAACAGTGTCCTGTGATTTCTGTCTGCAGCTGAAAAATCGCATCTGTATTTCTGAAGCAGTACGGGTGTCAAAAGTATCCCTTAATTTAGCAAAAATGTCTTTTACAGTCTTTTTATCAGTCGCTGGCCAAGATTTAACTTATCTCTGAGCAGCGCCACTGAGCTGACTTGTAAGTATACTGACTTTCTGCTCCTCTGACAGGGTAAATTTCAAACATGCTGCACAGCTTCTCTTTGAAGTCACTTAAGGTGTGCGATCCACCAGTGTACTGTGGCAGCCATGTCGCACCTGGTATATAAGGCATGGTGAGAGGCAATATGGGAATTTCCCACACAGCAATGGCATAAAGTGAGACTAGGGACTTTTTTTTTTTTTTAAGTGGCGGAGGAATACAGTGCGGAAGGATACCTACCTTCCGTCATTGGATTCCTGCAGCCCGTAGAGAACGGCAGCATCAGCTGATGCTGCCGTTCTCTACCCAAGATCGTCGTGGGACACACTCGTGGACTGCTTCGGATCGTGGGTGAGTATTTTTGTGGTTTGTTATGTTAATATTTATTCCGGAAAAGACAATGGCTTCGGGGAACAATGTGACAAGTATTGGTAAGTATGTTACTCTATGTTATATGTACTGTATGTCTATGTATGTATTGTATGAATGTATTGTATGTATGTAGTATATATGTGGTATGTATGTAGCATGTAGTATGTATGTAGTATGTATGTAGCATGCATGTAGCATGCAGTATGTATGTAGCATGCATGTAGTATATATGTAGTATGTATGTAGCATGCATGTAGTATATATGTATGAATGTATGTAGCATGTAGTATGTATGTAGTATGTATGTGGTATGTATGTAGCATGTAGTATGTATGTAGTATGCATGTAGTATGTATGTAGTATGTATGTAGTATATATGTATGTAGCATGCATGTAGTATATATGTAGTATATATGTAGCATGTATGTAGTATGTATGTGGTATGTATGTAGCATGTAGTATGTATGTAGCATGCATGTAGTATGTATGTAGCATGTAGTATGTATGTAGTATATATGTAGTATGTATGTAGCATGTAGTATGTATGTAGCATGCATGTAGTATGTAGTATGTATGTAGCATGCATGTAGTATATATGTAGTATGTAGCATGTAGTATGTATGTAGCATGCATGTAGCATGTACTATGTATGTAGCATGCATGTAGTATATATGTGTTATGTATGTAGCATGTAGCATGCATGTAGCATGCATGTAGTATGTATGTAGTATATATGTGGTATGTATGTAGCATGTAGTATGTATGTAGCATGTAGTATGTATGTAGCATGCAGTATGTATGTAGCATGCAGTATGTATGTAGCATGCATGTAGTATATATGTAGTATGTATGTAGTATATATGTAGTATGTATGTTGCATGTAGTATTTATGTAGTATGAATGTAGCATGTATGTAGCATGTATGTAGTATGTAGTATGAATGTAGCATGTATGTAGTATGCATGTTGTATGTATGTAGCATGTAATTTTTTTTTTTTTTTTTTTTTACATTCAACATATTAGCCGGATGATAGGACTATTACTGTCCCATCATTGGCTAATGTGTCAATCACTGTCATGGTAGCAGGCATCGCCCGATGGGACTTGTAGTCCCATCGGACGATGCCTGCACAGACCCCCGAAGCCTGCACAGACCACCGGCAGGCCGGCACAGCCCCCCGGCAGGCCGGCACAGCCCCCCGGAGCCTGCACAGACCACCGGCAGGCCGGCACAGCCCCCCGGCAGGCCGGCACAGCCCACCGGCAGGCCGGCACAGCCCACCGGCAGGCCGGCACAGCCCACCGGAGCCTGCACAGACCCCAGAGAGGCTGTACAAGGGCAGGAAAGGGTTTTTCTTATTCCGATACCGGAAGTCCCATAGACTTGAATGGGACTTCCGGTATCGGAATCGGCGATACCGATACTTTTTTTAAAGATCGGCCGATACCATCCGATACGATACTTTGAAGTATCGGACGGTATCGCTCAACTCTAGTTGTAGGGCCTTTACCTAACCTCAGTGGCCAACTGTGGAATATTATGGAGCCAAATACTGTAACTGTGCAGTTATAAGGAGTGCAAACATAGCAATCACACATGGCCCTGGTGCCTGAAGGTGTCCCAAACATCTTTACCACAGAAGAAGATCCTATTATTACACTGAAAATAGCAGTTTTTTTTATAATAGGCATTGGCATCTCTATTGCCAAAGTATTTGTATTTATATGGGGAAAAACACACAAAAAAAATGGCATGTGAGAACGTCCGAATACTTGAAGAATGCTGTAACGAGGCGCCCGAGGATAGAGCGAGCTCCTGGCGGGGCCTCATTAGGTTCCATTCAGCAGTTCAATGACTGTGGAGACACAACTTTATAAGACATTTACCGTATGGCGACGACTGTTTTTGTCTCATCTGCCTTTTGTTGCCGGTTGTAAGGATATCAGCCGGAGAACGCTAATTGGAGCTCTCTGCTCCGTTTGTCAGATACCAGCGCTATCCTGTCATTATATTCCTCCAATCAATACAAGCACGTCTCAGCAGAAAGACATCGCTGTCTTCAGTTAACGGATGAAAAATAGCATCTGGGACGACGAGGTGCACGAGCTGTCATCTGCAGACACGGCCGCCTCTTATTTATACATTAAAGGTGAAGGGGGACAAATTACATTTGAAATCTGAGCGGCCAGTCAATAAAATCACTTTTATTCGCTGCTTGCTTGCTTTGTGCTGATAATACGCGTCCAGTCGATGACTTGCTGCTTCACTCCATCAATTAAACAGCTTGTTCAGCCTTCAGTCGAGATGAAATAGAATCCACATTTTTGAGATTTGATTCGTTAGATTTGTTTTAGCAAGGGGTTAAAGAAACTAATGTTGACCTTGCCCAGGCCCTCACACGTTCCTCTCCACCAGTTCACTAGCTCCTTTTGGTCCAGCCTTCCGTTTTCACAGTGCTCTTTGTCCATTATGCCTCGTCTGATATCATGTTTAGCCTGTGAGGACAAAGCAAACACAAAAGGGTTTTATCCCATATACAATATGTAAAATATTGCGATACTCTTCACCTAATATGGTTGTGTGACACACAATGCTAGTAAGATTTGACATGAAGATTTTCCAGCTGCTGGAGCTCCACGGGTTGGCAGATCCAACAGGATAATAAAGTAGTGATAGATGTGGATAACTTGTGCTGATGAGTGTGCGTTCACAAAAAAAATCCAATACGCAGTAATGGAAACATCAGTGCAGTGCATTGTTGATGTGTTTCGAGGTTCTGAAACTTCTTCAGGAGAACCACAGACAACTTCGAAATACATTGAGAATAAACCACACTGATATTTCTTTACTGCATATTGGATATTTTTCGTGAACACTCAGCCACCAGCACAGGTTATCCACATCTCCTTCTACTTTGTGCTATGTCATGACATCAGACTGTGTGAGGCCTAGTGAGTGCAGTAGGCACTGAAGAGCACAGTGAAGATGGAAGATTGCACTGGAAGGAGCTAGCGGCAAAGTAACATTGTGTAAAGCCTATCCAACACATGAAGAGTCAAAGAACAACATGTAGATGGAAGACCCCACCAAAGGATTCTATCTGCGTAGAGAACTAGGCAGACAGCCCCGCATTGGTACAGACAGGTCGAGGTGAGTATAATTTTTCTTTTTTTGTGTTTTAAAAGCCCAGATTTATTACGATCTGTGGTCTGAAGAAGATACCTTAAATTATACTTGATTCAGATTGAATAAATTCAAGAGTTCCTGGTTGAAATCGAGTGGAACCAAATTCGAATTTCGATAAATTTTTTCATCACCTTTTTCCACTTAATAAGCTTTAATTCTTGCATTAATAAATATTTAGCATATTTCTTATATGTCTTATTTATTCCACTATTTTCAGGACATGTCCATGTCTCAGGAGTACAGCACATGATCATGGAGGCTACTTATTGGTTGCACTAGTCAGGTGACATATCACTAAAGAAACATAGATTTGTGTGAGAAATAACTTTTATTGCTTTATTTTTTATCAATCTGCGAAGATCCCTTTATAGGGAACCTGTCATATAAAGTAACGCTATTAATCTGCAGATATGGGTTAATCTGCAGGTTATTAGTGTTATGACACTGTGTGGCTGCCACACTGACAGCCAGTACTGACTGTCAGCACATCCAGCATTAGAAGCTGGCTGTCAGTGGCGGGAACATGGTTACAGTCACTGCTCTTTATGCACAAAGTGGTGACTCAAGCTGTGCCGATGCCACCCCTGTGACTGAAAGAGCGGGCCTGCTGAGAAGATTACGGCTCATTTCCTCCTGGAAGTGGGGCTCTCAGAACGAGCACTGCACTGTGTCAGAATGCAATAAACCTGCAGATTTACTTATTTTACTCGCTTATATAGAGCCATCAATTCCACATCAGTTTACATATATTACAATTATTGTCTCCATTGGGGCTCACAATCTAAATTCCCTATCAGTATGTCTTTGGAATGTGGGAGGAAAGCGGAGAACCCAAAGGAAACCCACGGAAGCACAGGGAGAACATACAAACTCTTTGCAGATGTTGTCCTTGTTGAGGGTTGAACCCACGACCGCAAAGCGGTAGTGCTAACCACTGGTGACCACCGTGCTGCACAGATTAACCCCATATCTGCAGGTTAATAATGCTAATCTCAAATGACAAGTTTCCTTTAGGGATGTATTGGACCACACATGGCATCTCTGTCAACCAATTTTGGGTGGTGTGTCACTTTAAATGCTGCAAATCATTCTATTATGGCCATACATAGCCTTCTTTCTCCATATAAAGCGCCGTCTGTTAACAAAGCAGGAGAGCGATATTGCTGACAAAACATAATGGGCAACATATGAAGTTAATTAGCAGAGAACAGATTGCTTGGGGTCCATTAACGTAGGTGATTTGGGAAAATGCCAAACTTCACTAAACCGTGTATGGAGATTTGGGGGCTGTAGCAGTTTTAAAGAGAAAGTGGTCGATCAGTTAAGGTTACATGGTGTGAGGGTGTAGACAATCTATTGTTCTCTGTTATCAGCCATATTATAATAAGAAGAACTTTTTTTAAGTGAAATTCTACATCCCTGTAGGTTGCTACCTCTGTTTTTTCAGGAGATATTATAATTAAGACCATGTGCACGTGTCCACTATTGACGAGGCAGATGGATCACTTCGGTCTAATAGGAATCCTGTCTTTGTTGCCCATAGCAACCCATCACAGCAGTTTAAGAAATAAAAGTTGAGCTCTGGTTGCTATAGGAAGCAAAACAGATTTTATTTCTGACAGTCTTGATTAGGCCCTTAAATATTACTATTACTGGGAAAGAAGGGTGATAACTGAAGTGGGAACTATAATGGCAGCCAGCTTGTCACCTTACTTTCGCTGAGACAGATACAATTAAGTTTATATATGTGGCACATTATCGTAAAGGAATTCTACAAGGCTTAAAAGTGATGGCTTATCCTTAAGATGAAAATGGCCATGAACCATGAATTAGTGGGGGTCTGAGTCATGGCATCCACAACTGATCAGATATTTGGAGGGATCTTGGTGCCAGGGTAAGACATTCGGCCTCTATAACCTTTTAAAGGCATATACGTCATATGCCGGCACCCGGGCTCTGATGCAGACTTACAAGATGAGCCTCAATGTTTGCAGGTAGATGATGGCTGATCATCAACTGCTTCTAACAGCTCCGCCCACGGCTGTTAGCCTGTCAAATGCCACTATCAATATGTGACAGTTGCATGTACAGAGCTGTTCTATGTGCCCATCAGCACTCCCATGATGTGTTGGCAAGAAGCCGATGGGTTGCTATAATGGCAAGGAGTCTGCTGAAGACCCCAGTGGCTATCATGATGGTATTCCTGTGAGATCAGGCTTGGTACAGCATTTATAGGAGACTGTGATTTTGTCTATATGCAGTGATACTGTGGCTTTGCTGCATATAGTACAAATGGCCAGACGATTGCAGGTTCAGGTCCTTTAAAGGGACTAACAAATACTATGAAGTGTAAAAGATAAAAATGAAAAAATATACAAAAGTTCAAATCACCTCCCTTTTTCCCCACTAAAAACTAAGAAATATAAAAAATAAACATATTTGGTATTAGAGTTGAGTGAAACAGGTCGGTCAAATTCAAAAGTCGCCGACTTTCGCTAAACTCGGGTTTCGCCGATCGAAACCCAACCATAGCATGAGGATGGCCATGCGCTTGCCGACCCGAGCGCCAAAGTCGCGTTTCCCATAATGCTTCCAGCGCCTTTTCTCAGCCAATGATCAAGGACGCACACTGTGGGCAACGTGATGACATGGGCAGCGGCCACCACCATCTTAGAGAAGGGCATTCAAGTGATTGGCTTGCTTTGTGTGGCGTCGCAGTGGCTATAAAAGCACTGACAGCCGACCGCCATTTTACTTCTGCCGATGTTAGCATAGGGAGAGGTTGCTGCCGCTATTTCTCAATAGGGTGAGTGTTAGGCAGGAAAGAAAAAAAAAATCTGTGCTTCTGCTGATAGCGATTTTCTCTGTACAGTTAGTGTGCAGTGACAGGGGAGGATTTTTGTGTTTGCAGCAGCGCTGGTGGTTATTAGGCTGCCTTATTAGGCTACCTGATAGCTGCATTGCTGCGTGCACACTGCTTTTTTCAAAGCACTCCTACTTTTATTCTTTTCTTCTGCACAGTTACCGAGTGTTCATTTTTTCACACACCGTATAGAGGTGTACGCTCCTCACACACTACCGTGTACCGGCTGGTATCACGGACAAATACATGCTATCTGTGACTCCGGAAAAAAATAGACGGGAGATTTACATTTTTCCATACAAACACCGTATAGAGCTGTCCACTTCTCAAACAGTATCATATATCTGCTGTTTGGATTACGGTCAAATCTTTACAGAGACAGCGTGTGTGTGTGTGAGTCCAAAAATACATATACGGACATATCCATTTTTCCATACACCGTATAAAGCTGTCTGCTTCTCAAACAGTATCGTGTATCTGCTGTTGACTCTGGAAAAAAATAGATGGAGATTTAAAATTTTCCATACTTACACTGTATAGAGTTGTCCGCTTCTCAAACAGTATCGTATATCTGCTGTTTGGATTACGGTCATATCTATACAGTGACAGCGTGTGTGTGTGAGACTCCGGAAATACCTATTTGGACATTTCCATTTTTCCATACACCGTATAGAGCTGTCGGCTTCTCAAACAGTATCGTATATCTGCTGTTTGCTGCTGGTATTTTTGGTACATTTTCCCAAACATGAGGAAGTATGGTGGATGAGGCCGCGGACGTGGGCGGGGGGGGCAGCTGGTACTGATGGTGGTGATGATGCATCTGCTGGTTATACCAAAAGCACAATAGCAGCTAAGGCAGGAGGTGTTGAGCCTGTGGCATCGTCTGGCACAAGGCATGTAAGGTTCCCTTTTCTAGGAGTAGGTAAACCGCTTTTAAAGCTGGAGCATCAGGAACAGGTTTTGGCTTACATTGCAGAAACAGCCTCCAGCTCTATTGCCTCCTCTTCTGAAGTTTCAAAAACTGCAAGCACTGAGTCGTCAGTGCAGGCTTCTGGTCAGGAACAACACTTTTCCTTGTGTCCTTCATCAACACCAAAAGTGAAGGATGCGGCAGGCCACACTTTAGATTTCTCCATGGAGCTCTTTTCACATACCATGCCTTTGTTATCAAGTCAAATCCTGAATTCCCCAGTCCAAGATGAATCTGACATGGAGTGCACTGATGCACAGCCACTGCTAGATGATTCTGCTGGTACATTGACCCAGAGCACTTTCCCTCACAGTCTACTGAGCCAGAATCAGACCCTGATGAAACTCAGGTGCTCCTTCCAGCATACTATACCACCTTACACGGTGACACAGAGGAAGGTGCAGATGAAATTGAAGAGGAGGTGATGGATGAACTAGTTGTTGACCCGGATTGGCATCCATTGGGGGAAGAGGGTGCCGCTGGCAATAGCTCAGAAGTCTAGAAGGATCCACAGCAGGCATCGACATCACAGCAGCGGTTATCTGGCAGGCCTGTAGCTGTCCAAAAAAGTGGTAAAAAAAACAAAAGAGTTGCAGGACAGCTTGACCAGATGGTCAAATTGGCACAGCGTGCAAGCCCTGAAAATTTATACCATAGTAGGAAGAGTGCAGTGTGCCACTTTTTTGTCCAAAATCCTATTGATGAGGCAAAGGTTATCTGTAAGAAGTGCGGAAGGACCTTTAGCCGAGGGAAAAATCTCCGAAATTTGAATACCATGAAAACCTCAAAAAGAGGAAAAAATCCTCCAAAAAATTTAGATGCAAACCAGACAGGCCTAAATGCATCTGTACTAATACAGGGTGCAGCGGACCCAAGTAAAATGACAGCTGCACAGGTGCATAAATACCAAATGAAACAGCCAGCCTACAATCAGGGATTGCCAGTGTTGCACACGAGGTGTCCCACTATCAAACAGCTAGTGGTAAGCGGCAGCAGGCTGTTTTAAAGATGATGTCTTTGGGCGACAACAGACACTCCGCGGAGGTACTGGCCTACTATTTGCAGCGACAAACTGAGTCGTGGCTGGGCAGTCTACATCTTGAGCCAGGCAAGGTAGTCAGTGATAACGGATGGAATTTTGTGGCAGCCATAGCCCTTGCAAAACTCACACACATACCTTGCCTGGCTCACACCTTGAACCTAGTGGTGCAGTGCTTCCTAAATAATTATCTGGAGTTAACAGCCCTGCTCCATAAGGTGCGAAGACTGTGCTTGCACATCCGTCGCTCGCCCGTACACTCCAGTCATATGCAAAAGTAGCAGCGATCGCTCCACCTCCCCAAGCACCGCCTTATCATAGACGTTGCATCAAGGTGGAACTCCACCATGCACATGGTTGAGAGGCTGTGCTAACAGAGGCAGGCTGTAATGCATTTGTGGGAGGATACAAGGGCAGGCAGTTTGAGGGCAGACATGGAGTTGTCGGGTGTGCAGTGGTCAAAGCTGAAAGACCTCTGTAAAGTCCTTCAGTTTTTTGAGAAATGCACATGGCTGGTAAGCGCAGATGATGCCATCATAAGCATGAGCATCCCACTTATGCGTCTGGTCATGCAAACTTTGACGCACATTAAGGATCAGGCGTCTGCAGCAAAGGAGGAGGAAGAGGAGGAGAGAAGCCTTGATGACAGCCAGCCATTGTCAGCGAGGGCAACTGACCTGGACGAGGTGGATGAAGAAGAGGAATAGGAGGAGGAGGAGGGGGATGATTATTTTGTGGAGGAGGATGCTTCTCAGGGGGCAAGAGAAAATGTTGGCGTGCCAAGGTCAGGTACAGCTTTTGTGCGTGACTGGAGTGATGTGGATTTGCCAGAAAGTGCTCCTCCACCCACCACTGGCAGTGCATCATTGACACCTGGAACATTAGGCCACATGTGTGATTATGCCTTGTGGATCCTAAAAAGGGACCCCGCATTGCCAAAATGGTGAAGGATGAAGACTACTGGTTGGCCAGCATCCTCGATCCACGCTGTAAAGGCAAATTACAGAACACCATGCCACAGGAGAACCTAGAGATAAAATTGGCTAACAAACAAGCAACTCTGGTAAACCGTTTGTTTGAGGCATTCCCAGCACACAGCAGTGGTGCTGGTTCTCCCACGAGCTGTAGTGGGCCAAATGGAAGAGGTGTTCGTGGTGCACACAGCCGAAGTGACGTTGGAGACAGGGGTTTCATGACCATGTTGTGGACTGATTTCTCAAGTACCACTCACACAACTGGTAATACTGAATCGATCGCAAGTGACAGGAGACAGCAGTTGTCAACTATGGTTGCAAACTACTTCTCCTTCCATATCGATGTTCTCCCTCACAGGTCATTCCCCTTTGACTACTGGGCCTGTAAACTGGACACCTGGCCTGAATTGGTACAATATGCCTTACAGGAGTTTGCTTGCCCTGCTGCTAGTGTGCTATCTGAAAGAGTCTCCAGTGCTGCTGGATCAATCCTGACAGAAAAAAGGACCCGTCTGTCGACCCAAAATGTTGATGATCTAACCTTCATTTAAATGAACCATGCATGGGTTTCAAAGGATTTTGTCCCACCTTCCCCTGATGACACATAGGTTGCCAGAAAAATGGCTCGCTTTTATCATCCTCTACCTTGGACTTTTCCAATTTCTCCATTTGCAGCTGCTGAATGTCCAGCCTTCACATCAACATATGCCATTTTTTCAACCTCCCTAACTGGGCTGCCCCACCAGGGCCAGGGTCACCACCTGGCACACCCGGCAAGTGCCGTTGCCCTGAACAGGTGGGTGGGCCCACTCTTGGGCGACGGCACTGGCACAGGGCCCCTCATAGTACAATAATGTATCTCTGATGGTGGGGGAGCCCACGCGTCGTCAGACACACCAGTGTACTATGAGGGGCCCTGTGCCAGAACCGGCGACCACGAGTGGGTGCCCTCGCTTGCTCATGGCCCCAGCACTTGCAATACTTACCTCTCCCTGCTCCACCGCTGTGTAGTCTGGGCAGTTAAATCCTTCACAGGCATGGCCACTACAAATTTGGTGAACTGATCGATGATAGTTAAGACGTAGCTATGGCCTGTCCTGCTGGGCTCTACCTTCAGATGATCAATGGCTACCATTTGTAATGGACGTTGACTCATAATCGGATGCAGTGGTGCTTTATGATCAGCTTTCACAGTTTTCCTAGTCACAGACATTCCTGCCACCATTTTTCAATGTCTCCTCTCATGCCAATCCAATAGAATCGCCTACGGCCTGTGGCTTCTGTCTTTTGCACTCCAAAGTGACCAGACACATCATGATAGGCAGTGAGGACCATGTCTACAGCTCTCCCTGTGATCACAGTTTGATGGAGACGAGTTACGGTGAAACCCGACTCGACCCTAAAAAAGGCAAAGGCTATTTGGTATCACTGTTAGTAAAATTCCGATCTATCAAAATATAAAATAAATGAATCCGCCATTTATGGTAATGCAATCTATCTGATCGGCATATGGTGTAACCCGAAAAAGAAATGAAAACATC